>NC_142442.1:77078125-77699583 GCF_059453495.1 Arachis ipaensis | reverse complement strand
AGGGAAGGTGAACCCCAAAGACAAGATATCGATATGATCCTTCGGTAAGGGAATGTGATCAATCGAGATGATCCTTCGATAAGGGAAGGTGATCGCCAAAACGTTTGGGATAAGAACCTTCGGTAAGGGAAGGGGACTCCCACCTTTTATACCGGTTTGAGCTCAATACCTTCCATAAAAGCTATGAGAAAAAGTAATGAAAAGTGCAATGAAAAGTGTGATCATGATTGTTCTTCTTTTATCCTTTTTTGATTTATGATTATGTTTATTATTGCATTCAAAGATCCTTCTTTTATCCAAAGTTCATTTTTGTTTGATTCATGATATTAGTTAAGATCTTTATTTTATTCTAATATATTCTGTTTACTATTCTTCTCTTATTTATTATTTATTTTGCCTTACTTTATAGCCTATGAGAACATCAAACTAAGGTTTATGAGTTTACATGTTTTAACGCTATAGGAATTTTGTATGCATCACATGTAATACCCTCACTATCAGAAGTCACGCTTCTGGCTGCGCTACTCTGATAGCAAGAAGTACGACTACTTTACATACCAAATACTAAAATAGGAGCCTGTGACTCGACACTGTATCGCTGATTTCTTTGAAAACCGGAAATAAACACTTTATCTTAAGAAAAATACAAACAGGCATAGATTCATATACAAGACTCCTTATATAATAACTCATAATATGATATACATATAAAACATACAATTCTTATCCCTCTTACAAACTTGTAATAACAAAGACGAGGGAAGAAAATAATCTAATTAATACAACAACTTATAAACCAAACGCAGTATAATTCTTCTTAATGCTTCTTTATCCGATTCCTTAAAAGGTAAAGCTGTAGGGGGTGAGAACCTAACCACACGGTCTCACCACAAAGTTTCAAAGTTGTCATAAGAAGATATTCAATAAGAAAACTGTTTACAATCTTAGTAATTATCATCGCCTTATAGATCTTTTAAAAACCAATAGGAAATCGTTCAAAACCTTTTCAAAGAAGCAATGTTTAATCTTTCAGAAATCCAAAACCTTTCCTTTCTTATAAGAAAATCTCAATCAGAAGTCAACCACGCAATCAAACAACACAATCTTTAATTCAGCATCAAAGTTTATTCCCAAATGTAGCACGCCAGGACAAACACAGACAAGACAGACAAGGAAAGCACGGGTTTAGGTAGCAGTTACAGCAAATAGTTCAAGTAGCAGTTAAGAACAGTTTAGCAATCAAGAAAACCAAAACAAGTTCAAACACAAGCAAAGCATATAAATGCATATGATGCATGCCTGTCCTATGGATGATGAGTCTCATCTGTTGGTTATCCAGCCAACCCGACATGTCTGAATTGTCCTTAGACTGTCCCCCGACGTGCATTCCCAAGAGTCTATGCATAGATTTTTCTTAAATAATCAATATTGCTCAATGGGGGTAACATTCCTGGGAATTTATATAGTGCCCGGTCACACTTACGTCGTAGGGTCAACAGAGTATCGAGTTTTTAACCTGGTACACGTGGTGGCAAGCCATGATACTTTATCCAGGGAACCTCGTATCTCAGATAATTCAAATTCATAAGCCATGTGAATAATTCAAAGTTCATATCTCAACATTCTCAACATCATAATCATTCATCAATCCAAATCTCATTTCCAAATTCATTCAAAAACCATATTTCAAAGAAATCCTCATCATCCTTCTTTCCATTCCGTTCACTAACAATTCTCAATCTAAAACATAACTTTTCCTTTGATAAATGAGGTAATCTTAAATCATATAATACTTAAAATTAAACCTTTTAAAATATTTACTTCAAATGAAACTTCTAATTTTATAAAATTTTGGCAGCATCTCCTCTAAAACTTGGATTCTGCTACCCTTTTCGGGTGCCATCCAAACATTTCTCAAACCTTTTTCTCAACCATTTCCAAATCTCATTCATTTTCCAAAATTCAACCAGTTCCAATATCAAATTGTTTTCAAAGCGAATTAGTGCCAACAATAAATCTCTTTTTAAAATCAAACCAGCTCAGATACTAAATCATTTATAAAGTCATTTATAAAGTCAGACTAATTCAAAATTAAACCGTTTTCAAAATTAATTCAGTTTCATATTCCAAATCATTTCCAAAGCCAATTCGTTTACATTATCAAAAATAGCTTCAAAACCAAGAAGGCCATTTTTCATAATAATCAACTAAATAACCTTTCAAACTAATTTCTTTTCAGCAATCACAAACTACTCAAGTAATCAAACAATCAGTCATTCAGTCCAGCAAACAACCACATTTATAAGACAATCATAATCACAGACATATGTTTCTCACATTAATATCTATTTATAACAACCATGTAAGATAAAATGAATTCTAAGAAAACCCCTACCTCAAAGAATCAAACCCGCAGCGATTTTAACGCAATAAACCCTCTTTTCACCTTATTCTGCAGTAGCTACATCATGATTTGTATTCCAAGCACCCTCTGCTAACGGAGAAGAATGGCAAGCAAAAGTAATAATCACAAATACAGCAGCTCTATGTAATAGACAGAATAAACATAATCAAGCGAGGCAAAGAGGAACATTACGCACTAATAAAACAGAGTCAAAATGGAGTATTATGGCAAGGTAAAGTACAATAGAATTTGTCTTACCAGAAAAGAAACAAGGGAATGGGGAATGGAGAAACTATAGCTTCGACAACATTTCTTTTCAATAATCAGAACGGCGAATAAGGGCACAGCCGAGCAGAAATGGCAAGCCAGTGACGGCAGTAGCATTATTTTTGAGTGATTAAGGCAATAGAGACACCAACAATAATCAAAACAATGGAACAGAATAGAAGTGGAACAGGGTTCAGGAAAACAAAAAACAGGGTAACCGGTGAAAATCAACTTAATAGACAAAGAAGTTGAAGCAAGGTTAGAGCTTTGATGATTGGACTTTTGTGTGGTTTAGAATTCACAAATGAAAGCTCGTTGCAATATAGTTTCTAAACCAATAATAGTCCTTTCATACAAAAATTTTTTTGTCACAAGTAACAAACCCCTAAAATCTATAAACCAAAGTATTGAACCTCGGGTCGTTCTCCCTAGGAATTACAATAAAGTTCTTGTTATTGGTTATGGAGCATGTTTTGGGGTTTTTGATAAGAGACATGAAATGTAAATGGCAATGAAAATAAACTAATAACTAGAAAGGTCTTGGCAAAGGTTGGTGGTCAAGGATCTCTATCCTAATCACTAACCACAACATGAGAATTGGCAAGGATCAACCCCACTAAGTCATCCTCTAACTAATAAAGGAAAGTCAAGTGAGCTATGTCAATCCAAGACCATAAATCCTAGTTCTCCACCAAATCAATTAGTGAGATCTAGAGTTAATGGCTCCCAATCGTCAATCACTTGGACATTAGTAACTCAAGAGTTCCTAAGTTACCTTCCCAAGCCAAGAACATAAAATTCTACTCTAAAATCCAACCAAGCATTTTATCAAACACTTGGAAGGCATAAAAAGAAAGCATAGTAAAAAGTGCAATGAAAGTAAATCTACACTACTCAATTGCAAGAAATTAAACAACCAATCAAATGAACAATAAAGGAACATGAAAACATAAATTGCATTGAAATGAAAATAGAAGAAACAAAAGTGTATGAACATAAAAGTAAAGGATTACAAGAATTAAATACAAAACTAGAGAGAGGAAAGGTAGAAGAAGAAGAATTGTAAAAGAAAAAGTAAATCAAAGCATGAAATTAACCTAGATCTAAGAATTCCTAATCTAGATCTAACCTACTACTAATTCTAGAGAGAAGAGAGAGCTTCTCTCTCTAGAAACTAACTAAAAGCATGTGAAAACTAAAATAAAACTAAACTAATGACTAGATGTCTCATCTCTCTTCAATCCTTGGGTCAAATAGCATTAGAAATGAGTTGGATTGGGCTCACAAGGCTTTAGAATTCGCTGGCCACTAATTTGCTTTTAATGATTCACGTGCAAATCAGCGCGTGCGCGCCCCCCTAAATGTGATTCAACTATGGAAAATCTTATATCATTTCGAAGCCCCAGATGTTAGCTTTCCAATGCAACTGGAACTGCATCATTTGGACCTCTGTAGCTCAAGTTATGGTCAATTAAGTGCGAAGAGGTCGGCTTGACAGCTTTTGGGATTCCTTCATTTCTTCATGAGTTCTCCATTTTTACATGCTTTTCTTTCATTCCCTTGATCCAATCTTTGTCTCCTAAATCTGAAATCACTTAACAAACATATCAAGGCATCTAATAGAATCAAGGTGAATTAAGATTAAACAATTAAGGGTCTAAAAAACATGTTTTCACTCTTAAGCATAATTAAAGGAGAATTTACAAAACCATGCTATTTCATTGAATAAATGTGAGAAAAGATGATAAAACCCTCTAAATTCAACACAAGATAAACCCTACAAATGGAGTTTATCAAGCTTACCAAGCAAACAGGCTTCAGAGACGGTTTTTGGTGGCGGCAGCAGTGGCGTGGAGCTCCGGCGACGCAGAGGCGCGGTGGCGCAGCTGGTTCCCCCTCCTGCAGCGGGTGTAATGGAACCAACTTCTTCTCCCCCCTCGAAGCCCTGAACGGCGATGCAATGGATCTAACAGTGATGGGATTCTCGGTGGCGGCAAGAGCTTCTTATGGCAATGGCGTCTGGTTCACGAACGGCAGCGACAACGGAGTACGAATGATGAACGGGCTTTTGTATGGTCTAGAATTCACAAATGAAATCTTGTTGAAAGTATAGTTTCTAAATCAACAATAATACTTTCATACAAAAATTTGGTTGTCACAAGTAACAAACCCCTATCAAAATAAACCGAAGTATTCAAACCTCGGGTCCTCTCTCAAGGAATTGCAGGGAAGTGTTCTTGTTATTGGTTGTGAGTTGTATTTTTTTTTTTTTTTTGGGTTTTGAATAAGAGAACAAGAAAAGTGAAAAGTAAATTGCAAAGGGAATCGAAGGACAAAAAGAGGTCTTGGCAAGGTTTGGTGGTCAAGGATCTATATCCTTATCACTAACCACAACATGATAATTGCAAGGATCAATCCCATTAAATCATCCTCTAACTTGGTAAAGGAAAGTCAAATGGGCTATATTAATCGAAGTCCATAAGTCCCAACTCTCCACTGATTCAATTAGTGAGAACTAGAGTTAATGGCTCCAATCATCAATTACTTGGACATTAGCAACTCAAAAGTTCCTAAGTTACCATCCCAAGCCAAGAACATAAAAGTCTAAATTAAAATCCTCCCAAGCATTTTGTCAAACACTTGGTAGGCACAAAATAAAAGCATAAAAAACTAACAAAGGAAATAAGTATAAACAACTAATTACAAGCATCAATAACAACAAATGAAGAAGCAAGCAATAAATATGAAATACCTCAAATTGCATTAAAAGGGAATTGAATCTAACATGAGAATTCATAAACTAAATTAGCAACATAAAGTAATCAATAAGTGAAATAAATAAACTAGAATGCTAGAACAAATAAAAGTAGAAGAGAAACTAAAACAAAATAGGATAGAATTCAGAATTTTGAGAAGAACTAATCCTAAAAAACCTAAAACCTAGAGAGAGGAGAGAGTCTCTCTCTCTAGAAAACTACATCTAAAACCTAAAATTATAAAAATGAATGAATGAGAAGTGAATGATTGATTCTGCTCCACTCCCAACCTCTAATCTGTGTTTTTGGGCTTAAAACTGGGCCAAAAACAGTCCAAAAATCGCCCCCACCGATTTCCGATAAGTACAGCACATGGCTCCGTCACGTGTATGCATCGCCCACGCGTACGCGTCGTTTGTTTGCCGCACTATCCACGCGTACGTGTCATCTACGCGTACACGTCCTTAAACTCCAGGCATCTATAGCAAATTTTATATTATTTTGAAGCCCCAGATGTTAGCTTTCCAATGCAACTGAAACCGCCTCATTTGAACCCTTGTAGCTCAAGTTATGTCTGATTTAGTACGAAGAGGTCAGGCTTGACAGCTTTGTAATTCCTTCAATTTCTTGTATTCATTCCTCTTTTGCATGCTTCTTTTCCATCCTCTTAGCCATTCCTTCCCTATAATCCCTGAAAACACTTAACACACATATCACGGCATCGAATGGAAATAAGAGAAGATTAAAATTAGCAAGTTTAAGGCCAAAGAAGCATGTCTTTAATCATAGTACAAAATTAGGAAGAAAAATGTAAAACATGCAATTTCTATGAATAAGTGTGAGAATGATGGATAAAATCTACTGAATTAAGCACAAGATAAACCATAAAATAGTGGTTTATCAACCTTCCCACACTTAAACATTAGCATGTCCTCATGCTAAACTCAAGAGAAGCTATAAAGAGTGAAGGCAAAATGGTAGGATGTATGAAATGCAACTTATTTGTATGAATGCAGCTAAATACAAAATGCTATTGTCTACTTGGTTAAAAATAAATAAACCTTTCAAGAACAAATATGAACTGGATTTCACTAATTCAAATCATAAAAATGAAGTGCAAATAGACTTGCAGAAGAAAATAGCTCATGAAAGCCATGAACAAAGAATCGAGCATCGAACCCTCATTGGAAGTGTATACGTTCTAATCACTCAAGTGTTTAAGGTTCGATTCTCTCAATTCTCTACTAATCTCGCTTTCTAAAACTTGCTCTTCATCTAACAATCAACAAATATTTAATGCACAAATACACATATCAAGAGGTCTTTTAAGGGTTGTAATGGGATTAGGGTCAAGGTAGGATTGTATTTGGTTAAGGGGACTAAAATCTGAATCCTTGATTAACCTAAACTCCCCACCTAACTTAAGACAATCCATGTGATCAAAATATATAATCTAACTACCCACTAACTATGTTTACCACGTATTCATGCATCCTAAATTGAGTACAGTACATATGCATTGCTATCATCATTTACTTTGGGGCATTTTGTCCCCTTTTTATTATTTGCTCTTTTTTTTTTCTTTTTCTCTTTTTTTTTTCTTTTTTTTCTTTTCTTTTGTTTTTCTCAAAGCATTTGGTTAAGGTATTGAATGCAAGAATATGTGCTCAACTATTTTGTTTATTTCCACTAAAAATATATAATACCCAATTCCCAAACCAAATGTTTCCAAACTCAATTTCTCCACACTTAAATCATGAACACTCTCACTAGTCTAAGCTAACTAAGGATTCAAATTAAGGACATTATTGTTTTCTGCTCAGAGTTAGTGATAAGCTAAAGTAAAGAACAAAAGGGGTAAAATAGGCTCAACTTTGGTTTGCAAAGGATGATGAAAAGGATAAGGCCATATGGGTATGTAAGCTTAGTGAAAGAAGGCCTCAATCACATAAGTACATGTATACATCAAACAATGGAAATATAGAATTAAGTAAGACAAAGATCACAATTTTAAAGAGAACAATACACACCAAAAATAGAATATTGGTTGATACAATGCAACCATCAATTAGGCTCAAAATCTCACTGGTTTTGTGTGTTCGACCTCTAAAACCATGTTCCAAATTAAAATTCTTCAAACAGGTTTAACAAAAATTTTAATTCAAATTAGTGAAATACTATAAAATAGTTTCTTGAAAAGAAAAGCATTACTTCAACTAAGTAGTGGTAGAATATGCACAAAATCAAAAAAACATGCAATCAAACATGCAAATGCCATAATGAACTAACAAAGGGAATTAAACATTGGTGTTGAGAAGAAAATAACTAATCCACAAAAGTCTGTATCGACCTCCCCACACTTAAAGATTGCACCGTCCTCGCTGCATGCAAAGATGTGCAAGTGGACGGGCTCCTATAACTGCGGAATTCCTTCAAAAAGCTTATGCAGAGCGACTTGTTATTCTCCCCATTTAGAAGTTTTCTCTTCCCTTCTTGATGGCCATCCTGAAAGAAGAGAAAAAGGAAGAAGAAGAACCCACAAACAAAGATATGAAAACAAATAAGATATAGGTGGGCTAATGCCAAATAATAATGAGGGTCTCAACTACATGGTAACTACAACATGTAAGTGAGAAAACAGTAGAAGCGAATGGCATATCAATAGTACAAAAATTGCAACAATGAGGGAGAGAGAGTGGGTGATGAAAGACAGTATAAGTGAATGTCAATGCAGATGGAATACAAGTGTTATAAAAGATTAGCATTGACCTAAATAATATCACCCAACAATGTAAAACAAGTCACTAAGCACTAAAACAATGGAAGAAATAGTCAATAGATGAGTAAACACATTGAACACCAATGGAGAAATAGCAAACTTAGAAAAGAAAATAAAAACATGCACAAGACTAAAATGCAATGAATGATAATATGTAAATGCAATGAAGAAAATAAAATGAAAGAGAATAAGGATGAGAAGGTAGGAGAAGGAAGTGAGAAAAGAAGAGGAAAGAAGAAAAGGAGAGGAGAAAGAATTAGGATTGAGAGAGAATTAGGATTTGGGAGGAGGGAATAATTGGAACTAGGCGGCGCGCTAGGTTAGTGATGCGGCGCATGTGACGTTCACGCGTGCCCCACGCGTACGCGTGGGTTGCACAAAAAGAAGGTGACGCGTAAGCGTTCGGCACGCGTACGCGTGCCCCTGGTTGTGCCAGTCGCGTGAAACCAGCTCCGCGCACGCACAACTCTCTGTTCATTCTGTGTTGGGAGCCAAAATCGCATACGACGCGTGCGCGTCAGGCACGTGCACGCGTGAGTGGCCATAAATTGAAAATGATGCGCACGCGTCAGGGACGCGTACGCGTGAGTGATTTTGTGCCTCTAGCACAGTGCCAGCCCCAGACCATCACAACTCTCT
Organism: Arachis ipaensis; assembly: GCF_059453495.1. Lineage (NCBI taxonomy): Eukaryota > Viridiplantae > Streptophyta > Magnoliopsida > Fabales > Fabaceae > Arachis > Arachis ipaensis. The sequence goes on along the minus strand of NC_142442.1, from coordinate 77,690,738 downwards.
ATTCGAACGTGGAATTACGCCGATTTCCTTATCCACGCGTGCGCGTCCTAGACGAGTACGCGTGGGTTGCCAGAACTTCAAGTGACACGCACGCGTGAGATATGCGTACGCATGGTCTTGATTGTGTGCAAAGCATGCTTTCCGCTCAACTCCGGCGCAACTCTCTGTTCAATCCACTATATTTCGCATTCACATATGACGCGTGCGCGTCCTAGACGCTTACGCGTCGAATGCTCTTTTTTTGATGCAGAATGCAGGTGATGATGCAGAATTTATGAGATAACACTGATAGAAATAAAATAAAATAAAACTAAGAATAAAAAGGGACGATCATACCATGGTGGGTTGTCTCCCACCTAGCACTTTTAGTTATTGTATTTAAGTTGGACATTTGGTGAGCTCCTTGTCATGGTGGCTTGTGTTTGAACTCATCCAGGAATTCCCACCAATGTTTGTACTTCCAGTAGCCTCCGGGGTCCCAAACTAGGCGCATACAGCCTTCAAGCAAGTTAAAGCAAGTGACAAGGCCCCAAGAGTGTTGATTGCTAGAATGAATTCCGGGGTCCCAAACTTTGCTTTTGCACCCGTCTTTGTGTTGATCATCATTGTTCCAACCGGGTGGCAAGCAATCTGAATTCTCAATGAAGTACCCAAAAGACTTCCTAGACCCATTCAGTCGAGCTCTACACCAATCCTTGCACTTCAACTTGGAGCGTGCAACCATATTGAACCTTGCCTGACAACGCCTACCACTAAACATCTCCCTCTTACTCTTAAAGCCACAAAGAGCTCTAAGTTGCCCATCTATCTCAAGAAAACTAAATTCAAGTGGAATGAGAAAGCTAAGGGATACAAATTTTACCCACTTGAATATTGTGAAGGATGATGGTGACTTAGGGGGGAAAGTCTCCAACAACTTTGGCACAGTGACTTCAAGCTCCACTCCCTTGTGTTCTTTCTTGACAACTTCTACCTCTTTGCAAGCTTCTTCAATTTCAACCTCTTCCTTTGGGTAGCTTTCTTCTAATTCAATCTCTTCTTCATTGCTTACTAAGGGCATGGGAGGTTGTGCTTTTTCTTCTTTAATCTCCATGTCAAGTCCAATGGGAGAGGATTCAATTGTAGATAAGGATTCATCAATGATTGAATCTATCTCTTAATCAACCTCTTCAAAGTCTTCAACCATGATATGCCTTGGAGGTTGTACACTCTCCTGAACATCAATTTCAAACGTCTTGGAAGGAGGCTCTATGACTTGACTTTCCCATGGAGGTTCTACATCTCCCAAATCTTCAACCACTTCCTCTTCTTCGATAATTTTGACTTTCTCCACTTGCTCTAATACAAAATTAAACTCCTCCTTGATGTTGCTTAGTGTAGAGTTGTCTTCAATGATGGAGCTTTCCACTTGTCCAACCTTCACTAATTCGTCAACTACTTCATCTTCAAGGGTCTCTCCTACCTCCATCTTTTGGGCCTCCTCTTGCTTCTTTTGAAGTATGAATTCGTGAAACCGATCTATTACGTTCCTAAGACGATCCCTTTTCTCTTGTTCCATATCACTAGCATATTGGGGTCGTGTTGCTCTTGGATTGATGGATGTGGGTGCTCTTCCATGGAGGATGGTGATGGGATGGAGAGATCATTATGTGGTTGAAAAAGAAGTGCACTAGAGCTTGAGGGTTGAATATTGGGGGTAAATGATGAATCCATGCGGGATATAAGATCTTGGAGAGTAGAGGTGAGACTAGTGAGAGTGGAGGTAACTGTGGTTTGAAGCTCTCTTTGCCCTTGGTGAATAACACTAAGAGTGTTGTTATCCAATGGAGGTCAGGGTGGGTAGGAGGGTTCATTTGTTGGGAGAAAGGGCTCATAATACGAAGGTGGTTCCTTTTGATAAGGATGTGGAGATGGTGTATATTAAGGTGGTGGTTCTTGGAGGTAATTGTGTTGGAATGGGGGTGGTTCTAAGTATGGTTCGTATGGTTCATATGGGGGTTGGTATGGTGGATATGGATTGGGGTCATACGAAGGTGAATGGTAGAAAGGGGCTTGTGAGTATGGTAGTTCAAAATTATGTTGAGGAGGAGGTTCATAGGTATATCATGGTGGGTGTTGATTGTCACGAAGAGGTCCACCACAACCATTGTCTTGGTATGCATCATGGAATGGTTGCTGCTCATAGTGCATTGGAGGGGGTTATTGCCAAGAGGGTTGATTAAATCCTTGTGGCTCCTCCCATCTTTGGTTGTCCCATTCTTGATGCATATTCTCATTGTAGCCTACATTCGCTACAACATAATTGTAACCGCACTCGTAGCCAAATGGGTGAGAATTCATAATAGCAAATAAAAAACAAAAACTGATAAAAATAAGCAACTAAGTTCTAAAAGTAACAAAAACTAACAAACAAGCAAAAAGCAAATATTTATAATAACCAATAATAAGGCACACGTTTGCAATTCCCCGGTAACGGCGCCATTTTGATGAACGGACTTTTTTGTGGTCTAGAATTCACAAATGAAATCTCGTTGAAAGTATAGTTTCTAAACCAACAATAATCCTTTCATACAAAAATTTGGTTGTCACAAGTAACAAACTCCTATCAAAATAAACCGAAGTATTCAAACCTCGGGTCGTCTCTCAAGGAATTGCAAGGAAGTGTTCTTGTTATTGGTTGTGAGTTGTATTTTTTTTGGGGGTTTTGAATAAGAGAACAGGAAAAGTGAAGAGTAAATTGTAAAGGCCATCGAAGGACAAAAGGAGGTCTTGGCAAGGTTTGGTGGTCAAGGATCTATATCCTTATCACTAACCACAACATGATAATTGCAAGGATTGATCCCATTAAATCATCCTCTAACTTGGTAAAAGAAAGTCAAATGGGCTATATCAATCCAAGTCTATAAGTCCTAGCTCTCCACTGATTCAATTAGTGAGAACTAGAGTTAATGGCTCCAATCATCAATTACTTGGACATTAGTAACTCAAGAGTTCCTAAGTTACCATCCCAAGCCAAGAACATAAAAGTCTAAATTAAAATCCTCCCAAACATTTTGTCAAACACTTGGTAGGCACAAAATAAAAGCATAGAAAACTAACAAGGGAAATAAGTCTAAACAACCAATTACAAGCATCAATAACAACAAATGAAGAAGCAAGCAACAAATATGAAATACTTCAAATTGCATTAAAAGGGAATTGAATCTAACATGAGATATCATAAACTAAATTAGCAACATAAAGTAATCAATAAGTGAAATAAATAAATTAGAATGCTAGAACAGATAAAAGTAGAAGAGAGACTAAAACAAAATAGGATAGAATTCAAAATTTTGAGAAGAACTAATCCTAAAAAACCTAAAACCTAGAGAGAGAAGAGGGCCTTTCTCTCTAGAAAACTACATCTAAAACCTAAAATTATGAAAAATGAATGAATGAGAAGTGAATGATTGATTCTGCTCCACTCCCAGCCTCTAATCTGTGTTTTTGGGCTTGAAATTGGGCCAAAAACAGCCCAGAAATCGCCCCCAGCGATTTCTGATACGTACAGCACGTGGCTCCATCACGCGTACGGATCACCCACGCGTACGCGTCGCCCATGCGTACGCGTCATTTGTCTGCTGCACTATCCACGCGTACGCATCATCCACGCATACGCATCACTAAACGCCAAGAAACTATGACAAATTTTATATCACTTCGAAACCTCGGATGTTAGCTTTCCAACGCAACTGGAACCGCCTCATTTGGACCTATATAGCTCAAGTTATGTCTGATTTAGTACGAAGAGGTCAGACTTGACAGCTTTGCAATTCCTTCAATTTCTTGTATTCCTTCCTCTTTTGCATGCTTCTTTTCCATCCTCTTAGCCATTCCTACCCTGTAATTCCTGAAAACACTTAACACACATATCCGGCATCGAATGGAAATAAGAGAGGATTAAAATTAGCAAGTTTAAGGCCAAAGAAGCATGTTTTCAATCATAGCACAAAATTAGGAAGAAAAATGTAAAACATGCGATTTCTATGAATAAGTGTGAGAATGACAGATAAAACCTACTGAATTAAGCCCAAGATAAACCGTATAGTAGTTTATCAACGAACGGGGACGGCGATGGCTTCTTCCTCGCGCTCGCGCTCCTCCTCTCCGCCTCGGACTCGATGATGGCAACGTGTGGAAGGCAGCTCCCTCTCTCGCACGGTTTGCTCAACGGCGTCCCCTTCTCTCCTCTTCGTCAGTGGAAGCGGCGGCGGCTTCGCAGTCCACAGCAGCGTCAACGGTGGTGGTGAGACCCACGGTGCTGGCACTATCTTGCTCTGCTTCTCTCTTCTCCCACAGCTCTGATTCTCCCTCTCTTCCCTCAAGCCCTCACGTTTCTTTCTTTCCCTTTCTTTTTTGTTTCTTTCTTTCGTAGGTAAGTTAGGGAAAATAGAATGGATGGTGGCTAGGGTCAGATGAGTGGGGTTAGGGTTTAATTTAGTTAAATTTAGAGTTTGGATTTAATTTGGGAATTAGAGTTTAATGTGGAACAAAAATAAAATTAAGAATTTTGGGTAAATTGGGATTTTTGGATTAATCCGAGAACTAATTAAATCTCTAAAATACTATTTATTATATCAAAATATTAATTGATTTGAAATCAAATACTCTAATTGAAATTATAAGATAATATAATTAATTTTCTTTATTTATAAAAATATTAGTATTAAATTTTGAAATCTCAATTATAAACCGAATCGTATAAAATTCTTATTATTTTACATTTGCTAAATTTTATAATTTAAATATAGAAAATAATTCGATAATTATAAAATCAGAGAAAATCTTAAATTATTTTAAACTCAATTAATCAAAATTTATTTTAATTATCTTTAATAAAATAATTTCAGGGATTAAAGTACTTAATGATTAATAAATCTAAATTAGCTCTTAATAAGATCTTCTAAAATTTCTAGGTCTTACATCACACATGTCATAACATAAATAAATGAGAAGCATCTAAAAGTCACACCACTCCGACTAACCAAGACTTTTGAGAATAATAATTGAACAATATTGCATAAAAGTTCTCAGTATATATATATATAGTTTCAAATACCAGGATTTTCATATGGCATAAAGGTATTAAAGGGTATAAGTGTGATGTAAACAGAAGTTACAACATAGACTTGATGTACAAGATGATATGTTTTCAAACATGTGATGGTAAGGCAAGGCGTCAAAAGGTTGTGAAACCTGTCGGGGTTAAAACGACGTACTTAACGTTCACATACTGATCTCATACCAACTTTAGAGATTCAACTATTCAAACTTCAACATAACTTATCTCCACCATACTCAACCGTATTTTATTGGGTAACTCATCTAACGGTTCTTAACTTCGTTAAACACTTTGCAAACCTTATTATTGGTCACAAGTTTCACATCAACAAAACTATTTCACGTAAAACAAGGTTCTACAATTCCCTGTGACGTCGTATATTTACAAGTTTCACCTTTTGCGTCCACCAAACGTACCCTAAAGAATTAATGTGTCGTTTACTAAGTCCAACAGTCACACAAGATACCAAAACTAACCTCGAGTATACTCAGAAGGATAATAGACCTTAGAAAAGAAACAAAAGCGGCAAGAACTGTATTCGCGAGAATTTGAAAGAATTGTAGAAATCACAAGTAGACAAGGATAAACAAGTAATGAAGAATGTTGGAAAGAGAATCAACTGATAACTTTAAGGGTAACTCTTGAGTCAAAGGGATTCGATAGGACCAATGAGATGAAAAACAACACATTATTTTAAAACGAATTCAAGCTGAGTCAAGAAATATGAGATTTACAGAAGAAGAATATCCAAACCAAAGACAAAGTTTATAGAACTCAAGAGTATGGTTTAAAAAATATTTCTGAATGCATTGTTCGTAAAGAATGAAAAACTTAAGAGGAAATTATTTCATGTTCTGAAAGAGAAAATGGGTAACAAACTGTAGGATTACAAGTGTTCATAACATGCAGCAGAAGTAATAAAGTAATCCTATTGATCTATTTTCTGCTTAAAACTTTATTAAAATAAGATGGGTTATATGCCAATATCTGAGTACCCTAGTGAATGAAAACTTTCTCCTTCGATAGTACGAAGGTACTATGTGTATCCACACCGAGACTGATCCTTGTTGTCAACTGCTTGACCAATGGATTTAACTGAGAAATTTCTTGCAACTCCTTGCACCAGCAATTCTTCACTAAGAATTGGAATATTTGTGTATGTGGAGGTAAAAGAGAAAAACTTGTTTTTTTCTTTCTTTTATCATATACACATATATAGTATGAGATTGGTGACTGATTTGCGAATCAAATTACAACTTAATTTGAAACAAAATCAATTAGGATCTTATCCATATTTAAAACTCATCATAGAATAAATAATTAATTATTTAATATTCTCAATTATCATATTATTATATTCATGGTGTTAGCAAAGAATATAATAATATTTCATTTGAATTAATATAATTATTTATTTGATCTAATCAAAATAAAAATTAAATGATTATTTACCAAGGATTAGAACGCTCGTTAGTATGTGACCCCATAGGTTCAATACTAAGCGGGTAGTATATTAGTCATACTAAATTTACTAATCAAGGTTGGCGTCTAGCAACGCTCCTTCACGACCCGATAGTATGAAGTAATAATATTTTTACTAAGAACCCAAGATGAACAAAAATACAACTCCTTCCATCTTTTCAGCTCTTGGCTAACTTTTAGATTACGGTTTGATTGTCAAACTCTAACTTGTTACCATTATTATAATGAATTATGAATGACTTAAGAAACTCATTTCTTAATTCATTCAAACCCCTTGGCCAAGGCATTGTTTATTTCATTCATTATAATTGTAGAGCTCAAACTCATTATCATAGTTGATGGATTCTATTTTGACTAATCATTAATTCTACAAGTATTTAAATCATACCCAATGTCCATTCAACTAACACCGTAGGGTGTTAGGTGTCCGGAATCAAAGTATAATAAATACATTGTTAATTACTATGATAGTCGCAGGTCAAAGGAAAATTCTAATATTATGTTCATCATAAGAATATCCTATTGACAAATATACGGTAACTATAACCATTAGGAATTCTTAGAGTGAGTCAGTTCAATGGTTATATCTCTATATATACCATTTATATATATAATTTAATAAATGAGATCTATTAATCTTCATCCAATGAAGACTATTATATATATATATATATATATATATATATATATATATATATATATATATATATTTTAATCTATCCGAATCACCAATGTCTCATTTTTAGTGATTCTACGATTAAGAACAATTTAAATTAAAAGTACTCAAAAAACGTATATCTCATTATTACGATCCCTATCATAATTATTCGTTTTTAATTCTAATTAAGGACACTATCATAAATTATAAAAATTTATTCTTGTAAAAAGGAATAATAATAATAATAATAATTCATGATAGTATTTTGTTGGATATACACACTTATCTCCAACAATCTCCCACTTGCACTAGAGCCAATGACAGATTGGATCTAGGGCATATATGTATTTCCAACAAAATCTCCCACTTGCACTAGGGTCAATCAGTCATATATTTCAATCCCAATTATCACATGTGCTTATCAAACTCTTTTGATCCAAGCACCTTAGTGAATGGGTCTGCTGCATTATCCTTTCCAGCAACCTTTTGAATTTCAACGTCTCCACGTTCAACGATCTCTCTTATCAAATGATACCTTTTCAAGATATGCTTAGATTTTTTATGTGATCTTGGCTCTTTTGCTTGTGCAATGGCTCCATTATTGTCGCACAGTAATGGAAGTGGTTCTTTAATTGAAGGTACCACACCAAGCTCGTTTATAAACTTCTTCATCCACACAACTTCTTTAGCAGCCTCACTTGCTGCTATGTACTCAGCTTCAGTCGTTGAATCAGCTACAGTAGTTTGTTCGGAACTTTTCCAACTCACTGCACCACCATTTAAGGTGAAAACATAACCTGAAGTAGATTTGCTATCATCTTTGTCTGAGGCAAAACTTGCGTCAGTGAACCCTTTTGGTATAAGTTCAGAATCTCCATAGATGAGGAATTGGTCTTTGGTTCTTCTTAAATATTTAAGAATGGATTTTACCACCTTCCAATGTTCCTCACCGGAATTTGCCTGATATCGACTGGCTACTCCTAGCACATATGCGACATCATGACGTGTACATGTCATAGTATACATGATAGCTCCCACTACACTAGCATATGGTATTCTACTCATGCGTACTCTCTCTTCAGAAGGTTTAGGACAATCCTTTCTGCTGAGAGTAATTCCAGTGCCTATTGGTAAATAGCCCTTTTTGGAGTTTTCCATGTTATACATGTTCAATATGGTATCAATGTACATAGACTGTGAGAGTCCAAGCAACCTTTTAGATCTATCTCTATAGATCTTTATTCCTAGAATATAGGCTGCTTCTCCCAAATATTTCATGGAGAATTGTTGAGATAGCCAAGTTTTGGTATTTTGCAATGCTGGTACATCATTTCCTATTAGTAATATGTCATCAACATAGAGTACTAAGAAAATGACTGTACTCCCACTAAACTTTTTGTATATGCAAGGATCTTCTTCACACCAGATAAAATCGAACTTTTTGATTGTATTATTAAAGTAAATGTTCCAACTTCTAGAAGCTTGCTTTAGCCTATAAATGGCGCGTTGCAACTTACAAACTTTACTATGATCAGACAGAAGTGTGAAACCTTCAGGTTGTGTCATGTACACTTCCTCTTTGAGTTTTCCATTAAGAAAAGTTATTTTCACATCCATTTGCCATATTTCATAATCATAGTATGCTTCTATAGCAAGTAGAATCCGAATAGATTTGAGCATTGCCACAGGAGAAAATGTTTTTTCATAATATATTCCCTCCTTTTGACAGTATCCCTTGGCAACTAGACGGGCTTTATAAGTCTCCACCTTACCATCTACTCCAATATTTTTCTTGAAAACCCATTTGCAACCAATAGGTTTTATGTCTTTTGAGGGTTCAACCAAGGTCTAAACATTGTTGATCCTCATAGACTTTATTTCGGATTCCATGGCACTCTGCCATTTTAGACTTTTAGAACTTTGCATTGCCTCCTCATAAGTCTTAGGATCATTATCATCATAATCGATCCCATTTTCCACATCATCTTGCACGATTAGGTTTAGCCTTAGTAGTGGACGATGTTCTCTTGTGGACCGTCAAAGAGGTAGCTCTTGTACCAAATTTGGAGGGTACTGAACTGGTTCCAAAGGTAGTTCAAGGATTGGTTCATTAATCTCTTTTTGAACTACTATCGGTTCGTTATCCTCAACTCTTGAAGATGATAAATTTGGTGTTAGTTAGAGTACATCCAAAGTTGGTTGCTCAATTTGAATTTCATATTCTTGAGCTTGTACTATTTCATTGGTTTCTTGAACTTCATCAAGTTTTATTTCTTCACCTTGTCTTCCTTCAGAAAGAAATTCCTTTTCTAAAAAGGTTCCATCTTTTGCCACAAACACTTTGTGGTCAGAAGGGTGATAGAAATAATAACCCATTGTTTCTTTAGGATAACCAATGAATCTACATTTATTGGACCTAGCATCAAGTTTATTACTTTGCAATTTCTTAACATATGCTGGACATCCCCAAACTCTAATGTGTTTGAGATTTGGTTTTCATCCTTTCCATATCTCATATGGTGTTGAAGAAACTACTTTAATGGGTACTTTATTTAGCAAATATGCTGCTGTTTCTAAAGCATAGCCCCATAAATTCAATGGAAGATCAGTAAAACCCATCATGGATCGAACCATATCTAATAAATTTTGATTCCTCCTCTTTGAAACACCATTGTGTTGTGGAGTACCAGGAGGTGTTCATTGAGAAAGAATCCCATTTTTCTTTAAGTACTCAAGAAAATTATCATTTAGATATTCTCTTCCTCTATCAGATCTAAGCACCTTAATGCTTTTACCTGTTTGATTTTCAACTTCACTAAAAAAAATTTGAACATTTCAAATGACTCAAATTTGTGTTTCATAAGATACACAAAGCTATATCGAGACATATCATCAGTGAAAGTGATAAAATAAGAATATCCTCCTTTGGCTTGAATTTTCATTGGTCCACAAACATCTGTATGTATTAGTCCCAATAATTCTGTAGCCCTTTCTCCATGTCCCATAAATGGAATTTTGGTCATTTTTCCTTTGAGACAGGATTCACAAGTTACATATGATTCATATCATATTTGTTAATGTAACCTTTTTTATGTAACTTAGAAATCCTTTTTTCTTCTATATAATTAAGTCTACAATGCCAAAGATATGATTTATTTACTTGATTATTCCTCTCTCTCTTTTGAGAGTAGAAACATGCATGACAGAATTACCATTTAAATTGGGAAGAATATAAATGTCATATTGGAGATAGCCATTTACGTATAAGTCATCACCATAATAAGTAGAACAAATGCCATTTTTAATATTAAAATAAAAATCACGTTTGTCCAACATAGAAACAGAAATAATATTTGCAACAAAATTAGGAACATAATGACAATTCTCCAATACTAATATCTTGCCCGTAGGCATTGTTAAAGAAATAGATCCTATAGCTACAGCAGCAACATTTGCTCTATTCCTGACTTGAAGGTAAGTTTCTCCCTTCTTCAGCCATCTACTTACTCGTAGTCCCTGCAACGAATTGTAAATATTATGAGCACTTCCGGTGTCTAATACCCATATAGAAGAATTAATAGTATCTAAAGAAATCATGAAAACTGTTTTCAAGCATGTCTTACCTTCCTCTTTCGTTTTCAAAGAAGCAAGGTACTCCTTGCAGTTTCTTTTCCAATGACCTTTGCCTTTACAATAAAAGCATTCAGCATCATTTTTGTTAGTCTTTTCTTGTTTGCCCTTGGGTTTGGTCACACCACCCTTAGGTGCCATGGGTTCTCTTTTAAAATTATTCTTTCCATTTTCTTTTGCTTTCCACTTTCCTTTCTTCTTAGAAGAGCTGCTAACTACCATAGAAACTCCTTTCTTTTTCTCAGATGCAATTTGATTCTCATAATCAATTAGCATGTTGAGCATTTCATGAAGATCACAGCTTACTTTAATCATATTAAAGCTAACAATGAATTGTGAAAAAATTTCTGGAAGAGATTGTAAGATCAAATCTTGTGAAAGTTCTTTGCCCAATTTGCATCCCAACTTCTCAAGTTGTTCAATAAGATCAATCATCTTAAGAACATGGGGTCCAACAGGAGAGTCCACATCAAGTGTGGATTTAAATAAAATTTTGGACAATTGATATCGGGCCGTCTTACTTTGTGCACCATACATCTTCTTAAGATGTTCAACAATAGTTGGTGGATCCATATCCTAATATTGCCTCTGAAGATCAGAACCTATGGATTCCAGAATGATGCATTTGGCAGTAAGACAATTTTCCAAGTACTTTTCATAGGCCTTGGTTGCCTCATTATCAATACTTGCATCCTCTTTAGGAACTGAGGCCGTAACAGCAGGCTTATCAATTATATCAATTAGCCTTTCATGCATGAGAACAATTCTCAAATTGCGATACCAATCATCATAATTGGCTCCAGCCAATTTGTTATTTTCAAGTATGCCACGCAGTGATAGAGCAGACATATTATTCATGAATCTAAAAGGAAAAAATAAATATAAGTACGTATTCACACATACAAATAACACTTTCTACAATAATTATTATTATAAAAAATTAAGAAATCTTTATTTCTTAAATTAAGTGTTAAAAAAATATTTAAAATCATGAATGAGTATCTTGATTGTCAAGTCATTACTCATACATTTTTAAATAGATGATTAAATGTATCACATACAATTTTAATCCCCAATAATTACCTGGTTGTCAGGTTATTATTTAATTGAATTATATTTTACACCCCTAGGTTGTCTAGGTTCAAGTAAAAATTAATTCATTCCATGTATCAAATACATATATAAATTTTATCCTTAGGAGCTGTGGGGCCGTAACAGCAGGCTTATCGATTATATCAATTAGCCTTTCATGTATGAGAACAATTCTCAAATTGCGATACCAATCATCATAATTGGCTCCAGCCAATTTGTTATTTTCAAGTATGCCACGCAGTGATAGAGCAGACATATTATTCATGAATCTAAAAGGAAAAAACAAAAATAAGTACGTATTCACACATACAAATAACACTTTCTACAATAATTATTATTATAGAAAATTAAGAAATCTTTATTTCTTAAATTAAGTGTTAAAAAAATATTTAAAATCATGAATGAGTATCTTGGTTGTCAAGTCATTACTCATACATTTTTAAATAGATGATTAAATTTATCACATACAATTTTAATCCCAAATAATTACCTGGTTGTCAGGTTATTATTTAATTGAATTATATTTTATACCCCTAGATTGTTTAGGTTCAAGTAAAAATTAATTCATTCCATGTATCAAATACATATATAAATTTTATCCTTGAGTACGAATCTCCTGGTTGTCAGGTAACTCCTCGTAAATAAAGTATAAAATTTATTTATCCTTTTTTCCTTTCGGTTTTATTTCATAAATAAATAAAAATAATAATAACAGTATGTTCCTTAACATACATGTAATTTTATCCCATATAAATTTATAATTTTGATAATAGCATCCCATGCCATTATTAGGAATCACATTCACTATAATAACAAAACTTAAATTAATCCTATTAATTCTATAAATTTTTGCAATAAAATTTTAAACACAAAAGGGCCATGGCTCTGATACCACTGTAGAATTATAAGTGTTCATAACACACAGCGGAAGTAATAAAGTAATCCTATTAATCTATTTTGTGCTTAAAACTTTATTAAAATAAGATGGGTTAGATGCCAATACCTGAGTACCCTAGTGAATGAAAACTTTCTCCTTCGATAGTACGAAGGTACTATGTGTATCCACACCGAGACTGATCCTTGTTGTCAACTCCTTGACCAATGGATTTAACTGAGAAATTTCTTGTAACTCCTTGCACCAGCAATTCTTCACTAAGAATTGGAATATTTGTGTATGTGGAGGTAAAAGAGAAAAACTTGTGTTTTCTTTCTTTTATCATATACACATATATAGTATGAGATTGGTGACTGATTTGCGAATCAAATTACAACTTACTTTGAAACAAAATCAGTTAGGATCTTATCCATATTTAAAACTCATCATAGAATAAATAATTAATTATTTAATATTCTCAATTATCATATTATATTCATGGTGCTAGCAAAGAATATAATAATAATCTATTTGAATTAATATAATTATTTATTTGATCTAATCAAAATAATAATTAAATAATTATTTACCAAGGATTAGAACACTCGTTAGTGTGTGACCCCATAGGTTCAATATTAAGCGGGTAGTATATTAGTCATACTAAATTTACTAATCAAGGTTGGCGTCTAGCAACGCTCCTTGACGACCCGATAGTATGAAGTAATAATATTTTTACTAAGAACCTAAGATGAACAAAAATACAACTCCTTCCATCTTTTCAGCTCTTGGCTAACTTTTAGAGTATGGTTTGATTGTCAAACTCTAACTTGTTACCATTATTATAATGAATTATGAATGACTTAAGAAACTCATTTCTTAATTCATTCAAACCCATTGGCCAAGGCATTGTTTATTTCATTCATTATAATCGTAGAGCTCAAACTCATTACTATAGTTGATGGATTCCATTTTGACTAATCATTAATTCTACAAGTATTTAAATCATACCCACATTCAACTAACACCGTAGGGTGTTAGGTGTCCGAAATCAAAGTATAACAAATACATTATTAATTACTATGATAGTCGCAGGTCAAAGGAAAATTCTAATATTATGTTTATCATAAGAATATCCTATTGACAAATATACGGTAACTATAACCATTAGGAATTCTTAGAGTGAGTCAATTCAATGGTTATATCTCTATATATACCATTTATATATATAATTTAATAAATAAGATCTATTAATCTTCATCTAATGAAGACTATTATATATATATATTAATCTATCCGAATCACCAATGTCCCATTTTTAGTGATTCTACGATTAAGAACAATTTAAATTAAAAGTACTCAAAAAACGTATATCTCATTAGTACGATCCTTATCGTAATTATTTGTTTTTAATTTTAATTAAGGACACTATCATAAATTATAAAAATTTATTCTTATAAAAAGGAATAATAATAATAATAATAATAATAAGAATTCATGATAGTATTTTGTTGGACATACACACTTATCTCCAACACAAACATCCTTCAAAAGATTAATAAAAGCATAAATGTAATATTATTTCAATATAAATTCAAGTGGAAATAGATTACACAAACTTTGTAAATGGAAAGATTAATTTGGCTAAGAGCAAAATTGTATTTTCTCTTCTTTTTCAAGCATGTATGAAAACTACAACCTTGTTGGAAGAAAACTTGAGATAAAGTTTTACTCATAAAAAAAAGATTATGCATTACAATCGAACGGGTTTAAATCACATACAGAAATTTTTAGAGTATAAAGTAAAGGAGTGTTGGCTGAATTGAAAGCGATTTTATTAAAACTTCAATAGACGGTTATATCATCCCAAAACAAGTTCAAATCACATCAAAGAGAGGTACTACTCAAGTAAAGCAATTCAAAGTCAGAGACAACTTTGCATAAGAATAAATCAAAACTTGTTTAAAAAGATTTAAAACAAAACTCCAATAATATACTTAAAGTCACAACTTTATAAGGATGTTCAATAATATTAAGATGCAAAAAAAAAAGAAAACTTACTCATTTTAAGAAAGGAACTTAAATCAAAGGATTTCGATTAGGATTCATAAAGCATGTCACTCATAGAAACAAAAAGCTTAAGAAGGAACTCAACAACTTAAAAAAAATTGATTCAAAACTTAAATTTCTTCAAAAGAACTCAAACTTCGTCAAAATAGTCCAAAACAAAATTTTGAGAGTATATTTGGAATAACCACCTCGCAAAAATCATTTAAGAAAATTACGATGCGCTTAAAAGGAAATCAGCCCATGGAAAAAAAGAATCTTTAAATCAAGGGAATTCGAACAAGAACTCACTAGGCATGGATTATCAAATGAGTTTTCAATTGGTCCAAAGGAAAACAAAACGCTTCAGGAAATACAACTTAATCAATAGAAAATTCTCAAGAAAGAATCTTTGACTAAAGAAAGACAAATAAAAGGACAAATGGTGCATTAGATGGAAATGAATTCAAGTTGACTCAAATGAGCATGAGATTCACAAGAAATGGAAAACTAAGACTAATGATGATGTTCAAAAAAAAAGTAAGAGAGTAATTAAAAACAGTATCAAATATGACATTCTCAGAAATGAAAAGCTTAAGAAAGAAATTGGTCTATTCACAAGAAGAAAGACATGAGTCCAACATTTTTTTCTAAAAGAACAACAATTGCATAAACAATGTAGTATGCTAAACCAAATTCAAATTAAAAATAAATTAGGTGAAATTTACCAAATAAGAACCAACTAGGAAGAGATAAAAACCTTTCTTTGAAAAATATCTAAATATATAATCAAATAAGGATATTCGTAAAAACTACAAAATTGTTAGAAAATCAAATTGTATTTAAAGTATATATATATATATATATATACATTTCCATAAATCAGTGAAGAAACAAGCGAGGTATTGAAAACAATTAATTTTAAACCTTATAAGAAACTTTCAACGTTTATATAAAGAAGTATATATCAAATTAAAAGCGGTTGTATATTTCAAATCAAAAGTGGTTTTGTTAAGATTTAAAGAATGGCTGTAATTATCGTCAAATAAGAGGAAAACTAAATTACAATTTGTTTACAAAGGACTCGAAATATGAACTTAAAAAGGTGTACTGCATCAAAACAGGTTCAAATGTATATCAAAGAGTATATGATTCAAGAGGAAGTGCCTAAATAAAGAAGGTAAATACACCAAGGGTTTTAAACAGGCATATGCAGTTAGGATTAAACAAGAGCGTACGTGAACAAGAGAGTAGGATTGAAAGATAATTTGATCACTTTCCAAGAAAAGTATCGCAGACAAGAACCTTAAAGCATACCAAGCAGGAATAAGATACGTGATATTCGCAGAGTTCAAGACACCTAACCGAGTAACCTCAAGAATTAACTCCTAATGTTCCCAAAACCCGCGATTTGCATTACCTATGACTCGCATATTATCTATGATAACCCATTGGTGCTTACATATACATAATTCACCAGTGCTAAGCCGGCCAAACTTAATGCCAGGAATTATGCAATGCAAGACTAATGGCATTAATCAATATATCGTCATGTGCATAAGCTCTAATTCTCGTTATTCAAACAAGACCTACTACATGACAGACTTTCAGAGTATGCAATTGAAGCATAATCAGTCCATTCCCAAGGCTCTACAGGAAAGACCGCTCTGATACCATAATGTAACACCCTCACTATCAAAAGTCACGCTTCCGGCTGCGCTACTCTGATAGCAAGAAGTATTACGACTACTTTACATACCAAATACTAAAATAGGAGCCTGTGACTCGACACTGTATCGCTGATTTCTTTGAAAATCGGAAATAAACACTTTATCTTAAGAAAAATACAAACATGCATAGATTCATATACAAGACTCCTTACATAATAACTCATAATATGATATACATATAAAACATACAATTCTTATCCCTCTTACAAACTTGTAATAACAAAGACGAGGGAAGAAAATAATCTAATTAATACAACAACTTATAAACCAAACATAGTATAATTCTTCTTAATGCTTCTTCATCCAGTTCCTGAAAAGGTAAGGCTGTAGGGGGTGAGAACCTAACCACACGGTCTCACCACGAAGTTTCAAAGTTGTCATAAGAAGATATTCAATAAGAAAACTGTTTACAATCTTAGTGATTATCATCGCCTTATAGATCTTTTAAAAACCAATAGGAAATCGTTCAAAACCTTTTCAAAGAAGCAATGTTTAATCTTTCGGAAATCTGAAACCTTTCCTTTCTTATAAGAAAATCTCAATCAGAAGTCAACCATGCAATCAAACAACACAATCTTTAATTCAGCATCAAAGTTTATTCCCAAATGTAGTACGCCAGGACAAACACAGACAAGACAGACAAGGAAAGCACAGGTTTAGGTAGCAGTTACAGCAAATAGTTCAAGTAGCAGTTAAGAACAGTTTAGCAATTAAGCAAACTAAAACAAGTTCAAACCCAAGCAAAGCATACAAATGCATATGATGCATGCCTGTCCTATGGATGATGAGGCTCATCTATTGGTTATCCAGCCAACCCGACAAGTCTAAATTGTCCTTAGACTGTCCCCCGACGTGCATCCCCAAGAGTCTATGCGTAGCTTTTTCTTAAATAATCAATATTGCTCAATGGGGATAACATTCCCAGGAATTTATATAGTGCCCGGTCACACTTACGTCGTACGGTCAACAGAGTATCGAGTTTTCAACCTGGTACACGTGGTGGCAAGCCATGGTACTTTATCCAGGGAACCTCGTATCTCAGATAATTCAAATTCATAAGCCATGTGAATAATTCAAAGTTCATATCTCAACATTCTCAACATCATAATCATTCATCAATCCAAATCTCATTTCCAAATTCATTCAAAAACCATATTTCAAAGAAATCCTCATCATCTTTCTTTCCATTCCGTTCACTAACAATTCTCAATCCAAAACATAACTTTTCCTTTGATAAATGAGGTAATCTTAAATCATATAATACTTAAAATTAAACCTTTTAAAATATTTACTTCAAATGAAACTTCTAATTTTATAAAATTTCGACAGCATCTCCTCTAAAACTCAGATTCTGCCACCCTTTTCGGGTCCCATCCAAACATTTCTCAAACATTTTTCTCAACCATTTCCAAATCTCATTCATTTTCCAAAATTCAACCAGTTCCAATATCAAATTGTTTTCAAAGCGAATCAGTGCCAATAATAAATCTCTTTTTAAAATCAAACCAGCTCAGATACTAAATCATTTATAAAGTCATTTATAAAGTCAGACTAACTCAAAATTAAACCGTTTCCAAAATTAATTCAGTTTCATATTCCAAATCATTTCCAAAGCCGATTCGTTTACATTATCAAAAATAGCTTCAAAACCAAGAAGGCCATTTTTCATAATAATCAACTAAATAACCTTTCAAACTAATTTCTTTTTAGCAATCACAAACTACTCAAGCAATCAAGCAATCAGTCATTCAGTCCAGCAAACAACCACATTTATAAGACAATTATAATCACAGACATATGTTTCTCACATTAATATCTATTTATAACAACCCTGTAAGATAAAATGAATTCTAAGAAAACCCCTACCTCAAAGAATCAAACCCGCAGCGATTTTAACACAATAAACCCTCTTTAAACCTTATTCTGTAGCAGCTACATCATGATTTGTATTCCAAGCACCCTCTGCTAACGGAGAAGAACGGCAAGCAAAAGTAATAACCGCAAACACTGCAGCTCTAGGTAACAGACAGAATAAACACAATCAAGCAAGGCAAAGAGGAACATTACGTACTAATAAAACATAGTCGAAATGGAGTATTATGGCAAGATAAAGTACAACAGAATTTGTCTTACCAGAAAAGAAACAAGGGAATGGGGAACGGAGAAACTATAGCTTCGATAACATTTCTTTTCAACAATCAGAACAGCGAATAAGGGCACAGCCGAGCAGAAATGGCAAGCCAGTGACGGCAATAGCATTATTCTAAGTGATTAAGGCAGCAGAGACACCAACAATAATAAAAATAATGGAACATAATAGAAGTGGAATAGGGTTCAGGAAAACAAGAAATAGGGTAACCGGTGAAAATCGACTTAATAGACAAAGAAGCTGAAGCAAGGTTAGAGCTTACCAAGCAAACAGGCTTCAGAGACGGTTTTCGGCGGCGGAAGCGGTAGCGTGGAGCTCCGGCGGCGCAGAGGCGCGGTGGCGCAGCTGGTTCCCCCTCCTGCAGCGGGTGTAATGGAACCAGCTTCTTCTCCCCCTTCGAAGCCCCAACGGCGATGCAATGGATCTGACAGTGATGGGATTCTCGGCAGCGGCAAGAGCTTCTGATGGCGACGGCGTCGGTTCATGAACGGCAGCGACGACGGATCACGAACGACGACGGCGATGGCTTCTTCCTCGCGCTCGTGCTCCTCCTCTCCGCCTCGGACTTGATGATGGCGACGTGTGGAAGGCAGCTCCCTCTCTCGCACGGTTTGCTCAACGGCGTCCCCTTCTCTCCTCTTCGTCAGTGGAAGCGGCAGCGGCGGCTTCGCAGTCCACAGCAGCGTCAACAGTAGTGGCCAGACCCACGGCGCCGATACTGTCTTGCTCTGCTTCTCTCTTCTCCCACAGCTCTGATTCTCCCTTTCTTCCCTCAAGCCCTCACCATTTCTTTCTTTCCCTTTCTTTTTTGTTTCTTTCTTTCGTAGGTAAGTTAGGGAAAATAGAATAGATGGCAGCTAGGGTCAGTGGGGTTAGGGTTTAATTTAGTTAAATTTAGAGTTTGGATTTAATTTGGAAATTAGAGTTTAATTTGGGATAAAAATGAAATTAAGAATTTTAGGTAAATTGGAGTTTTTGGATTAATCCGAGAACTAATTAAATCTCTAAAATACTATTTATTATTTCAAAATATTAATTGATTTGAAATCAAATACTCTAATTGAAATTAAAAGATAATATAATTATTTTTTTATTTATAAAAATATTAGTATTAAATTTTAAAATCTCAATTATGTATAAAATTCTTATTATTTTACATTTGCTAAATTTTATAATTTAAATATAGAAAATAATTTGATAATTATAAATCAGATAAAATCTTAAATTACTTTAAACTCAATTAATCAAAATTTATTTTAATTATCTTTAATAAAATAATTTCAGGGATTAAAGTACTTAATGATAAATAAATCTAAATTAACTTTTAATAAGATCTTCTAAAATTTCTAGGTCTTACATCACACATGTCATAACATAAGTAAATGAGAAGCATCTAAAAGTCACACCACTTCGACTAACCAAGACTTTTGAGAATAATAATTGAACAACATTGCATCATCACTGTTTTTATTTTAAAATTCGGAGTGGTTGGGGATGGATACGATGACACCATATAGATAAGCTACTGAGAAACTTTTGTTTCTCACCCCTCTCTCCGTACCATCTTCAGGAACGATTCAGTACAAAATAATACACTGCTCAGTTGAGGTGAAAAGACAAGTGCACTAGTGGGAGCAAGCTATCGAGGACGTAGATACAAAACATTAAACGTTTACCTTAAGAAGGAAGAATATGCAATTATTTTAGCCATAGTTATACAAATTAAGAGAGTTAGGATTTTTTGAGTGTCTTATTTTATTTTATTGAGTGATTGCAAATTGTAACTGTGATGTTTCTTGTTATAATTATTTGGGATGAGTAAAACTTGTCATTATTATGCCTTCATAGTTTAGCATGCTCGTTTTTTATGTTAGTATTTTCAGATCCACTTATATTTTTCAACTAGTAATTATTCTAATAAAAATTAGTTATTCAATATTTGTATCTATAAATTATTTTATATAAATATTTCACATTTATTTTAAAAAAATTTCCAAAATTTTGAATATTAGCTACTAAGTATAACCCAAATAAAACTTAATACAGTTTAAAAGCATTAGGGTGTTACTTTTGATTTAAAAAAAAAAAAAAAAAAAAAAAAAAAACATATGCTGTTGCGCTGTTTGGCAATTACCAATTTACTTTCTTCTTTTCTCTACCATTAGTTTTCCTGTCCAATTGGAGTTTATTGTACATTTTAGGTCTGTTATATATGTGTTTATAGTTTTATTTAATTTTTAAACATTTTTATAATTTAAAATAAATTATTTGGGTTTATAGTTTTCTATACAAATTTATAAGTCACTCTTCAAAGTGTTTACCAGCTATTTCGAAAATAGTGAATATAGTCAAAATACTAATGAAACATGCTGTGATATTATCTTATAAGAGATAGACTTGTGTGAATTTTAAATAAAACTAACAAAAAATAGCTGTTTCCTTTCGTCTCAAATTAACTAACTCTTTTTAGTTGTGCATATTTATTAAAATGATGAGTTAATTTTATTAAAAATCTAAACAACCAAAATAAAAAGATAAAGATATTCTTAATATAATATTTTGTATTAATTTTCTATTCTTCTAACTTTTCTTTTATTTATAATAAAGGATATAGTAGATAAAATTAATTAATACATTTTTAAAACTAAAAAATAACACTTAATTTATAATAAAAATAAAAATAAAAAGAGAGTTAATTTAAGGAGGATAGAACAAAGGCATATATCAAAGAAGAAAGAAATAGAAAAAAGCAGCCAAATACGGTGGCTATTTACGTTATATGTCTCTATAATTTTACTAAATTTATCATTAAGATTCTATAATTTTTTTTTTTTCATTTGAATTTCAAAACTGCTTTTAATTTTGTAGTTAGATCATTGTCATGTTAAAAATATTAAAATTAATAAAATATTTTTCTCAAAAAGCATATAGTAAAAAATTTAATTAAATTCTTAAATATAGATATCTTCAATTTGCGGATAAATATTTAGTTAACTCTTAACATTTTTTACAATAAAAAAGAATTAATTACAAAATTAACAACAGTGTACGAACTCAATTGAAAGAAAAAAATATAAAAACCTAATTAGAAATTTGGTATACTATAACAACCAACAGAATTATTAAACTTATTTTTTATGGAAAAGTTTAGGAGATCAGCAACTTTGTTAAATTCTGACCAGCATGTAACCAGCAAAGAAAGGTGAGCCATTGGATGAAATCTCACACCAATCTCACACCATGAAAACCATCATTAATGGCTATTTGATGGTTACAAATCACAAAAGTTGCTGACCCCTAACATTCCTCATTTTTTATTACTCATGTTAACCAATATCCATTTACTTTTGATGTCTAGAAGTTTTCCTTTATTTTCCTCATTTTATCTAAAATAATTGTTTAGAATCAATCTCGAAGATAACCTAAAATGGATAGTATATAAGTATATTAGAACCAATGGTCAGACTTTCAGTTCCAGAAGGCACTCGTTTAGCAGCATTGGTAATATTAGACTTGTGCATGTTGTTACTTGGTCTCCACCAATTTTTCATGCTAGTATCTTAAAACAAGCTGGCCTACTACAATTCAATAAACTCCAACCAGGCTTTTCTTTCAGTAAGGAGGCTTTTACTTCAATAAAGAGTACAAAATTCTTTGAAACATAGTCACCGGTAGCTGAGGTGAAAGGGGACATATGCCTTAGAAAGCAACCAAAATGCATGACATGTATGTTAGTTATATTGATTGCAAAACCAGCAAATGAAACAAGCAATAGAATCTCAACCCAACGAGTAGAAATCACAAATCAAACAGAAAATACCAACATCCAGATTTTCTTTTAGATAGTTCATAGATAACTCAACCCAAATTTGAGGAGTAAGACACTACATCATTCAACTCCAGGGACATATAAGTATACTAACAACCCAAAATTTAATTATTCAATTTTCGCATTAATAGGGATTAAAATAGCGTGGACAAACTTTTACTTTAGAGGAGCAAAATCCTAGACTATACATTAGTTTGACCCTAATAGTTAACTGAGATCTCTTGCAACCATGCCCAAATCCTCTTCGAGTTCTCCTTCTCCTAAGCTATTCAAGCTAGCTATCTATTTAACACAGCAAGCTTGTGCAATGCAATATAGTGATATACAACATCTGTCATTGCGGCACAGATATGAATTTCAGTTTCTACAGACAGAAATAGAACAGATGTTGAGGCCTATAATTATTGTGTTCACAAATTTAATATTTGAGAAAGGAATGGGAAAGTTTTCCAAATTTACCTACAAACAGTAACAGATAACAGGATGCAAGAATATGGGGCCTCGAAGGTACTAAGTAGTGAGTACCAAATCTTCCTACAAGACACTGCTGCAAACCAGTGACATCATCCACTACATTCACAATTCATACATTTACCGGAAGAGCCTCGACATTGGTCTTTTAAATACTTTTCCTTCAAGCTTTAATCGTCTATATGCTTCTCTCAAGTGACATGGGCGAATTGGTCCAGATTCCTTCCTCTCTTGCATGACTATTCTAGCTGCCATAAAGTAGTAGTTTTTTATCAATGGGAACTTTTGGAATCAGAATATTGGCCTTCTTAGGACCAAGAACTGCGAGATTTTGACCTTAAAAACATTGTGTCTAGTTTAGAATTAACCATCTCATGCTTGTAAGCTATTAACGGAAACTTCCCATACCTGTTTCAACAACTTCACCAACAAACATTTTCGCAATCCCGGATACTACAATCGTCATCGGCACGGAAATTTTCTGTGTCCCAGTGATGCTTGCTAATAACTGTTTGAATATCATCAAGAGAAGAAAGAAGAGGCAACTTGTAAACAATCTCATCTTACTATAATATAAACTACAGTGCATATTACAATGCAAAAATAGCAATTTGCAAACTACTACACAAATGCATAAGCCCATAAGTATCAATAATGCAGAACCAAGGTGATATGTAACAAAAACCAATCTTGAAGATTAACCAAGGAGAAAATGCAAATAAGGTTTCAAGTGTATAAGTATTGGAAACAAAAATCCAACCAAACTAATACAACCAATTAGAACAATTTAAATTATTGGATAGCACAATAGTTTAAACATTATATTTTTAGCAAATCAATTTGGGAGATGGCACATAGTAGTTGAGGAACCATACTCTTTTCATGTTAGATTTCTGAAACCCAGCCCTGCGGAAAGACTCATATCTGCTCATCTGTTCCTCGGTGAATTGTGACAATATAGCCCTAAAAGCAAAAAAATAATTAACCCCAAAACAAATAGATGCAATGAAAATGGTAACGAACAGCAAGATCCACAAAAATAACCAATAACATACTGCATCTTGGCCATCTTATCAGGATCGCCACTCGAAGGGAACTTTCCGAGCTCAACATCCATGTTCTCCTCCTCCTCTTCCTCCTCCTCTTCTTTGCTCTTCATCCCAGTGCCAGAACCACCAGCTCCAGTGGTGGCGGTGAAGGGACCACTGGATCTAGCATTAGTACTGCCACTGCCACTGCCAATGAGAGGGGTGAATTGGGAAGCACCCTTTTTGGCATTGTCGTCATGAGGGATCTGGAGCTGGTCTTGAGGTTGGGATTGAGAATTATGAGCTGCAATTGAAGAATTAGGGTTTTGCTGTGCGTCCACAGTGGTGTCAGCTGGGGATTCAGGTGGAGAATCCTCTTGCTCCTCGAACGCTGCTTCAAACGGATCCTTTGATTGCTTCATTCTTTCTATATATCAATCAACACATAAATTTCTTCATCAGCCAACAATATTCCCAAATTCCAAGTTCATACAAATAATTATAACTGGTCAAAGAATACTGATTTTTCCTTTCATTTTGCAAACTAACTAAATTAACTGGGAAAAATACTTGTGTGCATAAGCATCACTCAGCAAGGTTTGGAAACCGGACCGGTCATCAAACCACTGATTCACTGGTCCCACCGCTTCAACCATAATTCAACTGAGAAAACCGTTTTATAATAAATAAATTATAAATAAACACCCTAAAACATAATTATAGTCTAATATAAACCTTAAAAGGCCATCTATATTAAAGATACTACATCAACAATAGTGTTATAATCTCATCCAATTAGAAATTCAAAAGTCAAATAACAAAAAAAAAATCCAACAGAAGATAATCATAGTAATAGTAAACATATTTATTGGATATGAATCAAGAATTCATTCCTGGACATCAATGAAGTGCATACCAGCAATCAAAATAAAAAATATGAAGCCTAAATAACCGGAAGAGAGTTTTGTTAAATTCTGAAACCACAAAGCACCACCCTGCACAATACATGACAAGCTTAAATTGTTTAGTAATAGAGTAACACTGTGTCTATGGTGCATGTATCCTCCAAACCCAAATATAAGATACATTTTATGATCAGTATAAATTTTTCAACTATAAACCCATAACTCAGATTATATTTTGCTGTTATCATTCAAACCTCGCTCATCATGTTAAATATATTTCATGATATTATTCAGTCATTCATGGGGCTAGAATCATTGGAAGATTAATGTTGCAAGGTATGAAGTTACATAAAGCAGAACTAAATAGCAAACACAACAAAATTAACAAATTTTCCATTCAACAAATTCAAAATTAGCAAACACACAAAATCAGCAGTAAGCAGCTTAACTAAATCAATAACTAGCAAGCCATTCAACAAATTCAAGTTTCCCATTCAACAAATTGACAAATTAACAAATTAGCAAGCCGAATAATCTCAAGAACAAGTTCAAAAACAGAAAATCACTGTAAAAAAAATTAAAGACAACCGACCAACAACAGCATAACAGAATCAAGAATATCATCAACAATCCTAAACCACAGTAATAACAACAATTGAATAAGAAAAATTAAAACAATAATTACAGTAAAAAAATACCTTCTCTTCTAGAACACAGAGGTGAGGGAGCACGACGGAAGGCTGGACGCGGCAGAACTAGAGAAGAGGTAGCCTGGACCGCCAGAGAACTGGAGCCCAGGAGGGTGGTGCGCGGCGGAACTGGAGCAGAGGAGCAGAGCCAGCGCAGCGGAACAGCAGCTGCGCGACGGAGGAACCACGCAAGACGAGATGCAGTAGGGACGGCGGCTTCGAGTAGTTGAGACGGCGGAGGTGATATGGCAGTGAGGCTAGAGCTGGGAGAACTGGTGAAGGGGCTCTAGGGTTTGGAGTTGGAGGAGAGGCTTCTGTGCTTCTCCTGACTGCGATGGACGGCGGCGGTGACTCACTCCTTGCGGCTTTCGGCGGTCGGCGGTCGGCGGTCGGCGGTGAGGCTAGGTTTCCGTTTTGGTTTGGGGAGAAAGAAGGAGATGGGAGAAGAACTGGAGAGTCGATGAGTGGAGAAAAGGGTTCAAGAACCCCGTTTGGCCTTTTTTTTTTAAGAGTGAAATCAAAGTATTCCCTAAATTTCTACTCGAATTTTAGAGTGATATATAAAATTACGGGCCTGCTACACATACTAGCAAAAAGGCCTTACAAGTTTTACAAGTTCTCAACCCACATTTCATTCACACGCGCACTCATCTCTCTTTGAATGGAACGTAAACTACACGCGCCCCACTCAACGGTTGCTCTTCGCAAAATAGCGCTCCTTAATGGCGCACTCTTCCACTTCTCCAAGCCCTTCGAAGAAAACACAAACCGTCCGTTTTCGAGCAACATTCCAAACTGCAGAGATAGGACTCGTCGCGAAGATTAGAACTCTCCATCAACACAACATAGAACTCTCGATCAACAATCTCTAGAAAAAATGAAGTTATAATACTCAAGGTACGTTATGTTACTATTTTACTCATATTGTATATTTTTCACATTTCGAAAATGAAGAACTAGGTTTTACTGTTCTTCTACGTTCTTCTAGGTCTTACTGTTCTTCTTGTTCTAGGTCTCATTTTACAGTTTTTAATGTTCTACTTGTTCTAGGTTTTACTGTTATTCTTGCTTCTAGGTTATTCTGTTCTTCTTAGTTGTTCTAGGTGTTACTGTTCTTGTTGTTCTAGTTCTTCTGGTAACTGATTTTTGGGAGTATATTGCGTGATTTGGTGGGTGTATATTGAGTATTTTGTTGGGTGTATATAGCATAATTTGTTGGGTGTATATTTCTGAACTGATATATTGTAATATAGTCAACAGTTGCAACTGTTCTAATATTTGCTTGTCTATGGGTGTATATTGATTGACCTTGTAATGTTGTTTGACCTTGTATATTAATGCATGTTTGAGTGATATCTGACTGATATCTATGGGTGTATCTGACTCATATCTATGGGTGTATCTTACTGATATCTATGGGTGTATTTTTCATTTCAGAAAAAATGGCAGGCAGAAACCAAGCTGAAAAAAATGTAAGAACAAATATATGTCTTAGATGAAATCAGTTTTATATAATAGAAATATATCTAACTATAATTTTGCTTTGTTTACAGCAAATCAAAGACCTTAAGTGTGCAACACATTTGTTAAGTGAGAAATTCATAAACATGAGCGAGGAGAAGAAAACAATTATTAGGGATTTGGGATTTGGTGGCCTGATGCACATCCCGCCGCTAAGGGTGCATCACCAAATTGTCAGATAGATTCTAAAGATATTGACACTGATTAATGTAAATGTTTATATAGTCCTGTAACAAATTGAACACATGCTGTAAAAATTTTCCAATTATAATCCAGTTTATTGTAAAATTTCTTTCAATAATTAAACTCTCTCTGCTGTATTCAAAATGTATGAATTACAGGTACTATAATATGAAGGAAAACATCAAACCAAATATACACCCATAACCTGCTATTTTTTACACCTAAAGAAAGTTGAATATACACCAAAAAATCTATCCCCCTGATGTTTTGAGCCTAAAACCCTGAACCCTAAACACTTAAAACCTAAACCTTAACCCCTAACCCGTAAACCCTAAAACCTAAACCGTAAACCCTAAAACCCTAAACCCTAATACCTAAAACCCTTAAACTGTTGTAAAAAAAAACAAACAGTATTTTATAACATAAAAACAAGATTCTGAAGTATATATATGTATATATATGTAAAATGTGAAATACAAGAAAATTCAGAAATACACCCAAAAGAACACTGCTTTTACACCCAAAAGAATGCATCCTCTCGCTCCTTTGTGTGCTTCTCATCCCTGCCCAGAAGTGGTGATCCAGATAGATTGGAATCCATATATGACGGTCTTCATAGAGATCTGCAGAATACACCCAAACACAGACTATAAATACACCCGAAAAAAATTAAATTTACACCTCTGCTGCAGATTTTAAACAAACATTACCTGAAAGCCACTTGTTGTCCACAAGACCAAAATTCAGCAGAAAATCATTCCAATTCCTATCAAATGAGTCTTTAAGCACACCCACGCTTCTCGCACTTCTCTCGTAATGTAATTCCTCACATTCTTTTCAATAAAATTTAACTCGCGATGACCCCCGGCAGCCGCAACAAATGATTGGTAAGTTTTGCTTGGTCTAATACCAGCCTCCTCGTTATTCTCTATTGTACGACGAATGAACATGCTTAGTTCCCTGTCCTGTTTGAGATATTTTAGATTTCCATTTTCCCTCTCTGCTACATGTAATCAATTGATTCTTAATCTCGTTTCCCTTCCTATTTGTGCTCCGAACTCTTGTAGAAAAACCTGCAGCCTTGGCGTAGTTCCTGTAAAATTTTTCAGCATCTTCAAGGGTGGTAAAGGTCATTCCAACCTTCGGAACAAACTGGTCATCAACAACAGAGAGAGGCTGCAGAATACACCATGTCAAAAACTAAAAATACACCCAATCATGTCTGATATAATACACCCGAACCGCAACAACTCAACTAAAATGACAATAAAAGCCATAAATTGTAAATACACAGGTTGCAGAATACACCATGTCAAAAACTAAAAACACACACAATCATGTCTGATATAATATACCCGAACAACAACAACTCAGTTAAAATAACAGAAAAAGCAGTAAACTGTAAATACACCCACACTTCCCGCAAAAATACACCCAAAAAACTTCTGATCTACACCTGATCATCTGCTCTAAATTCCAGATAATTAATCAAAACTAATACATTACATTCAATCCACAGATTTATCTTCATGCATTATTTTGACAGTCAATGTTCACGAATTATTCACCTACACAATGCTATACAAATTACTGCAACAAAATTCATAGTAATCCTATGTAAATCAAACCTCAGAAATTTCGTTAGATTCAAATTCATAATCCACTTCGCCTGGATTCAGCTGACAATCTGAGGTTGAATCATCCATTATCTTCAAAACGAGTTCAAACTTTGATTTCAGAAAACAAAAAATCAAATAGAAAACGAAGCTGGAGTTACAGAGAGAGGAACTAACGTAAATGACGAAGAAGAAACGAGTGAGAAAGGAGGGGAAAAGAACGAACGAAGAAACCAGGGGAAGCTTCGCGAGAAGAAGAACGAGCAAATCTGCAAATAACGAAAACGAAGAAGAAAACAAATCTTTTAAATTTGGTAGTTAGATATACGCGGGATCTCTATATAACGCGTGTATACAACGTAACCCTTGGAGCGCGTTTTAGAATTTTATTTGTTAATAAACTTGTAAACCATACAAGTCATTAGGGCTTGTATGCAGAGCTTTTCTGATAAAATTAATAGTTACTCAAATTTGTTTCTGAAATTGTCTTTCAAGACTCATATTAGTTCCTAAAATAATTTTTGTCTATCCTTACCATTAAAGAGGATTGAAACAACGTAGTTTTATATTTAAGAAAACCCTTTTGAGTCTCCTTCTCCAACCACGCACTATTCTTCTTCAGTCGAGGCTCTAACACCCAACCCAACTCCAACAACTACTCTTATACACGCCACTATTAAGCTACTATAACCGACTCCCTTCTCTCTCATTCTCTCTTCTCCACCGTCCACCATCTCCTCCACCGCTCCAACAACCTCTCTGATTCCTTCATTTGCAAATTCATCATTGCTTTCGGCAATCGTGACGATATCAGGAGCGCTATTCACTGGTTCCGCAAAGCCAAGAGCTTTTCACATGGCCGATGTTTGTTATCCTATAATGCTGTCTTGGATGTTCTTGTAAGAGCCAATTCGATCAATTTGTTAAAGTCTATCTTTGACCAGGTTGTGGAAGAGGGTGTGTTTGAGCTCGACGTGTTCACTTATACCACCATGATTAGGGACTTCTGCAAAATAGATATGGTCCACAGTGCAGACAAGATGTTCGATGAAATACGCTGTGCGTCCAATTCGATTACTTACAACACTTTGATTCACGGATTTCTTAAGAATGGTGATATCATGCAGGAAATGAATTTTTGCATTGTGGGGAAGTCTAAAGAAGCTACCATGCATCTGAAGGAAATGGACGTTGTTTCAGTCCTCTCTAATGGTAAAGATGGAGGAAAATTATTTTATGGACAACTATGAGACCCGGATGACAATCTTCGGGACGAATTTGAGTAATTATTGACTTTAGGGATTATTTTGAGACTCGAGTGCAAGTTCAGAGACCACTTTGATATTTAACTCTTTTTTCTATATACAAATCTCAAAATTGTGTCGTTTCAAGAAAACCGGCTAATTTTCGGTTCAACCCGACTAGCCAGTTCGAAAGTTCTGAAATATTTTTGAAAGGGAAAGTATGAGGAGACAATAGCCTTATTGTACAATACATACAATGGGGTTTAATTGAAATTAAAATTAAATTATGGGTTATTAATTAATTTTAAATTTTTTTAATTTAAAATTTGAAACAAATTAAGGTTTTCATATTGGTGAATTGAGGCTCGGTAACTAGCATCTCATCTTATCTTTCTCTCGCTGGACCCTCTCACCTGCTGGACGCCAGCCATGGCTGTGCATCCACAGCCGACGCCGCCCCCCTCTACGGCAATCTTCGAGCACCCGCCGTCTGATAAACCACTATTTTATGGTTTATCTTGTGCTCAATTGAGTGGTTTTTCTCAAATCTTTGCACACTTATTCATACTAATTGCATGGTTTTACATTTTCCTTCCTAATCTTGTGCTATGATTGAAAATATATTTTCTGGGCCTTTAAATTGCTAATTTTAATCCTCTCTTATTACTATTCAATGCCTTGATATATGTGTTAAGTGATTTCAAGGTTTATAGGGCAAGAATGGCTTAGAGGATGGAAAGGAAGCATGCAAAAGTGGAAGGAATACAAGAAACTGAAGGAACTGCTAAAGCTGTCCAACCTGACCTCTTCGTACTAAATCGACCATAACTTGAGCTACAGAAATTCAAATGAGACGGTTTCAATTGCGTTGAAAAGCTAACATCCGGGGCTTCGCAATGATATATAATTTGCCATAGCTGCCCCAAAGATAGGTGATGCGAACGCGTGGATCACGTGCACGCGTGACCTGGAGAAAATTCAATCCACGCGTACGCATGGACGACGCGTAAGCGTGACTTTGCCGCGTGCTGGACATATCGGGCATTTTCTGGGCTGTTTCTGACCCAATTTTTGGCCCAGAAAATACAGATTAGAGGCTATAAAGTGGTAGAATCAATCCATTCATACACACAACCTCTGATAATTCACAATTTTAGGTTTTAGATGTAGTTTCTAGAGAGAGAGACTCTCTCTTCTCTCTTAGGTTTTAGGATTTAGGATTTCTCTTAGTTTTAGGTTTGTTTCTTCCCAATTCCAGGTTCAATGTTCCTTTAATTTATTTTTCTTCTACTTTTTATTTATTCCATTACTTTAGTTTATCTATTCCTCTTGTGGATTCTCTTATTCATTTTAGCCATGAAATCTCCATGTTATATTTGATTTTCTATTGAATACACTTTGAGGTATTTCAGATTTATGATTGTTTCTTCTATTTATGTTATTGATGCTTTCAATTTAAGCTAGATTTTTTCCCTCTTGCCTTTGGTTGAGTAATTGGTGACACTTGAGTTATCAAACTCCTTTGTTGATTGATAATTGGAATTTGCTGGTTGATTTGGATCCCTCTAAAGCTAGTCTTTCCTTAGGAGTTGACTAGGACTTGAGGAATCCCATTGATTGGTCCACTTGACTTTCCTTTATTTAGTAAGGGTTAACTAAGTGGGAGTAATGAACAATTCTCATCACAATTGATAAGGATAACTGGGATGTGATTTCCAGTTCTCATACCTTGCAAGGGTTTTCATGATAATTAATTTACTTTCTTGCCAATTTATTTCCTTGTATCCTATTTCAAAAACCCAAAAAGATACTTTTTCATAACCAATAATAAATCATACTTCCCTGCAATTCCTTGAGAGATGACCCGAGATTTAAATACTTCGGTTATCAATTTTATTAGGGGTTTGTTACTTATGACAACCAAATTTTTGTATGAAATGATTCTTTGTTAGTTTAGAAACTATACTTACAATGGGATATTATTTGTGAATTTCTTTACCAGCATAAAAGCCGTTCATCAAAATGGCGCCGTTGCCGGGAAATTACAAACGTGTGCCTTATTATTGGTTATTGTAAATATTTGCTTTTTCGTTTCTTTGTTAGTATTTCTAGTTTTAGGAGTTTATTTTCATTAATTTCTATTAGTTTTTATTTATTTTGCTACTATGAATTCTCACCCCCTGGCTTTAAGTTTGGTTTTAATGTTGTTGTAAGGAATGGAAGCTATAATGAGAACAGGCATCAAGGTTGGAAGAATCAAAGACGGGAGGAGCCACAAGGAGTTGATCAACCCTCTTGGCAACAACCACCTCTAATGTGCTATAACCAACAACCATTCTGTGATGCATACCAAGACAATAGTTATGGTGGACTCTTTCGTGGCAAACCACCTCCACCAAATTACTATGGTCAAGAGCCAGTCTAGGGAGCATACAAGGATGATGAATATGGTGGACCCCCTTGTAGTTACCAACAAGCCCCACCATATTCTTATGAACCCTCTCTTCAACATAACTCTGAACCACCATACTCACAAGCCCCTTTCCACTATTCACCTCCATATGACCCTAATCCTTATCCACCACACTAACCACCATATGAACCACACCCAGAACCACCACCTCAATATTCACCATCTCCATATCCTTATCAAGAAGAACCACCTCCGTATTATGAGCCCTTTCTCCCAATAAATGAACCCTCCTATCCACCCCAACCTCCATTGGATAACAACACACTCATTTCTAATATCATTGGTCTCACCTCTACACTCCAAAATCTTATATCCCGTATGAACCAACTCTCTACCTCCAATATTCAACCTTCAAGCTTTAGCACACCACCACCCTCCGTACAAGAATGCCCATATCCATCAATCCAAGAGCAAGATGATCCCAGTTATGCTATTGACATGGAACAAAAGAGAAGTAATCATCTTCGTGAATCCATACTTTATAAGAAGCTAGAGGAGGCCCTAAAGGTGGCGGTAGGAGAGACCCTTGAAGGAAGTTGTCAAGAGGTGGAAGTCAACAAGGAGGAGCTGGATTGTGTATTAGAGCAAGTGGAGAAAGCCGAAATTATCACAGAAGAAGACGTGGTTGAAGAGATAGAGATTAAAGAAGAAGAAGCACAACCTCCCCTACCATTGGTAAGTAATGAAGAAGAGATTGAATTGGAAGAAAGCTACCAAGAGGAAGAGGTTGAAATTGAAGAAGCTTGTAAAGAGGTGGAAGTTGTCAAGGAAGAGCTCAAGAGAATGGAGCTGGAAATCACCATGCCAAAGTTGTTGGAGACCTCTCCCCCAAAGCCATCAACATCCATTCCTTCATTCAAGTGGGTAAATCTTTCATCTCTAAGCTTAATTAGCCCACTTGAATATACTTTGCTTGAGAAGGATGGGCAACTTAGAGCTCTTTGTGGCTATAAGAGCAAGCGGGAGATGGTTGGTGGTAGGAGTTGTCATGCAAGGTTCAATACGGTTGCATACTCAAAGTTGAAGTGCAAGGATTGGTGTAGAGCTTGATTGAATGAGTCTAGGAGGCTGTTTGGATGTCTCAGTGAGAATTTCAATTGCTCACCACCCAAGTGGAAAAATGATGATCAACTTGAAGACGGGTGTAGAATCAAGATTTGGGATCCAAGAATATATGAGGATCAATTTTGGGAGCTCAAAGCTTGTGAAAAACTCCATCAAAGCTTGAAAAATTTACTTGGTAGAGCTTATTGGAAGCCCAAGCATTGGTGGAAGTTTCAAGACGAATTCAAGCACAAGCCTCCATGACAAGGAGCTCACCAAATGTCCAACTTAAGGACTTTAACTAAAAGTGCTAGGTGGGAGACAACCCACCATGGTATGATCGTCTCTTTTTATTCTTAGTTTTATTTTATTTTAATTTTATCAGTGTTAATTCGTAAATTCTGCATCATCATCTGCATTCTGCATTCTGCATATATATAAAAAAGAAGAAGAAAGAAAAGCGTATCCCACGCGTCCGCGTGAACCACGCGCACGCGTCACATGCGACGCTAAACCTTACAGAAAGTTACGCGGGAGCTATGTAGGAGGGGTGCCTTGCACACGAGCCAACCCACGCGTACGCATGGGTGACGCGTGTGCGTCACCCGTATTTTAGTCACCCCACGTGTAAGCGTCAGCAACGCGTACGCGTGGATCGCCAGATCGGCGTCAATGGGTGATTTGGCTGAGAGTTGTGCTGCCTTGGTGCTGGTATTGTGCGTTTAGCACAACCAGTGGTCATGCGTACGTGTGACCGATGCTTACGCGTCACTAGGATTCTTGCTCACCCATGCGTAAGTGTGGACGACGCTTACGCGTCACCTCTTCTTTTGCACACCCACGCGTACGCGTGGGCGACGCTTACGCATCGCTTCGCAGATTCCATTCTTCTCCTTTTCTCTCTCCTTTCTCATTCTTTCCTCCTCCTTTCCTACTTTCATCTCCTCCCTCTTCCTTCTCATTTTTTCCCTCATTACATTTACATTCTTTCATTCATTGTATTTTAACTATATGCATATTTTTATTTTCTTTTCTATGTTTATTATTTTTCTATTGGTGTTAAATGTCTTTATTCCACTGTTGCATTTCTCTTGCTTTCTTTTGGTGCTTCGTGACTTGTTTTCATTGTTGGGTAATATTATTTATAGGTCAATGCTAATTTTTTATGATACTTGTATTCCATTTGTATTGACATGCACCTATATTGTCCTTCATTACCCACACTCTCTCCCCTATTATTGCACTTTTTGCACTATTGATATGCCATTTGCTTCTATTGCTTTCTCACTTGCATGTTGTAGCTACCATGTAATTGAGACCCTCATTATTCGGCATAAATCCACCCATATTTTGTTTGTTTTCTATCTTTGCTCCTGGGTTACTTTTCCTTCTGTTCCTCTTCTTTCAGGGTGGCCACCGAGAAGGGAAAGGAGAAGTTTCTAAATAGGGCAAACAACAAGTCCATCTGCATAATCCACTAAAGAAAGAGCATCAGTTAGAGCAACCCGCCCACTTGCGCATCTTAGCATGCACCGAGGACGGTGCGATCTTTAAGTGTGGGGAGGTCAATACCGATCTCTGTGGGTTAGTACCTTCCTGTCTCAACACCAATGTTTAAATTTTTTTTGTAGTTAGTTGTTGCATTTGCATGTTTGATTGCATGTTTGTTACATTTTGTGCATATTTTACCAGCTACTTGGTTGAAGTAATATTTACTTTTTCAAGAAACTTTTTTAGAGTATTTCACTAATTTGAATAAAATTTTTTGTTAAACTTGTTTGAAGAAATTTATTTGGAACATAGTTTAGAGCTCGAACACACAAAACCAGTGAGATTTTGAGCCTATTTGATTGGTTGCATTTTATCAACCAAAATTTTATTTTGGTGTGTGTTGTTCTCTCTAAAATTGTGATCTTTGTCTTGCTTAATTCTATATTTCTATTATTTGATGTATGCATACACTTACATGATTGAGGCCGTATTTCACTAAGCTTACATACCCATATGGCCCTACCTTTCATTATCCATTGCAAACCAATTTTGAGCCTATTTTACCCCTTTTGTTCTTTACTTTATCACATCATTAACTCTAAGCGGAAAATAATAATGTCCTTAGTTTGAATCCTTGGTTAGCTTAGACTAGTGACAGTACTCACGAATTAAGTGTGGAAAAATTGGGTTTGCCAATATTTGGTTTGAGAATTGGGTGTTGTGTATGCCTGAGAAAATATGAACAAGAATGTTAAAGAACATGTTTATGCATTCAATACCTTAATCATATGCATTGAAAAAGAAAAAAAAATTATTAAGAAAAGAAAAATAGAAAAAGAAAAAAAAAGAGAGAAAAAGAAAAGAAAAAGAGTAAACAATAAAAGGGGACAAAATGCCCCAAAGTAAATGGTGAAAGCAATGCATATGAGTTGTACTCGAATTCGGATGCATGAATATGTGGAAAACATAATTAATGGGTAGTTAGGCTTTATATTATGATTACATGGATTGTCCTAAGTTAGGTGAGAAGTTTAGGTTAATTAAGGATTCAGATTTTAGTCCACTTAACCAAATACAATCTTACCTTGACCCTAACCCCATTACAACCCTTAAAAGACCTCTTGATTTGTGTATTTGTGCATTAAACTTTTGTTGATTGGTAGAATAAGAGCAAGCCTTAGAAAGCAAGATTAGTAGAGAATTGAGAGAATCAAACCTCAAACACCTGAGCGATTAGAGTGTATACACTTCCAGTGAGGGTTCGATGCTCGATTCCTTATTCCCGGCTTTCATGAGCTATCTTCTTCTTGCAAGTCTATTTGTACTTCATTTTTATGATTTGAATTAGTGAAATCCAGTTCATATTTGTTCTTGAAAGATTTATTTACTTTTCACCAAGTAGGTAGAAACATCTTAGCATGTAGTTGCATTCATATAGATAGGTTGCATTTCATACATTCTACCATTCCTCTTCACTCCTTTATAGCTTCTCTTGAACTTAGCATGAGGACATGCTAATATTTAAGTGTGGGGAGATTGATAAATCACTATTTTATGGTTTATCTTGTGCTCAATTGAGTGGTTTTTATCAAGTCTTTGTACACTTATTCATACTAATTGCATGGTTTTACATTTTCCTTCCTAATCTTGTGCTATGATTGAAAACATGTTTCCTGGGCCTTTAAATTGCTAATTTTAATCCTCTCTTATTACCATTCGATGCCTTGATATGTGTGTTAAGTGATTTTAAGGTTTATAGGGTAGGAATGGCTTAGAGGATGGAAAGGAAGAATGAAAAAGTGGAAGGAATACAAGAAACTGAAGGAACTGCTAAAGCTGTCCAACCTGACCTCTTCGTACTAAATTGACCATAACTTGAGATACAAAGGTCCAAATGAGGCGGTTTTAGTTGCGTTGGAAAGCTAACATCTGGGGCTTCGCAACGATATATAATTTTCTATAGCTGCCCCGAAGATAGGTGATGCGCACGCGTGACCTGGAGAAAATTCAATCCATGTGTACGCGTGGACGACGCGTACGCGTGACTTTGCCGCATGCTAGACGTATCAGAAATCGCTGGGAGTAATTTCTGGGCTATTTTTGACCTAGTTTTCAGCCCAGAAAACATAGATTAGAGGCTATAAAGTGGGGGAATCGATCCATTCATACACACAACCTCTCATAATTCACAATTTTAGGTTTTGGATGTAGTTTCTAAAGAGAGAGGCTCTCTCCTCTCTCTTAGGCTTTAGGATTTAGGATTTCTCTTAGTTTTAGGTTTGTTTCTTCCCAATTCCAGGTTCAATGTTCCTTTAATTTATTTTTCTTCTACTTTTTATTTATTCCATTACTTTAGTTTATCTATTCCTTTTGTGGATTCTCTTCTTATTCATTTTGGCTATGAATTCTCGATGTTATATTTGATTTTCTATTTAATACACTTTGATGTATTTCAGATTTATGATTGTTTCTTCTATTTATGTTATTGATGCTTTCAATTTAAGCTAGATTTTTTCCCTCTTGCCTTTGGTTGAGTAATTGGTGACACTTGAGTTATCAAACTCCTTTGTTGATTGATAATTGGAATTTGTTGGTTGATTTGGATCCTTCTAAAGCTAGTCTTTCCTTAGGAGTTGACTAGGACTTGAGGAATCCCATTGATTGGTCCACTTAACTTTCCTTTATTTAGTAAGGGTTAACTAAGTGGGAGTAATGAACAATTCTCATCACAATTGATAAGGATAACTGGGATGGGATTTCTAGTTCTCATACCTTGCAAGGGTTTTCATGATAATTAATTTACTTTCTTGCCAATTTATTTCCTTGTTTCCTATTTCAAAAACCAAAAAAGATACTTTTTCATAACCAATAATAAATCATACTTCCCTGCAATTCCTTGAGAGACGACCCGGGGTTTAAATACTTTGGTTATCAATTTTATTAGGGGTTTGTTATTTGTGACAACCAAATTTTTGTACGAAAGGATTCTTTGTTAGTTTAGAAACTATACTTACAACGTGATATTATTTTCTCTATAAAAAAATCAAAATAAAAAATATTCAATAAATAAGTAATTAAATAAGGGGACAAAATTACCCCAATGCTAAGTTAAGTTAATGAAAAGATCAATGCATATGTGATACAAATTAAAAGAAGAGTTGATGCATGAGTATGCAATACAAAAGTAGGAATTTTTGGGTAGATAGGCATGAATTTAGAAGTTAAGTGAAGAACAAGGTTTAGAAAGCATGATTAGAGAAGAGTAGAGTGATTACCCTATACACTTGAGTGATTAGAGTGCATACACACCATCAGTGAGGGTTCAATGCTTGATTCTATGTTTTCTGCTTTTATGAGCGGTCTTCTTACAAGTTTACTTGTCTTTTATTGTATAATTTGAATTAGTGGAATTTGATTTATGTTTGTCTTGAATAACCTATTTATTTTTAACCAAGTAGACAAAATCATCTTAGCATGTAGTTGCATTCAAACATAGGTTGCATTGCATTGCATGAGTCTTACTTTTTCCTACTCATTTATTTTATCTCCTTGAGCTAAGCATGAGGACATGCTAATGTTTAAGTGTGGGAAGGTTGATAAACCATTATTTTATGATTTATCTTGTGCTCATTTGAGTGGTTTTTATCAAGTCCTTACCCACTTATTCATATGATTTGCATGATTTTACAATTCCTTCCTAGTGTTATTCTATGGTTGAAAACTTGCTTCCTAGAATCTTTAATTTGTGTATTTTAATTCTCCTTTATACCATTCGATGCCGTGATCCGTGTGTTAAGTGTTTCAGGCTTTATAGGGCAGGAATGGCTTAGAGAATGGAGAGGAAGCTTGCAAAAATGGAAGGAACACAAGAAACTAAAGAGATAACCAGCGAGCATTGACGCGCACGCATGGCTCACGCGAGCGCGCGATATGGAGAAATTTGTAGCGACGCGTGCGCGTGCCTGATGCGTACGCGTGGATTGGAGTTTGCACAAAGACGCGTGCGCGTGACTGACGCGTACGCGTGACACGCCAAAACGACCAGCGACGCGCACGCATGACTGACGCGTACACGTGACATGCGCGATCTGCAGAAATGACAGAAAATGCTGGGAGTGATTTCGGGCCGAGTTTTGACCTAGTTTTCGGCCCAGAAACACAGACTAGAGCCAGAGAACATGCAGAGACTCAATACACATTCTCATTAGCATAGTTTCATAGTGTATTGCTTTCGCTTTAGATATTGAAGAGTCATCACCTCCGTTGAAGATACTATTCTAGTTTGTTTTCTTACTCTTTTATTATTCCATATTCTTAATTCTTGTTTAGAGTTACAATTGGATTATTTTTAGAATTTATTAATGCAAATGATTACTTTTACTTTTAATTGAATCGTAGTTATTGTCTATCATGTCTTCCTTTTATTCCTTATTTAATTCTATGCAAGTAATTCTCATGTCAATGGAGTAGATTCCTAACTTGACATGGGGGTTGATTAAAAGGAGACACTTGAGTTAGAATGCTCAAGTGGTTAGTTAAATTAGAA
Organism: Arachis ipaensis; assembly: GCF_059453495.1. Classification (NCBI taxonomy): domain Eukaryota; kingdom Viridiplantae; phylum Streptophyta; class Magnoliopsida; order Fabales; family Fabaceae; genus Arachis; species Arachis ipaensis. Next base: position 77,650,939 of record NC_142442.1, on the reverse strand, counting down.
GTTGTTGGCTAATTTTGTATTTACTAACACTAGACCTTCCCAAGGGAGAGCACTAGGATTTGCGAATAAGAGTTAGCTCAATCACTTGACTTTCCTTTATTTAGTAAGGGTTAACTAAGTGAAAATAACAACCTCTTTATACTACACTTGAGAGAATTCCAACAAGGATGGAACTTCCAATTAATCATTCCCCAGTCAAGGCCTTTTATTAGAATATTATAAATCTCTTTTAATTTTCATTGCTTTAATTTACAATTATTTATTTGCCCATTGCCCAAACTCAAAATTACCCAGAAAACTCCTGATTAATAAGATAACACCCTTTTGTCAACTCGTTGGGAGATGGTACGCAAATTGTTTGTTCCCCGCAACGTTGCCAAAAACTTGGTGCGCGTGACGTGGTCTCAACACTTCTTCACAACTCCGCGTAACTAACCAGCAAGTGCACTGGGTCATCCAAGTAATAAACCTTACGTGAGTAAGGGTCGATCCCACGGAGATTGTTGGCTTGAAGCAAGCTATGGTCATCCTTGTAAATCTCAGTCAGGCAGATTCAATTGGTTATGAGGTTTTAATAATTAAAATATAAATAAAACATAAAATAAGATAAAGTTACTTATGTAATTCACTGGTGGGGATTTCAGATAAGCGTATGGAGATGCTTTGTTGCTTCTGAACTTCTGCTTTCCTACTGCCTTCTTCCAACCATGCGTTACCTCCTTCCATGGCAAGCTGTATGATCCTCTCGGATGAAAACAAATCCATATGCGCTGTCACTGCACGGCTAATCATCTGTCGGTTTTCGCTAGCGTCGGAATAGGACCATTGTCCTTTTGCACACTATCACTGCGCCCAACATTCACAAGTTTGAAGCTCGTCACAGTCATCCCTTTCCAGATCCTACTCGGAATACCGCAGACAAGGTTTAGACTTTCCGGATCTCAGGAATGCTGCCAATGGTTCTAGCTTATACTACGAAGGTTCTAATCTCAGATTCAGATGCTCTATTGTCAGGAGAGACAATGTGGATCGTTGATTGTGAATCCAAGAGAATATACTCCAGTTGTCATCCAATGACTATGTTGAACATCATGTAGACCGCTTTGTGGTTGTCAGGCACGCGATCTTGGCTAAGCGAGTAACGAAGATTGGGTGATTGTCACGGGTCACCCCTTCATTCTGACTTAACTGAATTAAGTACAAAAGTATATCTTAGAGAAGAAGTAGGCATGAATTGAAAGGAAAATAGTAGTAATTGCATTAATTCATGAAGAATACCAGAGCTCCACACCTTAATCTATGGGGTGTAGAAACTCCACCGTAGAAAATACATAAGTGAAAAAGGTCTAGGCATGGCCGTGAGGCCAGCCTCCAAACGTGAACATACAAGTTCCAAAGATGATCAAAAGATCGAAAATAATCCAAAGATGATCCAAAATAAATCACTAAAAGTAGTTTTTATACTAAACTAGTAACTAGGGTTTACAGAAAATGAATAACTAAGTGCGGATAGTGCAGAAATCCACTTCCGGAGCCCACTTGGTGTGTGCTTAGGCTGAGCATTGAAGCTTTTTCGTGCTTAGGCTGTTCCTGGAGTTAAACGCCAGCTTTGGTGCCAATTTGGGCATTTAACTCCAATTCTGGTGCCAGTTTGGGCATTTTACGCCAAGATATTTTAGGCTGACTTTGAATGCCAGTTTGGGCCATCAAATCTCAAGCAAAGTATGGACTATTAATATTGCTAGAAAGCCCAGGATGTCTACTTTCCAACGCAATTGAGAGCGCGCCAATTGGGCTTCTGTAGCTCCAAAAAATCCACTTCGAGTGCAAGGAGGTCAGAATCCAACAACATCTGCAGTCCTTTTTTTAGCCGCTGAATCAGATTTTTGCTCAGGTCCCTCAATTTCAGCCAGAAAATACCTGAAATCACAAAAAAAAATACAAAAACTCATAGTAAAGTCTAGAAATGTGATTTTTGAATAAAAACTAATAAAAATATAATAAAAAGTAATTAAAACATACTAAAAACTATGTAAAAAAATGCCAAAAAGGGTATAAATTATCCGCTCATCACAACACCAAACTTAAATTGTTGCTTGTCCCCAAGCAACTAAAAACAAAATAGGATAAAAAGAAGAGAATATACAATGAATTCCAAACTTATCAATGAAGATTAGCTTCAATTAGATGAGCAGGACTTGTAGCATTTTTGCTTCTGAACAGTTTTGGCATCTCACTTTATCCTTTGAAGTTCAGAATCATTGGCATCTATAGGAACTCAGAATTCAGATAGTGTTATTGATTCCCTTAGTTCAGTATGTTGATTCTTGAACACAGCTACTTTATGAGTCTTGGCCGTGACCCTAAGCATTTTGTTTTCCAGTATTACCATCGGATATATAAATGCCACAGACACATAACTGGGTGAACCTTTTCAGATGGTGACTCAGCTTTGCTAGAGTCCCCAGTTAGAGGTATCCAGAGCTCTTAAGCACACTCTTTTTTCTTTGGACCACGACTTTAACCGCTCAGTCTTAAGCTTTTCACTTGACACCTTCACGCCACAAGCACATGGTTAGGGACAGCTTGGTTTAGCCGCTTAGGCCAGGATTTTATTCCTGTGGGCCATCCTATCCATTAATGCTCAAAGTTTTGGATCCTCTTTACCCTTGCCTTTTGATTTAAAGGATTATTGGCTTTTTCTACTTGCTTTTTCTTTTTCTCTCTTTTTTTTCTTTATATTTTTTTTCGTTATTTTTTTCTTTTTTTTTTCACAAGATTTGTATTCTGCTTTTTCTTGCTTCAAGAATCAATTTTATGATTTTTCATATTATCAATAACATTTCTCCTTTTTCATTATTCTTTCAAGAGCCAACAATTTTAACATTCATAAACAACAAATTCAAAAAATATGCACTGTTCAAGCATTCATCCAGAAAACAAAAGGTATTGCCACCACATCAAAATAATTAAACTAATTTCAAGATAGAATTTGAAATCATGTACTTCTTATTCTTTTGCAATTAAAAACATTTTTCATTTAAGAAAGGTGATGGATTCATAGGACATTCATAGCTTTAAGACATAGACACTAGACACTAATGATCATGTAATAAAGACACAAACATAGACAAAACATTAAGCATAATTTTCGAAAAACAGAAAAAATAAGAACAAGGAAATTAAAGAACAGGTCCACCTTAGTAATGGCGGCTAGTTCTTCCTCTTGAAGATCTTATAGAGTGCTTGAGCTCCTCTATGTCTCTTCCTTGCCTTTGTTGCTCCTCCTTCATGGCTCTTTGGTCTTCTCTAATTTCATGGAGGAAGAGGGAATTCTCTTGGTGCTCCATCCTTAGTTGTCCCATGTTGGAACTCAATTCTCCTAAGGAGGTGTTGATTTGCTCCCAATAGTTTTGTGGAGGAAAGTGCATCCCTTGAGGCATCTCAGGAATTTCATGATGAGAAATTTCCTCATGCTCTTATTGAGGTCCATGAGTGGGCTCTCTTGTTTGCTCCATCCTTTTCTTAGTGATGGGCTTGTCCTCTTCAATGAGGATGTCTTCCTCTATGACAATTCCAGCTGAATTGCACAGGCGACAAATGAGATGAGGGAAGGCTAACCTTGCCAAAGTGGAAGACTTGTCTGCCACCTTGTAGAGTTCTAAGGATAAGATCTCATGAACTTCTACTTCCTCTCCATTCATGATACTATGGATCATGATAGCCCGGTCTACAGTAACTTCAGACCGGTTGCTAGTAGGAATGATAGAGCGTTGGATGAACTCCAACCATCCCCTAGCCACAGGTTTGAGGTCAAGCCTTCTTAGTTGAACCGACCTGCCTCTTGAATCTCTCTTCCATTGAGCGTCTTCCACACAAATGTCCCTAAGGACTTGGTCCAACCTTTGATCAAAGTTGACCCTTCTAGTGAAAGGGTGAGGATCTCCTTGCATCATTGGCAAGTTGAATGCTAACCTCACATTTTCCGGACTAAAATCCAAGTATTTCCTCCGAACCATTGTGAGCCAATTCTTTGGGTTCGGGTTTACACTTTGGTCATGGTTCTTAGTGATCCATGCATTGGCATTGAACTCTTGAACCATTAAGATCCTGACTTGTTGAATGGGGTTGGTGAGGATTTCCCAACCTCTTCTTCTAACTTCATGTCAGATCTCCAAATATTCACTCTTTTTGAGCTTGAAGGGGACCTCGGGGATCACCTTTTTCTTGGCCACAACTTCATAGAAGTGGTCTTGATGGACCTTTGAGATGAATCTCTCCATCTCCCATGACTCGGAGGTGGAAGCAATTGTCTTCCCTTTCCTCGTTCTAGAGGTTTCTCCGGCCTTAGGTGCCATTAATGGTTATGGAAAAACAAAAAGTTTTAGCTTTTCCCACACCAAACTTAGAATGGTTACTCGTCCTCGAGCAAAAAAGAAGAAAGAAAGGAGTAGAAGAAGAAGAAATGGAGGAGATGGAGGGGGGTGTGAATTCAGCCAAGGGGGTAGTAGTGTGTATCTTGTGTAAAGATGAAGGTGGTAACGAGAGGTATTTATAGGGTAAGGTAGAGAGTGTAGCCGTGTATGAGGGGTTGGGTTTGGGAGGAAAATGGTTTGAATTTGAATGGTGAGGTAGGTGGGGTTTAAGGATGGATGGATGTGAGTGGTAAAGAGGTTGTGGGGAAGAGGGTAGGATTTGATAGGTGAAGGGTGTTTAGGGAAGAGTGTTATGGAAAGGTGTGAAGAGGAGAGAAGAAGAAGTGGGGTAGTGGTGCACGAATTGTAAATCACACTTTTTATAACTCGTACCACTAACCAGCAAGTGCACTGGGTCGTCTAAGTAATACCTTACGTGAGTAAAGGTCGAATCCTACGGAGATTGTTGGCTTGAAGCAATCTATTGTTATCTTGTAATTCTTAGTCAGGATATCGATTATAATTATCAGTTTGGATTGCGAAAAATAAAAGAGCATGAATTAAATACTTGTTATGCAGTAATGGAGAATATGTTGGGGTTTTGGAGATGCTTTGTCTTCTGAATCTCTGCTTTCCCCCTGTCTTCTTCTTCACGCATACAAGGCTCCTCCTATGGCAAGCTGTGTGTTGGTGGATCACCGTTGTCAATGGCTACCATCCGTCCTCTCAGTGAAAATGGTCTAAGTGCGCTGTCACCGCACGACTAATCATCTGTCGATTCTCACTCATGCCGGAATAGGATCCATTGATCCTTTTGCGTCTGTCACTACGCCCAACCCTTGTGAGTTTGAAGCTCATCACAGTCATTCAATCCCTGAATCCTACTCGGAATACCACAGACAAGGTTTAGACTTTCCAGATTCTCAAGAATGCTGCCAATGGATTCTAGCTTATACCACGAAGATTCTGATTAAGGAATCCAAGAGATACTCATTCAATCGAAGGTAGAACGGAGGTGGTTGTCAGGCACGCGTTCATAGGTTGAGAATGGTGATGAGTGTCACAGATCATCACATCCATCATATTGAAGTGCGAATGAACATCTTAGATAGAAACAAGCGTGTTTGAATAGAAAACAGAAATAATTGCATTAATTCATCGAGACACAGCAGAGCTCCTCACCCCCAACAATGGAGTTTAGAGACTCATGCCGTCAAAGAGTACAAAGTTTAGATCTAAAAATGTCATGAGGTACAAAATAAATCTCTAAAAGTTGTTTAAATACTAAACTAGTAACCTAGGTTTACAGAAAATGAGTAAACTAAGATAGATAGTGCAGAAATCCACTTCTGGGGCCCACTTGGTGTGTGCTGGGACTGAGACTTGAGCTTTACACGTGCTTAGGCTGTTTCCAGAGTTAAACGCCAGGTTGTAACCTGTTTCTGGCGTTTAACTCCAACTTGTAACCTGTTTCTGGCGTTTAACGCGAGAATGCAACATGGAACTGGCATTGAATGCCAGTTTACGTCATTTATCCTTGAGAAAAGTATGGACTATTATATATTGCTGGAAAGCCCTGGATGTCTAATTTCCAACGCAATTGAGAGCGTGCCATTTGGGCTTCTATAGCTTTAGAAAATCTATTTCGAGTGCAGGAAGGTCAGAATCCAACAACATCTGCAGTCCTTTTTCTGCCTGAATCAGATTTTTGCTCAGCTCCCTCAATTTCAGCCAAAAAATACCTGAAATCACAGAAAAGCACACAAACTCATAGTAAAGTCCAGAAATATGAATTTTGCCTAGAAACTAATAAAAATATACTAAAAACTAACTAAAACATGCTAAAAACTACATGAAATTACCCCCCAAAAAGCGTATAAAATATCCGCTCATCACAACACCAAACTTAAACTGTTGCTTGTCCCCAAGCAACTAGACAAATAAAATAGGATAAAAATAAATCGAGAAGCAATAATATCTCAGAGTTTTAAGTGAAGCTCATATTCTAATTAGATGAGCGGGACTAGTAGCTTTTTGCTTCTGAACAGTTTTTGCATCTCACTTTATCCTTTGAAATTCAGAATGATTGGCGTCCATAGGAACTCAAAATTCAGATAGTATTATCGATTCTCCTAGTTTAGTATGTTGATTCTTGAACACAGCTACTTTATGAGTCTTGGCCGTGGCCCTAAGCACTTTGTTTTCCAGTATTACCACCGGATACATAAATGCCACAGATACACAACTGGGTGAACCTTTTCAGATTGTGACTAAGCTTTGCTAAAGTCCCCAATTAGAGGTGTCCAGGGTTCTTAAGCACACTCTTTTTTTGCTTTGGACCTCGACTTTAACCACTCAGTCTCAAGTTTTCACTTGACACCTTCATGCCACAAGCACATGGTTAGGGACAGCTTAGTTTAGCCGCTTAGGCCAGGATTTTATTCCTTTTAGACCCTCCAATCCATTAATGCTCAAAGCCTTGGATCCTTTTTACCCTTGCCTTTTGGTTTTAAGGGCTACTGGCTTTTTCTACTGCTCCTTCTTCTTCTTCTTCTTTTTTTTGCTGCTTTTTCTTGCTTCAAGAATCAATTTCATGATTTTTCAGATCATCATTAACATTTCTCTTGTTCATCATTCTTTCAGGAACCAATAATTTTAACATTCATAAAATTCAATATAAAAAACATGCACTATTCAGGCATTCATTCAGAAGACAAAACGCATTGCCACCACATATAGATAATTAGAATTTTCCTTATTAAGAACTCAAAAAAATATTGCCTCCTTATTCTAAAAATCTGTTATTTTATTCATGTTTGATGATAATGAGAAAAATAAATTATAGCTTAGTTGGAGATAAAATCAAAATAGAGATACTAATTACTACTACTCATATATAACTTCTAAGGTAAATTTCTAATAAGAACAATTATCACGGAGTTAAGGCTAAGATTAGAACTCAACAACCTTGAATTTGGGAGGTGGATGCCTCTTTAGTCTGTGGAGTGCTTGGTCCTTCAAGAGATAGATTCTGGCGCTTCAGTTCCTTCAGTTCACGCCCTTGCTCTTCTTGTTCTCTAAGCAGTTTGCAGAGCATGCTGTTTTGATTTTGCTGTTCTTCCTTCAGTTGATCCACAGCTTCTTCCAACTTGGTGACAGATGCTTCTAGGCGCTCCCAGTATTCAATTTGAGGGATTTCCGGGAGGAACTCCTGTGCTCTCCTCTTGATGGGTTCATCCTGCACTTGTTGTCCTTCCATAGACTTTTTGGTGATTGGTAGCTCAACTGGGATGTACTCATCTACTCCCATTTTTATCCCAGCATCTTTACATAACAGAAAGACCAAGCATGGATAAGCCAATTTGGCATCTTTGGAGTTCTTATTTGCAATCTTGTAAAGCTCACAAGCAATCAGCTGATGAACTTCCACTTCTTTTTCCAGCATAATGCAATGAATCATCACGGCTCTTCTGATGGTGACCTCAGAGCGGTTGCTAGTGGGCAATATAGAGCGCCCAATGAAGTCTAGCCAGCCTCTGGCGACTAGTTTGAGATCTCCTCTTTTGAGTTTGTTCGGGGGACCCTTTGTGTTGGTTGTCCATTTAGCTCCAGGGAGACATATGTCCTCTAGGATCTTGTCCAAGTTCAGGTTTGATCTCATCATTCTCCTATTAAAGGAGTCTGGGTCATCTTGCAGTTGAGGCAGCTTGAAGATCTCCCTTATTTTGTTAGGGTGGGTGTGAACAATCTTCCCTCTGACCAGAGTTCTATAGTCATAGAATGCGGTTCCCGCTATTCTCTGCCTGTCCGTCTGCCACAGATTTGCGTAGAATTCCTGAACCATGTTTCTTCCCACCTTTGTTTCAGGATTATCTAGGACTTTCCAGCTCCTGTTTCGAATTTGTTCTTAGATCTCCGGATATTCGTCTTCTTTCAGATTGAATTTAACTTCTGGGATCACTGACCTTAGACCCATTATTTTGTAGTAATGGTCTAAATGTTCTTTGGTTAAGAACTTCCCTTGATTCCAAAGTGGTTTTGGAATATTCTCTTTCTTGCCTCTTGAGTTGGTTTGTTTTCCCTTAGGAGCCATGATCTTAGTGGGTATTGGCTTAGTGATCATGGATAAACACACCAAACTTAGAGGTTTGCTTGTCCTCAAGCAAAAGAAAAGAAAGGAGAGGGATATGAGGAGAGCCAAGTCCGAATTGTGGAGGTGAGGGGGTGGCCAAACTAGGATTTAAAGGGAAGGGGGTGGGTTTTCGAAAATTTTGAAGAAGATATGATAAAAGATGTGATTTGTAAAAGATAAGTATGATAGGAAAATGATGCACTTTAAAATTTAAAAGATATGAATAATATGGAAGATATTTGAAAAAGATAACTTTGTTTTGAAAAATATGTTGTGAAGATTTGAAAAAGATATTGATGAGTTGAAAAGATTGTAGAAGGAAAAGAGATAGATTTGTTTTGAAAAGGATTTGAAAATAATTTGAAGAGGATAATAATAAAAAGGGTTTATGAATTAAGATACATTTGATATCTTTTGAAAAAGGATTTGAAAAATTAGGATTTGTAACATGTTTGTGCAAGAAATCATGAATTGAAACATAAAAAATGGAAAAAATTTGAATTGAAAACGAATATTGCCTACTCCCCACAATCCTGGCGTTAAACGCCCAACTGCTGCATGTTTTAGGCGTTTAACGCCCAATTGGTGCTTGGTCTGGGCGTTTAACGCCCAGCTGTTGCTTCTAGCTGGCGTTAAATGCCAGAAACTCCTTTGTCACTGGGCATTTTTCTGAACGCCCAGGATGCTGTAAATCTGGCGTTAAACACCCAGAAGCTGCTTCTTTCTGGCGTTTAACGCCCAGATGGCTATCTCTATTGGCGTTAAACGCCCAGTAGATGCTCCTTTTGGGCATTTAACGCCCAATTGTGCCTCTTACTGGCGTTTTCTTGCCAGTGAGCTCCTTTTTCCTGTTTTGTGCTCTGAATCCTTTTGCAGCCCTGTGAACTTATGAAATTGATTCTTTACCTTGTTAATATTGAACTTATATGCTTTAAAAATAAAAAAATAAAATAACAGAAAGAGTTTTGCTAATGGCTGGGTTGCCTCCCAGCAAGTTCTTCTTTATTGTCTTTAGCTGGACCTAGCTGAGCTTTTTAATCTAGCCTCAACCTTGAGCATTCTTGCTCAACATTGCCTTCAAGATAATGTTTGATTCTCTGTCCATTAACAATGAACTTCTTATTAGAATCAATGTCTTAAAGCTCCACATAGCCATATGGTGACACACTTGTAATCACATATGGTGCCCTCCACCGTAATTTCAGTTTTCCGGGGAATAACCTGAGCCTAGAGTTAAACAGCAGAACCTTCTGTTCTGGTTCAAAGACTCTAGATGACAGCTTTCTGTCATGCCACCTTTTTGCTTTCTTTTTGTAAAGCTTGGCATTTTTGAAAGCAGTGAGTCTAAATTCCTCTAGCTCATTCAGCTGGAGCAATCTTTTTTCTCCAGCTAATTTGGCATCAAAGTTTAGGAATCTGGTTGTCCAGTAGGCTTTGTATTCCAGTTCCACAGGCAGATGACAGGCCTTGCCATACACAAGCTGGTATGGAGAGGTCCCTATAGGAGTCTTGAATGCTGTTCTGTAAGCCCACAGAGCATCATCCAAGCTTCTTGCCCAATCCTTTCTACGGGTACTTACAGTCCGTTCCAGGATTCTTTTTAGTTCTCTGTTAGAGACTTCAGCTTGCCTATTTGTCTGTGGATGATATGGAGTTGTCACTTTGTGGCTAATTCCATATCGGACCATGGCAGAGTAAAGCTGTTTGTTGCAGAAGTGAGTGCCCCCATCACTGATTAGTACTCTAGGGACCCCAAACCTGCTGAAGATATGTTTCTGGAGGAACTTCAGCACTGTCTTAGTATCATTAGTGGGTGTGGCAATGGCCTCTACCCATTTAGATACATAATCGACTGCAACCAGAATATAAGTGTTTGAGTATGATGGTGGGAAAGGCCCCATGAAGTCAATACCCCATACATCAAACAACTCTATCTCCAAGATTCTTTGTTGAGGCATGGCATAACCATGAGGCAGATTACCAGCTCTCTGGCAACTATCACAGTTACGTACAAACTCTCGGGAATCTCTATAGAGGGTAGGCCAGTAGAAGCCACATTGGAGGACCTTGGTGGCTGTTCGCTCACCTCCAAAATGTCCTCCATATTGTGACCCATGGCAATGCCATAAGATCTTTTGTGCTTCTTCCGTCTGCACACCTCTTAAAGAGATAGGGTTCATCCCACAAGTAATACTTTGCATCAGTAATTAATTTTTTCTTTTGTTGTCTGCTGTACTCCTTGGGTATGAACCTTGCAGCTTTATAGTTTGCAATGTCTGCAAACCATGGTGTTTCCTGAATGGCAAACAAATGCTCATCCGGAAAGGTTTCAGAGATTTCAATAGAGGGAAAGGACGCCCCTTCTATTGGCTCTATCCGGGACAGATGATCAGCCACTTGGTTTTCTGTCCCTTTTCTGTCTCTTATTTCTATATCAAACTCTTGCAGAAGCAACACCCATCTTATGAGCCTGGGTTTTGAATCCTGCTTTGCAAGTAGATATTTAAGAGCAGCATGGTTAGTGTATACAATCACTTTTGATCCTACTAAGTATGATCTAAACTTGTCAATGGCATAAACCACTGCAAGCAATTCCTTTTCTGTGGTTGTGAAATTTTTCTGGGCATTATTTAAAACACGGCTAGCATAATAAATGACATGCAGGAGCTTGTCGTGCCTCTGCCCCAATACTGCACCAATGGCTTGGTCACTGGCATCACACATTAATTTGAATGGTAATGTCCAGTCTGGTGCGGAAATAAGTGGTGCTGTGACCAGCTTAGCTTTCAGGGTTTCAAATACCTGCAGACACTCTGTGTCAAACACAAATGGCGTGTCAGCAGCTAGCAGATTGCTCAGAGGTTTTGCGATTTTTGAAAAATTATTTATAAACCTCCTATAGAATCCTGCATGCCCCAGAAAGCTTCTGATTGCCTTAAAATTGGCAGGTGGTGGTAATTTTTCAATTATTTCCACTTTAGCTTGATCCACCTCTATTCCCTTGTTTGAAATTTTATGTCCAAGGACAATCCCTTCAGTCACCATAAAGTGACATTTTTCCCAGTTCAAAACCAGGTTAGTCTCTTGGCATCTTTTCAGAACTAGTGTCAGGTGATCAAGACAGGAGTTGAATGAGTCTCCATATACTGAGAAGTCATCCATGAAGACTTCCAAAAGTTTTTCCACCATATCAGAGAAAATAGAGAGCATGCATCTTTGAAAGGTTGCAGGTGCATTACACAGCCCAAATGGCATCCTTCTGTAGGCAAATACTCCAGATGGACATGTAAATGCAGTTTTCTCTTGATCCTGGGGATCTACTGCAATTTGGTTGTAACCTGAATAGCCATCCAAAAGCAGTAAAAATCATGACCTGCTAGTCTCTCTAGCATCTGGTCTATGAATGGTAAAGGAAAATGATCCTTTCTGGTGGCTGTATTGAGCCTTCTGTAGTCAATACACATGCGCCACCCTGTAACTGTTCTTGTAGGAACCAGTTCATTTTTTTCATTATGAACCACGGTCATGCCTCCCTTTTTGGGGACAACTTGAACAGGGCTCACCCAGGGGCTATCAGAAATAGGATAAATAATTCCAGCCTCCAGTAACTTGGTGACCTCTTTCTGCACTACTTCCTTCATGGCTGGATTTAACCGCCTCTGTGGTTGAACCACTGGCTTAGCATCATCCTCCAATAGGATCTTGTGCATGCATCTAGATGGGCTTATGCCCTTAAGGTCACTTATGGACCACCCAAGAGCTGTCTTGTGTGTCCTTAGCACTTGAAGTAGTGCTTCCTCTTCCTGTGAATTCAAAGCAGAGCTTATGATCAATGGAAAAGTGTCACCTTCTCCCAGAAATACATATTTCAGGGATGGTGGTAATGGTTTGAGCTCTGGTTTAGGAGGTTTTTCCTCTTCCTGAGGGATTTCCAGAGGCTCTTTCAATTCCTCTGAATCCTCCAGATCAGGCTGAACATCTTTAAAGATGTCTTCCAGCTCTGATTCGAGACTCGCAGTCATGTTGATCTCCTCTACTAAAGAGTCAATAAGATCAACTTTCATGCAGTCTTTTGGTGTGTCTGGATGCTGCATGGCTTTGACAGCATTCAACTTAAACTCATCCTCATTGACTCTCAGGGTTACTTCCCCCTTTTGGACATCAATGAGAGTTCGTCCAGTTGCTAGGAAAGGTCTTCCTAGAATGAGAGTAGCACTCTTGTGCTCCTCCATTTCTAGCACTACAAAGTCAGTGGGGAAGGCGAATGGCCCAACCCTGACAATCATGTCTTCAATCACGCCTGATGGGTATTTAATGGAGCCATCAGCAAGTTGGAGACATATCCAAGTTGGTTTGACTTCTTCAGTTAAACCAAGCTTTCTAATAGTGGATGCAGGTATTAGATTGATACTTGCCCCAAGATCACATAAAGCTGTCTTGGTGCAATTTGTAACGACCCAACTCCCAGTATGCCATGGTCATACAAGAAGCTAAGTGTTACTAACTTATCCTTCCTAATTATTATTTATTATTTAATATATGAGCCTGTTCCTTGTTAGAGCGATGCCAATTTTACGAGTAACTTTTTTTTTGTTTGCGGATGTTCAGGTAAAACAAACAAGCATACACTGAGAGTAATAGAAAAGCGGCATAAAGAAACATAGAAATACAGCTGATAATATACATCATGTACACTATAACAAAACATGTAGCGTTTACACAAGATCAAGTCAGTTTACATCCTCGTCATCCTACGTAGCTAATATTTACACGACACTCCCAGGGCCTGGCCCATACAAAAAGCCACTAAGCTGGCGCCCAAGCTAGCCTAACCACTATATAGCTCCTAGCTCTCGGGTGTACTAACACAAGTGAGAGACTAACTATCAGATAATGTCAGACTAGAGTGTCATCAAAAGAATGCTCCTTCTGCAGTCAAACTATATCTACACGTGGCCATTCAGAGAATCGCCGTGAGGCTCGTCCATCTCCTCATCCTGCTCTATCTCTATCTCAGGATCCTCCTCCTCCTCGTTTGCAGCTACAGCTATACCCTCAGATCCACCAAAAACACTACTGTCACTATGTACAAAACCATTCGCGAGCACAGGTCCGTTCGCATTTATAGGAGCCACTCCACCGTCCGGTAGTGCCGGCTCATCAGGCTGTGGCAAGTCGGGGATCGGCTCAGGGGGAAAATCCCACTCTGGTGGTATCACAGGTACGTAGTCACCAGCTAACTCAGGCTCATTAGGAATGATAGGCTCAGGTACCACCTCATTCAAAGGTTGAGCTGGTATAGGGTGCTCAGGATCATCAGGAAAAGGATGTCTAGGTGCGTCAGGATGTAACCAGGATAAGGGAAAGTCGTAAGGAGCATCAGGGTCAAAATGTGGGCTAGATAGAGGATGTTGAAAAGCTCGATTAGGTAACGCATATCATCTAATACGAGGCTCCAATCCCATGATGAAGTAACTGTGATGTACCGGATCCTCGTAGACGTAAGGGTCCTCGAACTCATAGAAGATCACGCCCGTCTCCATCTGAGGGGGAGGAAGGGAGAGAAGGGGTAAGAACTGGGGAGTTCTTAGTAGGGTCGGGGTTGTTAGTTACGTTCATTTATTCGTTTCGATTAGCAGATGGATAATAGAATACAGTAATGTAGTAAACAGAGGTTAAAAAAAATAGATAGAAAAACAAAGAACAGAACACAAGTAGAAGAATACAAGAAGATAAAGCACAGACATAGCACTCGAACAAACAAACATAAAGAAATAGATCACACACAAAAATAATGCAACAGAGAATGATGCGCAGACAAGAATGATGCATGTCTAGCCCTAGTACAGGCCATGAGCTCATGTGTCGGTTGGCTGCCCGCAATCCCGACATTTATCCGGTCACGAGTAATCCCAATTTTTCGAATACGATTTTCCGTTCCTAAATAAATGCGCATATAATAATAGCCGCTCATTTGAGACAGCCTCTACTTACTGCAGGAAAATATATATATACTCTGCTCTGCTCTGGGGAAGCGAAAAATAGCTGTAGGTGACTTAGTTTCCCTACAGAAGCTCTGGGTTGCATTAAGCAACTAATATATATTAAATATAACTCTGGGTTGCATCAAGCAACTAATATATATATATATATAGCTCTGGGTTGCATCAAGCAACTAATATATATAAATATCTCTTTATTATATTACTCTTCTCTTTATATCTCTTTACTCTGTTCTGGTTTCTCTTTTCTCTGTATCTCTTTACTCTGTTTTAATTACTCTGTTCTGTGTATCTCTTTTCTCTTTTCTGATTATTCTTTTCATCTGTATCTATATTACTCTTTTTCTCTTTATCTCTTTACTTTACTCTGGTTACTCTGTTTTCTGTGTTTCTATATTCTGCTCTGATTTCTCTGTTTAACGTATGTATTTAAAGCTTATGTAAATTTCGGTATGAACAGTTAGCCTATCCCAAGTATAGGTTCATTAAGTCTATACTGAAACAGTTTAACTTTTCATATAATACCTAACCCTATTCGCAATTCCAGGACTAACTATGTTGCCCTAATTCGTTCACTAGTCTCTGTCTGTTTTTCTGTCATTAAAACTTTACAGACTTTTTCTTCGATTTTTATCTTTTCTTCAACTTTTTATCTTTTATTTATCTTTGCCTCACTAATATGTTTTTACCACTCCCTAAGTGTTTTATGGAGGTAATTATGAGATTCTGCGCTTGAAGTTGTCTTTCTAAAGCTTTACAGAAAACTGCCTTTTCCGCATTATTTTATTATTTTTATTAAAATATTATTTTTAATTAAATATTATTATTTAATATTTTATTATTTTTTTATTATTTTATCATTAAATTTTCGAAATTAACTTACTTTTACTTTTAACCTTTAAAATTCACTTTTTACCACCCGTAACTTTTAATATTTCTACTTTTACCACCCTAACTTTCAGAAATTACCAAACAACCCCTTAAACACCAAAAATTTTACTTCCTTGCCTTTTTTAAGATCTAAGGCCTGTTCTTCATTGTTCTTCATCACACTCAAAGTGTTCTTCATCTTCTTCATAAATTCTTCAGATTCTTTCTCTGTTTTTACCCGTTTTT
Organism: Arachis ipaensis; assembly: GCF_059453495.1. Lineage (NCBI taxonomy): Eukaryota > Viridiplantae > Streptophyta > Magnoliopsida > Fabales > Fabaceae > Arachis > Arachis ipaensis. The sequence continues at coordinate 77,635,274 of NC_142442.1, read as the reverse complement.
CAGTCTTTTCGGCAACCGATTTTTACTATAATTCATAATAAATTAGAAGCCACTAAAACCCCATCTTTTCTACATGATTTTAACACAAATTGAACCTCAATTTAAGCTTAGGGTTTTGTTTTTCCAGCTGCCCAAGAACATGAACTTTAAAGCTTGAATTTCATCAAATTTCATCAAAATTTCACCAAATTTTCACCAAGAATCAATCATATATGCAACCAATTTTTAGCACAGCCAATTTATACAACATTCACACAACTCAAACACAAATAATCAAGATTAATTTCATGATACCCTACCTGTTTTTGCTGCTCCTAATTCAATCAAACTTTTAGGTGGTCCTTAAGCACTTTTTCCTCCTAAATCACATCAAGAAAACACATATTTAAGCATGTTTCCTTGAAACCGAATCAAAAGAGAGATGGTGCAGCCAACTCACCTTGATCCCAGCCTTGATAAGTCATATGATCATGTACAGAAAGAAGAGAGGATCATTTTGGTCGGATTGGAATTTTGATTTGAGTTTTAGTTCAGTAGAAATCAAGCTTTGAAGGTTTGGAACTAAGAACTTTTCTCTCTTTTTCTCTCTACCTATTTTCGGCCACAAAGTGAAAATGAGCCAGCCTTGGGGGTTTTGGGGGTGTAGGGTGAGTTGTGATTGGTTGGCTTGGAGGTGGATTAAAATAATATTAAAATATCTCAGGTGTATAACTACTAAAACTAGATGTATCGGAACACTTGCAAAAACATCTCTAAAAATTATTTTCTGAGCTATAGCATAAATGACACTAGTAACATATTTATTATGAGAATAAAACATGAGAGAAGCTGGTGCTAAGCTGCACCAGTAAATTGTGAACTCGGTTAAACCGGTTTTTTGTTTTTAACTAAAACTGATCAGGTAACCTTATAATATCATTCAAGAAGCTTCTAATACTAATATAATGATAATATCATCCTATTATCTCTCTTCTCTCATAAAGCGGGTCCGGTTTGTCAAACTAAGACTATTTACGAAAAACTGAATTAAAACTCCTAACTGATACGGTTCAAAAACTAGGTTCTTCGCGACCGCATTATCGAGCTTGTCTCGGAAAAGGTTCTAACTTAAAGATGACATAATGACAATGAGGATTGAGATACTCGATGATATATCAAAGGTTTTCCCCTTACTGATCTTCCGGAGAAATTCGTACTTTCAGAAAAGATCTCGCGTACTCGAAAATCGGGGTTGTTACATTCTACCCTCCTAACAGAAAATTTTGCCCTCAAAATTTCAGTTACTTGAGAATAGATGCGGGTAATCAGCTTTCATCTTATCTTCCAGTTCCCAAGTGTGCTCTTCTTCTCCTCTTTGTCCCCAAACTACTTTGACTAAGCGAACAGTCTTGCCTCTCAGCTGCTTATCACTTCTTTCTACGATCTGAACTGGTGATGCTTGATATGTCAAATCATTTCATAACTGTACTGTCTTTGGTTGTAAAATGTGACTCTCGTCGGGAATATATTTCTTAAGTTGCGAGACATGAAAAACATCATGAAGGTTTGACAAATATGGAGGAAGGGCTACTTGATAAGCTACTAGACCGACTCTTTTAAGTATTTGGAAAGGTCCTATGTATCGAGGGTTAAGTTTTTTAGTCTTAAGGGATCTACCTATTCCAGTAGTCGGGGTTACTTTAAGAAAAATATGGTCTCCCTCACTAAACTCTAAGGGTTTACGTCTATTATCGGCATAGCTCTTTTGACGGCTCTGTGCTGTCTGGATCTTCTGGCGGATCCCCTTTATCTTCTCAATAGTTTCTTGCACTAAGTCTGGACCTAAGACACTAGCTTCTCCGTCATCATTCCAACACAATGGTGTCTGACATCTCCTTCCGTAGAGAGCTTCATATGGTGCCATCTCGATACTTTGTTGGTAACTATTGTTGTAGACGAACTCGACCAATGGCAAATACCTATCCCAACTGCCTTGGTTATCCATCACACAAGATCTTAGCATGTCTTCCAATGTCTGGATTGTCCGCTCTGATTGTCCATCTGTCTGAGGATGGTATGCTGTACTCATATGCAATTCTGTTCCCAATGCTTTCTGGAAAGCTCTCCAGAATCTGGAAGTAAACCTCGGATCTTGATCTGAAACAATTGACGAAGGTATTCCGTGCAATTGTACGATTTCTTGAATATATATCCGTGCCAGCCTTTTTAATGTATAGTCAACTCGAATCGGAAGGAAGTGCGCTGATTTTGTCAACCTGTTCACAATTACCCAAATGGCATCGTGTCCTGTTGAGGTCCTTGGCAATCCCGTGACAAAATTCATAGTGATCCGCTCCCATTTCCATTGTGGTATTTCTAAGGGTTGTAGGGTTCCTGACGGTTTCTGGTGTTCCACCTTAACCTTCTGGCAGGTTAAACATTTTGAGACATAATCAACTACCTCTTTCTTCAAGCCCGGCCACCAGAACATTTGTTTCAAATTCTGATACATCTTTGTTACTCCAGGATGCATAGAAAATCTACTTTGATGAGCTTCTGCAAGAATCCTTTGCCACAAATCTCCAAAGCTAGGCACACAAATTCTGTTCTTGTATCTCCAGAGGCTGCTACGATCTAGTCTTACAGCTTCTGGTTCCTCTACTTTCATCTGTCTCAGCATCGTCATCATTTCTGAATCCTGTGCTTGTGCTTGCTGAATCCTAATCTTAAAATCTGGTGTTATATGCAATTGGGACAAATGGACTCCACTTGACGTCTCAGTCATAGCCAACTTAAGGTCCTTAAATTCTGCGAGTAACTTTTCTTCCTTTATCATCATCCATGAGATATTCAAATTCTTCCTGCTCAAAGCGTCTGCCACCACGTTTGCTTTTCCTGGGTGATAACTTAACTTAAAATCATAGTCCTTCAAGAACTCCATCCACCTTCGCTGTCGCATATTAAGATCCTTCTGGTCAAAGATATACTTTAAACTTTTGTGGTCAGAGAAAACTTCTAGTTGAGCGCCATACAAATAGTGTCTCCAAATCTTCAGAGCAAACACTACTGCAGCCAACTCCAAGTCATGCGTCGGATAATTTCGTTCATGAGGTCTCAGCTGCCGGGAAGCATAAGCCACCACATTTTTGTCTTGCATCAGCACACATCCAAGTCCTTTAAGAGAAGTGTCACAGTATACTTCAAAAGGTTTCTGCGGGTCGGGTAGTACTAATACAGGTGCAATTGTTAACTTCTCCTTAAGCATCTTGAAACTTCTATCACACTCAGCCGTCCAAACGAACGGAACTTCCTTTCGTGTAAGGTAAGTCAAAGGTAAAGCTATCTGTGAAAATCCTTTGATGAACCTCCGGTAATATCCAGCAAGTCCGAGAAAACTCCGAACTTCTATAACGGTCGTAGGTGGTTCCCATTGCACTACTGCTTCAATTTTTGAAGGATCCACTGCAATTCCTCCCTATGATATAACATGTCCCAAAAATGCCACCTTCTCTGTCCAGAACTCGCACTTTGATAGTTTAGCATATAACTTCCGAGTCCTTAGTATCTGCAATACAGTCCTTAGATGCTCTTCATGCTCTCTTTTTGTCTTCGAATAGATGAGAATATCATCTATGAAAACTACTACGAACTGATCAAGGTACGGACGGAAAATACGATTCATGTAATCCATGAAAATCGCAGGAGCATTAGTTAGTCCAAACGACATAACCGTATACTCATAGTGACCATATCGAGTTCTAAATGCAGTCTTCGGTATATCCGACTCTTTCACTCGAATCTAGTGATAGCCCGATCGCAAATCAATCTTCGAAAACACAGTTGCACCTTTTAACTGATCCATTAAATCATCTATTCGTGGAAGTGGGTACTTGTTCTTGATAGTGACTTTATTTAACTATCGGTAATCTACACAAAGTCACATTTCACCATCCTTCTTCTTTACTAACAACACCGGAGCTCCCCAAGGTGATGCGCTGGGACGAATAAATTTTTTTTCAAGTAGCTCATCCAATTGTTTCTTCAACTCTGCAAGTTCCAGTGGTGACATCCGGTACGGTGCTATGAAAATCGGTCCGGTTCCAGGTACAAGTTCAATGCTAAATTCTATCTCTCGCTGAGGAGGAAACTTAGGTATGTCGTCCGGGAAAACATCAGGAAATTCCTTCACCACTCGGATTCGTTCTAAGCTTAGTTCACTATCACTCGAGCTAGCCGCTAACAGAACGTAACCCTCACAATCACTCCCGTCTAATGCAACTCTTACAGAATTCAGATATAAAGTATGAGACAGAAATGGTTTAATATCTAAACTATCAGACGGAATAACAACAGTTCTTTCATAGCAATCAAGGAAAACATGATACTTAGATAACCAATCTAACCCTAGAATAACTTCTAAACCACATAGAGGCAAACAGATTAGATCATGTATAAAAGTTCTATTCCTAATAGTGAATGGTACTCGCAGGCACACTAAACTAGTCAAAGCATTTTGGGATGCAGGTGTATGGACAATCAGATCAAAGTTCAACTTAGAGAAATCTAGTCCCAACTCATGAGCAACAGTTAAAGAAACAAAGGAATGCGATGCACCTGAGTCATACAGTACAGTTAGAAATCGATCTTTGACAATACACTGACCTTGGATCAGGGCGTCTGATTGCATAGCATCATCAACAGTCATGGCAAACACTCGACCTTGTTGCTGGGTTCGTACTGGATTCCGAGCAAATATCTTTGGGAATTCCTTAGCAATATGTCCAGTTCCACCACATCTATAACAATTGAATGTTCCAAACAAACACGTCTTAATACCATGATCCTTCCCACATCGCTTGCATGTAGTGTTCACCTGCGCCTGTTGAGGTCGTTTACCATTATCCTGCCTTGGTCTACCTCCGTTTCCACCCATAAGGCGAGCAGGGATGTTACCAGCCTGTGGGTTTCTTCGCTGTGGCACACCAAGTGTCTTGAAGTTTGTCCTTCGTGGTTGCCAATTATAATTATTGTAGTTCCTTGGTGGAAATCCTTGACGACTTGCTTTAGAGGCACTTACCTTCTTAGCACATTCTTCCACTAACTTACACTTATTAACCAGCTCAGCAAAATTTCGTATCTCTAATGGAACTACTGAACTCATCAGATCCACACAAAGGCCCCCTTCGAACTTCAAACACTTCCATTCTTCAAAGTCAGCAGGATTCCCTTGGCAGATCTTGGAGAAATGGCACAAGTCATCAAACTTACGGGCATATTCTGCAACAGTTGTGTTACCCTGTTTCAGCTGCATAAGTTCCATCTGCTTAGCGTCACGAGCTGCCCTCGGAAAATACTTCTTATAAAATTCATCCTCAAAAGTATTCCAAGGAATATCGCCTTCATCTTGTTGCAACAGTCGCTGTATCCCCTGCCACCAATGCTCAGCTTCTCCTTCCAGCATATAAGTAACGAACTCCACGTGTTGGCCTTCCGGAACATGCTGCGCTCACAGTGATCGTTCAATAGCTCAAAACCAGTTGTCAGCATCAGTCGCAACGAGTGTACCTTTAAACTTAGGCGGTTTAACCTTCAGAAAAGTCGCAAGGGTCATAGGTCTTTCGAGATGCCCCAAGTTATTCTCATCATTTCCACTATCTTCCCCATGCTCGTTCTCATTCCCGTTTCTCACTCCAAGACGATCAACAGCCCTAGCCGCTGCTACTGCAGCCTCACGCACTGCCTCAGCCACAGCGTTCATGGTAGTCATAAACGTCTGATGTTCCCTCTCGTAGTTAACATTAGGAATTCCTTCACGTACGCCTCGTCTCCGTGAACCCATCGTGGTCCTGTTCACACCAAACAATCATTATTAACGTGATCAGTCTTAACACTTCAAGTCAAGTGTGAACACTCCCATAATGAAAACACAGAGACAATCATGCAACACATATCACATAGATATCCTATAAGCATGAGACACACAACAGAGTATGCAATGAAGCATAGTCAGTCCACTCCCTAGGCTCTATTGGGAACGAACTGCTCTGATACCAACTTGTAACGACCCAACTCCCAGTATGCCATGGTCATACAAGAAGCTAAGTGTTACTAACTTATCCTTCCTAATTATTATTTATTATTTAATATATGAGCCTGTTCCTTGTTAGAGCGATGCCAATTTTACGAGTAACTTTTTTTTTTGTTTGCAGATATTCAGGTAAAACAAACAAGCATACACTGAGAGTAATAGAAAAGCAGCATAAAGAAACATAGAAATACAGCTGATAATATACATCATGTACGCTATAACAAAACATGTAGCGTTTACACAAGATCAAGTCAGTTTACATCCTCGTCATCCTACGTAGCTAATATTTACACGACACTCCCAGGGCCTGGCCCATACAAAAAGCCACTAAGCTGGCGCCCAGGCTAGCCTAACCACTATATAGCTCCTAGCTCTCGGGTGTACTAACACAAGTGAGAGACTAACTATCAGATAATGTCAGACTAGAGTGTCATCAAAAGAATGCTCCTTCCGCAGTCAAACTATATCTACACGTGGCCGTGCAGAGAATCGCCGTGAGGCTCGTCCATCTCCTCATCCTGCTCTATCTCTATCTCAGGATCCTCCTCCTTCTCGTCCGCAGCTACAGCTATAACCTCAGATCCACCAGAAACACTGCTGTCACTATGTACAAAACCATTCGCGAGCACAGGTCCGTTCGCGTTTATAGGAGCCACTCCACCGTCCGGTAGTGCCGGCTCATCAGGCTGTGGCAAGTCGGGGATCGGCTCAGGGGAAAAATCCCACTCTGGTGGTATCACAGGTACGTAGTCACCAGCTAACTCAGGCTCATCAGGAATGATAGGCTCAGGTACCGCCTCATTCAAAGGTTGAGCTGGTATAGGGTGCTCAGGATCATCAGGAAAAGGATGTCCAGGTGTGTCAGGATGTAACCAGGATAAGGGAAAGTCGTAAGGAGCATCAGGGTCAAAATGCGGGCTAGATAGAGGATGTTGAAAAGCTCGATTAGGTAACGCATATCGTCTAATACGAGGCTTCAATCCCATGATGAAGTAACTGTGATGTACCGGATCCTCGTAGACGTAAGGGTCCTCGAACTCATAGAAGATCACGCCCGTCTCCATCTGAGGGGGGAGGAAGGGAGAGAAGGGGTAAGAACTGGGGAGTTCTTAGTAGGGTCAGGGTTGTTAGTTACGTTCATTTATTCGTTTCGATTAGCAGATGGATAATAGAATACAGTAATGTAGTAAACAGAGGTTAAAAAAAATAGATAGAAAAACAAAGAACAGAACACAAGCAGAAGAATACAAGAAGATAAAGCACAGACATAGCACTCGAACAAACAAACATAAAGAAATAGATCACACACAAAAAGAATGCAACAGAGAATGATGCGTAGACAAGAATGATGCATGTCTAGCCCTAGTACAGGCCATGAGCTCATGTGTCGGTTGGCTGCCCGCAATCCTAACATTTATCCGGCCACGAGTAATCCCGATTTCCCGAATACAATTTTCCGTTCCTAAATAAATGCGCATATAATAATAGCCGCTCATTTGAGACAGCCTCTGCTTACTGCAGAAAAATATATATATACTCTGCTCTGCTCTGGGGAAGGGGAAAATATCTGTAGGTGACTTAGTTTCCCTACAGAAGCTCTGGGTTGCATTAAGCAACTAATATATATTAAATATAACTCTGGGTTGCATCAAGCAACTAATATATATGAATATCTCTTTATTATATTACTCTTCTCTTTATATCTCTTTACTCTGTTCTGGTTTCTCTTTTCTCTGTATCTCTTTACTCTGTTTTAATTACTCTGTTCTCTGTATCTCTTTTCTCTTCTCTGATTATTCTTTTCATCTGTATCTATATTACTTTTTTTCTCTTTATCTCTTTACTTTACTCTGGTTACTCTGTTTTCTGTGTTTCTCTACTCTGCTCTGATTTCTCTGTTTAACGTATGTATTTAAAGCTTATGTAAATTTTGGTATGAACAGTTAGCCTATCCCAAGTATAGGTTCATTAAGTCTATACTGAAACAGTTTTACTTTTCATATAATACCTAACCCTATTCGCAATTCCAGGACTAACTATGTTGCCCTAATTCGTTCACTAGTCTCTGTTTGTTTTTCTATCATTAAAACTTTACAGACTTTTTCTTCGATTTTTATCTTTTCTTCAACTTTTTATCTTTTATTTAGCTTTGCCTCACTAATATGTTTTTACCACTCCCTAAGTGTTTTATGAAGGTAATTATGAGATTCTGCGCTTAAAGTTGTCTTTCTAAAGCTTTTACAGAAAACTGCCTTTTTCGCATTATTTTATTAATTTTATTAAAATATTATTTTTAATTAAATATTAATATTTAATATTTTATTATTTTTTTATTATTTTATCATTAAATTTTCGAAAATTAACTTACTTTTACTTTTAACCTTTAAAATTCATTTTTTACCACCCGTAACTTTTAATATTTCTACTTTTACCACCCTAACTTTCAGAAATTACCAAACAACCCCTTAAACACCAAAAATTTTACTTCCTTGCCCTTTTTAAGATCTAAGGCCTGTTCTTCATTATTCTTCATCATACTCAAAGTGTTCTTCATGTTCTTCATAAATTTTTCAGATTCTTTCTCTGTTTTTACCCGTTTTTCACTCTTTTTGGCAACTGATTTTTACTATAATTCATAATAAATTAGCAACCACTAAAACCCCATCTTCTCTGCATGATTTTAACACAAATTGAACCTCAATTTAAGCTTAGGGTTTCGTTTTTCCAGCTGCCCAAGAACATGAACTTTAAAGCTTGAATTTCATCAAATTTCATCAAAATTTCACCAAATTTTCACCAAGAATCAATCATATATGCAACCAATTTTTAGCACAGCCAATTTATACAACATTCACACAACTCAAACACAAATAATCAAGATTAATTTCATGATACCCTACCTGTTTTTGCTGCTCCTAATTCAATCAAACTTTTAGGTGGTCCTTAAGCACTTTTTCCTCCTAAATCACATCAAGAAAACACATATTTAAGCATGTTTCCTTGAAACCGAATCAAAAGAGAGATGGTGCAGCCAACTCACCTTGATCCCAGCCTTGATAAGTCATATGATCATGTACAGAAAGAAGAGAGGATCATTTTGGTCGGATTGGAATTTTGATTTGAGTTTTAGTTCAGTAGAAATCAAGCTTTGAAGGTTTGGAACTAAGAACTTTTCTCTCTTTTTCTCTCTACCTATTTTCGGCCACAAAGTGAAAATGAGCCAGCCTTGGGGGTTTTGGGGGTGTAGGGTGAGTTGTGATTGGTTGGCTTGGAGGTGGATTAAAATAATATTAAAATATCTCAGGTGTATAACTACTAAAACTAGATGTATCGGAACACTTGCAAAAACATCTCTAAAAATTATTTTCTGAGCTACTAGTATAAATGACACTAGTAACATATTTTTTATGAGAATAAAACATGAATAATGAGGCCTTAGCATTGCTAAAGTCATCAGAGAGTGCTGGTGCTAAGCTGCACCAGTAAATTGTGAACCCAGTTAAACCGATTTTCTGTTTTTAACTAAAACTGATCAGGTAACCTTATAATATCATTCAAGAAGCTTCTAATACTAATATAATGATAATATCATCCTATTATCTCTCTTCTCTCATAAAGCGGGTCCGGTTTGTCAAACTAAGATTATTTACGAAAAACCGAATCAAAACTCCTAACCGATACGGTTCAAAAACTAGGTTCTTCGCAACCGCATTATTGAGCTTGTCTCGGAAAAGGTTCTAACTTAAAGATGACATAATGACAATGAGGATTGAGATACTCGATGATATATCAAAGGTTTTCCCCTTACTGATCTTCCGGAGAAATTCGTACTTTCAGAAAAGATCTCACGTACTCGAAAATCGGGGTTGTTACACAATTACCCTCTAATGTGCATGGTATCATGAAGCTCCTGGGATCTTTAAGCTTTTCTGGGAAGTTTTTCAGAATGACTGCACTGAATTCTTCAGTGAGGAGAACTCTTTCAGTTTCTCTCCAATCCTTCTTATGACTCAAGATCTATTTCATGAACTTGGCATAAGAAGGTATTTGCTCAAGTGCCTCTGCAAACGGAATCTTTATTTCAAGAGTCCTGAGATAGTCTGCAAAGCGAGCAAATTGCCTGTCCTGCTCCTCTTGGTGGATTTTTTGAGGATAAGGCATTTTGGCTTTGTATTCTTCAACCTTGGTTGCTGTAGGTCTATTTCCTACAGAGGTGGTTGGAGAAGCCTTTTTAGAGGGGTTGTTATCAGCACTTGTGTGTGTCTGATCCCTCACTGGCGTTTGAATGCCAGGGGTGGAAGCTGGATTGGCGTTGGACGCCAACTCCTTACCTGTTCCTAGCGTTTGAACACCATAACTGAGCTTCCTTTGGGCGTTTAACGCCAACTCCTTGCTTGTTTGTGGCGTTTGAACGCCAGAACTGAGCGTGGGTTGGGTGTTTAACACCAGCTCTCCATCCTTTTCTGGCGTTTGAGCGCCAGAATCATTTTTCTCTGGGATCTTACTGTCCTCGGAGGGATTTTGGATGATATTTTTCTCATCCTCTGTCAGTTGTTCTTTCCTTGGCTTTCTGCTGCTCTGAAGTGAGGTATTTAATGTTTTTCCACTTCTTAATTGAACTGCCTGGCACTCTTCTGTTATCTGCTTTGATAACTGCTGTTTTGTCTGATTCAATTGTGCCTCCATATTTTTATTAGCATTTTTAGTGTCTTGTAGCATCTCCTTGAATTCTGCTAGCTGTTTTGTTAGAAAGCACAATTGTTGATTGAGTTCAGCAACTTGTTCTAGAGGACCAAGTTTAGTAGATATTGCTTTGGCTTCTTCTTTTATGGAGGACCCATTACTTATGTACAGATGCTGGTTTTTGACAACTATATCATTAAGCTCTTGAGCCTCTTCAATAGTTTTTCTCATGTGTATAGATCCACCAGCTGAGTGGTCTAGGGACATATGAGCTCCTTCTGTAAGCCCATAGTAGAAGATGTCTAACTGCACCCACTCTGAAAATATTTCAGAGGGGCATTTCCTTAGCATCCCTCTGTACCTTTCCCAGGCATTAAAAAGGGATTCATCATCCTCTTGTTTAAAGCCTTGGATATCCAGCCTTAGCTGTGTCATCCTTTTTGGAGGGAAATATTGATTCAGAAATTTGTCTGATAACTGTTTCCATGTCCTTATGCTTGCTGTGGGTTGGTTATTTAACCACCTTTTAGCTTGATCTTTTACAGCAAACAGAAACAGTAACAGTCTGTATACATCCTGATCTACCTCCTTGTCACGTACTGTGTCAGCAATTTGCAAGAATTGTGCCAAAAACTCAGTAGGTTCTTCCTGTGAAAGACCGAAATACTGGTAGTTTTGCTGCACCATGACAATGAGCTGAGGATTTAGCTCAAAACTACCTGCTTTGATGGAGGGTATACAGATACTACTCCCATATGCAGCAGTAGTGGGGTTAGCATATGACCCCAGAGTCCTTCTGGACTGTTCATTTCTACTTAGATCCATGACAGAGAAAGGGAGATGATGTGAATTGCAAGTAAAATATATTTTTATTTTTATTTTTTTATTTTTTTATTTTTTTTGTTTTATTTAATTAAAAATAACCGAAAAAAATGAAATAAAATAAAGTAAAATAATTAGAAAATAAAATATAGATTTCGAAAATTAAAAGAAAAAGAAAATAAAAAGAAATTTGAATGTTGAATTGACTAATTAATTGAAAAAATTTAAAATTTTTTTGAATATGATTTTTGAATAAGATTTTGAATTTTGAAAAGATTTGATTTTTAAAATAAAAATTTAAATTTTTAAAGGTAATTTTCAAAAAATCAGTTAAAATAAAGGGAAAAGATATTTTTGAATTCAATGAGGAAAGAGAAAAACAATAAAAAGACACAAAACTTAAAATTTTTAGATCCAATGCTCCTTATTTTCGAAAATTTTGGAAGGAAAACACCAAGGAACACCAAACTTAAAAATTTTAAGATTAAAATACAAAGAAGACTCAAGAACACCTTGAAGACTCACAAGAACAACAAGAACAAGATTCAAAGATTCAAGAACATAAAAGGGAACACCAAACTTAAAACTTTTAGAAAATTGAGAATAACTTTTCGAAAATTAAAGAAAAATAACAAGAGAACACCAAACTTAAAATATGAAACTAAACTCAAACAGGAAAACTCAATTATTAGTTTGTAAAAAATTTTCGAAAAACTTAAAAAGAGAAAATAAGAATTAAAAAAAATTCAACCAAAAGCAATGATAGAATACTCTAAACCAAAAAAAGAAAAAATTTTCCTAATCTAAGCAACAAAATAAACCGTCAGTTGTCCAAACTCAAACAATCCCCGGCAACGGCGCCAAAAACTTGGTGCACGAATTGTAAATCACACTTTTCACAACTCGTACCACTAACCAGCAAGTGCACTGGGTCGTCCAAGTAATACCTTATGTGAGTAAGGGTCGAATCCCACGGAGATTGTTGGCTTGAAGCAATCTATTGTTATCTTGTAATTCTTAGTCAGGATATCGATTATAATTATTAGTTTGGATTGCGAAAAATAAAAGAGCATGAATTAAATACTTGTTATGCAGTAATGGAGAATATGTTGGAGTTTTAGAGATGCTTTGTCTTCTGAATCTTTACTTTCCCCCTGTCTTCTTCTTCACGCACGCAAGGCTCCTCCTATGGCAAGCTGTGTGTTGGTGGATCACCGTTGTCAATGGCTACCATCCGTCCTCTCAGTGAAAATGGTCTAGGTGCGCTGTCACCGCACAGCTAATCATCTGTCGGTTCTCACTCATGCCGGAATAGGATCCATTGATCCTTTTGCGTCTGTCACTACGCCCAACCCTTGTGAGTTTGAAGCTCGTCATAGTCATTCAATCCCTAAATCCTACTCAGAATACCACAGACAAGGTTTAGACTTTCCGGATTCTCAAGAATGCTGCCAATGGATTCTAGCTTATACCACGAAGATTCTGATTAAGGAATCCAAGAGATACCCATTCAATCGAAGGTAGAACGGAGGTGGTTGTCAGGCACGCGTTCATAGGTTGAGAATGGTGATGAGTGTCACGGATCATCACATCCATCATATTGAAGTGCGAATGAACATCTTAGATAGAAACAAGCGTGTTTGAATAGAAAACAGAAATAATTGCATTAATTCATCGAGACACAGCAGAGCTCCTCACCCCCAACAATGGAGTTTAGAGACTCATGCCGTCAAAGAGTACAAAGTTCAGATCTAAAAATGTCATGAGGTACAAAATAAATCTCTAAAAGTTGTTTAAATACTAAACTAGTAACCTAGGTTTACAGAAAATGAGTAAACTAAGATAGATAGTGCAGAAATCCACTTCTGGGGCCCACTTGGTGTGTGCTGGGGCTGATACTTGAGCTTTACACGTGCTTAGGCTGTTTCCAGAGTTAAACGCCAGGTTGTAACCTGTTTCTGGCGTTTAACTCCAACTTGTAACCTGTTTCTGGCGTTTAACGCCAGAATGCAACATGGAACTGGCGTTGAACGCCAGTTTACATCGTTTATCCTTGAGCAAAGTATGAACTATTATATATTGATGGAAAGCCCTGGATGTCTACTTTCCAACGCAATTTAGAGCGCACCATTTGGACTATTGTAGCTCCAGAAAATCCATTTCGAGTGCAGGGAGGTCAGAATCCAACAGCATCTGCATTCCTTTTTCAGCCTGAATCAGATTTTTGCTCAGCTCCCTCAATTTCAGCCAGAAAATATCTGAAATCACAGAAAAGCACACAAACTCATAGTAAAGTCCACAAATATGAATTTTTCCTAGAAACTAATAAAAATATACTAAAAACTAACTAAAACATGCTAAAAACTACATGAAATTACCCCCAAAGAGCGTATAAAATATCTGCTCATTAGGTAGGTGTGGATCTTGCGGGGTCCACAGATCCTGAGGTTTCAAGAAATTTTAGTCCCTGCACCAATCTAGCATTCAAATTCCCATTCTGTGCCAATCCTGGCGTTTAACACCAACTCTGCTACCTTTTATGGCGTTAAACGCCAGCCTGCTGCCCATTTCTGGCGTTTAACGCCAGCCAGATGCCAGATAGCCCTTTCTGGCATTAAACGCATAGAGTGCTGCCCATTCTAGCGTTTAACACCCAGAATGCTACCAGGCTGGGTGTTAAACACCCATTCTGCTATCCTTACTGGCATTTAAACGCCAGTAAGCCTATCCTCCAGGGTGTGCTATTTTTCATGCTGTTTTTCATTTTGTTTTTGATTTTTCAGTTGTTTTTGTGACTTCACATGATCATTAACCTAAAGAAAACATAAAATAACAATAGAAAATAAATAAATATAATTAAATAACATTGGGTTACCTCCCAACAAGCGTTTCTTTAATGTCAATAGCTTGACAGTGAAGCTCTTAGAGAGCTTCACAGAGACTCAGAGCTTTAATGGTGGCCTCCTAACACCAAACTTAGAAGTTGAATGTGGGGGCTCTGTTTGACTCTGTATTGAGAGAAGCTTTTCATGCTTCCTCTCCATGGTTACAGAAGAAGACCCTTGAGCCCTAAACACAAGGTAGTCCTCATTCAGTTGCAGGACTAACTCTCCTGTGTCCACATCAATCACAGCTTTTGCTGTAGCCAAGAAGGGTCTTCCAAGGATGATAGATTCATCTTCATCCTTCCCAGTGTCTAGGATTATGAAGTCAGTAGGGATGTAAAAGCCTTCAACCTTCACTAAGACATCCTCTACAAGTCCATAAGCCTGTTTCCTTAAATTGTCTTCCATCTCTAGTGAGATTCTTGCAGCTTGCACCTCAAAGATCCCTAGTTTCTCCATTACAGAGAGGGGCATGAGGTTTATCCCTGACCCCAGGTCACACAGAGCCTTCTTAAAGGTCATGGTGCCTATGGTACAAGGTATTAAGAACTTTCCAGGATCCTGTTTCTTCTGAGGTAATTTCAGTTGAACCAGATCATTTAGTTCATTGATGAGCAGTGGGGTTCATCCTCCCAAGTCTCATTACCAAATAACTTGGCATTCAACTTCATGATTGCTCCTAAATACTGAGCAACTTACTCTTCAATAATATCTTCATCCTCTTCTGAGGAAGAATACTCATCAGAGCTCATGAATGGCAACAGTAAGTTCAGTGGAATCTCTATGGCCTCTATATGAGCCTCAGATTCCTTTGGTTCCTGATTAGGGAATTCCTTAGTGGCTAGTGAACGTCCCTTGAGGTCTTCCTAACTGGAAATCACTGCCTCTCCCCCCTCTATGCATTCGGCCATATTGGGTATATTGATGGCCTTGCACTCTCTCTTTGGATTCTCTTCTATATTGCTTGGGAGAGTACTGGGAGGGAGTTCAGTAATTTTTTTACTTAGCTGACCCACTTGTGCCTCCAAATTTCTAATGGAGGACCTTATTTTAGTCATGAAACTGAGAGTGGTCTTAGATAGATCAGAGACTATGGTTGCTAAGTCAGAGTGGCTCTGCTTAGAATTCTCTGTCTATTGCTGAGAAGATGATTAAAAAGGTTTTCTATTGCCAAACCTATTTCTTCCACCATTATTATTATTGAAGCCTTGATTAGGCTTCTATTGACCCTTCCATGAGAGATTAGGATGATTCCTCCATGAAAGATTATAGGTGTTTCCATAGGATTCTCCCATGTAATTCACCTCTTCCATTCCAGGATTCTCAGGATCATAAGCTTCTCCTTCAGGAAAGGCTTCTTTAGTACTGCCTGATGCAGCTTGTATTTTAGTCATACTCTGAGAAATCATATTGACTTGCTGAGTCAATATTTTGTTCTGAGCCAATATGGCATTCAGAGTATCAATCTCAAGAACTCCTTTCTTCTGAGTTGTCCCATTACTCACAAGATTCCTTTCAGAAGTGTACATGAACTGGTTATTTGTAACCATTTTAATGAGTTCCTAGGCTTCTGCAGACGTCTTCTTCAGATGAAGAGATCCTCCAGCAGAGTGGTCCAATGACATCTTGGACAATTCAGACAGACCATCATAGACTATACATATGATGCTCCATTCTGAAAACATGTCAGAAGGACACCTTCTGATCAATTGCTTGTATCTTTCCCAAGCTTCATAGAGGGATTCACCTTCCTTCTGTCTGAAGGTTTGGACTTCCATTCTAAGCTTGCTCAACTTTTGAGGTGGAAAGAATTTGGCCAAGAAAGCATTGACCAACTTTTCCCAAGAGTTCAGACTATCTTTAGGTTGTGAGTCCAACCATGTCCTAGCTCTGTCTCTTACAGCAAAGGGGAAAAGCATAAGTCTGTAGACCTCAGGATTAACCCCATTGGTCTTAATAGTATCACAGATTTGTAAGAATTCAGCTAAGAACTGATGAGGATCTTCCAATGAAAGTCCATGAAACTTACAATTTTGCTGCATTAGAGAAACTAATTGAGGCTTAAGCTCAAAGTAGTTGCTCGAATTGCAGGAATTGAGATGCTCCTTCCACAGAAGTCAGAAGAGGGTGCAATAAAGTCACAAAGTATCTTCCTTGCATCTCCACCATTGTTATTGGGTTCGGCCATCTCTTCTTCTTTTTCAAAAAATTCTGTCAGGTCCTCTCCAGAGTGTTGTGCCTTAGCTTCTCTTAGCTTCCTCTTTAGAGTCCTTTCAGGTTCTGGATCAGCTTCAACAAGAATGTTCTTATTATTGCTCCTGCTCATATAAAAAAAAAAGAACAGAAAAGAATAGGAATCCTCTATGTCATAGTATAGAGATTCCTTTATGTGAGTAGAAGAATAGAAGAGTAGAATGAAGAAGAGAGAAGATGAAGAATTCGAACATAGAGAGGGAGAAAGGGTTCGAATTATAAGAAGAAGAGAAGTATTAGTAAATAAATAAATAAATAGAAAGAGATGAGAGAGAGGAATGATTCGAATTTTAATTTAAAACAAAAAAATATTTTTGTTTTTATTTTAATTATTGGTTAGTATTCAAAAATTAAGAGAAGAATAAAATTAAATTAAAATTTAAAATAATTAGTTAATTAAAAAGAATTTTGAAAAAGTGGTGAGGAGTTTTCGAAAATTAGAGAGAGAAAAGTAGTTAGGTGGTTTTGAAAAAGATAAGAAATAGTAAACCTTTAAAATCAAACAAAAAGTCAAGTAGTTAATTGAAAAAGATTTGAAAATCAATTTTGAAAAGATAAGAAGTTAGAAAAGATTTTGAAATTGATTTTGAAAAAGATATGATTGAAATTTATTTTGAAAAAGATTTGAAAAGGAAATTAAAAAGATTTGATTTTTGAAATTAAAGTTGATTACTTGACTAATAAGAAGCTAAGAGAGATGATTTTATTTAAAGATTGATCCTTTCTTAATAGGCAAGTAACAACTTAAAAATTTTTGAATCTAAACATTAAATGTTAGCATTAATTTCGAAAATATGAAATAAAAGTAAGAGAAAGATTTTGGAAAAAAAAACTTTCAAAAATATTGAAAAAAAAATGAAAAAGATTTGATTTTTAAAAAAGATTTGAAAAAGATAGAAATTTTAAATTGAAATTTTGACTTGACTAACAAGAAACAACTAAATTTTAAATCTTTTTGACTAATCAATCTAAAATTTCAAAAATTATAAGCAAAATAAGGGAAAGATATATTTTTTTTTAATTTTAAATTTTTAATGAGGAGAAAGAAAAACATAAAAATGACACAAAACATAAAAATTTAAGATCAAAACAAAAATGCATGCAAGAACACTTTGAATGTCAAGATGAACACCAAGAACACTTTGAATGTCAAGATGAACATCAAGAACATGTTTTTGAAAATTTTTAAGAAAAGAAAAACATGCAAGACACCAAACTTAAAAATTTTTAAACTATAGACACTAATAATTCAAGAACGCATATAAAAAACAAGAAAAGAAACAAAACAAGATGTAAAAATCAAACAAAGAAAATCATCAAGAACAACTTGAAGATCAATGAAGAAACTCAATGCATGAATTTTCGAAAATTTTAGGAAAATTAAAAAGATGCAATTGACACCAAACTTAAAACTTGACACAAGACTCAAACAAGAAACACAAAATCTTTTGGTTTTTATGATTTTATTAATTTTTTTGGATTTTTTGAAAATTATTTGGAAAAGGAGAAAATAAATAAATTCAAAATTTTTAATAGGAATTCCAGGAATCATGCAATGTTAGTCTAAAGCTTCGGTCCAAAAATTTAGACATGGCTAAATAGCCAGCCAAGCTTTATATGAAAGCTTCGGTCCAAAAGATTAGACATGGCCAAATGGCCAGCCAAGCTTCAGCAGAGCATTACATACAACAACCAAATTGATGGGAATCAAAAACTCCTGCAATGATAAGTGAAAGCCTCAGTCCAAAAAATTTAGACATGGCTTAGCAGCCAGCCAGGCTTCACATATCATCTAAAACTCTAGAATTCGTTCTTAAAAATTCTGAAGAACAAATATATTTTTATTTATTTTTTTTTGAAATTAAAAGAAGAAAAATAAAAAGCTTAAACATAAAATAAAATTACCTAATCTGAGCAACAAGATGAACCGTCAGTTGTCCAAACTCGAACAATCCCGGGCAGCGGTGCCAAAAACTTGGTACGCGAATTGTTTGTTCCCCGCAACGGCGCCAAAAACTTGGTGCGCGTGACGTGGTCTCAACACTTCTTCACAACTCTGCGTAACTAACCAGCAAGTAATAAACCTTACGTGAGTAAGGGTCGATCCCATGGAGATTGTCGGCTTGAAGCAAGCTATAGTCATCCTTGTAAATCTCAGTCAGGCGGATTCAATTGGTTATGAGGTTTTGATAAATAAAATATAAAATAAGATAAAGTTACTTATGTAATTCAATGGTGGGAATTTTAGATAAGCGTATGGAAATGCTTTGTTGCTTCTGAACTTCTACTTTCCTACTGCCTTCTTCCAACCATGCGTTACCTCCTTCCATGGCAAGCTGTATGATCCTCTCGGATGAAAACAAATCCATATGCGTTGTCACCACACGGCTAATCATCTGTCGGTTCCCGCTAGCGTCGGAATAGGACCATTGTCCTTTTGCACACCGTCACTGTGCCCAACATTTGCAAGTTTGAAGCTTGTCACAGTCATCCCTTCCCAGATCCTACTCGGAATACCACAGACAAGGTTTAGACTTTTCGGATCTCAGGAATGCTGCCAATGGTTCTAGCCTATACCATGAAGGTTCTAATCTCAGATTCAGATGCTCTGTTGTCAGGAGAGACAATGTGGATCATTGATTGTGAACCCAAGAGAATATACTCCGGCTGTCGTCCAATAACTACGTTGAACATCATGTAGACCGCTTTGTGGTTGTCAGGCACGCGATCTTGGCTAAGAGAGTAACGAAGATTGGGTGATTGTCACCGGTCACCCCTTCATTCTGACTTAACTGAATTAAGTACGAGAGTATATCTTGGAGAAGAAGTAGGCGTGAATTGAAAGGAAAACAGTAGTAATTGCATTAATTCATGAAGAACACCAGAGCTCCACACCTTAATCTATGGGGTGTAGAAACTCCACCGTAGAAAATACATAAGTGAAAAAGGTCTAGGCATGGCTGTGAGGCCAGCCTCCAAACGTGAACATACAAGTTCTAAAGATGATCAAAAGATCGAAAATGATCCAAAGATGTTCCAAAAGATCCAAAATGAATCACTAAAAGTAGTTTTTATACTAAACTAGTAACTAAGGTTTACAGAAAATGAATAACTAAGTGCGGATAGTGCAGAAATCCACTTCCGGGGCCCACTTGGTGTGTGCTTGGACTGAGCATTGAAGCTTTTTGGTGCTTAGGCTGTTCCTGGAGTTAAACGCCATCTTTGGTGCCAGTTTGGGCGTTTAACTCCAATTCTGGTGCCAGTTTGGGCGTTTTACGCCAAGATGTTTTAGGCTGACTTTGAACGCCAGTTTGGGCCATTAAATCTCACGAAAAGTATGAACTATTAATATTGATGGAATGCCTAGGATGTCTATTTTCCAACTCAATTGAGAGCGTGACAATTGGATTTCTGTAGCTCCAAAAAATCGACTTCAAGTGCAGGGAGGTCAGAATCCAACAGCATCTGCAGTCCTTTTTCAGCCTCTGAATCAGATTTTTGCTCAGGTCCCTCAATTTTAGCCAGAAAATACCTGAAATCACAGAAAAACACACAAACTCATAGTAAAGTCTAGAAATGTTATTTTTGAATAAAAACTAATAAAAAGGAACTAAAACATACTAAAAACTATGTAAAAACAATGCCAAAAAGGGTATAAATTATCCGCTCATCAGGAGACGACCTGGGACTCATATTCCCAGTATTTTTATTCTAAAATTTTGTGACAACCTTTCTAAATTGATGAGGCAGATTTTTCCTGGTTAAGAGCTATACTCGTAACGTATTTCCTATATTGATTTCTTAATTTGTCAAATTTCCGCCCCCACCAATTTTTGGCGCCGTTACCGAGGAGTTGCAATTGTGTGCTAAATTATTAATTAGTGTACATATTTTTAATTTTCGCATATTTTATTTTATTTTATTACCATGAGCTGTCTATTTCTTTCATTGAATGACGTGTTCACTACCTGATTCGAGCTTAGCTGCATTTGATCCTGAAATTGAAAGAACTCGTTCACGTATTAGGCGAGCTCGGTGCAGGTTAGCCTCTGAGGGTGGTGAAGTGATTATTATCAATTCACCAGTCTCTTCTGAGGGCGAATCTGAAGCGCTATCTGAGGAAGAAACAAGCTCCATCTCTACTCATCCGGCTGATTTAGGCACAGGTAACATGGTGGCACCCAAGAGGATCATTCTCCAGGAGGCAGGAGCCCTAGACTTTACTCTGCAACCATATAAAGTGCGTCATCCAAATCTGGCTACAGATTTTGAACTGAAGACTGCACTAATCAACTTGATGCCCAAGTTTCATGGCTTACCTGCTCAGGAGCCTATCAAGCACCTAAGGGATCAGACAGCCTGTTCTACTGTTAGGCATCATGGTGCAGATGAAACTTCTATTCTGCTGACCGCCTTCCCGTTTTCTCTTGAGGGAAAGGCGAGGGAGTGGTACTACACTCAACCTAAGGCAACTGTTACCAACTGGGATACACTCAGGAGAGAATTCTTAGAAAAATACTTTCCAGCTGAAGTTACAGATAGATTGAGGAAAGAGATTCCTGCATTGTTCAGGGTGAATCAGAGACTCTTTATGAGTACTGGGAGCGCTTCAAGAAAATTCTGGACACATGTCCCCATCATATGATTGACAAGTTAGTGTTGATCAGCTACTTCACTCAAGGCATGAAGCCTCGAGATAAAACTACATTGGATGGTGCTAGTAATGGTTCTCTAAAAAAGTACAAGACTGCAGATGAAGTATGGCAACTGATCAGCGACTTAGCTGAGTCCACTCGGAATCACAGGCACAGGAATAGCCACTCAAAGGCTGTTGCAGAGGTTTCTTCTAGCAGTGAGACTACTACCGTCACACAAGCTATATGTGAAATGACCAACCTACTGAAGCAGATGCACTTGAATCAACAACAAACTCAGCCTCCCCCACCACAACAAAGCCAACAGTTGGTCCCCCAAAGAGTATGCGGAATTTGTGCTGATTATAGTCATTACACTGATGAGTGCCCGCAGCTCCAACAAGAAGACAACACTATGGCAGCTACTCATAACTTCTATGAACGCCCGAATCAAGGATACAATCAACAAGGCGGCAACTACAACCAAGGTGGGAACTATAACCAAGGGTGGCAGGACAACTCCAACTAGGGTTGGAGAGATAATTCCAACCATGGCTGTAGGGACAACTGTAACAGAGGAGGCAGAGACAACAATAGAAATCAGAGGTGGAATAACAACAACAGACAGCAAAACCAGAACCAGCCATACAGAGCACCTCACTTAAGGCAGCCCCAAGGACCCCAGCACAACCAACAACAGGCCCCTTAGATCACTTATCCTCCTTCCTCATCAAATGACGAGATGCTTCGTTCTCTTGCACAAGGACAACAAGACATGTAGACTACACTGAACTCTACTCTAAATGGTCTGAATGCCACTTTACAAGCTCTCGTTTCTCGGATAGATTCATTACCTACTCCCACCAACCAGCCTTCAAGCTCCAGTAGAATTCCATCTCAACCCTTACCTAACCCCAAGGATGGCATCAATGCCATCACTTTGAGGTCTGGAACCACACTGCAAGAGAGGAACCAGGAGGAGCTAAACCCACAAGAACACGCCCTAGTTGAAGACTTAGTTGAAGTGGAAGATGCTGAAGAGGAAGAGGAAGTACAAGACATGGTTGAAGAAGAAGTAGTTCAGCCAAGGAATGGAGCACCAAAGGACACAGAAGCTGCAAGTGGCGCCATTCCTATCCCATTTCCACACCTTGCAAGGAAGTCCAGGAAGCAGATGGAACTTGATCCCAAAATGGTAGAAATTTTCAAAAAGGTTGAGGTAACTGTTCCCCTTTTTGATGTTATTCAACAAGTACCTAAATATGCAAAGTTTCTGAAAGATTTATGCATACACAAAGATAAAATTAATGAACTAGAAACTATTCCTTTAGGTAGTTCTATATCTGCTTTAATAGGGGGGGTATACCTGAAAAATGTAGTGACCCAGGTCCATGCATGGTTAACTGTACCATTGTAAGTGTAATATTTTTTGACTGCATGTGTGATTTAGGAGCGTGTGTTAGTATAATGCCATTGTCTATATATGATGCTTTGAGGCTCCCTCCCTTAAAAAGGTCAGCAGCTCGTTTTATGTTAGCAGATGAAAGCATTATTACAGTGGTTGGAATTGCTGAAGACGTGCTAGTGAGCATTAAGGGGCTCACATTTCCCATTGACTTCTATATCTTGGAAATGCCCCCTAATGACTCAGGGAGACCATCATCAATCCTGCTTGGAAGACCATTCTTAAAGACTTCAAAGTTCAAGCTGGATGCATTCTCAGGAACTTACTCCTTTGAGATAGATGACAAAGCTGTAAGTTTCAGTTTAAATGAAGCTATGAAGCACCCTCCGAAAGATCATTCTATCTTCCAGTGCGATATAATTGATGAAACTGTAGCTGAAGTTCACCAAGAAGAAGCAGAAGAGAGACACATGGGCAAGGTCCAAGTGTGGGGACACCCTCTGAACACAATGAGGACACTTTGCCATTATCACTAGCTCCAGATGATCCAGAGCCCAGCCATGAGCAGATAGTGGAATTAAAGCCCCTTCCACCCCACCTCAAGTATGCTTACCTTGAGGATAATCAGAAGCTCCTAGTTATCATTGCAAGGGAACTCACTCCCCAACAAGAGGAGCAGCTCCTCAGTGTGCTGAGAAAACATAAGAAAGTAATTGGGTGGAGCTTGGTGGATATAGTAGGCATTAGCCCTCGTGTTTGTGAGCATAGAATATTCTTAAAAGAGGGAGCAAAACTTGTCCGTCAACCCCAAAGAAGATTGAATCCCACCATCTTAGAAGTTGTCAAGAAAGAAGTGACCAGGCTACTTGAAGCAGATATCATCTATCCTATCTCAGATAATTAATGGGTCAGTCCAGTACAAGTGGTGCCCAAGAAGTCTGGAGTCACAATAGTAAAGAATGAGCATGGAGAGCTCCTGACAACTAGAGTGCAGAATTCATGGAGAGTTTGCATTGATTACAGGCGTCTCAACCAAGCTACTCGCAAAGATCATTACCCCTTGCCATTTATTGATCAGATGCTTGATCGCCTGTCAGGTAAATCCCATTACTGCTTTTTAGATGGTTATACAGGCTACTTTCAAATTTATATAGCTCCTGAGGATCAGGAAAAGACTACTTTTACATGTCCCTTTGGGACGTATGCATATAAAAGGATGCCTTTTGGCCTATGTAATGCACCGGCTACTTTCCAAAGATGCATGATGAGTATCTTTTCAGATCTTATTGAGAGTTGTATGGAAGTTTTTATGGATGATTTCAGCGTATATGGTGATTCGTTTAACCTTTGCTTGGATAGTTTAGCTAGAGTATTAGACATGTGTGTTAGTTCAAACCTTGTATTGAATTTTGAAAAATGTCATTTTATGGTAAAACAAGGAATTGTTCTAGGACATGTTGTCTCTAATACTGGTATTTCTGTAGATCCAGCAAAGGTAGATGTCATTTCTAGTTTACCTTACCCCTCCTCCGTGAGGGAAGTCCGTTCGTTCCTTGGCCATGCAGGTTTTTACAGAAGATTTATTAAGGACTTCAGTAAGGTAGCATTGCCTTTATCCAGACTACTGCAGAAAGATGTTGAGTTCGAGCTGAGTGAGGATTGCATGTAAGCATTTGATAAGCTGAAAATTGGCCTGACTCAAGCTCCAATTGTGAGAGGCCCAGACTGGAGCCAGCCTTTTGAGATTATGTGTGATGCCTCCAACCATGCAGTAGGAGCGGCACTGGCTCAGTGCGAAGGTAAGGATCCTTTCGTAATTGCTTATGCTTCTAAGACCTTAGACACTGCTCAGTCTAATTACACCACCACAGAAAAAGAGCTTCTGGCTATTTTTTTGCTTTGGATAAATTTCGAGCCTATTTACTTGGTACTAAGGTGGTAGTGTACTCAAACCATGTAGCTCTAAAATATTTATTAGCTAAAAAAGAGTCCAAACCAAAGTTGATACGTTGGATACTGTTGCTGCAAGAATTTGATTTAGAAATTAAGGATAGGAGTGATAACCAGAATTTATTGGCAGACCACTTGAGTCGCCTTGAGCACATTAAGGATGACTCCACTCCTATCAATGATATTTTTCCATTTCATAGCTTGCATGCAGTATCTGAAGTAGTTCATTGGTACGCACCTGTAGCTAATTATCTAGTTAGCCATACTTTTCCTCCTAATTTTACTAAGCATCAGAGAGACAAGCTGAAAAGCGAGTCCAAATATTATATATGGGATGACCCATATTTATAGAGGTGTGGTGCTAACCAGGTAATTAGAAGGTGTGTGCCTCAATTAGAATTTCAGTCCATTTTAGAGGCCTGCCACTCTTCTGAGAATGGAGAACATTTTGGCCCTCAAAGAACAGCTAGGAAAATTTTAGACTGTGAATTCTGGTGGCCTATTCTTTTTAAAGATGCTGCTACTTTTTGTAAATCTTATTCCCCATGCCAATGGTTTGATAATATATCCAAGAGGGATGAGATGCCTCAACAGATTATGCTTTTCTGTGAAATTTTTTATGTTTGGGGCATTGACTTCATGGGTCCATTTCCAAACTCTAGTGGTTACCTTTATATACTGTTAGCTGTAGATTATGTTTCTAAATGGGTAGAAGCGATTCTTAACCGTATTGATGATGCTAACACTGTTGTTTCCTTTGTTAGAAACCATATTATTTGTCACTTTGGATCACCACGAGCAATCGTGAGTGATCAAGGCACTCACTTTTGTAATAGGAGACTAGCAGGGCTACTGAAGAAACATGGGATAGTTCACAAGGTAGCAACAGCTTACCATCCCTAGACCAATGGACAAGCAGAGGTATCTAACAGAGAAATAAAGCGTATTCTAGAGAAGATAGTAAAGCCTCATAGGAAGGACTGGAGTGCCAGGCTACAAGATGCGCTTTGGGCATATCGGACAGCATACAAGACACCCATTGGGATGAGTCCCTTCCATTTAGTGTACGAAAAGGCTTGCCACCTTCTAGTGGAGGTGGAACACAAGGCTTTCTGGGCTATGAGGGAGTGCAACATGGGATTCAAACAAGCTAGTGCTGAAAGGAAGCTGCAACTGGCAGAACTGGAGACCCTTCGACTCGAAGCTTATGATAACTCCAGATTATACAAAGAGAAGATGAAGGTTGTGCATGACAAGCATATCAAGAGAAGAGAGTTCAGACCGAGAGATCTGGTTCTCCTTTACAACTCCAGGCTGAGACTCATGCTAGGCAAGCTTAGATCCAGATGGGAAGGTCCCTACAGAGTGGAGAAAGCTGAGCCATATGGCATCTTCCACCTGCGTCATCCTTTAAGTTCTAATTGCATCAAGGTCAATGGACATCGCTTAAAGCTTTATCATGGTGAAAGGATGAAGTAACACAAAGAGTTAGAGGTCTTACGTTTGGAAGACCCACCAACAGAAGCAGAATGAGCCTGAAGACCGTCCAACTTAAGGATGTAAAAGCAAAGTGCTAGGTGGGAGACAACCCACCATGGTATGATCGTTCCCTTTTAGTCTTAGTTTTATTTTATTTTATTCTATTTTTTGTTTATTAGTGTCATTCATAACATCCGTATCAGCATCTTCATTTTGCATTCTGCATAAAAAAAAGGGGGCACGCGATGGGCGAACGTCGCTGACGCGTACGCATCATACGTGCATTCGAAACAAAGAAGAAAAGAAACAGAGAGTTGCGCGGGAGCATGGCTGGAGGCGTGCCTTAGGCACAAACACGCCCACGCGAACGCGTCACTTGCAAAATCAGCCTTCCACGCGTGCGCGTCACCCACGCGTACGCGTGACCCTGAAAAATCGGCGTAAACAAGGTTTGGGCAGAGAGTTGTGATCCCTTGATGCTGGAATGGTGCTAGGAGCACGAGCAACATCACGCGTGTGCGTCCCTGACGCGAACGCGTCATTTTCCCCTCCAGGCCATCCACGCGTGCGCGTCCCTCATGCGCACGCGTCGGTTGAAATTTTGGCAATGTGCGTAGTAAAACAGAGAGTTGTGCGTGCGTGAGGCTGCTCTCGCGCCAATCGCACAACCCAATTCACGCGTACGCGTTCGCGTCACTCGAAAATTGTGCAACCCACGCGAACACACCACATGTGACGCACAGTTTCACTAGATCTGTGCCAAAATTCTTATCTTTTCTCCCCCAATCCTAATTCTTTCTTCTCCCTTCTTATTTCTTTATTCTCTCTTACTTCTTACTTTCTTCTTTCCTTCTTCATCTTCTTCATCAAGGTTCTTTTCTTCTTTCCCTTTTTACTTTTTCATTATTATTTTTATTTATGTTTTCTTCTTCTTTTTCTTTTTAATTTCATTATCTATGTTTTTTTGTCTTTCTTTTTCTTTTTACATTCTTTTGATTGGTGTTAAAGATTTAATTGGGTGATTATTTTATTCTATAATTGCTTGTGGATTATTAAGGAGTTGTTTGACAATTATCAATAATTATTTTTGGGTTGTTTGCATGTTCAAATCTAATACTTTCAATAATATATCTACCATGCATACTAAGTGTTTGTGAAAAAGTCCGTATGGCATTGTGCATTTTTAAATTATTCTATTCTTCTACTCCAATGCCTGTTTTTCACAAAACTCCTTTCAATATTTTATTGATTGAATATAATTGTCAATACAAACAGATTGTTAGTTTGAAACATTTGATAATCAAATTGCGCAATTATTGCTTGATCTATGCTACTCATGCCTTTGCCGGCATGCTAATAAACATCTTGCATTTTGCCAGAATATGCACTTGCTATATTTCCATTGATGAACTGATCACATGTAGTCGCGACCATGTGATAAAAGTCATCCTTCTTTACCTTGGCATTGATTATCACTTGTACTATGCTCTTCCTTGCTTTAACCCTTAGCTTTACATGTTACTTTCCTTTTCCCTTTTCAGGATGGCCACCAAGAAGGGTAAAGAGAAAGCTACTCCCAAACCACCGGCAAGGAAAGGAACAAAAAGAGCACTAGCTGCGGAACCATCTTCAACAGCAGTCAAGCCATCAACAAAGCGAGTCAAGAGGATCATCAAGGTCGATGAAAAAGAGAAAGCCTTTTCAGCAAAGGACACTGTGCAGTTCACTAACCGCTACTGTGAGCAGATGTTCCCCATCCTGGCTGAGAGGAACTATAACAATGAGCACCTACTCATCCTCCCGACCCACATTGTTGATTTGTTGAGCCCCGAATTGAACGCAGACAATGGGGATTCTTACGGAGACAGCCACGGCAGGTCAATCTTTCATGGGTAGTCGAATTCTACTCCAATTTTCACATGCCAACCCTACAGTCTGTCTATGTCCGTCAGAAGCAAGTCCCCATAACTGAAGAAGCCATTCAGCGAGCTTTAAATCTTCCCCCTGCTCCAGAAGGATTGGACGCATTCCAAGAAGCCTCTTTCAAGCGCCAGACATACCAATTTGACTGGGACGCTATTCTCAGAGTTATAGCACAACCTGGCAGCAGATGGATCTATGGATACCATCGATCCCGACCTAAGGGAATATTGGCTTCAGCACTCACCTTGGAGGCTCGAGTGTGGGCACAAATTATGTCCCATTACGTCTTTCCGAGCACTCACGAGTCCTCCTTCACTGCAGATATGGCTGTTCTTCTCTGGTGTGTCCTTACAGACCAGCCTCTCAACCTACCAAGACACCTCCAGGATACCATGGGACACGTACAGATTACGGGCAACCTATCCTTTCCCGCGTTGGTTTCAGATCTAGTCTCAGCAGCCAAAGTCTCCTACAGAGCTGGGGACACCAAGACCATACTTCTGCGGGATGATCAGATTGTCCCCAACGGGAAGTACATCAGACCTCCAGCAGCCACTATCAACCGGACCATAGAACCGGCGGAAGATATCCCTTCTCCTTCCACATCACAAGAACCTTCAACAAATCAGCTACTCCTACAGATAATTCAGAGGTTAGACCGACTAGACTGGCAGGCAAAGCGAATGGAGTGCCGTAACAAGCGTCGATTTACATACCTCAAGGAGTTGATTGTTGGCAACCACCCACCTGAAGAAGACCCAAACACTCCGGACTCCACTTCATCTACTAGCACAGGGAGCCATGACAATCCCAACTGTGGAGATGCTGCTACCAGCCCCCCTTTGTTCCTGACTGATGGCACTGAGGACGGTGCCAAGCTTTAAGTGTGGGGAGGTCGGTCAGTACCTGACTTCCGGAGGTAAATTCTCTTTCTTAACACCAATAAATTATTTATTTTTTTCTTTTGTATAGGATAGGATAGATCGCATAGTAATAGGTATTTGCATGCATGTTCTAATTGGTTGAAAAATAATAAGTTTCTTTTTAAGACCCTATTTTTGAAAATTTTTACTAATTTAAATCAAAACTTTTGTGTTAAAACTTGTTTGAAGATTGTAATTTGGAACATGGTTTAAAGCTAGAACACACAACCTGTGAGACTTGAGCTTAATTACATGGTTACATTATTTAACCATAATATTTTATTCTTGTGTATTTTTCTTCTCTATGATTGTAATCTATATTTTGTTCCAATCTATATGTCCAATGTTTAATATGTTATATGCATGCATATGATTGAGGCCATTATTTTATTAGCTCTCTTATCCCAAATAGCCTACCCTTTTATGTCACCTTTGTTAGCCACTTTGAGCCTTTTTATCCCCCTTGTTCTATATTTTACCACATCACTAGCCTTAAGCAGAAAAACAAATTAATCACCCCAAATTGAATCTTTGGTTAGCTTAAAATAGAGATTGTATATCAACTAAGTGTGGGAAAAACTGTGAGAACTTGGGTTAATAAAAGTGTACAGTGCTTAAATGATAAAATATTGAGAATTTGGGTACCTACTCATGTGAGACCAGAAAAAAATTAAAAATCCATGTGCATTGATAAATTATGTTTACATTTAAAAAAATAAAAAATATTCAATGAATAAGTAATTAAATAAGGGGACAAAATTACCCCAATGCTAAGTTAAGTTAATGAAAAGATCAATGCATATGTGATACAAATTAAAAGAAGAGTTGATGCATGAGTATGTAATGCAAAAGTGGGAATTTTTGGGTAGATATGCATGAATTTAGAAGTTATATAGAGTGTGTGTGTATAGGTGAGAGCTTAGGCTATTCAAAGATTCAATTTATAGCTCACTTAGCCATACATATATCCTCACCTTTGCCTTAGCCCCATTACAACCTTGAAAAGACCTCATGATGTTTGCATTGGTACATTAAATACTTGTTGATTGGTTAGGTGAAGAACAAGGTTTAGAAAGCATGATTAGAGAAGAGTAGAGTGATTACCCTATACACGTGAGTGACCAGAGTGCATATACACCATCAGTGAGGGTTCAATGCTTGATTCTATGTTTCCTGCTTTTATGAGTGGTCTTCTTACAAGTTTACTTGTCTTTTATTGTATAATTTGAATTAGTGGAATTTGATTTATGTTTGTCTTGAATAACCTATTTATTTTTAACCAAGTAGACAGAATCATCTTGGCATATAGTTGCATTCATACATAGGTTGCATTGCATTGCATGAGTCTTACTTTTTCCTACTCATTTATTTTATCTCCTTGAGCTAAGCATGAGGACATGCTAATGTTTAAGTGTGGGGAGGTTGATAAACCACTATTTTATGGTTTATCTTGTGCTCATTTGAGTGATTTTTATCAAGTCCTTACCCATTTATTCATATGATTTGCATGATTTTACAATTCCTTCCTAGTGTTATTGTATGGTTGAAAACTTGCTTCCTAGAATCTTTAATTTGTGTATTTTAATTCTTCTTTATACCATTCGATGCCGTGATCCGTGTGTTAAGTGTTTCAGGCTTTATAGGGCAGGAATGACTTAGAGAATGGAGAGGAAGCTTGAAAAAATGGAAGGAACACAAAAACTAAGGAGATAACCAGCGAGCATCGACGTGCACGCATGGCTCACGCGAGCGCGCGATATGGAGAAATTTGCAGCGACGCGTGCGCGTGCCTGATGCGTACACGTGGATTGAAGTTTGCACAAAGACGCGTGCGCGTGACTGACGTGTACACGTGACACGCCAAAACGACCAGCGACGCGCACGCGTGACTGACGCGTACGCGTGACATGCGCGATCTGCAGAAATAACAGAAAATGCTAGGGCAATTTTGGGCCGAGTTTTGACCCAGTTTCCGGCCCAGAAACACAGACTAGAGCCAAGGAACATGCAGAGACTCAACACACATTCTCATTAGCATACTTTTAGTTTTTAGATCTGAATCTAGGGAGAAAATTACTCTTCCTCTAGGTTTTCTTTTACATTCATAGTTTCATAGTTTATTGCTTTCGCTTTGGATATTGAAGAGTCATCACCTCCGTTGAAGATACTATTCTAGTTTGTTTTCTTACTCTTTTATTATTCCATATTCTTAATTCTTGTTTAGAGTTATAATTGGATTATTTTTAGAATTTATTAATGCAAAGGATTACTTTTACTTTTAATTGAATTGTAGTTATTGTCTATCATATCTTCCTTTTATTCCTTATTTAATTCTATGCAAGTAATTCTCATGTCAATGGAGTAGATTCCCAACTTTACATGGGGGTTGATTAAAAGGAGACACTTGAGTTGGAATGATCAAGTGGTTAGTTAAATTGGAAGTTATTGGCTAATTCTGTATTTACTAATGCTAGACCTTCCCAAGGGAGAGAACTAGGATTTGTGAATAAGAGTTAGCTCAATCACTTGACTTTCCTTTATTTAGTAAGGGTTAACTAAGTGAAAATAACAACCTCTTTATACTACACTTGAGAGAATTCTAACAAGGATGGAACTTCCAATTAATCATTCCCCCAGTCAAGGCCTTTTATTTAGAATATTATAAATCTCTTTTAATTTTTATTGCTTTAATTTACAATTATTTATTTGCCCATTGCCCAAACTCAAAATTACCCAGAAAACTCTTGATTAATAAGATAGCACCCTTTTGTCAACTCGTTGGGAGACGACCTGGGACTCATACTCCCAGTATTTTTATTCTAAACTTTTGTGACAACCTTTCTAAATTGATGAGGCAGATTTTTGCTGGTTAAGAGCTATACTCACAACGTATTTCCTATATTGATTTCTTAATTGGTCAAATTTCCGCCCCCACCACCGTCCCCTGAAAATATTTTTACCCACATGAAATTGATCGGCACAGCGTGCAGCCCACCGCGACTTCTTTCTCCGTCGTGACTCCCCCACCCGCGAGGCGAGACATCCATGGCTTCCTCCACGCACATAGCCACCCCCAACACCACTGCAATTCCCCACTCAAGACAAAGAAACCCAAGCCCAAAATGACACTCGAAAGTCGTGCCACTGCGCCGCAACGCCTCTGATCCCCTACGTCGCCTTCCCGACGATGAAGAAGATTGCCCTCTGCTCCCATGCACCGCGCGTTCCCAACGAAGAAGGCTGCCCTCTGCTCCCCTGCATCGCGTCTGTTGAAAGGGGAACATATTTTGAGCATGTGAGCATCTACCTAAGTAACCTAAGTCTCTTTCCTTTTTTGGCTTAAATTTGGTTACAATTGGAGCTTTTTTATTTGTATTTTTATTGAATTGTGGGGTTGAATAATAAATGAATAATTACTTTTTTTCCTCTTTGTATTTATATTGAGGCATGCCAGGGCTTTAGATAAGCAGGTTTTCATGCTTCAAATGGAACTTGCAGCTACTAGGAGTTCTCATGAAGCTGGGATCTCAGACTCGAACAGCACGGCCACTACCATGGGGATATCCGGGGAAGGCGCTCTTAGGAAGAAGGCCATTGTAGTGATTGGAATAAACACAGCTTTCAGCAGCAGGAAGAGGCGTGATTCAGTTCGAGAGACTTGGATGCCTCAAGGTATATTCTATTTCCTTTAAAAACTATTTCTGCTAAGAGTCAATGTTGGTATCCACCTTTAAAAAATGGGGTGAAATATTAGAGGAAAAGTTTTATGCTGATAGATGTTTATATATATCTAATACCTGTTTGAATAGGAGAACAACTTCTTCAGTTGGAGCGCGAGAAGAGAATTGTTATTAGATTCATGATTGGTCACAGGTAATTGGTTGGACTATTCTAGTTTAGTGTGACTGGAAATTATCTTGACAACATAAGTTGTTAAAGTTATCCTTTCCTTTGAAGTTTTAATGTATGTTATTGTGTTTTTGTGTAATTTCTTTTAATCCTAAATATTTACTAAGATAATAGTATACTCAAACTTATCTTCACTATTTATTTTTGCCAATTCTATTTCTTCTATATGCCTATGTTGTGCAAATAAATTATGTGTTTAGTTGTTTAAAGTTATCTTTTCCTTTGAAGTTTTAATGGATGGTTAATTTCATTATTAATTGTTTAGTTGTTTGGATTGGATTCAAGTAAATACAAATAAATTATGTTGGATGTGATGAAACTGAGGCATGAGGTTCAAATTTTAACTTATTGTTGATTTAACAATAAGTAGATTTTACAATCCGGTAATATTCATATGTGACATTGAGCAATGTTTGTTGTGAATTGATACATAGTTACCGAATCACAGTGGCCTCCGTGAAGAGAAAATACCAAGAGTTGGATTGCTGTTTGATCTTTGCAACTGGCATAGGATTTTTATGCGAACTATATAAAGAAAGTCGGTTTCGTAAGTAAGATTAAGATTCATAAACTAAGTGATGTTTAGTTTTTTGTATTGGATTCAAGTAGACCAAATTAAGTTATGCTGTATGTTCATTTTACTAGGTTTGTGGATGGTCAATTTCATTATTAAGTGTTTAGTTGTTTGGATTGGATTCAAGTAAATACAATTAAATTATGTTAGATGTTCATTTTGCTAGATATACGGATGGTTATTTTCATTGTTCAGTGGATGTTTGGTTGTTAGTATTAGATTCAAATAAATACAATTAAATTATGTTGGATGTTCATTATACTAAGTATACAGATGGTTATTTTCTTTGTTACGTGGATGTTTGGTTGTTAGTATCAGATTCAAGTAGATACAATTAAATTATGCTAGATGTTTAGTTTAATAGGTATGCGAATTGTTATTTTCATTTTCAAGTGGATGTTTGGTTGTTTGTATTAATTAATTATTATGTACTTTATGTGAATACATAAAAAAGCAAAATTTTCTTATAACTTTAAGGAATTTAATTTTCATGCACTGATTGTGTAAAATGTTTTACCTAATCGACTAATCACACCTATCTTTTTAGATGATTATTCACGTAATCAAAGTAAAAAAGTACTAACAAAAATTAGATACATGCATAAAACTAATTTACATTGACAATGTATTAAAATTAAATTAATTTTTTAGTCGTTAGAAAGAGTTACTAGAAAATTTTTTCATTCTCAATATATATAAATTTTATAGATAGTGGTGTAAATTAAATTGTGACCAAGATTAGATAAGAGTGAATTCTCCCTTGATTTTAATGTTTTTCTAAATTAACCTGCATCTATGTATGTGGTTTATGCATTTGCATCATTCAGATGATTGCAATCCTTTTTAAAGTATAATATATTCGTGTCATCAATGCATGAAAAGTAACAATAATGAAAAAAAGAAAGGTTTAGTAATTAATTTTTATCCTTTAGAACCCAAAGAAATAATAGAATAATAAAATGCATGAAACAAAAAGAGTGAGTTAGTTTTGTCACAAAATAGTTATCTTGCTATTGCTGGCTAACTGCAGTACATGATCATTGATCACTAGTAAAATGGTCAATTCCAAATCATAATTTTTAATTAAGATACGTCGGATGTTCAATTCATTAGGTATGCGGATGGTTATTTTTATTCTTAACTCGATGTTTATTTGATTGAGACACAAGTAAAAAAAATGGAATATCTATACATTTGTGACTAAAAAACTATCATAATGTCTTATAACTAAACTCTAACTATTCAACAAATAAACAATATCAAAGAGGGTTGTACTATTTTCACTTTTATTTGACTTATTTTTTTCTTCTTTTGTCCGTCTTTTTCTTGGGTAATTCTTCAATCCGTTGTGTAATGGTCCTCTTCATGGGTAAGCCACATAGGAATTCACGCAATATGTCCTCTGCAATCCAATGCAAACATCTTTTCAGTTTATACCCAAGTAAAAAAAATTTTAATAATATGACAAATAAACCTTGTAATCATTCCAACTATTAATAAAAATTATTATAAGAACCATGAAGAGAAGGCACGTCTTCATAAGGAATTTAAGTGGTTTCAGATACCGAATTAACCAATTATAAACACAACAATCAACAAGATAAACTAGATTCACACAACGCAACAACATGTTAAATCCCAAACCACAATGTCTACAGCAAAAAACAACCACCCAAAAAGAAATTAACGTAACCTTCTGTCTCAGTTAACCTCAACACTGAATATCTAAGACTACGACCCGCTTTGTTGACCATATATACCCTTGCTTACTTACAAAAAAGACACCCATCACACATCACCTTATAAAACCAAGCTGTTAATATACTAAAATTAAAATTCCAATCACCCTTATGAAAATCAACCATCCAATTGATAGACAAACTAACCATCAGACTTGTACTTTATCTCATCATGCGTACATCAAATTATCATCAAATACAGATGAAATCATACATCTAATATCAAGACAACAAGGTTATATCGAATTTTCATCAATGATAAAAGAGAACTCTTTCATAATGGCTACAAGTCTTCTTTTTCAATCAAGTATGCCAAAATAGAATTGTTGAGAGAAAGCATTAACACATCTTGATGGTGGATACAAGTCTTCTTTTTCAATCAAGTATGCCAAAATGTTTCTGGTTTTTTATTGTTTTGCATGTTGTTCATATAATGAATAGAATTTCTAGCACATTCTTGAAGAAAAAATTTCCATATCAGATACTGTATAACACTCTATCTGATCTCTCAGACCTTAAAAATTTTGATTGTCTAGCTTATGCTAGTACTCTCAATGCCAATCGGTCAAAACTGGAAGGTTTAGGAAGGTTGTGTTCTTGGGATTTAGGAAGGCTTTGAAGGGATTTGTACTCTTAGATTTATAAAGCAGACAAATTTTCATATCAAGAAATGTGGAATTATGAGTTTTATTTTCCTTTTCTAAAGCAACATGCAATACCTGAAGGTTATGAAAAGCATTACAATAAAACCATAAGCCAGGATCCTTTTTCATATGATTATGCCTATCATGGATATCATGGAGAAAATCAGCCTTTGAACTTTCAAATTGAAACTACACAAGTTAGTCATAATGAGTCTCACATTAATAATGATGTTCAAATAAATGATGACACTGCACAAAACAATATACGTGATGATATTACACATAATGACATAAATAGCACACATACACAAATAGTGACAACTCCTGCACCCTTAACTCAAACACACAAAAACCAATCCATGCACCCACATGCCCTGTACCAAAAAGGTCTAATAGAATTAGACAACCTCCATCCAATCTTAAAGACTATAAGTGTTGGAGTCTCACCACCAACAACAATAGCTCAACCATCAATCACTTTAGCAGGTATTATTTATCTAACACTAAATCAATTGCAACTATCTACACCCACAACTTATTCTACATGTTCCAATATACTGAAATTGCAACAATGGAGTTCTTCACTATGAACAACCAAACATCTAAGCAAGATTCATTGCATCTAAAACTAGAAGGAACAGAAACAGTAAACATCCCAATAAGAAGGAACATGAATTGCAACAATCTCAACCAACATTATACTCCATACACTCCAGGACAATAAAATTGAACCTAATGATTTCTCACTACGTATAATCACTCATATCAGAAGCAAAATCCGTCAATAGTGCAACATGCAACAACAATTACGATTGAAGAAATGAACAACTCAACCCACTTACTTTGAATGGTTAGCCTACTGCCGGCGATGATGTTCGTCGTGGTCCTGGTGGATGGTCGACGAGCTGGTGGCTAATCTTCCAAGATCTGTTGCTCGGCTGCCACTCGTGCGACGGGTACGCTGGAGACGACGGCTTTTGGGGGACGAGATGTGCAACTGAACAGGGCGAGGCTGGGCTGCAGTTCGGGTCAGAGGCGTAGTGCTCAGGGGCTGGGCTCCAGTGATGGGGAGATGTGCAACGGCAACAGGGCGAGGAACTTGAGGGAAGTGATGAAGGACGCTCGCGAGGACCGATCGGCTTCCGAGGTTGCAGCTTCCGGCGCACGCAGTTCTCCGTCGATAGGGGTCTCTGCAGCGACTGGGACGGTTTTGGGTAGGGGAGACAAACCGTGGGAACCAAAAGGATTGGGTAATTGGGGAAAAAATTGAAATAGGATTAACTGGGTGGTGGGGTAAATTAAACAGCCATCAGAAATTAGGGTTATTGAGGGTTAATTTACTCTTTTAATTTAAATTGGACCCAATAAATAGCTCACTGTAGCTATTGTATACATATTCCATTGTCTCCCTAATGGGACTCTTTTTGAAATAGTGGTTTCTCTCACTAAATCAAGTCGCAAAAGTTTCTAGTTTTCGATCGGACCAGTCCAATCCAGTTTTCAGAACCATAAAAATTGTTGTAGTAGTTTTTTTAATCAATGGGAACTTGAAATCATAATATTGACCTTCTTAGGACAAAAATTACAAAATTTTGACCTTAAAAACATCGTGTCTAATTTAGAATTAGCCATCTCATGCTTGTAAACTATAAATGGAAACTTTGCATACCTGTTGCAACAACTTCAGCAACAAACATTTTTACAATTTCGAATATTACAATCGTTATCAACACGAAAATTTTCTGCATTCCAGTGATGCTTGCTAATAACTGTTTGAATATCATCAAGAGTAAAAAGAAAAGGCAATTCGTAAACAATCTCATCTTACTATAATATAAACTACAGTGTAAATTACAATGCAAAAATAGTAATTTGTACAATTATGATGAATGAATAAAGAATTCGCAGATTTAGCATTTTCAAATCCAAATTATTTCAGTGTTGCAAATTTGATGTTTGCAATCTTTTTAGCTTCAGTTAAAAACTTTAAAGGAATCTTTGAAGAATCAAAATGATCCTCTATTGTTGGAATTTGAATGGTGAGTATGGCATGGTGCTGCCATGTAGAGAAATTATTATCTTTAAGTTTTTTAGCGATGGAAACTAGAGGAACCTCAATGTTTGAGGATGAATTAAATAGGATAAATGTCATGATGAAGGAAGGATCAAGAAAAAGAGGCTCTTGATACTATAAAAGAGTTTAGGTATAGCAGCAGAGATTAATTATAAAGGATCTTAAAGAATGATTGAAATCATGCGTAATGGAAGAAAGAAGAATTGAATTGAATTGAAAGATTGCAATAACAAAATAATTCTTGTGCAGAGTAGTTTACAAGGAGTATTTATAGCCTAGCCTAATTAACTACTACTCATATACCTAAAATAGAAGGAAAACATAATCTTGAGAGAGTAAGCATAGGACTAATTCTTCTAACAACAATATATCCTTATAACTAACTAATATCCTCTACAACATGACACAATTTCTATATTTACAGTTTACAAAAGTTCTAAAAATTAGACCAATTATCGAATTGATAAATTTAAAGTTTAAAAATTCAAATATTGAACTTATATTTATCATGGACATACGAATAATACATATAAAAATAATCTAATAACATTTTAATTACAAAATAAAACCGACTAAAAATAAAATTTCAAAAACTATTTATTAGTGCATATCATCATTTTGTAAAAAGGAGTTTCATCTTAAATTATAGGACTATCTTTTTTTTCGCTGCACACAAGGCAACGGCTTGGGAAGCGTTTTAAGTTTGTATTTTGGTTTAAAAGAAAATCAAGTATGATTTAACCCTAATGCTGTGCACTCCTTACAACTTCACTCACCTCAGAAATGTATCATGTGAAACGTGCATCTTGACCAATATTTTAAAAGTATCTGACAAATTAAAGCTTTTTCAAAGTAGCATTTTTCTCACCGTTTGCAAAAGTATAATACACAACTACCAAAATAAGGAATAACAAAGATACAAGCAGAAAACATAATTTCCTCTCCCTCCTGCTCTGCTAGGGCACAAACCCACGCACTACAATATTTTTGGTCTATGGCTACGATTTTTTTGGTCACCGTAAAAAACCGTGACCATAGATTCTCTATACTCACGGTTTTTTAGGATGACAAAAAAAATTATGGTCACAGTTTTTTTGAAAAGGGTGACCATAGAATACCTATGGTCACGGTTTTTTAAAAAATGGTGGCCTAAAAGGGTCTATGGTCACGATTTTGAGGGGTGACCTAAAGGGGTCTATGGTCACGGTTTTTTACAGCGACAAAAAAGGATCTATGGTCACGGTTTTTCAAAAAAGGGTGACCTAAAAGGGTCTATGGTCACGGTTTTGGGAAGTGGCCTAAAAGGGTCTATGGTCACGATTTTTTACAGTGACAAAAAAGGGGCTATGATCACGGTTTTTCAAAAAAGGGTGACCTAAAAGGGTCTATGGTCACAATTTTGGGGGATGACCTAAAGGGGTATATGGTCACGGTTTTGGGGGTGGCCTAAAAAGGTCT
Organism: Arachis ipaensis; assembly: GCF_059453495.1. Classification (NCBI taxonomy): domain Eukaryota; kingdom Viridiplantae; phylum Streptophyta; class Magnoliopsida; order Fabales; family Fabaceae; genus Arachis; species Arachis ipaensis. Next base: position 77,595,852 of record NC_142442.1, on the reverse strand, counting down.
ATGGTCACGGTTTTGGGGGGTGGCCTAAAGGGCTCTATGGTCACGGTTTTGAGGGGTGGCCTAAAAAGGTCTATGGACACGGTTTTTTTACAGTGACCAAAAAGGGGCTATGGTCACGATTTTTCAAAAAGGGTGACCTAAAAGGGTCTATGGTCACGGTTTTAGGGGCGGCCTAAAAGGGTCTATGGTCAAAGTTTTGGGGGTGACCTAAAGGTGTTTATGGTCACGGTTTTTTACAATGACAAAAAAGGGGTCTATGGTCACGGTTTTTCGGAAGGGTGACCTAAAAGGGTCTATGGTCACGGTTTTGAGGGTAACTTAAAGGGGTCTATGGTCACGATTTTTTACATTGACCAAAAGGTGTTTATGGTCACGATTTTTCAGAAGGGTGACCTAAAATGGCCTATGGTCATGGTTTTGGGAGGTGACTTAAAGTTATGGTCACGGTTTTGGAGGTGACCTAATTTTAAATTAATTAAGGTTCTTGTATATTTTTTATGATTTTAAATATTTTATATATTTAAAATTTAAAAATTTTTGTAATTAAAAACTAATTAAAATTTTATATGTTTTACTTTAAATATTAAAATTTTAAATCTAATTTTTATAAATAAAAAATTAAGTAAAATACTATTAATTTTAAATTCAAAATTAATTATATTATTTTAGATTAAGTAAAATATTATTAAATTTTATAAATAAAAAAATAATTATATTATCTTATATTTTAATTTTTAAATTAAAATATTTAATTAAAAATCAATTAATAAATTAATAAATAATAATATTTTTAAAATAATTTTAATAATTAAATTAAATTTTAAATTAATACCCTATCTCCTAATTTTATTAAAATTACACTATCTTAATTAACCCAAAAGTCTCTAAATTAAAACTCTAACCCTAATTTCATTTTAACACACACCCACACTCTCTAACCTTAAACCCAGCTGCTGCCAATCTCCCCCTCCTCTTCCCAAATACAACCCAGCAGCAGTAGCAGAAAACAGAAAAAGAGAAAGAAAGAAAGAAAGGGGAGAAGGGAGATAGCTCGGGAAAGGAGAAAAGAAGAGAAGGAAGGAGACCGTGCCGCATCCTGCTGCTTCGCCGCCGCCGCCATCCATGTCGCACGCGAGAGGGCCGTTGAGTTCGATGGTGAAAGATGCTCGTTGAGAGAGGGAGGAGCCGTGCTGCTTTAGCCGTCCAGCCCACCTCGCCATTGTCGTCACCGCCTCAAGCTCGTCGCCGTTGCAAGCTCGTCGCGCTGTGTCACCGTCGCAAGCTCATCTTCGTCTCTGTTAGCTGCGCCACCTCTTCTCTTCTCTCTACTCCAGTCATCCTCTTCTTCTCTTCTTAGGTAAATAATTAATTATTATAATGAATTAATGTTCTGATTAGAGAATAGGGATTTTGATAATCAGAACTTCTGACTAGGGGTAAAAGTGTTGATTTTGATTATTAGAACTTTTGATTAAGGATGTTGTTTTTTATTATCAAAACTTGTGAATATTAGGGCTGTTGATTATTGTTCTGTATGGTATTTTTTCTGATTTGTTACTTATTTTTTTTAATTGTTCCGATTAGTAATTTAGTATTATTGGAACTTCAAATTATTACTTGTTTTTGTTTTTGATTTGTTCTTAATTTAGTTGATGCTAGATTGATGCCCAACAAAATTCATTCATAATAATAATTATTTACATGTTCATACCATCGATTGAGTTGTTACTCTTGAGTTGTTACCCATGATTGAGTTCATACCACCCTAAACTGTTGATGGATTCTAACAAATAGCACAAAATAAGAACTGTTGGTGAAACCACCAAAGATATTTGCCTCTTTGTTGGCGGCATGGGACTTTATGCAGAATTTATTTGGCAAATTAGATCCTATATGTCTGAAGTGAAATTTATTCTTTGTCTAAGATGTTATTTCCAATAACCTATATTTTATTTGGTTGTACGTATCTAGACATTAGAGGACTGATTTGTGTGTGTTCATAGTGTTAATAGAATAAGGACTGATTTGTACGTATCTGGACTAAAAATTACTGTTTTGAAAGGGTTCTGTTTTAAGTTGGATGATAATTAATAACTGACCTACCAAGCTAGCTTAGGCTACATGATAATATAAAGAAAATTGTATATTTTTAAAAGATTGTATGCTGCATTTGTACCTTAGAACCTTTTCTTTATAGATCTTTCCAAAACTAAGTATGCATTCTAGTTTGTTATTTGTGGATCGGAGTTGATTTATATATTTTAAGGATTCTCCTATTTTCAAAATAATTAATTACTTTATAAAGAAAAAATTGATTGGAGGTTAAAACATGACAATAATACAAATCATTAGTGACAAAAGCTAGCTGGGACAAAGGGTATATGACCAAATCCTATTTAATCATTGGTCTTAAATGATTATCATCGTGCAGTATTATCCTAATCAATAATTAATTTCTTTGGCTCTGCAACACTCTTATCATAAACATAAGTTATAGTGCATTATTCCTTCCTTATTATTTTTTAATTTTGTTATTCTTTTTGGCTGTGAAATTAATATCAAAATTATAAATATATAATCTTAATTAGTTTGTTTATTCGAGGGATTATCGAATAAGATAAACTATAATAAACAATGTGGATTTAACACATATTTCTGATCATGTTATTTGGTCTTTTGAATAGGCTCTGGGGAACATTTCTGGCAGATCTGGTCATTCAAATGCTTGGAACAGATTATACTAGACTCTTGTGTGCAATTTATGCTTTTGCTTAGGTAATGTACTGTTCTGTCTTACATGTTAGTGTATTAACTTTACTATATCCTGGGTTTATCTGCTTCCCCAACTTGATTTGATTTGCTAAATATGTTGTGCTTATTTGCTGATTTATTACTTCCCTTTGCATATTTACACTTCCCTTTGCTGATTCGCTAAATACATTAGAGGACTGATTTGCAGTAGTCTGTGTGTGTGTATTCCATGGAGTCCCCATGCAGAATTATAGAAACTGGCTAACCATTTGATTTTCTTCTTGACATATACGTAGGACACTACTAACACTTTTCCATGCTATATCTTTTCATTACCTGGTATGAGTGCAGAACAAGTGCAATTAATGATAGAAGCCGACCAAAAATCTCCGCTTGACGGGAGTAGTTCACCAAATGATGCGCGGCGAAGTCCAAATGGAGCGTTCTTAATGACTATTTCTTAACAAGCACTGCAGATGCTGTTCGGATCTGACCTCCTTGCACTCGAAAGAGCTTTTCTGGAGCTACAGAAGTCCAAATGGAGCATTCTTAACGGCTATCGAAAGCTAACATCCAGTGATTTTCAGAAATGTATAATAGTTCATACTTTGTTTCAGTTTTAAAGGCCCAAAATTGGCGTCCAATGCCAACCTCCTGCCCTATTCTGGCGTCCAGTGCCCACAAGGAGGAGACCAGCGTCCAAACACCGAAAGAAAACACCTAGTTAGCGTTCAATGCCCTAGAGGCCTTGACAAACCCCAATTTGACGGTTTATCTTGTATTAATTTTTGGGAATTTTATCACCTTTTACCCATATTTATTCAAGAAATAGCATGGTTTTGTATATTCTCCTTTAATTGTGCTTGAATGTGAAAACATGCTTTTTAGGACTCAAAATAGCTAAATTTAATTCACCTTGATTCTATTAGATGCCTTGATATGTTTGTTAAGTGATTTAAGGTTTAGGAGGCAAAGATTGGATCAAGGGAATGAAGAAAGAAAGCATGAAAACTTGGAGAACTCATGAAGAAATGGAAGAACCGGAAAGTTGTCAAGCCGACCTCTTCATACTTAATTGGCCATAACTTGAGCTACAGAGGTCCAAATGATGCGGTTCCAGTTGGGTTGGAAAGCTAACATCCGGGGCTTCGAAATGATATAAGATTTGCTATGGTTGAACCACGTATGGTGGCGCGCACGTGCAAAGTACGCGCACGCGCCGTTGCTGCCACCTAGTTCACTTAAAGCAAAACGTGGCCAACGAATTCTAAAGCCTTGTGGGCCCAATCCAACTCATTTCTGATGCTATTTAACCCAAGGAGTGAAGAGGGAAACATGTGTTAGTTACCAATTAGTTTAGTGTAGCTTTGTAGTTAGTTTCTAGAGAGAGAAGCTCTCTCTTTTCTCTAGGATTAGGATTAGATTAGTTCTTAGATCTAGATCTATTTCTTCTTATTCTCTCTTCTAATTTTCGTTCCTCTCCTCTATTGCACTTGTAGGATTCTTCTTCTAATGTAATTCCTTTGTTTGTAGTTTGTGAATTCTCTTTTGTAGATCTACATTTCTCCTTCAATGCAATTGGTAAGTTCTTTGTTGTTTCATGATTGATTTAGTTTTCTATTGTGGACCTCTTGCCTTTGTAGTTAGATCTCTCTTTAATTCTTACAAATTTATGTGTTCACTTGTATTGCACTCTATGTTTTTGATGAAATGTCTCTTATAGCTATTAGTTAGATTTTGTTCCTCTTGGCCTAGGTAGAGTAATTAGTGATACTTGAGTTATCTAATTCCTTTGTTGATTGATAATTGGAGAGATTGCTAATTGGTTTGGAGTGCACTAAAGCTAGTCTTTCCTTAGGAGTTGGCTAGGACTTGTGGCTCAAGTCAATTCCTCCACTTGACTTTCCTTTCTTTAGTAAGGGTTAACTAAGTGGTAGCAATGAACAATTCTCATCACAATTGAGAAGGATAACTAGGATAGGACTTCTAGTTCTCATATCTTGCCAAGAGCTTTGTTAGTTGTTAGTTTATTTTCTTTGCCATTTATATTTCTTGTCCAAAAGCTTAAAAACCCCAAATATAATTCACAACCAATAACAAGACACTTCATTACAATTCCTAGGGAGAACGACCCGAGGTCCAATACTTCGGTTTAGAAATTTAGGGGTTTGTTTTAGTGACAAACAACTTTTTGTATGAAAGGATTAGTGATTGCTTTAGAAACTATACTTGCAACGGGAATTTATTTGTGAATTCTAAACCGTCAAAAATCCGTTCATCAAAAATGGCGCCGTTGCCGGGGAATTGCAATGGTGTTATGTTATTGGTTATTGTACATATGTGAATAGTGTGAATATCTTGCTTTTTGCTTTATTTGCTAGTTGTAGAATTTTATTTCTCTTATTTTCCATTATCTTTTGATTTTTGTTTTCTCTTTCCATTATGAATTCTCATTTTGGCTATGAGTGTGATTACAACTATGTTGTAGGTGATGAGGACTATAATGGAGATGTGTATCAAGGATGGGACAATCAAAGGTGGGAAGAGCCATATGCTTATGATCAATCATCATGGCAACAACCCCCACCAATGCACTATGAGGAAGAGCCATTCTTTGATGCATATCAATCAAATGGCTATGGTGGATCTCCTTGTGATTTCCAAGAACCACCATTATATGCCTATGAGTCATATCCTCAACATGACCCTCAACCACACTCACAAGCCTATTTTCAACAAACACCTCCATATGACCATGATCCTTACCCACCATACCAACCTCCTTTTGAACCATATGAGCCATACATGGAACCACAATTCCAAGATTACTACTCCCAAGAACCACTTCAATACACACCACCACCTCACCAAGAAGAACCACCTTCCTATAATGAACCCTTTCTCCAAGACAATGAACCTTCTTATCCACTCCAACCTCTAATGGATGGAACCCTTGGTGTTCTTCTTCAAGGACATGAGGAGATGACAAGGGATGTGCAACAATTCATGACCGCCTTGGATGCGGTGGTAAACCGGTTAGCATCCCAACTTTTGGACACTCAAGGAACTCCCATGGCTCAAGAAGAGCATAGCATGAAGGAGAGATTGAAAACTCCGGTGGAAAAGGAGGAATGCCACTTTGTATTAGAACAATTGGAGGAGCCTATGATCATTAAAGAAAAGGAAGAAGTGGTTGAAGACCTAGGAGATGCGGAACCTCCATGGGAAGCTAAAATCATAGAAAATCCATCCAAGAAGATTGAATTTGATGTCGAGGAGGAAAGTGCACAACCTCCAAAACAATTTTTGAATGAAGACTTGGAAAGAATGAAGCAAGAATTGAGTTCCCTTGGTGATGAAGATCATGCATCCAACCATCTTGGTGGTGAATCCTTTGAATTTGAAGAACCTTCTCCCAATGAGATAGAAAGCAATGTGGAGGTAGATTTCTCTCAACCTCCCATTTATGATTTGAGTGATGAGGAAGAGTTAGATGAAATTGATGAACAAAGGATTGGAGGTGAAGAAGCTTATGAAGAGGTGGAGATTAATAAGGAAGAACACAAGGGAGTAAAGCTTGCTAGCACGCTGGAGATACCTCTCCCCAAGCCACCACCATCCATTCTTTCATTCAAGTGGGTAAATTCCTTATACTCAAGCTTTATTATTCCCCTTGAATATGGTTTGCTTGAGACGGATGGTCAACTTAGGCATATTTGTGGCTTTAAAAGCAAAAAGGAAATGGCTAGTGGTTGGAAACATTATTCTAGGCTCATTATGGTTGCATGTTCAAAGCTTAATTGCACGGTTTGGTATAGAGCTAGATTGTTTGGGTCTAGGAGAATGTTTGGTCACTTTATTGAGAATTCTAAGGTCATGCCACCCAAATGGAATAATGATAATCAACTTGAAGATGGGTGTGGAAATAAGATATGGGATCCGGGAATATATGAGGATCAATTTTGGGAGCCCATGGTTTGTGAAGAACTCCATCAAGGCTTGAAGATATTAAAATTGAAGAATGAAGCTTATTGGAGATTCAAGCATTGGTGGATGTTCAAGGATAGCTTCAAGCACAAGCCACCTTGAGAGGAGCTCCCCATAAGTCCAACTTAAGGACAATAAACAAAAGTGCTAGGTGGGAGACAACCCACCATGGTAAAATCCTTTCATTTTCTCTTTTGTATATATTGGTAGAATTAGTTTAATTTCATATTTTGTTTAGTTAGTTAAGTATGTTTGGTAGTTTAAGTATGTTGAATAAGGTTTTATGGTGTTTTGGTAGCTGTTTGGAGGTTTGGAATGCTTGGATTGGTGCAAAAAAAACATAGAAAAAATTTTGAAAAACAGAGCACCATCCACGCGTACGCGTACATGGCGCGTACGCGCACTTACAGCATTTTCGACCATCCACGCGCGCGCGCCATGCGTGCGTACGCGTGGATTGAGAAGTTCCAACCTCCATACATTTTCCAGAGAGTTGTGCCTGCGCCGCGCCAACGTTGTGCCTCTGGCACAAACCTATTTGCGCGCTCGCGCACATGACTCGTACGCGTCACTCTCGAAATAAGCCATCCGTGCGCGCGCGAAATGCGCGCGTACGCGCGGATTTCCTTCCTTCACCACATTTCTTTTCTTCTCCTCTTTCCAATTCTTTCCTTCTCCTTTCTTCTTCCCTCCTCCTACCCCTCATCCAACACTTCCAAACACCATTGACAACCATTTATTTTAGTTAACAAATTAGTTAGTTAGTTAATTGATTAGTTAGTTTTAATTTAGTTTTCATTTTATTTTCTCTCTTTTCATCATAAGTGTTGGAGTATTGACTTTGTTTACTATACATTGCTATATCCCTTATTGCCTAAATGCTATTTTAGCATGAATGTTTTTAGATAATCTTTGTTGGATTCTATGATTGAGGTTATATTTTGTTACTTGGTTTTGAGTTCTTCATGCTTACCTTTTGAAAAAATACCAAGTGATGAGAATTGTCTTCGAGCTTATAACTCTTTTGAATTGCATGTTGTAGCTAGCCATCATGTGATTTGAATCTTTTTCCTCGATTAGGCTACCTCTTGATGGATGATGTTGTGCATTTACCTTAATGCATTGTATTTCATGATTATATCCATCCATATGTTTGACTTGAATGCTTTCATGCTTCTCTAATGCTTGTCTTACCTTACAAGCTTACTTAAAGCATCTCAAGCACACTAGGATAAGTGAAGTGCATGCTTCTTTTGTGACATAGCTTTTATGCTAATGTGTATTCTAAACCGCGCAATTTAGAATTCACACACCTAATATTTCTTAATGTCACACTAATTCACTCACCTCATTCTAGTGATCTACCTCATTCCAACAATGTATGCTTCTTTGCTTTTATATCTTCTCATCTTATGGTGTTATATTTTTGTTTTTCATAACGAATGCACCACAAGCAACCATGGAGGCGGAAGAAAGAACACATAGCAATCCGGAGAGTCGCCGTACCCCCTTGCTCATCTTTGAGTGCACCGAGGACGGTGCAAACTTTTAAGTGTGGGGAGGTCGTCCGACCGATCGGCAATCTTGGGTGACAAATTTCTAACTCCAATACTTTTGCATTTCATTCTAGGATTTTAGGATTTTTACTTGCATTTTCTTATTTTTGCATATGTATACACAATAAGCTTAGTCAAGATAATGAGAATTTTTTCAAGATTTCTATCTATAGGGCATGTCAATTGATTTGAGTGAAAACTTTTCATAGAACTTGCTTGAATTATATATATTGTGGATCATGTTTTGAGCTAAGAACACAATCTTGTGAGACTTGAGCCTAATGATGTGGTTACATCTTATAACCACTTATTTTTCCTTCTTGTGTGCATTATTCTCTTTCTATGATTGTAATCTTTGATTTGTTTGATTCTTTATGTCCATTATTTTGTGTATTCATGCATTTATGTGATTGAGGCCATCATTTCATTAGCTCACTCACCCAAATAGCCTACCTTTTATCTTCCATTGTTAGCCAAATTTGAGCCTACGATTAACCCACTTGTTCTTAATTTAGCACATTACAAGCCTTAAAGCGAAAAACAATAAATGTCCTTATTTGGATCTTTGATTAGCTTAGGCTAAGAGTGTGTGTATCATTCAAGTGTGGGAACCTTGGGACATTGGGTGAATAAAAGGGTAGTTTTGTATTATTATTGTAAATATTGGGAATTGGGTACATGCTCATGTATTGATTAAATGAATAGACCTTATGCATTGGTACTCTTGTATATAGTTTGAAAGAAAGAAAAAAATGAGAATAACAAAAAAAAAAAAAATATATATATATATATATATGAAAAGTATAGAAAAAAAATGGAAAAAGAAAGAAAACGAAAAAAGAAAGAAATAAAAAGGGGACAAAATGCCCCAAGGTGAAGCTCAATAAGATCAATGCATATGAGTTGTGAAATGAAAAGAAAATGCATGAGTATGTGAAAAGGTGAAAAATGGGTAGTTAGAGTAGAATTTAATTGTATAGGATGTCATAGGTTAGGTGGGAAGTTTAAGCTTATCAAAGATTCAAATTTCAAGCTCACTTGACCAAATATGCATCCTACCTTGACCCTAGCCCCATTACAACCAATGAAAAGACCTCATGATACTTGTATGCATGCATGAAATAAATGTTGATTGTTAGAAGAAAAACAAATCTTGGAAAGCATGAAATAGAGGAGAATTGAGTGAATCAACCCTAAACACTTGAGCGAATAGAGTGCAAACACATCCGGTGAGGGTTTGATGCTCAATTACATGTTTTCACCTATGATCATCATTCTTCATGCAAGTTTGTAAAAATATTTAATAACTCAATTCAATTGTGGATTAGACTTGCTAGTCCTTAGCCCTTGTGCATATATGTTTCTTGGGAATTGATTTATTTTGACCAAGCACTTGCATTCATTTAGATAGTTGCATATAGGTAGATTGCATTTAGTTAGTTTCCATCGAATAAATGCCATACCCTTACTTCATTCTTGGTTTAAGCATGAGGACATGCTTGGTTTAAGTGTGGGGAGGTTGACAAACCCCAATTTGACGGTTTATCTTGTATTAATTTTTGGGGATTTTATCACCTTTTACCCATATTTATTCAAGAAATAGCATGGTTTTGTATATTCTCCTTTAATTGTGCTTGAATGTGAAAACATGCTTTTTAGGACTCAAAATAGCTAAATTTAATTCACCTTGATTCTATTAGATGCCTTGATATGTTTGTTAAGTGATTTAAGGTTTAGGAGGCAAAGATTGGATCAAGGGAATGAAGAAAGAAAGCATGAAAAGTTGGAGAACTCATGAAGAAATGGAAGAACCGGAAAGCTGTCAAGCCGACCTCTTCGCACTTAATCGGCCATAACTTGAGCTACAGAGGTCCAAATGATGCGGTTCCAGTTGGGTTGAAAAGCTAACATCTGGGGCTTCGAAACGATATAAGATTTGCTATGGTTGAACCACGTATGGTGGCGCGCACGCGCAAAGTACGCGCACGCGCCGTTGCTGCCACCTAGTTCACTTAAAGCAAAACGTGGCCAACGAATTCTAAAGCCTTGTGGGCCCAATCCAACTCATTTATGATGCTATTTAACCCAAGGAGTGAAGAGGGAAACATGTGTCAGTTACCAATTAGTTTAGTGTAGCTTTGTAGTTAGTTTCTAGAGAGAGAAGCTCTCTCTTCTCTCTAGGATTAGGATTAGATTAGTTCTTAGATCTAGATCTATTTCTTCTTATTCTCTCTTCTAATTTTCGTTCCTCTCCTCTATTGCACTTGTAGGATTCTTCTTCTAATGTAATTCCTTTGTTTGTAGTTTGTGAATTCTCTTTTGTAGATCTACATTTCTCCTTCAATGCAATTGGTAAGTTCTTTGTTGTTTCATGATTGATTTAGTTTTCTATTGTGGACCTCTTGCCTTTGTAGTTAGATCTCTCTTTAATTCTTACAAATTTATGTGTTCACTTGTATTGCACTCTATGTTTTTGATGAAATGTCTCTTATAGCTATTAGTTAGATTTTGTTCCTCTTGGCCTAGGTAGAGTAATTAGTGATACTTGAGTTATCTAATTCCTTTGTTGATTGATAATTGGAGAGATTGCTAATTGGTTTGGAGTGCACTAAAGCTAGTCTTTCCTTGGGAGTTGGCTAGGACTTGTGGCTCAAGTCAATTCCTCCACTTGACTTTCCTTTCTTTAGTAAGGGTTAACTAAGTGGTAGCAATGAACAATTCTCATCACAATTGAGAAGGATAACTAGGATAGGACTTCTAGTTCTCATATCTTGCCAAGAGCTTTGTTAGTTGTTAGTTTATTTTCTTTGCCATTTATATTTCTTGTCCAAAAGCTTAAAAACCCCAAATATAATTCACAACCAATAACAAGACACTTCATTACAATTCCTAGGGAGAACGACCCGAGGTCCAATACTTCGGTTTAGAAATTTAGGGGTTTGTTTTAGTGACAAACAACTTTTTGTATGAAAGGATTAGTGATTGGTTTAGAAACTATACTTGCAACGGAAATTTATTTGTGAATTCTAAACCGTCAAAAATCCGTTCATCAGGCCTCCTAGCATGTGGATCTCAATCAAGCTCAGCCCAAACACTCACCAAGTGGGCCCCAGAAGTGGATTTTGGCACTAAAAGACTGTTTTACCCTTTTTTATGTAATCCTTGGTCATTAGCTTAGTATTTAAAGAACTTTTACACGATCTTCAAGGGGAGATCTGCCATATTTCGTTTTTCACATTGTATTTTCTATCAGTATGAGTCTCTAAACCTCCTAGGTTGATGGGAGGAGCCCTGCTGAGTTTTATGGATTAATAAAAGTATTACTGTTTCTCTTCAATCTGTGTTTGATTCAATTCTAAAATGTATCTTCGTTCTTCAACTTGATGAATGGGATGATCCGTGACAATCATCTTCTTTATTTATTCTAAGACCGCGTGCCTGACAACCACCCATGTGCTTCTTGGATTCGTGTGAATACGTAACTGGAAAGCATCGAACCACTAGCTTGATTATACATCTCTTAGACGACTAATCCACGACTTCGTTGGGGACTTCTCAAGACACCAGTTTAGCCGAGGTATGGGGAGATTAAGGTCTCTGTGGTAGAGGCTAGAACCCAAAGGCACAACATTCTCTGATCCAGAAGATCCGACCTTGTTTGTGGCGTTTTGAGTAAGAGCATTAAGGAGAATGGACTGCAGGAGCTTCACCCTCAATCAGAATGGATCTACACTAACCCTGGGGTTCAGATCTGGAGGAGCATTGGCGCTTTATCATGAACACCATTGCAAGGTATAAGAACTGGAAATCCCATCCTAGTTATCCTTACCAGGTGTGATGAAAATTGTTTATTGCTCCCACTTAGTTAATCCTTACTAAATAAAGGAAAGTCAAGTAGACTAATTAATTTGATTCCTCTAGTCCTAGTCAACTCCTGTGGAAAGACTAGCTTTAGAGGGATCCAAATCAATCAGTAAATTCCAACTTTCAATCAACAGCTGAGTTTGACAACTCAAGTGTCACCAATTACTTAACCAAAGCAAAGGGGGAAAAATCTAAATTATTTATATCATAAATAGAAGAAAGCAATCATAAATCTGAAATACCTCAATTTGTATTAAATAAGAAAATCAATTCTAACATGAAGAGTTCATAAGCCAATTTGGCAACATAAGTAATTAGCAAGTGAAATAGAGCAACTAAAGTAATAGAGAAAATAAAAGTAGAAGAGAAACATAAATTAAAGGAACATTGAACCTGGAATGAAGAAATAACCATAAACTAAGAGAAATCCTAATTCTAAAACCTAAGAGAGAGGAGAGAACCTCTCTCTCTAGAAAACTACATCTAAAACCTAAAAATTGTCAATTATGAATGTTATTTGTTGAATGAATAGATTCCCCCACTTTATAGCCTCTAATCTGTGTTTTCTGGGCCGAAAAATGGGTCAACAACAGCCCAGAAATTGCCCCCAGTGATTTCTGGTACGTCCAGCACGCGGCAAAGTCACGCGTGAGCGTCGTCCATGCGTTCGCGCGGATTGAGTTTTTGCCAGGTCACGCGTGCGCGTGATCCACGCGTGCGCGTTGCTTATCTTCGAGGCAGCTATGGCAAATTATATATCGTTGCGAAGCCCGGATGTTAGCTTTCCAACATAATTGGAATCGTCTCATTTGGACCTCTGTAGCTCAAGTTATGGTCAATTTAGTACCAAGAGGTCAAGCTAGACAGCTTAGCAATTCCTTCAGTTTCTTGTATTCCTTCCACTTTTGTATGCTTCCTTTCCATCCTCTAAGCCATTTGATAAACCCCCTTTGTAGGATTTATCTTGTGTTGAATTTAGAGCATTTTGATAACCTTTCCTCACATTTATTCAATGAAATAGCATGATTTAATTTTGTGATTCTCTCTGTATTTAAACTTAGATGTGAAAACATGCTTCTAGACCTATAAATTGGTGAATTTCTATTTCCCTTTGATTCTACTAGATGCCTTGATGTGGTTGTTAGTGATTTCAGAATTGAAAAAGGCTAGGAATGGATCAAGGGAGCAAGGAAGGAAGCATGCAAGTAGAGAAGATCATGAAAAGCCAAAGAATTGAACTCGCCCATGGACGCGCGTGCGCACAAGGCGCTTAAGCGTACCTTGCGAAATCGCCCAAGGATGCGTACGCGTGCTGTGCACGTACGCGTTGATGCTGATATATGATTTTTTTAATAGAACACGTGCCTGGCAATTTTGGAGGTTTTCCAAGCCCATTTGGAGTTGAGTTTTGGCGGGAAAAGGATTAAGAGACCAAGGAATAAAGGGGAGGCATCATCATAGTTCATACACACACATTAGGCTAGTTTAGTTTTTAGTTTTAGAGAGAGAAGCTCTCACTTCTCTCTAGAATTAGGATTAGGATTAGGTTTAGTTCTTAGATCTAGGTTTTAATTCATGCTCTTTTCTACTTCTTCTTCTTAATTTCTTGTTGCTACATTCATCATTCTTCTATTGTTGTCATTACTTTCTTCTACTTTGTTTGTAGATTTACTTTTGTTCATTCTATTTTCTTTTAATGAAATTTGAGGTAATTCATGTAGATCTTGTGTTCTTTGATTGTTGTTGTTGATTTCTTACATTCAATTATTGTTAGATTCTATCCTTGTTGTCAATTTACTATGCTTTTCTTTTGTGCCTCCCAAGTGTTTGATGAAATGCTTGTTGGATTTTAGTATAGATTTTTATTCCTCTTGGCCTAGGTGGAGTAATTAGTGACGCTTGAGTTATCTAATTCCTTTGTTGGTTGATAATTAGAAGTTGCTAATCGAGTTGGATACCGCTAATACTAGTCTTTCCCTTGGGAGTTGGCTAGGACTTGTGGAATCAAGTTGATTCATCCATTTGACTTTCCTCCATGGTTAGGGGTTAACGAAGTGGTAGCAATGGACAATTTGTGATCACAATTGAGGAGGATAACTGGGATAGGACTTCTAGTTCTCATATCCTTGCCAAGAGCTTTTTATAGTTATTAGTTTATTTTCATTGCCATTTATGTTTCTTGACTAAAATCTCAAAACCCCAAAATACGACTCATAACCAATAACAAGACACTTTGTTGCAATTCCTAGGGAGAACGACCCGAGGTTCAATACTTCGGTTTATAGATTTTAGGGGTTTGTTACTTGTGACAAACAAATTTTTGTACGAAAGGATTCTTTGTTGGTTTAGAAACTATACTTGCAACGAAGATTCATTTGTGAATTCTAAACCGTCAAAATTCCAATCATCAAAATGGCGTCGTTGCCGGGGACTTGCAATGGTGTTCTGTTATTGGTTATTGTATATATGTGAATAGTGTGAATATGTTTGCTTTTGTTAATTCTTGCTAGTTTCAGGATTTAATTTTCTTGCTTCTTATTTAATTTTTGCTTTCATTTTCTCTTGCTATCATGAATTCTCACTTTGGCTATGAGTTTGGTTCTAACTATGTTGTAGGAAATGCGGACTTTAATGATAACATGTACCAAAGATGAAACACTTCAAGATGGGAGGAGCCTCAAGGAATTGATCACTCCTATTGGCAACCACTTCCGGATACTTATAGGTATAACCACCATCCTAATACATGTCAATTTGATGGCTATAGTGACTCTTTTGGTGATAATCAATTACCACCATCATATGCCTATGACTCTTATCCTCAACATGAACATCAACCATACTCACAAGCCTTTCCATATCAAACATCTTCCTATGATCCATATCCATCATATGACCAATCACCCATACCATATTCTCATGACCATTATGAGCAAGAATTTTTGGAACCACCACAACCTTATTATGACCACTATGAAGAACCACCTCAATGCACACCATCTCCATGCCCTTACCAAGAAGAACCACCCTCCTACTATGAACCCTTTCTCCAAAATAATGAACCTCTATATCCACCCCAAGTCCCAATAGATGACTCTCTCACCTTGTTACTTCAAGGACAACCGGACATGCAAAGGAACACCCTAGAGTTTGTGACTAATTTGACTAAGGTAGTGAACAATTTAGCCTACCAATATTTAAACACTCAAGGTGCTTCCGTGGCTATATGTGAAAAAGCAAAAGATGAGTAAAGTATGAAGGAGAAATTGGAAAATTCGGTGGAGAAGAAGGAAGAGTCAAGCTTTGTATTGGAACAATTGGAGAAGCCTAAGGTCATTGAAGAAAGGGAAGAAGTGGTTGAAGATCTAGGAGATGCGGCACCACCATTTGAGTCCCAACAACCTCCGGAGTCTATCAAAATTGAAGAATATGAAAAGGTTGATCAACAGATGGATTCAATCATCAATGAATTTTTATCAAAAGTGGAATCCTCTCCATTGGGGCATGAACATGTAGCTATTGAAGGCAACTCCACACCAAGCACTATTGGTAACCTTGTTGAAGACTCTCTCAATGAGTGTGAAATTGATGCGGAAGAAGATCTCACACAACTCCCTGAGTTTGACTTGATTGATGATGAGGAGGAATTGGAAGAGGGCAACAAACAAGAAGAAATTGAAAGAAGTTGTCAAGAGGTGGAAATGTCCAAACAAGAATTTAAGGAAGTTGACCTTGCATTGTCCAAGTGTGGGGAGGCTCACTGATGAGCGGATAATTTATACGCTTTTTGGCATTATTTTTAGTATGTTTTCAGTATATTTTAGTTAGTTTCTATTATATTTTTATTATTTTTTAAATAAAAATCACATTTTTGGACTTTACTATGAGTTTGTGTGTTTTTCTGTGATTTCAGGTATTTTCTGGCTGAAATTGAGGGACCTGAGCAAAAATCTGATTCAGAGGCTGAAAAAGGACTGCAGATGCTGTTGGATTCTGACCTCCCTGCACTCGAAGCGGATTTTCTGGAGCTACAGAAGCCCAATTGGTGCGCTCTCAATTGCGTTGGAAAGTAGAGATCCTGGAGTTTACAGCAATATATAATAGTCCATACTTTGCCTAAGATTTGATGGCCCAAACCGGCGTTCCAAGTCAGCATAAAAATTCTGGCGTCAAAACGCCAGAACTGGCATAAAAGCTGGAGTTAAACGCCCAAACTAGCACAAAAGCTGGCGTTTAACTCCAAGAAAAGTCTCTACATATGAAAGTTTCAATGCTCAGCCAAGCACACACAAAGTGGGCCCGGAAGAAGATTTCTGTATTAATTACTTACTACTGTAAACCCTAGGCTACTAGTTCTCTATAAATAGGACCTTTTGCTATTGTATTTTCATCTTGGTTCTTCTGGTTCCCTCTTTGGGGCCGAAGCCAATGACCACCATTATCACTTTCGTATTTTTAACGGTGGAGTTTCTACACACCATAGATTAAGGTGTGGAGCTCTGCTGTTCTTCATGAATTAATGCAAAATACTATTGTTTTTCTATTCAATTCAAGCTTATTCTTATTCCAAGATATTCATTCGCACTTCAACTTGATGAATGTGATGATCCGTGACACTCATCATCATTCTCACCTATGAACACGTGCCTGACAACCACCTCTGTTCTACCTTAGATTGAGTGTGTATCTCTTAGCTTCCTGGTTCATGATGCATGGTTGCCTCGCCTGACAACCAAGCCTTCCATTCCATGAAATCAGAGTCTTCGTGGTATAGGCGAGAATCAATTGGCGGCCATTCCTGAGATCCAGAAAGTCTAAACCTTGTCTGTGGTATTTCAAGTAGGATCTGCGAAAAGATGACTGTGACGAGCTTCAAACTCGTGAGTGTTGGGCGTAGTGATAGACTCAAAAGGATCAATGGATCCTATTCCAATATGATCGAGAACCAACAGCTGATTAGCCGTGCGGTGACAGCGCATTTGGATCATTTTCACTGAGAGGACGGGAAGTAGCCATTGACAACGGTGATGCCCAACATAAAGCTTGCCATGGAAAAGAGTATGAATGATTGGATGAAGGCAATAGGAAAGCAGAGGTTCAGAAGGAACAAAGCATCTCTATACGCTTATCTGAAATTCCTACCAATGAATTACATAAGTATCTCTATCTTATTTTATGTTTTATTTATCTTTTAACTCCATAACCATTTGAATCCACCTGACTCAAGATGACCATAGCTTGCTTCAAGCTGACAATCTCCGTGGGATCGACCCTTACTCACGTAAGGTTTATTACTTGGACGACCCAGTGCACTTGCTGGTTAGTTGTGCAGAATTGTGACAAAGAGTTGAAATTACAATTGTGCGTACCAAGCTGTTGGCGCCATTGATGATCACAATTTCATGCACCAAGTTTATGACGCCATTTCCGGGGATTGTTCGAGTTTAGACAACTGACGGTTCATCTTGTTGCTCAGATTAGGTAATTTTATTTTAATTTTAAGCTTTTTTATTTCTTATTTTCGAAAAATACAAAAAAAAATCAATAAAATCATAAAAACCAAAAATATTTTGTGTTTTCTGTTTGAGTCTTGTGTCAATTTTTAAGTTGGTGTCAATTGCATTTTTTTTAACTTTTCTTAAAAATTTTCGAAAATTCATGCATGTGTTCTTCATGATCTTCAAGTTGTTCTCGATGATTTTATATGTTTGATCTTTAATTTTTATTGTTTTGTGTCTTTTCTTGTTTTTCATATGCATTTTAGATTTGTTAGAGTCTAAACATTGAAAATTTCTAAGTTGGTGTCTTGCATTCTTTTCTCAAAAAATTTCAAAAATAAGTTCTTGGTGTTCATCTATACATTCAAAGTGTTCTTGGTGTTCATCTTGACATTCTAAGTGTTCTTGCATGCATTATTAGTTTTGATCTTAAATTTTTATGTTTTGCATCATTTAGTTGTTTTTCTCTCTCCTCATTAAAATTTCAAAAATAAAAAATATATCTTTCCTTGTTTTACTCATAAATTTCAATTTAAAAATTCTATCTTTTCAAATCTTTTTCAAAATCAAATCTTTTTCAATTTCTTTTTTATATTTTTGAATTCTTGCTTAAAATTTTTCAAAATCTTTTTCGCTTTTCCTTTAATGCTTTTCGAAAATTTTAAAAATTGATTTTCAAAATCTTTTCCTTATTTTGCTTCATAATTTTCGAAATTACTACTAGCATTTAATGTTTTGATAAAAAAAATTTTCAAGTTGTTACTTGCCTATTAAGAAAGGTTCAATCTTTAAATTTTAAAATCATATCTTTTAGTTTCTTATTAGTCAAGTAATCAACTTTAATTTTCAAAATCAAATCTTTTTAATTTCTTCTTCAATCATATCTTTTCAATCATATCTTTTTTTAAACAAATTGCAATCATATCTTCTCAATCATATCTTTTTCAAAATAATTTTCAATCATATCTTTTTGATTGCTAATTTCAAAATCTTTTTCAAAAATCAAATCCTTTTAATTTCCTTTTCAAATATTTTTCAAAATAATTTCAATCATTTCAGTCATATCTTTTTCAAAAATTAATTTTCAAAATCTTTTCTAACTTCCTATCTTTTCAAATTTGATTTTCAAATCTTTTTTTTTCAATTAACTACCTGACTTTCTGTTTGATTTTAAAAATTTTCTATTTCAATCATATCTTTTTCAAAACCACCTAACTAATTTTCTCTCTCTAATTTTTGAAAACTCCTTCCCCCTTTTTCAAAATTCTTTTTAATTAACTAATTGTTTTGAATTTTAATTTAATTTTATTTTTCTTTTTAATTTTTGAATTCTAATTGATATTTAAAATAAAAATAAAAATATTTTTATTTTATTTTAATTTTTCTCTTCTCCTTCTTCTATTCTCCTCTTTTTCTACTCACATAAAGGAATCTCTATACTGTGACATAGAGGATTCCATACTTTCTTGTTCTCTTCTCTTTCATATGAGCAGGAACAAGGACAAAGGCATTCTTGTTGAAGCTGATCCTGAACCTGAAAGGACTCTTAAGAGGAAACTAAGAGAAGCTAAAGCACAATACTCTGAAGAGGACCTAACTGAAATTTTTGAAACAGAGAACACAATTATGGCCGAACCCAACAACAACAATGCAAAGAAGGTGCTTGGTGATTTCACTACACTAACTTCCAATTTCTATGGAAGAAGCATCTCAATTCATGCCATTGGAGTAAACAACTTTGAGCTTAAGCCTCAATTAGTTTCTCTGATGCAACAGAATTGCAAGTTTCATGGACTTCCATTAGAAGATCCTCATCAGTTCTTAGCTGAATTCTTACAAATCTGTGACACTGTCAAGACCAATGGGGTTGATCCTGAGGTCTACAAGCTTATACTCTTTCCCTTTGCTGTAAAAGACATAGCTAGAACATGGTTGGGTTCACAACCTAAAGAAAGCCTGAACTCTCGGGAAAAGCTAGTCAATGCCTTCTTGGCAAAGTTCTTTCCACCTCAAAAATTGAGCAAGCTTAGAGTGGAAGTCCAAACCTTCAGACAGAAGGAAGGTGAATCCCTCTATGAAGCTTGGAAAAGATACAAGCAATTGATCAGAAAGTGTTCTTTTGACATGCTTTCAGAATGGAGCATCATAGGTATCTTCTATGATGGTCTCTCTGAACTGTCCAAGATGTCATTGGACAGCTCTGCTGGAGGATCTCTTCATCTGAAGAAGACGCCTGCAGAAGCTCAGGAACTCATTGAAATGGTTGCGAATAACCAATTCATGTACACTTCTGAAAGGAATCCTGTGAATAATGGGACAAATCAGAAGAAATGAGTTCTTGAGATTGATACTCTGAACGCCATATTGGCTCAGAATAAAATATTGACTCAGCAAGTCAATATGATTTCTCAGAGTCTGTCTGGAATGCAAGCAGCAACAGTCAGTACCAAAGAAGCTTCATCTGAAGAAGAAGCTTATGATCCTGAGAACCCAGCAATGGAAGAGGTGAATTACATGGGAAAATCCTATGGAAACACCTATAAGCCTTCATGGAGAAATCATCCAAACCTCTCATGGAAGGATCAATAGAGGCCTCAACAAGGCTTCAACAACAATAATGGTAGAAGAAATAGGTTTAGCAATGGTAAACCTTTTCCATCATCTTCTCAGCAACAAACAGAGAATTCTAAGCAGAACCACTCTGAATTAGCAACTGTAGTCTCTGATTTAATTAAAACCACTCAAAGTTTCATGACTGAAACAAGGTCCTCCATTGGAAATTTAGAGGCACAAGTGAGTCAGCTGAGTAAGAAAGTTACTGAACTCCCTCCTAGTACTCTTCCAAGCAATACAAAAGAGAATCCAAAAGGAGAGTGCAAGGCCATCAACATAACCCACACGGCCGAACCTGGAGAGGAGGAAGAGGCAGTGATCTCCACTGAAGAAGACCTCAATGGACGTCCACTGGCCTCCAAGGAGTTCCCTAATGAGGAACCATGGGAATCTGAGGCTCACACTGAGACCATAGAGATTCCATTGAATTTACTTTTGTCATTTATGAGCTCTGATGAGTATTCTTCCTCTGAAGAGGATGAAGATGTTATTGAAGAACAAGTTGCTAAGTACCTTAGAGCAATCATGAAGCTAAATGCCAAGCTATTTGGTAATGAGACTTGGGAGGATGAACCCCCCTTGCTCACCAAAGAACTGAATGACTTGACTAGGCAGAAATTACCTCTGAAGAGACAAGATCCTGGAAAGTTCTCAATACCTTGTACCATAGGCACCATAACCTTTGAGAAGGCTCTGTGTGACCTAGGGTCAAGAATAAACCTCATGCCTCTCTCTGTAATGGAGAAGCTAGGGATCCTTGAGGTACAAGCTGCAAGAATCTCACTAGAGATGGCAGACAATTCAAGGAAACAGGCTTATAGACTTGTAGAGGATGTCTTGGTAAAGGTTGAACACCACTACATCCCTGCTGATTTCATAATCCTAGATACTGGGAAGTATATGGATAAATCCATCATCCTTAGCAGACCCTTCCTAGCCACAGCAAAAGCTGTGATTGATGTTGACAGAGGAGAATTGGTCCTTCAAGTGAATGAGGACTCCCTTGTGTTTAAAGCTCAAGGATCTCCCTCTGTAACCGTGGAGAAGAAGCATGAAAAGTTTCTCTCAATACAGAGTCAAACAAAACCCCTAGATTTAAACTCTAAGTTTGGTGTTGGGAGGCCACAACTAAACTCTAAGTTTGGTGTTAAGAGGCCATCATCATGCTCTGAGTATCTGTGAGGCTCCATGAGAGCCCACTGTCAAGCTACTGACATTAAAAAAGCGCTTGTTGGGAGGCAACCCAATTTTACTTATCTATGTTAAATTTCTATTTTCCATTGTTATTTTATATTTTCTGTAGGTTGATGATCATGTGAAGTCACAAAAACAATTGAAAAAGAAAAAACAAACTGAAAAATAGAATAAAAAATAGCACACCCTGGAGGAGAAGCCTACTGGCGTTTAAACCCAGTAAGGGCAGCAGAATGGGCGTTAAATGCCCAGTCTGGCACCATTCTGGGCGTTTAATGCCAGAAATGGGCACCAGACTGGCGTTTAATGCCAGAAAAGGGCAAGAAGCTGGCGTTAAATGCCAGAAATGGGCAGCAACCTGGCGTTTAATGCCAGGATTGGCAGCAAAGGGCGTTTTGCAAGCCTAATTGGTGCAGGGATGAGAGATCCTTGACACCTCAGGATCTGTGGACCCCACAGGATCCCCACCAACCTCAACTCACTCTCTCTCTTCTTCACACCTTTTCATAATACTCTTCCCCAAATACCCTTCACCAATCACCTCAATACCTCTTCTCCAAAACCCCTCACCTATCAAATCCTACCCTCTTCTCCATAAATCCTTCACCAATCCACATCCATCCACCATAAACCCCACCTACTTCATCATTCAAATTCAAACCACTTTCCCTCTCAAGCCCACCCATACATGGCCGAACCTTACCCTCTCCCCACTCCTATATAAACCACTCTTCACCCCTTCATTTTTACACATCTTAAATAGTACTTCTCCCTCTTGGCCGAAACACTAACCCCCTCCATCTCCTCTATTTCTTCTTCCTCTACTCTCTTCTTTCTTCTTTTGCTCGAGAACGAGCAAACCTTTTAAGTTTGGTGTGGTAAAAGCGTTGCTTTTTGTTTTTCCATAACCATTTATGGCACCTAAGGCCGGAGAAACCTCTAGAAAGAGGAAAGGGAAGGCAAAAGCTTCCACCTCCGAGTCATAGAAGATGGAGAGATTCATCTCAAAGGTCCATCAAGACCACTTCTATGAAGTTGTGGCCAAGAAGAAGGTGATCCCCGAGGTCCCTTTCAAGCTCAAAAAGGGTGAATATCCGGAGATCCGACATGAGATTCGAAGAAGAGGTTGGGAAATTCTCACCAACTCCATTCAACAAGTCGGGATCTTAATGGTTCAATAATTCTATGTCAATGCATGGATCACCAAGAACCATGATCAAAGTGTGAACCCGGACCCAAAGAATTAGCTTACAATAGTTCGGGAGAAATACTTAGATTTCAGTCCAGAAAATGTAAGGTTGGCATTCAACTTGCCCATGATGCAAGGAGATGCACACCCCTACACTAGAAGGGTCAACTTTGATCAAAGGTTGGACCAAGTCCTCATAGAAATTTGTAAAGAGGGCGCTCAATGGAAGAAAGATTCAAGAGGGAAGCCGGTTCAACTAAGAAGGCATGACCTCAAGCCCGTGGCTAGGGGATGGTTGGAGTTCATCCAACGCTCAATCATTCCCACTAGCAACCGGTCTGAAGTTACTATAGACCGGGCCATCATGATCCATAGCATCATGATTGGAGAGGAAGTAGAACTTCATGAGGTTATATCTCTAGAACTCTACAAGGTGGCGGACAAGTCCTCTACTTTGTCAAGGTTAGCCTTCCCTCATCTTATTTGTCACCTTTGCAATTCAGCTGGAATTGACATAGAGGAAGACATCCTCATTGATGAGGACAAGCCTATCACTAAGAAAAGGATGGAGCAAACAAAAGATCCCACTCATGGGCAAGAGCATGAGAAAATTCCTCATCATGAAATCCCTGAGATACCTCAAGGGATGCATTTTCCTCCACAAAATTATTGGGAGCAAATTAACACCTCCCTAGGAGAATTAAGTTCCAATATGGGACAACTAAGGATGGAGCACCAAAAGCATTCCATCCTCCTTCATGAAATTAGAGAAGATCAAAGAATCATGAGAGAGGAGCAACAAAGGCAAGGAAGAGACATTGAGGAGCTCAAGCACTCCATAAGATCTTCAAGAGGAAGAACAAGCCGCCATCACTAAGGTGGACCCGTTCTTTAATTTCCTTGTTCTTTATTTTCTTTTTTTTTTTTTTGAAATTTTATGCTTTATGTTTATCTATGTTTGTGTCTTTATTACATGATCATTAGTGTCTTAGTGTCTATGCCTTAAAGCTATGAATATGAATCCTTCACCTTTCTTAAATAAAAACTGTTTTTAATTGAAAAAGAAAAAGAAGTGCATGAATTTCGAATTTTAAAACAGTTTAATTATTTTGATGTGGTGGCAATACTTTTTGTCTTTCTGAATGAATACTTGAATAGTGCATATTTTTGAATTTGTTGTTTATGAATGTTAAAATTGTTGGCTCTTGAAAGAATAATGGAAAAGGAGAAATGTTATTGATAATCTGAAAAATCATAAAAATGATTCTTGAAGAAAGAAAAAGCAGTGAAAGGCTAGCAGAAAAAATATGCGAAAAAAAAGAGAGAAGAAAAAGAAAAAGCAAGCAGAAAAAGCCAATAGCCCTTTAAACCAAAAGGCAAGGGTAAAATAAAAAGGATCCAAGGCTTTGAGCATCAGTGGATAGGAGGGCCCACAGGAATAAAATCCTGGCCTAAGAGGCTAAACCAAGCTGTCCCTAACCATGTGCTTGTGGTGTGAAGGTGTCAAGTAAAAGCTTGAGACTGAGCAGTTAAAGTCGTGGTCCAAAGCAAAAAGAGTGTGCTTAAGAGCTCTAGATACCTCTAATTGGGGACTCTAGCAAAGCTGAGTCACAATCTGAAAAGGTTCACCCAGTTATGTGTCTGTGGCATTTATGTATCCGGTGGTAATACTGGAAAACAAAATGCTTAGGGTCACGGCCAAGACTCATAAAGTAACTGTGTTCAAGAATCAACATACTGAACTAGGAGAATCAATAACACTATCTGAATTCTGAGTTCCTATAGATGCCAATCATTCTGAAATTCAAGGGATAAAGTGAGATGCCAAAACTGTTCAGAAGCAAAAAGCTAATAGCCCCGCTCATCTAATTAAGACTGATCTCCATAGATGTTTTTGGAATTCATTATATATTCTCTTCTTTTTATCCTATTTGATTTTTAGTTGCTTGGGGACAAGCAACAATTTAAGTTTGGTGTTGTGATGAGCGGATAATTTATACGCTTTTTGGCATTTTTTTAGTATGTTTTCAGTATATTTTAGTTAGTTTCTATTATATTTTATTAGTTTTTAAATAAAAATTACATTTCTGGACTTTACTATGATTTTGTGTGTTTTTCTGTGATTTCAGGTATTTTCTGGCTGAAATTGAGGGACCTGAGCAAAAATCTGATTCAGAGGCTGAAAAAGGACTGCAGATGTTGTTGGATTCTGACCTCCCTGCACTCGAAGTGGATTTTCTGGAGCTACAAAAGCCCAATTGGCGCGCTCTCAATTGCGTTGGAAATTAGACATCCTGGGCTTTCCAGCAATATATAATAGTCCATACTTTGCCTAAGATTTGATGGCCCAAACCGGTGTTCCAAGTCAGCATAAAAATTCTGGCGTCAAAACGCCAGAATTGGCATAAAAGCTGGAGTTAAACGCCCAAACTGGCACAAAAGCTGGCGTTTAACTCCAAGAAAAGTCTCTACATATGAAAGCTTCAATGCTCAGCCCAAGCACACACAAAGTGGGCCCGGAAGAAGATTTCTGCATTAATTACTTATTACTGTAAACCCTAGGCTACTAGTTCTCTATAAATAGGACCTTTTGCTATTGTATTTTCATCTTAGTTCTTCTGGTTCCCTCTTTGGGGCCGAAGCCAATGACCACCATTATCACTTTTGTATTTTCAACGGTGGAGTTTCTACACACCATAGATTAAGGTGTGGAGCTCTGCTATTCTTCATGAATTAATGCAAAGTACTATTGTTTTTCTATTCAATTCAAGCTTATTCTTATTCCAAGATATTCATTCGCACTTCAACTTGATGAATGTGATGATCCATGATACTCATCATCATTCTCACCTATGAACACGTGCCTGACAACCACCTCCGTTCTACCTTAGATTAAGTGTGTATCTTTTAGCCTCCTGGTTCATGATGCATGGTTGCCTCGCCTGACAACTGAGCCTTCCATTCCATGAAATCAGAGTCTTCGTGGTATAGGCGAGAATCAATTGGCGGCCATTCCTGAGATCCGAAAAGTCTAAACCTTGTCTGTGGTATTTCGAGTAGGATCTGGAAAGGGATGACTGTGATGAGCTTCAAACTCGCGAGTCTTGGGCGTAGTGATAGACGCAAAAGGATCAATAGATCCTATTCCAATATGATCGAGAACCAACAGCTGATTAGCCGTGCGGTGACAGCGCATTTGGACCATTTTCACTGAGAGGACGGGAAGTAGCCATTGACAAAGGTGATGCCCAACATAAAGCTTGCCATGGAAAGGAGTATGAATGATTGGATGAAGGCAATAGGAAAGCAGAGGTTCAGAAGGAACAAAGCATCTCTATACGCTTATCTGAAATTCCTACCAATGAATTACATAAGTATCTCTATCTTATTTTATGTTTTATTTATCTTTTAACTCCATAACCATTTGAATCCACCTGACTGAGATTTACAAGATGACCATAGCTTGCTTCAAGCCGACAATCTCCGTGGGATCGACCCTTACTCACGTAAGGTTTATTACTTGGATGACCCAGTGCACTTGCTGGTTAGCTGTGTGGAATTGTGACAAAGAGTTGAGATTACAATTGTGCGTACCAAGCTGTTGGCACCATTGATGATCACAATTTCGTGCACCACTCACCTCCCCAAGTCACCATCCAATATGACATTCAAGTGGGTAAAATTCTTACCTTCAAACTTTACTTTCTCACTTGAATATGGCTTGATTGAAACGGATGGATAACTTAAAGCTCTTTGTAGAATCAAGAGTAAAAGGGAGTTGTGTAGCGGGTGGAAGTTAGGAATTAGGCTCATTAAGGTCAAGACTCCAAAGCATAGGGGCCATGATTGGAAGAATGCTACTTTGTGTTGGTCTAGGAGGAAGACTTGGTGTGCTCAAGAGAATTCTATGTATCAACCTTCTATGTGTCAACCGCCCGGATGGAAGAATCATGACAACTGATACGTAGCAGAAGTTAGACCAATTAAGAGAAATGTGTTGCAAGTATAGCTCTCAACCAGCTAAAGTCTGCCTCACCAATTTAAAAAAAAGGGTTGTCACAAATTTTAAAAATAAAAATACTGGGAGTATGAGTCCCAGGTCATCTCCCAACGAGTTGCAAGAAAGGGTGCTATTTTATTAACTAGAAGTTTTCCAGAAAAGTTGAGTTTTGATAATGAGTAAAAATAATTGTAAATTAAAACAATAGGACTAAGAATTACTATTAATATTAAAAGGCCTTGACTGGGGAATGATTAATTGGAAGTTCTATCCTTGTTGGAATCTTCTCAAGTGTAGTGTAAAGAGATTATTGTTTTCACTTAGTTAACCCTTACTAAATAAAGGAAAGTCAAGTGATTGAGCTAACTCTTACTCGCAAATCCTAGTCCTCTCCCTTGGGAAGGTCTAGTGTTAGTAGGTACAGAATTAGCCAATAATGTCCAATTTTAACTAAGCACTTGAGCATTCCAACTCAAGTGTCTCCTCTTAATCAACCCCCATGTCAAGTAGGAAATCTACTCCATTGACATAGAATTAATATTCATAAAAATATAAGAAGATATAATAAATTAACTAAAATAAAATAGAGAATTAAATTAATTAAAATTAAAAGCAACTCTGTATATTAATAAATTCAAAATGCAACATACTTAATTGAATAGGGTCAATGAGCAACTAATAAGAGTAAAGGAATAAGGAAACAAACTAAAGTAATGTCTTCACGGAGGTAATGACTCTTCAGCATCCAAAATCCAAAGCAAAATCCTAAACTAACAATGTAAAGCTAATCTAAAATTCAGATCTAAAACTGAAAGTAATCCTAATATCGATGTATCTGAATGTGTGTGGATGCCTCTTGAGTCTCTGCATGTTCCTTAGCTTTAGTCTGTGTTTCTGGGCTGAAAACTGGGTCAAAACGCGGCCCAAAATTGCCCCAGCGTATTATGTTATTTCTGCAAATCGTGCAAGTCACGCATACGCATCATCCACGCGTTCACGTCATTCGGCAATTTTCCTTGTCACGCGTTCGCGTCGTCTATGCGTTCGCGTCATTCGTGCAGACTCCACTCCACGCGTTTGCGTCAGGCATGCGTTCGCGTCACTGCGATTTCTTCATTTCGCGCACTCGCGTGAGCCATGCGATCACGTCAGTGTTCGCTGGTCATCTCCTTAGTTTCTTGTGTTCCTTCCATTTTTGCAAGCTTCCTCTCCATTCTCCAAGCCATTCCTGCCCTATGAAGTCTGAAACACTTAACACATGGATTACGGCATCGAGTGGTATAAAGGAGAGTTAAAATGTACTAATTAAAGGTTTCTAGGAAGCAAGTTTTCAATCATAAACAATACTAGGAAGGAATTATAAAATTCATGCAATCTATATGAATAAGTAGGTAAAGACTTGATAAAACCATTCAATTAAACACAATATAAATCATAAAATAATGGTTTATCAACCTCCCCACACTTAAACATTAGCATGTCCTCATGCTTAACTTAAGGAGATAAAATAAATGAGTAGGGAAATGTAAGACTCATGAAATGCAATGCAACCTATATATATGAATGCAACTATATGATTCTTGTCTACTTGGTTAAAAATAAATAAGCTCTTCAAGACAAATGTAATCAAATTCCACTAATTCAATTTTATATAGTAAAAACAGGTAAGATTGTAACAAGATAGCTCATGAAAGCAGGGAACGTAGAATTAAGTATTGAACCCTCACTGATGGTGTATATGCACTCTAGCCTCTCAAGTATATAGGCTAAGCACTCTATTCTTCTCTAATCATGCTTTCTAAATTTTTGTTCTTCACCTAACCAATCAATAATATTTAATGTACTAATGCAAACATCATGAGGTCTTTTCAAGGTTGTAATGGGGCTAAGGTAAGGGTAAGGGTATATATATGGCTAAGTGAGCTAGAATATGAATCTTTGACTAACCTAAGCCTTCACCTAACATACATATACTCTATATAATTCTAATTCATGCCTAGCTACCCATAATTTTCACTTTTGCATTATATACTCATGTATTAACTTTTCCTTAAATTTTTATCACATATGCATTGATATTTTGAACTTAACTTAATTTAGAATTGGGGTAGTTTTGTCCCCTTATTTAATTAAATAAATATAGCTTATCAATGCACCTGGATTTTTAATTTTTCTAGTTTTACATGAGTAGGTACCCAAATTCCCATTATTTTATCATGACACATTCCCTTATTAACCCATGTTCCCACAATTCTCCCATACTCAATTAACACACAATTTCTATCTTAAGCTAACCAAAAATTCAATTGGGATATTTAATTGTTTTTCCACTTAAGGCTAGTAATGTGGTAAAATATAGAACAAATGGGATTTAAAAGGCTCAAAGTGGCTGACAAGGGTGATTTAAAGGGTAGGCTTATTTAGGATACGTGAGCTAAACAAGTAATGGCCTCAATCATATACATGCATATAGATACATTAAACATTGGACATATAGGATGAAACAAAATAAAGATTACAATCATAGAGAAGTAAACACACAAGAATAAAATATTTATGGTTAAATATTGTAACCATGTAATTAGGCTCAAAATCTCACGGGTTGTGTGTTCTTAGCTTTTTAAACTATGTTCCAATTACAACTTCAAACAAGTTTAACACAAAAGTTTTGATTTAAATTAGTGAAATTTTTCAAAAATAGGGTCTTAAAAAGAAACTTATTATTTTTCAATCAAGTAGAACATGCATGCAATTAACCTATTACTATGCAATTTATTCTATCCTAAACAAAAGAAAAATTAACTAAATATCCTATTTTATTGGTGTTTTAAGGAAAAGAAATTACCTCCGAAAGTCATGTACTGACCGACCTCCCCACACTTAAAGCTTTGCACTGTCCTCGGTGCCATCTGTTAGGAACAAAGGGGGGCTGGTAGCAGCATCTCCATCATCGGGACCGTCATGGCTCCCTGTGCTGGTAAATGAGGTAGAGTCCGGGGTGTCTGGGTCTTCTCTAGGTGGGTGGTTACCAACAAGTAGCTCCTTGAGGTATATAAATCTGCGCTTGTTACGGCGCTCTCTTTGCTTTCCTTTCTGTTCAATCCGTTCTAGCCTCTCAAGTATCTGATTGAGCAGTTGGTTTGTAGAAGGTGCTTGTGGTGTGGATGAAGAAGGAATATCTTCTGCTGGTTCCGTGCTCCGGTTGATAGTTACTGCTAGAGATCTGACATACTTCCCGTTAGGGACGTATTGATCATCTCGTGGAATCATGGCCTTGGTGTCCCCAGCTCTGTAGGAGACTCCGGCTGCTAAGACTAGATCTGAAACCAAGGCAGGGAAAGGTAAGTTTTCCGTAATTTATACGTGTCCTATAGCATGCCGAATGTGTCTTGGTAAATTGAGGTGCTGGTCTGTAAGGATACACCAGAGTAAAACAACCATGTATGCAGTGAAGGAGGACTCATGAGTGCTCAGAAAGATGTAATAGGATATGATCTGTGCCCATACTCGAGCCTCTAAGGTGAGTACGGAAGCCAATATGCCCTTAGGTCGGGAACGATGGTATCCGTAGATCCATCTGCTGCCAGGTTGTGCGATAACTCTGAGAACCGCGTCCCAGTCAAATTGGTATGTCTGGCGCTTGAATGAGGCTTCTTGAAATGCGTCCAATCCTTCTGGAGCAGGGGTAAGATCTAAAGCTTATTGAATGGCTTCTTCTGTTATAGGGACTTGCTTCTGACGGACATAGACAGACTGCATGGTTGGCATGTAAAAATTGGAGTAGAATTCAACTACCCATGATAGATTAACCTGCCGTGGTTATCTCCGTAGGAATCCCCATTGTCTACGCTCAATGCGGGGCTCAAGAATTTCGGCAATGATGGTTGGAAGGATGAGAAGGTGCTCGTTGTTATAGCTCCTTGCTGCCAGGATGGGGAACATCTGCTCACAGTAGTGGTTAGTGAACCGCGCAGTGTCCTTTGCTGGGAAGGCTTTCTCTTTTTCATCGACCTTGATGATCCTCTTGATTCGTTTTGTTGAGGATTTCACCGCTGTTGAAGATGGTTCTTCCACTAATGATCTTTTTGTTCCTCTCCTTGCAGGTGGTTTGGGAGTAGCTTTATCTTTACCTTTCTTGGTGGCCATCCTGAAAAAGGAAAAAGAAAGTAATATATAAAGCTAAGGGTTCGAGCAAGGGAGCGACTATTAATGGTGATAATCAATGCACGGTAAAGAAGGATGTTGTTAACACATGGTCTAGACTACATATGAAACGTTCATCAAAGGTAATATAGTAAGTGCATGTGATGGCAATTAAATGCAAGATGTTTATTGGCATGCCAGCAAAGGCATGAGTAGCATAGATCAAGCATTCAATGTCCAAGTTAGATTACCAAGCCTTCCAAACTAATAATCTGTTTGTGTTGACAATTAAATTAAATTAATAAAATATAAAAGGGATTTTGTGAAAAACAGGCATTAAAGTGGTAGGATAACATAAAGGTAGTGCAAGATGCCATACGGGCTTTTTCACAAACACTTAGCATGCATGGTAAATATGTTATTGAAAATATAAGGTAGAACATGCAAGCAACCCTTAAAAAGGTAATATTAATTGTCAAACAATTTCATAGTGATCCACAAGTAAAATATAGAAAGAAATAATGACCCAAAGTAATTTTCTAACACCAATTAAAGGAATAAAAAGAAGGCAAAAGAAAATATAGAGAATGAAAGTAAAGAGAAAAATAAATAAGAAAACATGAATAAATAAAAAAAAGAATAATAATGAAAAGTAAAGAAGGGAGACGAAAAAAACCTTGATAATGGATGTGAAAAAGAAAAAGGAGAAAGTAAAGAGTGAGAAAGAATAGAGAAGGAAGAAGAAAGAAGAAGGAAGTAGGAAGGGGAAAAGAAAAATTAGGATTGGGGAAGAAAAGATAAGATATTTTGGCTGATGTGGAAATTCTGTGCGCCGCATATGACGCGGACACGTGAGTGACGTGGTCGCGCGGTGTCTAATTTTTGTCAAGTGACGCGGACGCGTGGCTCACGTGGTCGCGTGACTTGATTTGTGTGATTGGCGCGAGAGCAGCCATGCGTTCGCGCGACTCTCTGTTTAAAACCCATTTTGCCAAATTTAAGGGTGACGCGATCGCGTGGTCGATGCGATCGCATGAATGGCCAGGTTTTGAGGACGACGCGGCCGCGTGGGGGACGCGGTTGCGTGGTGGGGCTGGTGCTTCCAGCATCATTCCAATCCAGCTCCATCGCAACTTGCCTCCATGCACCTCTTTTACGTCAATTTTTAGGGGCACGCGGTCGGGTGGTTGACGCGGACGTGTGGTAGGCTATTTTTCCAAAATGACGCGGCCGCGTGGGCATGTTTGTGCCTAAGGCACGCCTCCAGCCACGCTTTCGCATGACTTTCTGTTCACTTTTACTTTCTTCCCAACGCAACTATGACGCGGTCGCGTCAGCGACGCCTACACGTCGCGTGCTTTTTTTTTTTTTGAAATGCAGAATGCTAATGCAAATGCAGGCTATATGCAGCTATATGCAGAGATTATGAGAAGAGTCATTAACAAAAATAAAAATAGAATAAAGTAAAATAAAACTAAGACTGAAACTAAACGATCATACCATGGTGGGTTGTCTCCCACCTAGCACTTTGCTTTTACGTCCTTAAGTTGGACGCTCTTCAGGCTCATTCTGCTTCTGTTGGTGGGTCTTCCAAGAGGAAGACCTCTAGTTCCTTTTGATCCTTCGTCTTCTCACCATGATAAAGCTTTAGGCGATGTCCATTTACCTTTAGAAATTTGGAGCTAGAAGGATAACTGATGAGTGGATAATTTATACACTTTTTGGCACTGTTTTTACATAATTTTTAGTATGTTTTAGTTAGTTTTTAGTATATTTTTATTAGTTTTTATACAAAATTTACATTTATGGACTTTACTATGATTTTTTGTATTTTTCTGTGATTTCAGGTATTTTCTGGCTGAAATTGAGGGACCTGAGCAAAAATCTGATTCAGAGGCTGAAAAAGGACTACAGATGCTGTTGGATTCTGACCTCCCTACACTCGAAATGGATTTTCTAGAGCTACAGAAACCAAATTGGTGCGCTCTCAA
The DNA here is from genome assembly GCF_059453495.1 of Arachis ipaensis. Lineage (NCBI taxonomy): Eukaryota > Viridiplantae > Streptophyta > Magnoliopsida > Fabales > Fabaceae > Arachis > Arachis ipaensis. The sequence goes on along the minus strand of NC_142442.1, from coordinate 77,563,066 downwards.
TTGCGTTGGAAAGTAGACATCCTGGGCTTTCTAGCAATATATAATAGTTCATAATTTTTCTCGAGTTTTGATAACGCAAACTGGCGTTTGAACGGCCACTTTCTACCCTCTTCTAGCGTTAAATGCCAGAATTGGCATAAAAGCTGGAGTTAAACGCCCAAAGTGGCACCAAAGCTGGCATTCAACTCCAAGAAGAGTCTTTACACGTGAAAACTTCAATGCTCAGCCCAAGCACACACCAAGTGGGCCCCGGAAGTGGATTTCTGCACTATCTATAACTAGTTACTTATTTTCTGTAACCCTAGCTACTCGTTTAGTATAAAAACTACTTTTAGTGATTTATTTTACATATTTGGATGTTTAGTCCTTAGAATTTTATCATTGTTTATGTTTTGGAGGCTGGCCTCACGGCCATGCCTAAATCTTTCACTTATGTATTTTCTACGGTAGAGTTTCTACACCTCACAGATTAAGGTGTGGAGCTCTGCTGTTCTTCATGAATTAATGCAAAGTATTATTATTTTTCTATTCAATTCAAGCTTATTCTTATTCTAAGATATTCATTCGCACCCAAGAACATGATGAATGTGATGATTATGTGACTCTCATCACCATTCTCACCTATGAACGTGTGCTTGACAACCACTTCTGTTCTATCTGCAATAGCTTGAGTGTGTATCTCTTAGCCTCCATTTTGAAAGATCAGAGTCTTCATGGTATAAGCTAGAATCAATTGGCAGCATTTTTAAGATTCGGAAAGTCTAAACCTTATCTGTGGTATTCCGAGTAGGATCTGGGATGGGATGACTGTGACGAGCTTCAAACTCGCGAGTATTGGGCGTAGTAACAGACGCAAAAGGATCAATGGATCCTATTCCAACATGAATGAGAACCGATAGATGATTAACCGTGCGATGACAACGCATTTGGACCATTTTCACTGAGAGGACGGACGGTAGCCATTGACAACGGTGATCCCCAACATACAGCTTGCCATGGAAAGGAGTATGAATGGTTGAATCAAGACAGTAGGAAAGCAGAGATTCAGAAGCAACAAGCATATCCATATGCTTATCCAAAATCCCACCAATGAATTACATAAGTATTTCTATCTTATTTTATATTTTATTTATATTTTAATTATCAAAACCTCATAGCCATTTGAAATCTGTCTGACTGAGAGTTACAAGATGACCATAGCTTGCTTCAAGCCGACAATCTCCGTGGGATCGACCCTTACTCACGTAAGGTTTATTACTTGGACGACCCAGTGCACTTGCTGGTTAGTTGTGTGGTGTTGTGAAAAGGAGTTGAGATTACAATCGTGCGTACCAGGTTTTTGGCGCCGTTGAGATCACAATTTCGTGCACCAATGACGCAGGTGGAAAACTCCTAATGGCTCTGCCTTTTCTACTCTGTATGGACCTTCCCATCTTGATCTTAGTTTACCTGGCATAAGCCTCAGTCTGGAGTTATAAAGAAGAACTAACTCCCCTGGTCTGAATTCTCTCCTTTTTATGTGCTTGTCATGGACAGCCTTCATCTTTTCTTTGTATCTCCTGGAGTTGTCATATGCGTCTAGGCAAAGGCTCTCCAGTTCTGCTAGTTGCAGCTTCCTTTCAGCACCAGCTTCTTCATAGTTCATGTTGCACTCCCTCACAGCCCAGAAAGCCTTGTGTTCCACCTCTACTGGGAGGTGGCAAGCCTTTCCGTATACCAAGAGGAAGAGACTCATCCCCATGGGTGTCTTGTACGCTGTTCTGTATGCCCAGAGTGAATCTTGTAGTCTGGCACTCTAGTCCTTCCTATGAGGTTTTACTACCTTTTCCAGAATACGCTTTATTTCTCTGTTAGAGACTTCTGCTTGCCCATTGGTCTGGGGATGGTAAGCTGTTGACACTTTATGAACTATCCCATGCCTTTTCAGTAATCCTGTTAGTCTCCTGTTACAAAAGTGAGTGCCTTGATCGCTCATGATTGCTCGTGGTGATCCAAAGCGACAGATAATATGGTTTCTAACAAAGGAAACAACCGTGTTAGCATCATCAATACGGGTAGAAATTGCTTCCACCCATTTAGAAACATAATCTACAGCTAACAGTATATAAAAGTAACCATTAGAATTTGGAAATGGACCCATGAAGTCAATGCCCCAAACATCAAAAATTTCATAGAAAAGCATAATCTATTGAGGCATCTCATACCTCTTGGATATATTACCAAACCTTTGGCATGGGGAACAGGATTTACAAAATTTAGCAGCGTCTTTAAAAAGAGTAGACCACCAGAATCCACAGTCTAAAATTTTTCTAGCTATTCTTTGAGGGCCAAAATGTCCTCCACTCTCAGATGAGTGGCAGGCCTCTAAAATAGAATGGAATGCTGATTGAGGCATACACCGTCTAATTACCTGGTCAGCACCACACCTCCATAAATATGGATCATCCCATATATAATATTTAGACTTACTTTTCAGCTTGTCTCTTTGATGCTTAGTAAAATTTGGAGATGCTCTGTCTTCAGAATCTCTGCTTTCCTACTATCTTCTTCTTCACACACGCAGGGCTCCTTCCATGGCAAGCTATATGTTGGTGGATCACCGTTGTCAATGGCTACCATCCGTCCTCTCAGTGAAAATAGTCCAAATGCGCTGTCACCGCACGGCTAATCATCTGTTGGTTCTCACTCATGCTGGAATAGGATCCATTGATCCTTTTGCGTCTGTCACTACGCCCAGCACTCGTGAGTTTGAAGCTCGTCACAGTCATCCCTTCCCAGATCCTACTCGGAATACCACAGACAAGGTTTAGACTTTCCGGATCTCAAGAATGGCCGCCAATAATTCTAGCCTATACCACGAAGGTTCCAATCTTAGATTAGAAACCCAAGAGATACACATTCAAGCTTGATTGCATGTAGAACGGAGGTGATTGTCAGGCACGCGTTCATAGGTGAGAATGATGATGATTGTCACGAATCATCACATTCATCAGGTTGAAGTGCGAATGAATATCTTAGAAGAGAAGCAAGCGTGATAGAATGGAAAACAGTAGTAATTGCATTAATTCATGAAGAACAGCAGAGCTCCTCACCCCCAACAATGGGGTTCAGAGACTCATGCCGTAGAAGATACAATATGAAACGTGTAGAGTGTCATGAGGTACAAGATGAATCACTAAAAGTAGTTTTTATAGTAAACTAGTGACCTAGGGTTACAGAAAATGAGTAAGCTAGAATAGTTAGTGTAGAAATCCACTTCCGGGGCCCACTTGGTGTGTGCTTGGACTGAGCATTGAAGCTTTCATGTGTAGAGACCTTTCTTGGAGTTAAACGCCAGCTTTTATTCCAGTTTGGGCGTTTAACTCCAGCTTTCATGCCAGTTCTGGCGTTTTGATGCCAAAATTTCTATGCTGACTTGGAATGCCGATTTGGGCCATCAAATCTCAGACAAAGTATGGACTATTATATATTGCTGGAAAGCTCAGGATGTCTACTTTCCAACGCAATTAAGAGAGCTCCAATTAGGCTTTTGTAGCTCTAGAAAATCCACTTTGAGTGCAGGAAGGTCAGAATCCAACAGCATCTGCAGTCCTTTTTCAGCCTCTGGATCAGATTTTTGCTCAGGTCCCTCAATTTCAGCCAGAAAATACCTGAAATCACAGAAAAATACACAAACTCATAGTAAAGTCCAGAAATGTGATTTTTATTTAAAAACTAATAAAAACATAATAAAAACTAACTAAAATATACTAAAAACATACTAAAAATAATGCCAAAAAGCGTATAAATTATCCGCTCATCACTCGCGTGAGCCATGCGATCGCGTCAGTGTTCGCTGGTCATCTCCTTAGTTTCTTGTGTTCCTTCTATTTTTGCAAGCTTCCTCTCTATTTTCCAAGCCATTCCTGCCCTATGAAGTCATAAACACTTAACACACTGATCACGGCATCGAGTGGTATAAAGGAGAGTTAAAATGTACTAATTAAAGGTTTCTAGGAAGCAAGTTTTCAATCATAAACAATACTAGGAAGGAATTATAAAATTCATGCAATATATATGAATAAGTAGGTAAAGACTTGATAAAACCATTCAATTAAACACAATATAAATCATAAAATAATGGTTTATCAACAACCAACTAGAAGATGGGTGTGAGAACAAGATATGGGATCCCGGATCGAAGCATGTAGACCAACCAATATCTTGGGTAGAACTTTGCCCGAACTTGGTGAAGATGGTTGGAACTTCTGTCAACCATTTGAGAAGCAAGGATCCTTGAAGATTCAAGGATGAGTACAAGCATAAGCCACCATGACAAGAGCTTCCCAAAATGTCCAACTTAAGGACTTAAACTAAAAGTGCTAGGTGGGAGACACCCCACTATGGTAAACTCCTTCCACTCTCTTGTAGACTTGATTAATAGGTGATTTGAGTTACCATTGTAGGTAGTTTTCTTTCAGTACACTTGTTCCAATAAATTGGTTGTTAGTTGCTTGTGATGCAAGTTTCCTTGTTTATTTTTGAAAAAAAACTCTTCAACAACCAAATAGAATTTTATAATTTTGCATTTGTAATTGATTTTGGAGTTGTAGGTAGTGTTAGGGAGATTTTAGGTTGTTTTAGTATATCAAAAAAGGGGGGGGGGACGCGCGTGCACGCGTCCATGAGCGGATGCAGCCCCATATATCTTCCAGAGAGTTGGGCCTCTCTTGTGCGAACGTTAAGCCTTTGGCCCAACTCGTCCCACGCGGATGCGCACGGTATGCGTGCGCGTCCATGCACCTTTAAGGGAAGGCATGCGAGCGTGCACATCACGCTTGCGCGCCACTAGACTAAATGGCAATGCACGCGGATGCGCACATTTCGCGTGCGCGTCCCTCAGCTGCTGGCACCAGCCCATACATGTTTCTAGAGAGTTATGCTGGCGTTGGGCCAGCGCTGTTCAGCCCAACTCGTAGCACGCGGACGAGTACAGTACGCGCCCTCACTAGTTTTCCCAGTCACGCGTGAGCGCACTGGACGCTCCCGCGTCCATCCATAAATTCATCAATACACGCGGACGCGCGCTGTGCACGCCCGCGTCAACTCCAAAAATTGGATAACCCTAGGGCGCGATGAACACTCGTGCAGACGCACCCAACCCCCTCTTTCTCTTCCAACGTACCCCCTACCTCCTCTCTTCTTCCTCTAGCCAGTTCTCCGACCACCGTGCCGGCCGCCCCGCCGCCGTTGCCGCTCTCCCCCTCACCCCCATTCTCCCGCTCTCTTTCTCACTCATCCCTCTTCTCTCACTTCCTCACCCTCTCTGTCTTCTCTCAACGGCAACCAACCACCAACCTCATCCGCGCGGCAACCAGCTGCGCCGCCGTGGGTTTACCACCACCACCATCTGAGGCAGCAACTCTGCTTCTGTCTCTGTTCTTCCCCACTGCCTACCCACCCCCCCCCATTCCATTCCTAGTCTGCTTCCAGGTTACTCCTCTGTTTCTGCTTCTTTCATTTTATTTTCTTTTTCTTTTTTTTCATTAGTTTACTGTTAGTTTTTGTTAGTTAGAATTTGATTTTTGCATGATAGGATAGATAGAGATATCTACTGTTAGGTAGTTAGGTTCTGGATAGAGGATTCTAGGCCTGATAATTGCGCCGTATTTGTTTACCTAATTGAGCACATGCTGATTGCTTGCTGAGTGGTGTTGCTCATTTTTTCCATGATACATTCTTCATACTCTGCTGCCTGCTGTATTTCTCACTCTCTGATTATGTTGGTGCCGCATAGTTATGTGCATTCTGCTAATCAGTATGATATTTGCTTTTTACTACTGATTGGCTATGCTTCTTGTTTTTGGATTCATATGCCTATCCTGCTATTTTTGCCTATCCGGGAACGTTCAAATTACAGCCAGGATACTGCCCAATTTTTCCCAAAACCATTTTAATCCTCAAATCATGCCTAGGATTGAATTTGGCATTTTCAAACCAACATTTGCTCAACTTACACCAAGTTCAATTCCTGGAATATTTGGGCCAGCTTTCCCCCGTTCTTATTCTGTTCCTCGTGATTAGCAGTGACTAAATGAACTGAAGGAATTGCCTAGACATTTTAATGCACCACAATTAGTAATTTCCTTACCCAATGTTCATTCTTTCACAATAATTGGTGTACCTCCATGGTGTAACTCTCTTTATTCACTCTATTTGGTTTTCACCTTTTCATAGTTACACCAATGCACTCTATTGCTTATAACACCAATTATTGCGAATCCGTCATCATATGCTTTTGGCATTTATACATCTTCATGAGTGTGAACATGATTGTCGTGCACATTTTGTGATTCTCTTTTAATTAGGCCATTCTCCATCATACCACTAACTATCAATCTCACTTTTTAAATCACTAACTTGTCTAACCTACTAACTTCATTTCTCATTTTACTCATATCTTTAACCATTCTTTTGAGTTATGATGATTAATGTGCCTAATACATGAGCATTGTGTTACATTATTTGAAATGTTTGATTCTTGGTTTATGGATGTTTTCTAAGCTTACTTGCATTCTAAGCTTTCAATTTTAGTTCACATCATGATTACTTGTAATTCATCTTACACCCTGAACATGTTCTTTCTTGCTTCCTGCTACGTGTCTAGTTGCTTATATTCTACTCTTTTCTGCTTCCAGGATGTCGGATAAGAGAAAAGGCAAGGCCGCCTCCAAAAAAGAGGAAAAGGGCCCCAGATTCTACTTTCTCTCCTTTTATGGATTATTCAAAAAATCCTATTAATGATGAGAAGAGGACAAATTAATCACTACCTGCCCAGGATCCAGTCAAGTTCCCTAATCTCTACTGTGAACTTTGGTTCCCAAGCTACAACAAAAAGAACTTGAACATTGAAAAGAACTTGGTCATCCCATCCGATTTGAGGCAAACGATTCATAACCGCATTGAGAGAATGGGTTTAGACTTTGTGGATCGGGAACTTAGCCGGGTGAACCGGTCTTGGGTGCAGAAATTCTACTGCAACTTCTTCCGCCACACCCTTGACTCGGTACTTGTTAGGGGTATTCAGGTGCCCATCACGGAGCAGGCCATTGAGGACGCCTTTACTTGTAGGCCCAAGGCAGGTGATACTGATGCCTTTGAGAAGGCCGAGGTGGAGCTCCATTGCATGACCTTTGACTTTGATGCTTTGAGGGCAGTGGTAGCTACCCCGGAGGCTCCCTGGGTTATGGATTCGGAGAACAAGGCACCCAAGGAGATGCGCTTCACCTATCTGAGCAAAGAAGCCAAGACATGGCAGCAGATTTTCGCTCACTACCTCATGCCGACTACCCACTTCTCGGAGATCTCCGTTGCTATGTTGATCCTGATCAGCTGTGTGCTAGAGGGGAAGGAGGTCTATTTCCGCCGGCTGATCAGGCGGTTTATGTGGCGGGCCCACATCAGAGGATCCTTTCTATTTCCCATCCTTGTCACACAGATGGCTCAGCGAGCCGGTGTCCCGTGGCTACCAGAGGACGTGTCACCACCCCTACCGCTCCCTAAGAAGGAGCTGGTGACCATTCCATGGGGTCCTGGGTGAACGAAAAGCCTCCTTCCTAGCGCCGATCTCAAGCTAGAGCAGCAGAAGAGGGAGTTGTACCCTCTTCGTCATTAGCCCCAGCAGGAGCTTCTACAGCAGCAGCAGCTATTCCTTTACCACCACCACCAGCGCCCCAGCCAACCTACTTATTGGTTCAGCGTCTTTTTTTATTCATGGAGCGCAGTAAGCGCCAGCTCATACGTCGCCTGGACTGGATTGACCAGATGTTTGTGGCCCAGGGTTTTGAGCTGCCCCCTCTTCCAGAGTCCTCTGGTTCAGATGAGGAGACCCATGAGAAGGAGCATGAGGGTTTACACGATGCAGAGACACATGAGGAGGAGTCGGTTCATGTGGCACCACCACCACCACATACCCAGGCTACCCAGAAGACACCTCAGCCTCAGCCACAGCCCCAGCCAGAGCCAGCGCTGACCGGTGTACCTCTCCCTGAGCCTGAGGATTAACATCGGGGACGATGCTTGATCTTAAGTGTGGGGAGGTTGCCGTTGGCACCGTCGGTAGATCGGTGAACATTTCGGCTATTTTCTTAGTTATGCTTTCCTAGTTATCTTATTTTTCACATTATTGTATATATTGGTTGTTTTGGATATTTTAGATACTTCTATGTGGCATACTCTCTCATTTTGGATGTAGATAGTGTGGATGTTGGATTTCATACCTTAGCTTGTGGTTGTGATTAGAAACTGTTTTGGAAATGTCAAGACCTAGTTGACCCTTTTTCATATGAAACTTGTTTTGATTGAAAAAGAAAAGGGTATACTAAGAAATTTTTTTGGAACTTCTCAATCACAATAATGCTTAGTCAAAATGATGAAATTTTCAAAAGAATCTATCAATAGAGCACAACCCAATTGATTGAAAACTGTTGCAACTTGCTTGAATTCATATTTTGTGAATCATGTATTGAGCTAAGAACACAAGTATGTGAGATTTGAGCCTATTGATGTGGTTACATCTTATAACCACTTACTTTCCTTCTTGTGTGAAATTGTTCTCATCCTATGATTGTGATCCTTGATTTGTTTAATTCTATATGTCCAATTATTTCTTGTATTCATGCATTATATGATTGAGGCCATCATTTCATTTAGCTCATTTACCCAAATAGCCTTACCTTTTATCTTCCCTTGTTAGCCAATTTGAGCCTACGATTAACCCACTTGTTCTTAATTTAGCGCATTACAAGCCTTAAAGCGAAAAACAATAAATGTCCTTATTTGAATCTTTAATTAGCTTAGGCTAGAATGTGTGTATCATTCAAGTGTGGGAATCTTGGGACATTGGGAGAATAAAAGGGTAGTTTTGTATTTTTATTGAAATTATTAGAATTTGGGTACATGCTCATGTGTTGATAAAATGTATAGACCTTATGCAATGATGTTCTTGTAAATAGTTTGAAAAGAAAAAAAAAGAGCATGGAAAAGAAAAGAAAAGAAAAAATTAGAAAAAGAAAGGAACAAACAAAAAGAAAGAAATAAAAAGGGGACAAAATGCCCTAAAGCAAAACTCAATAAGGGTCAATGCATAAGTGTTGTGAAATGAAAAAGAAATGCATGAGTACGTAAAAAAGTGAGAAAAATGGGTAGTTAGGTTAGCTTTGAAATCGTATAGAATGTCATAGGTTAGGTGGGAAGTCTAAGCTTATCAAAGATTCAAACTTCAAGCTCACTTAACCATACATGATCCTACCTTGACCCTAACCCCATTACAACCTTATGGAAAAGACCTCATGATACTTGTATGCATGCATTGGATGATTGTTGATTGTTAGATGAAGAACAAATTTTGGAAAACGTGACTAGGAGAGAATTGAGTGAATCAACCCCTAAACACTTGAATGAGTAGAGCGGATACACATCCGGTGAGGGTTCGACTGCTCAATTACATATATTCACCATTATCACCTATATTCATGCAAGTTTGTAAACTCTTTTGATAATTCAATACAATTGTGGGTTAGGTTTGATTCCCATTGTTTGAGCCCTTTGTGCTTACACGTATTCTCTTGGAATTTGATTTATTTTGACTAAGCATTAGCATTCATATAGTTAGTTGCATTCATTTAGATAGTTGCATATAGGTAGTTTAGTTGCATTGAATAAATGTCATACCCTTTACTTCATTCTTGGTTAAGCATGAGGACATGCTTGGTTTAAGTGTGGGGAGGTTGATAAACCCCCTTTTTAGGGTTTATCTTGTGTTGAATTTAGAGCATTTTGATAACCTTTCCTCACATTTATTCAATGAAATAGTATGATTTTGTGATTCTCTCTGTATTTAAACTTAGATGTGAAAACATGCTTCTAGACCTACAAATTGGTGAATTTCTATTTCCCTTTGATTCTACTAGATGCCTTGATGTGGTTGTTAGTGATTTTAGAATTGAAAAAGGCTAGGAATGGATCAAGGGAGCAAGGAAGGAAGCATGCAAGTAGAGAAGATCATGAAAAGCCAAAGAATTAAACTCGCCCATGGACGCGCGCGCGCACAAGGCGCTTACGCGTACCTTGCGAAATCGCCCAAGGACGCGTACGTGTGCTGTGCACGTACGCGTCGATGCTGATATATGGTTTTTTTAATAGAACACATGCCTGGCGATTTTGGAGGTTTTCCAAGCCCATTTGGAGTTGAGTTTTGGCGGGAAAAGGATTAAGAGACCAAGGAATGAAGGGGAGGCATCATCATAGTTCATACACACACATTAGGCTAGTTTAGTTTTTAGTTTTAGAGAGAGAAGCTCTCACTTCTCTCTAGAATTAGGATTAGGATTAGGTTTAGTTCTTAGATCTAGGTTTTAATTCATGCTCTTTTCTACTTCTTCTTCTTAATTTCTTGTTGCTACATTCATCATTCTTCTATTGTTGTCATTACTTTATTCTACTTTGTTTGTAGATTTAATTTTGTTCATTCTATTTTCTTTTAATGCAATTTGAGGTAATTCATGTAGATCTTGTGTTCTTTGATTGTTGTTGTTGATTTCTTACATTCAATTGTTATTAGATTCTATCCTTGTTGTCAATTTACTATGCTTTTCTTTTGTGCCTTCCAAGTGTTTGATGAAATGCTTGGTTGGATTTTAGTATAGATTTTCATTCCTCTTGGCCTAGGTGGAGTAATTAGTGACGCTTGAGTTATCTAATTCCTTTGTTGGTCGATAATTAGAAGTTTCTAATCGAGTTGGATACCGCTAATGCTAGTCTTTCCCTTGGGAGTTGGCTAGGACTTGTGGAATCAAGTTGATTCATCCATTTGACTTTTCTCCATGGTTAGGGGTTAACGAAGTGGTAGCAATGGACAATTTGTTATCACAGTTGAGGAGGATAACTGGGATAGGACTTCTAGTTCTCATATCCTTGCCAAGAACTTTTTATAGTTATTAGTTTATTTTCATTGCCATTTATGTTTCTTGACTAAAATCTCAAAACCCCAAAATACGACTCATAACCAATAACAAGACACTTTGTTGCAATTCCTAGGGAGAACGACCCGAGGTTCAATACTTCAGTTTATAGATTTTAGGGGTTTGTTACTTGTGACAAACAAATTTTTGTACGAAAGGATTCTTTGTTGATTTAGAAACTATACTTGCAACGAAGATTCATTTGTGAATTCTAAACCGTCAAAATTCCAATCATCACCATTCCTGCCCTACAAACCCTGAAATCACTTAACACACATATTAAGGTATCGAATGGTAATAAGAGGGGATTAAACATAGCAAAATTAAGGTCAAAGAAGCATGTTTTCAATCAAAGCACAGAATTAGGAAGAAAAATGTAAAACATGCAATTTACATAAACAAGTGTGAGAATAGTGGATAAAATCCACTCAATGAAGCACAAGATGTACCACGGAATACTGGTGCATCAATTGGCGACCTCTCAACTGGCGACAATCACATACAGCCTTCCATGGAAGAAATCATTCACAATTGAAGAAGACAATAAGACCAAAGTTAATCTAGAAGGACAAAGCATCTCCGAGCCTTAACCATCTTCGTATCATTGTAACCAGGTCAACTTAGTTCAGATCTCATTATTCTTTTTATGCAATTAAACAACTTACCAACATCTCCTACTCACCTAACTAAGATCTGCAAGATAACCATAGCTTGCTTCAAACCACAATCCTCGTGGGATCGACCCTAACTCGCTCAGGTATTACTTGGATGACCTAGTGCACTTGCTGGTACAGTTGTACGAAGTGTGGGGATTCGTGCACCAATTACCTATCTTTACTAAACTGTTTGTGACTTATTATAAAAAAAGAGTGGGGTAGGGGAATGGAAGGGAAGAGAGGTGAATATTGCAATTGTATAGTGAGCCATGATTAGTCACCTAGTCATGAAGAATATAAGTATATTTGAATAATAAATTTTCTATTTTTCATTGGCAGATTAAAGATGGAAACACTACCATAGTAAGAAGGAGGGTTCTTAAGTGATCATGCTTTAGACTTTAATCCAAACTTCTACTAGATATCAATTGGAGCCAAGCTTGGTATCACAATAATTTTTTATTTTGGATTTGTCTTAGCATTACCTTACTTAAACCGTAAGTAACATACAAGTTATTATAGAAAAAGAAAAATGAAACAATCATTTTAGTTTGCTCAATTCACAAATTTGATGGAAATATATTCACTAATTTTGCGAGTGTGTGTGCTAATTTTTTTCTCTTTAAAATCTACTACATTTTTATAGTTATTAATTCTATCTGAATGTTGTTTGGCTAATTCTTACTTTCACATTATTCAAATTCTCCCCTTTTACTACTACTACACTAGCTAGAGAACTTAGCTCATCGGTCCACTTATAAAAGTTGTTGCATTGAACAAGCTTTCATCTTAATTTTTTAAAATTTAAACATGATTTTCAATATGTGTTTTATCATCTTAAATAATTGTTGTTTGGACCTAAGGTTGACGAGAGACACCTCTATGATTTGTTCCACCAGGTTTGACAAATGGTTTGGGTTCGTTTTGCCCCCACCCTTTTCTTTGATTGTGTTTATTTTTCTTTTTCCATGATCATTTGTAAACTTTGTATGAATAAATGGAGTGTCATTTGTGCAATATGAGTACTGCAAATGCAATGTTGAGTGTGATACTGTGATTCATTTATATATTGATATTTCTTTCTTGGTAAAGTACCTTGCTTCTGTTAGGATCATAACAATGTTTTAATTGTCCTTAGTTGGTGCTATTATGGAATCATTTCCAAGCTTCACTCTTTGTCGTTCATTTTTGAAATTGGAATATGCTGATGAACTTTAGCTTTAACTTCGTGTTGATACTCTTGCTACACATTTTCTTTTATTTGTTATTCCAACAAACCGATCTGGTGAAAGGTCTGAAATCACATCCTATGTTCTCTGTGATGTTGATTTGTGTCGTGGAATCCTCAAGAATATATTTGTTTTTAAGCTTTCTTCTTTGCATGTTACATGCTTGATTAAATGCCTATAAACTCTTTGAATTTTGTTTCATTTGTTCTAACTTTAGACTACAAGATTAAGAAGTTAGTTAATGAATGCAGGGGTAGTTAACAAGAATTAACTAATATATGAGACTTAGGAATTAAGAGCATTAGCTTATGATTCTACATTACTAAAATGGAGTTAGAAATGTGTAGCCACATTGCCTTCGTTACTTATATTCTATTGGATCTTACTAGAGATGAAATGGTAGTGTATTTTGGCATTGTAGTTAGATTCTATTAATAAAATTGTAGCGAGAATTTTATGCTTTAAATTGAAAACTGCTATGTCAAAATCATTTATGAATTGTGACTTATGCTTTATTTTTTATAAATTGCTATTGTCCTGATCATTCTATCTTGCTCACTCATTACTTATTTAACCCATCATTTCAATTTAGGTAATTTACCTACAAGAATACACTATTGTTGGGAATAAGGAGTATGACCACAATCCAATTAATCATGTGTCAAATAATTTGTTATTGGTATTATATTAAAATGTTAATATAATAAGGTGCTTAATTAAATTTAGAGATTTATCATTGTGATGGTAATCATAATATTGAGAGATAAATCTTTTATAATTTAATCTAAATTGTTCTTGGTCGTAGGATTATTAAAAAGGACATTAATAATCCGGAAAGATCAATATATATATATAATGGTCTTCATTGGATGAAGATTAATAGATCTCATTTATTAAATTATATATATAGATGGTGCATATAGAGATATGACCATTGAACTGACTCACTTTGGGAATTCCTAATGGTTATAATTACCGTATATTTGTCAATATGATATTCTCAAGATTAACATAGTAATAGAGTTTCCTTTGACCTGCGACTATCATAGTAATTAACAATGTATTTATTATACTTTGATTCCAGACACCTAATACCCTAGGGTGCTAGTTAAATGGATATTGGGTATGATTTAAATACTTGTAGAATTAATGATTAGTTAATAAGGAATCCGTCAACTCTCAGTAAAGAGTTTGAGCTCTGATTATAATGACTGAGATGAATAAAACCTTGGCCAAGGGGATTGAATGAATGAAGAAATGAGTTTCTTAAGTCATTCACAGTTCATTATGATAATGGTAACAAGTTAGAGTTTGACAATTAAACCATACTCTAAGGGTTAACCAAGAGCTGGAAAGATGGAAGGAATTATACTTTGTTCTTCTGAGGTTCTTAGTAAAAATATATTACTTCATACTATCAGGTCGTTGAGGAGTGTTGCTAGACGCTAACCTTGATTAGTAAATTTAGTATGACTAATTTACTACCCGCTTAGTATTGAACCTATGGGGTCACACACTAACGAGTGTTCTAATCTTTGCTGTAGAATTATTTAATTATTATTTTGATTCGATCAAATAAATAATTATATTAATTCAAATGGAATATTATTATATTCTTTGCTAGCACCAAGAATATAATAATAGTATGATAATTGAGAATATTAAATGATATTTGAGAATAATTAGTTATTCTATTTCTAAATTTGGATGAGATCCTAACTGATTCTGTTTCAAATTGAGTTATGATATGATTCATAAATTTGAAGGATTTAGATTTCGAATTTCAAGATATGATTTAAATTTGAATTGAGATTCAAATTTAAAATCAAAAACAAATCTCACACTATATATATGTATGCCAAGAGTACATGAAAGAATGAAAAAAAAAAGAGAATAAAACACAAGGGTTTTATTCCTTTACCTCTACACACATAAATGTATGTAAGCCTGATTCTTGGAGAAGAATTCTATGGCGTGCAAAGAGTTGTAAGAGGTTTCTCAATTTAGATCAGATGTCCATTGGTCAAGGAGTTGACAGCAAAGGTTGGTCTCAGTGTGGGTACGCATAGAGTCTTCGTACAATCGAAGAATAAAGTTTTTACTAAAGCGTCTAAAGGTATTTAGATCTGATCTATATATTATTGGAATAAAGTTTAAACACAAAAAATAGATTTTTAAGGATTGCTTTCTTTTCTTCCGCTGCGTGTTATGAACACATGGTAATCCTTCAGTGGTATCAGAGCTTTGGCTTTTTGTGTTTAAATTTTATTTCTATTTTTTTAAATTTGTGAATTAATAGGATTAATTCAAAATTTTTTTTTAAGCATACGATGCAGTTATTTCCATTGAGATGGTTTTCTAATAAATTAATAGTTAATTTATTTCAATGTTAATTATTTAATTGTGATTAAATTATCATTCTTTCAATATAAAAGTTATATTTATAATCAAATATTTTGTTTGATTTTATTTATTTATTAAATTTTAGTGTGATTTTGATCACAATAAAAGGAATAAGATGCAAAATATCTTTTGTTTGTTTCTTATATATATAAGTGTATATATAAAGATCAAATTTGATTTGATAATTTTTAAGGCTAAACGTTAGTACATGAAAAATCAAATTTTGATTTGATTGATGTGTTTTGAACACTATAATTTTAGAAATTAGTTTATCTAATGTTCTTGATTATAAAGAGCGGCCTGACAACCAGGTGTTTTATTTTCAAGATAATAATCAGTGTATACATTTGATGTATTAAGGATTTAATTTTATATTTTTACCTAGACAACCTGGGAGTATAAAATTTAATCCAAGAATACTGGTAGAAATTCTCTAACAATAGAGATAAGTCCTAAAAGTTAGGATATTGCCAAAAATAAATTTATCTCTTGTTTACAAGGAGCGGCCTGACAACCAGGAGACTTGTAATCACAGATAGAATTTATTTATGTATATGATGATGCATAAGGAGAATTAATTTTATACTTGAACCTAGACAACCTAGGGGTATAAAATATAATTCAGTTAAATAATTGTCTGACAACCAGATAATTATTTGAGATTATAATTGTATGGGATGCAATTTAATCATGTTTATTTGGAATAGGTATGAATAACAACTTGACAACCAAGGTACTCATTCGTGATTCTAAATAATTTTAACAGAAATATAGATTTCTTAATTTACTTTCATATTTTAAATTTTTAAATATGTCTACCTTTTGTGTGGCATACTTGAAAGTAATATAATGGCTAATATCTGAGAATTGTTCTCATATATGAAAGGGTTATCATGGAGATGATAATTCTATTAAAATAATATCCTCCAATAAAATTAGTGATGGAATAGTCAGTACTTGTGAAGTATGTAAAATATTATTTTACTATAATATGGGTTGTTTTGACAACCATGAATTCCAATTTCAAAGGCATATACCCACTATTTATTATTGAACATCTTCAGAAGATGTATGGTGCCCAAAGTAAGATATTATGACTATCAAATATTTTATTTAAACTAGTGGGAGTATTGGGCAATATATTTTGAATTAAACAACTTTAGAAGTTGGAAAGCCATTAGGCAAATGGCTTTAGCGAGAATTGTTCTTGTAAGCATTTTTGGAGATTTATTTTGTTGCAAACAATTTATAATTGATCCTAATATGATTAAGGTTTTTGGTCTTTTTGAAAAAACTCAATATTAGTATTGAGGATGCGAATCAAAATTTGTCTTAAGGATTGGTTTGACCAATAATAAAGATATTGAGTATTTTTATTATAAGAGTTTTAAAGTAAAATCTCTAATATCTAATTGATATTCTATTAAATAGAGAATGAGATTCTCTCCGTGCATAAATACTAGTACTCTATGTACTCCATCATGTTTAAGAAATATGAAACTTGATTTAGTTGAATATCACTATTTGTTAAATATTTAGACTGCATTTTAGAAATGTGGCTAAATTAACAAATTTCTCACTAAATCAATTTTTTACCCATATGAGATATGAAAAAGGCATAAGTTGAAACTCAAGAACATTAGAGTTTGGAGATGTCTTATATGTGTTGAGAAATTGCACAACAATAGAATTGATATTAGGTCCAATAAATGAGATTTATTAGTTACCCTAAAGAAATAATGAGATTATTTTTATCACTCTTCTTATGACAAAATGTTTGTTATAAGAGGTTAAACTCCTTTTTAGAAAAGGGATTCCATCTTAAAGAAAGAGTGGGAGTACAATTACTTTTATTAGAATTGTATACCACTCGGTAGATGATATACTTTCTCCTGAAAGTATAAAAGGTTTGATCGTCAAACAAACTTTTTGAAAAAGTAGCCTATTTGTATAATGATATAATTCTATAAAGATAGATCCAATGGTTACTTAGATTTTTTAATAATCATGTTCAATAAGGATTGTCCTTAAAATAAATTATGCACTATTGTAGTAGGAGATTTCATGTTTCGAGAAAATGTGATATTTATTATGCACTAGGTATATTTTACAAACGGTCAAACAAACATGCTTAAGAACAAAGGTGTTTAAGGTCAAAAGAGTTTTGATAAACACAAATGTGCATTGAAAAATTACATACATGATTGATTGGCTTTAGTGCAAGTGGGAGATTATTGAGATAATAGTATGCCCAAGATCCAATCTATCATGATTGGCTCTCGTGCAAGTGGGAGATTGTTGGGAATAAGGAGTATGACCACAATCCAATCAATCATGTGTCAAATAATTTGTTATTGGTATTATATTAAAATATTAATATAATAAGGTCCTTAATTAAATTTAGAGATTTATCATTGTGATGGTAATCATAATATTGAGAGATAAATCTTTTATAATTTAATCTAAATTATTCTTGGTCGTAGGATTATTAAAAAGGACATTAATAATTCGGAAAGATCAATATATATATATAATGGTCTTCATTGGATGAAGATTAATAGATCTCATTTATTAAATTATATATATAGATGGTGCATATAGAGATATGACCATTGAACTGACTCACTTTGGGAATTCCTAATGGTTATAATTACCGTATATTTGTCAATATGATATTCTCAAGATTAACATAGTAATAGAGTTTCCTTTGACCTGCGACTATCATAGTAATTAACAATGTATTTATTATACTTTGATTCCAGACACCTAATACCCTAGGGTGCTAGTTAAATGGATATTGGGTATGATTTAAATACTTGTAGAATTAATGATTAGTTAATAAGGAATCCGTCAACTCTCGGTAAAGAGTTTGAGCTCTGATTATAATGACTGAGATGAATAAAACCTTGGCCAAGGGGATTGAATGAATGAAGAAATGAGTTTCTTAAGTCATTCACAGTTCATTATGATAATGGTAACAAGTTAGAGTTTGACAATTAAACCATACTCTAAGGGTTAACCAAGAGCTGGAAAGATGGAAGGAATTATACTTTGTTCTTCTGAGGTTCTTAGTAAAAATATATTACTTCATACTATCGGGTCGCTGAGGAGTGTTGCTAGACGCTAACCTTGATTAGTAAATTTAGTATGACTAATTTACTATCCGCTTAGTATTGAACCTATGGGGTCACACACTAACGAGTGTTCTAATCTTTGCTGTAGAATTATTTAATTATTATTTTGATTCGATCAAATAAATAATTATATTAATTCAAATGGAATATTATTATATTCTTTGCTAGCACCAAGAATATAATAATAGTATGATAATTGAGAATATTAAATGATATTTGAGAATAATTAGTTATTCTATTTCTAAATTTGGATGAGATCCTAACTGATTCTGTTTCAAATTGAGTTATGATATGATTCATAAATTTGAAGGATTTAGATTTCGAATTTCAAGATATGATTTAAATTTGAATTGAGATTCAAATTTAAAATCAGAAACAAATCTCATACTATATATATGTATGCCAAGAGTACATGAAAGAATGAAAAAAAAGAATTAGATGGTAGTTAAAAAATGCTTAGTTTAATAAAAAGAATTGTTCATGAAATAATTTAAGATGACTTCTTTCGGAATTTAAATGAGGTGTTACTTTATTTAGTTTCAACATGTATGTATTGTATGTTTGAATTCCTTAACATGCTTTGCGGAATAAAAGGATATCTATTTAGTATTTTAAGGAATTTAAATTCTTATAAATTTTAAACTGCATATGTAAATTAAGTAGTTTTGATGATTTTGAAGTTCGATTCTAGAATATTATTAAGGTGCGAGTTTTAGAGTTTCGCATATTAACATAAGCAAATACAAAATGACCAAATTTAGCACAGTGATTAAAGGTGGCAAATTGATCTAAGATGAATGGTACAGAGTCAGTGTCTCTAAGAGAGGTAGAGCTGCAAGCGGAGGTTGAGAGAATGATTGCTAAGGCAAATATGGAGAAACTTAGAGTTGATTTATTCTCTGTTGAGTATGAGATTAGGGTTATTGCCTTCATTTACTTCAAAAATGAATTAGTTATATTTTAATGGAACTTTTTTTCTATCTGATTTATAAAGTTAGAGAGAATCATAATTTTTATCCTATGGTTAAAATTGTTCTCATTATTAGGATCAGCAAGTCTATATTTTTTTTGTAAGTAAAAGTATACCGTAAAAGCCTTGTTGGCATATCAAGAATTTTCTTTTCTGTAACACCAATAATGTAAACATGTATGTGAATAGTTCGATAACAATGACAAATTCGAGATTTAATTAAACAAATTATGACATTATGGCTAAAAAGAAAAAAAAAAAAAGATAAGGTATTGTATTGCTTGGTATACTCCCAAAACAAAAATCTATTTTTGCTTTATGTATGTTGTTGTTAACACAATAAGATTTGAACAATGCTCCTTATTTGTTTAATTGTCTAACATTTTTTGAATTTTTTTCTTTGGAAGGTTGTTTGGGGCAAATGTCTTAGTATTTAATAGTTCAAATTTTCTTGGGTTGTAACTAATAATGAAGAAATTGGAGTTGCCTGTAAATATTGTATTTTTTAAAAATTTGTTGGTTGGTGTTGTTCTTGAAGAGAGTGCGACAAATTTTATGATATTTGGTTCAAGGGATATGGTGTGACATTCTTACTCCTTGAGATACCCTGTCTTATTCCTTAACTGTTTCAAGATTTGTTTTGGGAAGTATCACAAAAAAACACTTTTATTTGCATTGGATTTATTTTGAATAGAAATATAAAATCGTTAGAATAATGAAATAACTTTGTATCATTTCTTTTTTATTTGGTTTTTTTTTTCAAAGAGTAGCTCATGAATGATTTTGTATCAAATATATACTTTTCTATTGAGATTTTACTTTTGAAAAATAACGAGATTTTTATTTTAACTTTTAAGTATAAATTAAATTGGAATTTAGTTCTCCGAAAATATTTTTTTTTTCTTTCCGTGTTAGTATTTGTATTTGTATTTATTTAATGTATAATATTCTAATTGCTATGTAGAGAAGTCAGTAACTTTATACAAATATGTAACAACTCATATGAAAGATACTATTTACTTATTTAGAGTGGCATATAATGAAAGTTAGAAATAACACTAATTCATCAGATGTAAAAGTACTTATAGGGAGAGGATATTGGTATAAATGTGATTTTATAAAATTATGATTATTTATGATGTCATATAATTTATTTTGGAATATTTTTGTATTAGACATTAAAAAATGAATACTTTTAACTAATGTTAGTTAAAATCACGTTAAAGTGTAACTTATTAATAGGATATAATTTATATATTTTTATATTACTTTTTTAATTTAGTTTTCACAATAATAGTGTATAATTTATTTAAAAAAAATCAATGAAATGGATTTTAGCATACACCATTTTTTTCTTAATGGATGTTAATATGAGTTATAAAAATAAGAAGATTATCTGGTCTTTATAAATATAGGTTGGAACAATTTTATACATTGGATAATAAATTTTTATATATGAAGACTTTTCAAATTAAAAGTAACAACTATTAATATCATTAGTATTATACCAACAAATTTTGATAATGATACAATATTTGATCCAGGCGTAGCACGAGTTTTCCACTAGTTTCATATGTCAAATTGAGTATTAACTCGTGGTTTAGAATTACTACACCAATATAACCATTTTTTCTCCAAATTATTCTCTACATCACACATCCTACCCATAAATTTGTAACTATTGTGCATATTACATAAACAAAAAGGTTATCATCCTCCTCAAATTAGCCATTTGACCAACTTAAATTCACCAATACAAGAATTTGTGCGTCTTGGGTTAACTATGGCGAACTTGATATATATTCTACATGAATTTTTAGGGTCAACTTACTTATAGTTAGTTGATAAGGTTTTACTTCAATTACCAACATTCGCACTACCATGGCCATGGCAGCATGGAGTCACTGCTAGAATGTCTTCAATCTGTTCTGCAACGGTGTCAAGTTTGATATGTGGTGTGCTGATCTCCGTCAACCATGCCCCCTCATCCACTACCTGTTAGTGATTTTTCTTATCTCAAAAGGATTTAAATGTATTCTACCTCGGTTATTCAGCTAAAATAAGGATATGCCTCTATGCTCTTAAGAGTGTTTATAAAAGTACTTCAAATTATCCACCAAGATAATCCTTATGTCAGCGGCGGGATTCAAACTCAAACAAATACTCGTAGAGATTTGGATCGTTTCTCAGCCACTCTTCCAATCATCTTTAGTACTTGCTATTGTGTTGCAAGAAAATAAAAATTTACATTCATTGTATCCAATTAGTTACAAAAGGGGAAGTTCTTTCCTCAAAAGGATCGGACGGTAAAAAAAATCAGGTTCAGTTTTGGAAAACTACCCACCAGTGAAAACAACTGAAACACAATCTCTGGATCCAAGGAAACTGAGTAAAGAGCTGCTGAATTTTCTGTTGGTGGATACTTCAATGATGATGTTTCCCATGAAAATCACGTTGTGAACTGTTAGATGGATTGACATGTTTGACTGAACTATCTCATGGTTCACAATGTGATCTTCATACGAAGACATCATTGAAGTATCCACCTTTTCTATATGTCTTTTTATCTGAGTAACTATTTACCTAAGTTGGAAGTTTGAAAATGTGGACTGCCGGTAGAGCAATATGTTTTCTTCATCTTCATCACGATCAACACCATCACCATCACCATCATAATCCCCAATAAACAGTTCTTCTGGTTCAATCATTGCTGCACCATCTGAATCAATTCGCTGCATCTCCGACTCTATTAACACCTCCATCCGAGCTCTTTCCTTGTCCCTTGGGTAGGTCCTGTAAAGGAACGAGTAGATCAAACAGCAGAGAGCCATCGGAATTCCTATTGCCATGTAAAGCGACTTGGCCAATGATGCTGCATTCTCTCTATCTGTTAAAATCTCTTGAGATTCACTAGATCCTTCAGGGATGGGCTTATATCCATAAACATGTTGAGACAAAATCCCCACTGCAGGGGGTGCAAAAGATGATAGTATAGACTCCAAAGAACGGTCAAGTGCGTACACACTTGTTCGGGATCTCTCCGGAACTATCTCTGCAAAAATTGGACTGATGTCCATACAGTTGCCACATTAAACTAAGCACAAACTACATTTACTCTACTCAGAGAAGTCACAATTCAGTTACAGAAATAATAAGTGATACAAATTAGCACAATTAGCACACATATAATTCTTTGCACAAAAAGGAAATTAGATAACCGAAGATGCAAAAAGCCAAAGTATCTATTGACAATTCAAAATCAGAATTGAAGAGCAACTTTGAAAATCCTAAAATGATTTGGGATTGTAGAGAGCTAACTTGTACCATTTATGAGTTAGGGTTAAATGGAATAGAGTAGGTTGCTCTAGTGAGGTTAACTAATGCGAGCTAAGCTTGAGCTAGCTTCTATATAAACTAAACTTGTATGACAGAATCATTTGAGACTTATCACTCAATTCAGAATTCATATTGATTCTCTCAAACTATGCTTGCAATTTCAGCATTTCTTGCTAAGTGTCTGCTTCATAAAACATAGTTTTATCAGGAAGAGGGACAGATAATTCTATAAGTTTGTTGGATATATCCGATGATACTTAATCGGGACAAATGGGCAAGAAAATACAGAGAAAATGTAAGTTGAAAGACTTACTTATTTGCAGCTGGAGCATTCCAAGATATGAAGAGCCCCATGATTATCAAAACCAAGCCATGAAGTATTGCTGTAGATGGATCAGCCGGTAATCCAAGCAAAAGGATTGCTGCTAAAGGAATTGCTGATGCAGAGCTTATCTGTGCTAGAATTATCCTCCCAGAATTGGGAAGGCGCATGGAAAGGATATCCCCCATCTTACCTCCAAACAAACCCCCAACTGAGCTAGCAATCACAAATAAAGCTATGAGGAAAGCAGTTTTCTCGTGGGAGAAACCGGTAAGCTCTAACCACATTGGTGCAAATGACAAAGCTGACCATGGAAAGGAACCAGTGATACCCTGTGTAACAATAATCTGGAAAGACCGAATCTTAGAAACTGATTTGCCTTCTTCAACAAGATCTTTCACGTCTGACCAAAACGTTTTACTTGGAACTTGATTGCTCACATTTTCCACATCCTTGGAGAAGTGTGGATCGTTGGCAAATAGGTAGACTGCAGTACCTACTACAATGCTTATCAGTCCAACAATATGGAAGGAAATCCTCCAACCTGGGATACCAATGAACGTTATCGGAGCTATCATTACAGAGAAGAGTCCACCAATAAGGGAACCAAGATTGCCTGTTAGCTGAAGCCATCCAAAAGCCATTCCACGATTGCTATCATCTGTTGAATCGGCCACAAGGGACTGAATTGCAGGTGCTACTAATGCAAGGCCAATCCCATTCAATGCTCGCGATACAGCTATCTATAAGACAATGACTTCAAAGTTCAAAGTGAATACAATTAGCTACATATTTATTATAGGACAGCAGTTACACTGACATTGTTTAGGAACTTTGCATATGTGCTTTTTGTCTATTTCAAAGCAAAAGAACAAAAATGACAACACTCAACGAAGAGGTTTTGGGAAGTAGTCTTGCCTTGGTATACTCCATCCTTCATGTGTCCCATTTACATTTTTTAAAGTTTCAAAATATTTATCCCATTGACAATATATAGGAAGTATTAAATTCTTTTCCCATTATACCCCTAAATGTGATATAGAAAAAGAGAAGAGCAGTTTAATTGTGTTGATTGAAGTTTTTCCCCCTATAATGATAGTTTTGTCAACTCACATAAACATCTAAGAATTTCTTATCATCATGTAACATGTACAAATGGATATGGATGATCCCACGAGGACAGAAACATGAGTAGAGTGAAGAAGAATGGAGAAATAACGGTGGATGCAATACCTTGTCAGAAGAGTCACCAACAAGTTTGGCAGTTGTCAATAATTTGGGATTTATGGTAACGAAAGCAATTCAAAGTTTCTATTGCAAGACATGGAACAGAAGGCATGTTAAAATAATCACATTGAGAACGTAAGGACGGAACAAACCATGATCGTATTTTGATTATTTACACTTGAGTGTCTGTGCGTGTCTATAGAGAATTAGAGATAACCAAGTAATGCTAACAGCAACTACAATTAACTAACAGAATTGCTACTTCTCTATAGTTTTAGCTAACTGACTAACTATCCTTCAATATAAATAACCATAATAGATTATGACGAAGTCTTGTTACACCAACCATCATCCATGCTAGCATAAAACGTAATTTCCATGACAAATTGCAAAGCTTTTTTGGAATCACAATTTAGAGATACCTCTCTCATAATTGTAGGTATACATACAGCGATATAGGAGGATCAAATTTGAAGATTCACAGTACATATTATATTTATTAGCAATGCTATTCAAAGCAAGGAAAATCTAATCCAGTTCACTGGGACGTTAAATAGACATTGTGTATCTCTACTAGTAACTGAGGAGATAAGAATTGGCATGGGTCCCAAATGATTATATAATCAATCGTAAAAATCCATAATTGACTTGACATGGTCAATTGGATCTAGCGATTGCGGATCCATTCCCCAACTCTGTCACCAAACCATAGCTTACTACTTATGTTTGAATAGTGTTTGGTTTTGGATTTTTTTTTTCCGTTTTAAGAACTCTGCCTTTGTTAGAGAATTAGTCCCAAGCTCTAAAAAAGAGGACTGTGTTAGGCCATTGACCGCCAATATAAAATTTTCTAAATGTTCATGACATCGATCAAATAGAAGTTGGAGACACGGAATATAGGCACACTTATAGTAAAAATCCAAGTCAACAATGCTATGTTATGTATTTATGTATAAATATGTAATTTATATTGCAAAGTGTAATTTACACTAATGGTTAATTTTAGTGGCTAATCCTAGCATGGATGAATCCCACTTTTATAAAGACTTCTAAATCCTTATCTATCGGCAATTTAAGGCTCTAATAATCCGTTTCGTGAGCAAATAATTGAATCTAAAACCTCATCATGTGTCAATCTCTACTCTACTTTAAGAAGTCAAAGGTGAAAAACAACACAAATCCAAATAAACTGAGCCAGAACTGATATGAAAGAAAAACAATGCATCCACTACACTATATACGCTTCTCCAAACTCCTTAAAGTGAAAAGCGAGTACCTGAAGGAAAGTAGAGGAGAACGCAACAAGAAAGGTGGCAGCGGCCCAAAGAAAAGCGCCGATAGCAATGACATGGGCGCGGTTGTGGCGGACGGCGAGGTAGGCAGCTAAGGGGTAGCAAGAGGACTGCACAATGGATCGGAAAAGAGTGAGTGAGCCAAGGCCAGTTGGGTCAGTGTGAAGTGCTGCACCAACTTCCTTGTACACACCTGGTAGCAATGACTCATCTGCTCTCTCCATTATCCCTGCCAGGTTCACCAGAATCAGTGTAACAGTTTCTCCCTTCATTTTCATTTCTTCAATTTTCTGCTCTTTTCTTCGTTTGCGCTGGTTCTTGTACTAAATCGGTCACCTCCAACTCCAAGCGCCATTCACCAGTCTTTGTATTTGCCAGATGTATTGATTTGAGAGGGTGGAGTTGCCAGCAAGGCACGCCGTTTGTGTACGTGTAAGATATACGAACATGTACTTGAGAACCTTCGCAATGGATATCATAATATTCGCTTGGCATCTACCTTTATTCTTTTCTCCTTGCATTTTCTTTTTTTTTTTTTTTTTTTTTGGCTTTGACTAGGGAATAGGGATGGTAAAATTCTCTAAAATACAGGGGATTCGACCGTAGAAAAATTTGTTTTCATGAAAATAGTGACGGGACAAAATTTTTCTGAAGCAACCCGGGTAACTCGAATTGGAATTTTCGTTTCGTTTTCATTAATCTCTAAAATTTATAAATTTATTTAGTTTTCTTTAATAATTTATTTTTTATATATAATTTTTAATCATTTCACATGTGATATTTATAATCTATAATTTATAATATAATGATAAAATTTAATTTGGTGTTCAATTCTTTTTTTTAATTTTGTATTTTTTAATAATCTATTCCACTATATCAGTTATTCTATGTTAGAAAATTTTCATTACTTTATCTTTTTTCTTATCACATACATTTACGTTCTCTCTTATCTCATTAATTCACATTCACGTAACCTCTATCATTATCTTTTACTTCTCTTACTATCTATCACCTCATATTACTGTTACTGCATAATAAAAAAAATTTATTCATCTTTTCTTGCATCCTTCTCATTTCACTTAAATATACCATAAAATCTAATATAATTTGCCTGAAAAAAGTTAAATAATTTTTTTTATCTTATAATCATTTTATATTTTGAGATTCAAAATTTTGTATTTTTAATCTTATTCAAGGTTTATTTTTATATTTTATTTTAGTTTTATTAATAAAAAAAGTATTAATATTAGTTTTAATATTTAACCTTTAAGATAAATAAAAAGATGAGACTTTTTTTATAAATTAGATAATTGAAAAACTATTTATTATAAAAAAAAGTTAAGTCTATTTTTTGACTATAGAAATATATATAATTCACTCTTAGATTTAATCAAAATAAAATATATATTTATTTAATTTTTTAAATTTTACATCAATTATTAAAATCATGATGATATAATAGATGTACTCCAATGAAAAAAAAGTGAAAATGATTTCATAACTATTTTTTTTGTTGGAACGAAACATGACTCAATAACTATAAAGTCTAATCTAAACAACTATAGATAAGTAAAATAAGTAATAAAAAACGGACATAAAATTTAATTTTTTTGTTATTTAGTACAAAAATAAATATAATAAAATAAATCACTATTATCATACATAATGACATAAAATTTAACATTATCCTTCTCTAGAGCCATCTATTTTCTTAGTTTTTATCCTTATTTTTGTACTTTATTTTAATTTTATTAAACCAAAAAGTACTAATGTCATTTAATTTTAATTTTTAATTTTTATCATAAATGAAAATATGTGACTTTATATGCATTAGATAATAAAAAAAATACTCATAATAAAAAAAATTAAATTTACTCATTCGTTATATTTATAGGAGTGTAGATGATTCACATAAGAGTTATGAGATTTTTTTTTTTGAATTTTATTTTTAAATTAGTATTCACTTTTGAGTGTAATAATTATGAACTAATATATGATGGTAACTAACTGCTGATTGAAGAGAAGACAGAAAGAGAATAAAAAATGTAGGAAGAAAGAGAGAACAAACTAATATAAGAATTGTGGTGAGGCATATTTAGATAGATAATGGTAAGAAAAAAGAATAATGAAACTAAAAATTAAAAATTCTAAAAGAATAATAAAACTAAAGATAATTTAAAATGTTGAATATAAAATTATAAGAAATAAATTTTTTTTAGCTATTAAAATTATGCGAAAGAAAGAGTGATTTAAATATAAATTTTTATAAATTTATAATTGAGAAATGAATAAATTTACAAATATTTATAAATTTATATCTTCATTGTTATATATAGTAACAACGTAATGATTTTAGTATTATATCTAAATTAATTTAAATCCAATTATTCTATATATTAAAAAAATTAAATAACTTATAATTTTTTTTTATTTTATTATTTTATACAAAACTTTTGAATGCTCGATATCTTAATTTTTTTTTTAAAATGATAAAATATGACTTAACAAGTAAGTATGAAAAATAAGTATTTAACTATTTATATAATAGTTATAGATCTAGATATCTAAATCAAACAAGAAAATAATTCTTTTAACAAATCTTTAACAACTCAAAAGTTAACACAATAGATATGTATCAATCAAAGTGATAAACAAAAATGAGAGCTGCGATAATGGTATGGTGATAATTGATTGCGATTGAGGTTAATAGAAGAAGAAAATAAGGAAGGACAATAAAACAAGGCAACAAAATAGTGACGGTGAGACAATAATAATTATACATGTAAAAAAATAAGGTGTTTGCTACGGTACGATCATAAATTCATATGTACTGATATGTTTAAAATATGGACAAATCTTTATAGTAATACAAATGGGGAGCTCATATCTTTATCTTTATAGTAATACAAATGGGGAGTTCATATGCTGACGTGGCACTCATACGTTGAATCTGAGAGTTTATTTGCTTAGGTGTCGTCACTAGAAATTTTTAGATTTATATTTATAAATTATAAATTATAAGTTATTATTTGTTTAGGTTGTTATTTTCAAATTTTAAATTATTTATTTGGTTGTTACACTTAGGTTGTTATTTTTTAAATTTTAAATTTTTTTATTTAGGTTATTATTTTTTAAATCTTAGATTGTTGTACTTAGGTTGTTATTTTTTAAATTTTAAATTATTTTACTTAGGTTGTTATTTTTTAAATTTTAATACTATTTTTTAAAAATGTGTTGATTCTTTTTAGCATTCTTTTTTAAATTTCTGTATATTTTTTTCAAAAATTGTAGCTACATATGTAAATTTAAATATATTTACGTTAATTTAAAATTTTAAAAATTGTTAATATATTTATTTACTTTATCTGCAAATTCAATTCAAATTTAAATTAAAGTCAATGAAATTTAAAAAATTTTAGCTATGAGTCAACTATAAAAGTATTAGTTATGAGATATGTGTAGCACTACAATTCAAAGTACATCAAACCCTTTCTTTACATACATCCAAAATCTAAAATTTCTCTACCTATTCCAATGGATGGTATTCACAAAATCGCAGAAATCAAACCTACAATCGACAATTTGTATGTACGTATACGAGTGATACGGTTATGGACACTACCAAGTTACAGTAATTCTTCATTGCTGTAATACCCGGTCTAATCGAAATTTAGTAAATAATAAGTTAAATAGGAGCGAATATGGTTGGAAGATTTGACAATCGGAATTTGATAATTTAAATATGATATTTGGATTCAGTGAATTTTTCCGAGTCGGAAAATATAGTTTTCTGCGTAAAAGTGCGCAGTGAAATTTTGACCGGCAGTACCGGCTGAGATCTGTCTGGTACTACAACTGAGGAAATTGATTATGGGTAAATAAGATTAAGAAATGAGGAATTATAATTAGGGAAGGTAGAAATATTTAAAGTGCGATTTAGAGCGCTAATCTTAAAGGTTTTGGCCAAAATTGGGCCAATGGGCAAAAATAAGTGAACCGGTCCTAAGTGGGCCCAAGACCCAACATATATAAACATTAGTTGTGAGCATTTCAGCTCATTTTACCCTAAAAAGAAGGGTTGGGGCGCTTATTTGAGAAGAGAGAAGAGAAGAGAGAAAACCTAACTCTCTTTGATCTTCAAACCACCATAACTTGAGCTACGGAGCTCCGATTGACGAGCCGTTTGCGGCCACGTGTTGCTCTTCTCATCCTCTACAATTTTATCTAAGTTTGGTGGTGAGTATTTCATTCATCTCTGCCCAGTTTTCGAAATTTTCCACTGTTACACGTTTTTGGGTAGTTAGTGTTGAAATCTTGTGATTTTGGGTGTTTAGGGATACTCCAACATGGATTCTAAGTGGGTTCTATCCCTACTTCATATGGGCTGAGGTAAGAAGTGCTCAAACCCTTGTGATTTGTCATTTTTATGAGTCCTAGGTTGATGTATGTATGTGACATTGGTTATGTTAGTGTATTTGGTGATGTTGGTGCACAATTGGGAGATTGGTATTACTTGAGGAGCTTTGGTAAGGCTTGGAGCTAAGGTTGGTGAAGAATTCCAAAGAAGAGGCTCAATTGGTTTGGCTACAAGAGGTACGGTTTAAGTTTCATTTAAATACCGTGTGTTGTGATGAGAATTCCTAGGCTAGATGCCCCTAGGATTAAGTTTGGATTGTGTAAATGGTTGGTGCTAATATGCATAGTTGATATGTAATGTGAATTAATGATTGGGTTGAGAATTGTGTGACCTTGTATGCTTGGTGTATTGAGAATTTGATGTATTGGGTAATGAGTATTGATTTGTGGTTTATGCATTTAAATTGTGAAAATTGGGCCGGAGGCCGTGAATTTTGGGCCGGAGGCCGGAAAGAGGTAAGAAAGGTAAGTCGATGTGTGCATTGTATGATGGCACAAGTGATTGGATGAATTTCAGATAATGAATATATGAATGATTAGGTTGGTTATTGAATAATAAGGTTTGAGAAGTTGAAGTGTGGAATTTGGTAATTTTGGGTGAAATTATGTAGACGAGGTATGTTTGGTTCGGTTGAGATATATTATGTGATCATATATGTGATTATGATTATTGATGCCTTGATGGTATGATGATGCATTAGAGATATGTATGTTGTGATATATGCTTGGGGAATGATTAAGGTTGATTTGTGGGTGAAATCACGTGATAGTGAGTATGATATTGATTACGTATAATGATGGTTGATTGGAAATGGTATTATTGGAAATTGGGATGAGGAAGGATGTATGACATGATATTGTGTTTGTCCTTTAGCCATTTGATTGAGAAGTGTTAAAATGGTTAGATGTGGTT
This sequence comes from Arachis ipaensis, assembly GCF_059453495.1. Classification (NCBI taxonomy): domain Eukaryota; kingdom Viridiplantae; phylum Streptophyta; class Magnoliopsida; order Fabales; family Fabaceae; genus Arachis; species Arachis ipaensis. The sequence goes on along the minus strand of NC_142442.1, from coordinate 77,532,168 downwards.
TTGGGAATTTTTGGTAAAGTGTCAATGTGTGAGTTGAGGATGGCTTGATGTGGATTTTGGTACATTTTGATTGATTTCAAAAAGGGTTGAAATTGGCATGTTTTGGTTGATTTTGAAAAGAGTTGAAAATGGCTTGTTTTGAAAATGGCACCGAGTGGTTTTGTATGAAAATATGGTTTTTGGGCATACTTTGACGGGACATAACTTGGACTACGGATCTCTGTTTTGTACCAAATCTGTTTAGAAATGAAATTGGATCTGGGATGTCCATGCCGTTTGAAGAACGGGTGAAAAATGATTTAAAATGAGAAAGTTATGTCCATCGGAAGATTGGGGGTTGAATTTGTAAATTCTGCAGCTTTTAACTTAGAAAATTTTTAGCTGAATGACCCTCCACGCGTAGGCGCACTTGGCGCGTACGCGTCGTTCTTCAAGAAGGCACTATCCATACGTGCGCGTGGTGTGCACGGGCGCATCGATGCGCTGCACCAAATGCCCAGCTATTTTCCCGAGAGTTGTGCCAGTGTTGTGCCAGTTTTGTGCCTGGGGCGCAAGAGCACCCACGCGTACGCGTGGCTGACGCTTGCGCGTCGTTTGGCTATTTTTCAACCCGCGCGTATGACGCTTGCGCGTTGATGAGTTTTGTGGCCATCCACGCGTGCGCGTGGAGTGCGCGTACGCGTGGCCCTGTTTTCATGCCAAAGTTGATTTTTGAGTTTTAAAAGCCAAATCTCATACTTCTAAGCCTCCGATCTCACCTCTTATGTATTAAATCATTCTGATATGCCTAGCAATGAGCTAGGGGATGTGGTAACTTGCGAGTGAAGCAAGGGAAAAAGTTATGATCAATGATGATCAAAGATGATTATATGAGATATGGAGGATGACGGTGGAAGTACTGTGTATGCCATGAGCCGGAGGGCTATATTTATTGATAAATGGCCCGTTCTTGATTGGACCATGATCCGGATGGCTGAGTTATTGCCGGGTTACGGCAAAGCCATTATTGTTTATGGCTGAGTATAAATGCATATATGATTAATGAATGAATATGTTAAATGGATAATAATGAAAAAATATTGAAATATGATGTGCGACCCCGGGTAGTAGGCAGTGGCGTTGTCCACTTGCTCCGGGTATGAGACGGAAAAGGAGGATTATGATAAACGAGTTTAATCGTTGGGTTTTGAATAAATGTGTATTTGTGATACCTGGGTAGTAGCAAGGGTCGTGGTTCGTCCCGCTTGCTCCGGGTCATTGTCTGAGGATTGATAATAATGAAGGGTGATTATGAATAAATGTTTATTTGTGATACTTGGGTAGTAGCAAGGGTTGTGGTTCGTCCCACTTGCTCCAAGTTAATGTTTGAGATTTGGTAACAATGAATGTTGATAATATGAATTGAGATTGAATGAATATATGTTTGAGATTCCTGGGCAGTAGCAAGGGTTGTGGTTCGTCCCACTTGCTCCGGGCCAATGCTTGAGATACCTGGGTAGTAGCAAGGGTTGTGGTTCGTCCCACTTGCTCCAGGTTAGAGATTGCGACGCCTGGGTAGTAGCGGCAGTAGTGGTGAATCCACTCGCTCCAGGTTGAGCTTTTAGACACCCGCCTGGATAGTAGCCGCAGTAGTGATTATTTCACTGGCTCTGGGTTGAGCGGGCAGTAGCAAGGGGGTTGTAGCTCAAACCTACTTGCTCCGCAAGGGGTGTTTCTGTCCAATGGTTAGCTACCAGGACATGTCGGGTTGGCTATATAACCGACAGATGATATCATCAGCCATAGGGCAGGCATTCATCATTTGCATATGTTTGAATTATTTGAGTTTGCCATTTGTCTTGGATTTCTACATCATATATGCCATGTTACCTGACTATATGCTACTTGTTCTACTTGTATCATGTTTGTATATTACCTGCCTGTATTGCTTGTGTTTGTACAACTGAGAGGCCCCTCATGCTGGTGTCGGTGGGTGTGAGGGCTGTTCTTGATGGGATGAATTGATGATGCGATTGCATGATGATGTATTGATATAGAACTGCTGAGGCAGAACAACTGGTGATGGTTTTGCTTATGATTCTGAGTCTGATTCGTGGAAGAGTCAGCGAGTTGGGAAACATGTGAAACATGAATTGAATTTAACACTCCCTTATGACAGTTGCCTATTCATGGATTAGCGAGAACCTAGGATGAATAATTGGTGAAGAAGTTTAGGATGCTTAGTGAGTTTTTGTTGCAGTACATTGAATTTATTTGGCACTTTTATCGTACTGGAAACCCATGGGCCCGGGGTTCTCATTCCGTATATATCTCTTGTTTTTCAGATACAGGTCCAGATGCTCAGAAGTGAGTTGTGGGTCGTCTGAGAGACGGCGAAGATCTTTATTTCCTCTACTTTGTGTTTTAATTAGAATCTCTCCACCTTTGTTTTGGAAAGTTTATATTATGTATTGAACTCTTTGAATTTGCCTATAGAGGCTCTCATGTTTCCTTCGGGAGAGATTAGGATATACTGTTGTCAACTAATTTCATAATGTACTCTAGCCGACCTAAACTTCGCGGGTCGCGACTAGTATCTATTTACTTATGTTATATATATCTATCTGTTATCTATCTCTTAATCTCCTCTACGCCTTGTCCGTATATCGTTTTTGGCTTCACGGTTTATCTTTTGTTGTCGAAACGTGAGAGATACGTCTTCGCGATTTTATTTCTACTCTTTTCAGGCTTCTCGATTAATACTCCTTTCGAAATTACCTATATTTATTTATTAAAAATCCACCTGAGAGTCGTACCACCGTAATATCATTGACTTATGACTCGAGCATAAGGATTTGAATATTAGGGTGTTACATTATGGTATCAGAGCAGTTCGTCCTCGTGAGCCTGAGGGATGGAACTGCTTATGCTTCAATGCATACTCTGAGTCTGTGCCTGTGCTAGTTAGGGTATCTAATCGATACATCTAGCATGAAGTCCATGAGTGTACCTTTGGTACTTTGAAGCACTATACTTCTGATATTGAGACTGATCAACTTGATATCGATTGTTTGGTGTGTATAGGAACCAGATGGCACCTCATGGACCCGGTCGGGGACGTGAAAGAGATCGTACTAATACGCAGGAACCGGAAATCAACCCGAATAACCCGGTAAACCTTATGGCAGCGTTGGAGAATATGGCTGCTGCTATGCAGGCCACTACGGAGGCTCTTGGGCAACAGATGAACAATAATGGCAATGGCGGAAGGGAAGCTCAGGGCCCGATGACACTGGCAACCTTCTTAAAGGTTAATCCACCTAAGTTCAAGGGAACCACCAATCCGACTGAAGCTAATACTTGGTTTCAGGCCATGGAGCGAGCACTGCAAGAGCAGTTGGTGCCTGAAGAGCAGCGTGTTGAATTCGCTACCTATCTACTCATGGGGGAAGCATCGCATTGGTGGCAAGGGGCTCGACGTCTCCTGCAACAGGGGAATGATCATATCACTTGGGATGCTTTCCAGGTGGAATTCTATAAGAAGTACTTTCCGAATTCCGCCAGGACAGCCAAGGAATTGGAGTTACTGCAGCTAAAGCAAGGTGCTATGTCCATATCTGAGTATACAGACAAATTTGAGGAGCTATTCAGGTTTTCCTGCATGTGTCAAGGAGCTCCGGGAGACTTCGAGGAATGGAAATGCATTAAGTATGAAGGAGGGCTCTGGAGCGACATCTTAAGTTCAGTGGGACCAATGGAGATCCAAACTTTTTCAGAGTTAGTGAATAAGAGCAGAATTGCTGAAGAGTGTGTGAAAAGGAGGGTTGCAGAGAAGGGAAGTCATAGAGAGCACAACCAAGGATTCACACCAAGGGGTCGAGAGTTTAAGGAGAAAGGATACGTACAACACTTTCCCCAAGGACAGAATAACTTTGCGACGTGTAAGGAGTCCCAAAGGAATGGTAAGGGAAAACAGGCAGCGGCTGCTTCTGATGTTTCAAGCTATCAGAGATGTGGAACTCATCACCCAAATAGGCCGTGCCGATTGGGGTTAGGTGTATGTTACAAGTGCGGGTTACCAGGGCATGTATCAAGAAATTGCCAACAAGGAGAGAGTCAGGATGCGGGCCGATTGCGACAGTAAGATTGAGGTAATTGCCTTAATACAAATGGATAAATGCCTGTGATGTAAATGATTTTCTTTTGAGAATGATGTGTTGTGTTTGTTATGTAGTTGGTTGATTTCTGGATTTTTGGTGAAATGGATTGAACTCATGACTTTTAGTTCCTTTGATTTAAATAGATAAGGGATGGTCCTAAATGATGGATTTGGAAACGTTAATTCGAATTGTCGATCAAGTTAAGTGGTGGTTTAGTACTTGAGGAAATAAGTGATGGAACTAATACTTGACGAGAAATCAAGGTGGCATAGCGGAAGCTTGCTAAAGCGTTAGCATAGTATGGTAATAATAAGGAAAAGTAGAGCATGATTGGAAATGCTTTATGCTTTGAGTACTTAAAAGTTTAGTGAGCTTATGCAGATAATGATTCTAGGTAATTGGAATTAATTGCGGCTGTGAGCCTTGATGGTTCTGAAACGGATGAGGAAATTATCATTGATGCATAATTGGATTTAGATGATGAGAGAGTGCGAGTTGTCGTGTTTGAGAGACGAGTACCATGATGTTTGGTCATAGTGACCTTGGAATTAGATTGAGATTTATAATGATTGGTTTTGAAAGACGAATGTGAAAGCCACTAAATTGAAATACAGATGCAGTACTGAGATTGGTTTGAGGGAGCCCGTGACGGGTGGTAAACTCCAATTTTTGAGGAGGTACTGTTGAAAATTTTTCTCCAAAAAATTTGAAAGAGTGCTGGTTATGGTTTTGAGGATAATTTTTTATATGAGAAACTTTAACGAAAGAGATGTGTCTCGAATGCTTTTATAGATTATTAAAGGAAAGCGGATTCTCATGATTTTTGTTAAATTGTTATTTCAAACTCATTTACTTTCTAGAAATGAAAGGGGTTTTTGATTGATGAGTCAGAGACTTTATAACAGCAAGTCATGTAGAAATTCGAAGGTTTAAGAATAAGAAAGTAAGTTTGGAGGTTATGCTTGGAATTGAGCTGTGATTAGTGGTAATTGGCTTGGTAGAGGGAGAGGATAGTGATGGATGGAATTTTCGAGGGCGAAAATTTCTGTTAGGGGGGTAGAATGTAATACCCGGTCTAATCGAAATTTAGTAAATAATAAGTTAAATAGGAGCGAATATGGTTGGAAGATTTGACAATCAGAATTTGATAATTTAAATATGATATTTGGATTCAGTGAATTTTTCCGAGTCGGAAAATATAGTTTTCTGCGTAAAAGTGCGCAGTGGAATTTTGACCGGCAGTACCGGCTGAGATTTGTCTGGTACTACAACTGAGGAAATTGATTATGGGTAAATAAGATTAAGAAATGAGAATTATAATTAGGGAAGGTAGAAATATTTAAAGTGCGATTTAGAGCGCTAATCTTAAAGGTTTTGGCCCAAAATTGGGCCAATGGGCAAAAATAAGTGAACCGGGCCTAAGTGGGCCCAAGACCCAACATATATAAACATTAGTTGTGAGCATTTCAGCTCATTTTACCCTAAAAAGAAGGGTTGGGGCGCTGATTTGAGAAGAGAGAAGAGAAGAGAGAAAACCTAACTCTCTTTGATCTTCAAACCACCATAACTTGAGCTATGGAGCTCCGATTGACGAGCCGTTTGCGGCCACGTGTTGCTCTTCTCATCCTCTACAATTCTATCTAAGTTTGGTGGTGATTATTTCATTCATCTCTGCCCAGTTTTCGAAATTCCCCACTGTTACACGTTTTTGGGTAGTTAGTGTTGAAATCTTGTGATTTTGGGTGTTTAGGGATACTCCAACATGGATTCTAAGTGGTTTCTATCCCTACTTCATATGGGCTGAGGTAAGAAGTGCTCAAACCCTTGTGATTTGTCATTTTTATGAGTCCTAGGTTGATGTATGTATGTGACATTGGTTATGTTAGTGTATTTGGTGATGTTGGTGCACAATTGGGAGATTGGTATTGCTTGAGGAGCTTTGATAAGGCTTGGAGCTAAGATTGGTGAAGAATTTCAAAGAAGAGGCTCAATTGGTTTGGCTACAAGAGGTACGGTTTAAGTTTCATTTAAATACCGTGTGTTGTGATGAGAATTCCTAGGCTAGATGCCCCTAGGATTAAGTTTGGATTGTGTAAATGGTTGGTGCTAATATGCATAGTTGATATGTAATGTGAATTAATGATTGGGTTGAGAATTGTGTGACCTTGTATGCTTGGTGTATTGAGAATTTGATGTATTGGGTAATGAGTATTGATTTGTGGTTTATGCATTTAAATTGTGAAAATTGGGCCGGAGGCCGTGAATTTTGGGCCGAAGGCCGGAAAGAGGTAAGAAAGGTAAGTCGATATGTGCATTGTATGATTGCACAAGTGATTGGATGAATTTCAGATAATGAATATATGAATGATTAGGTTGGTTATTGAATAATAAGGTTTGAGAAGTTGAAGTGTGGAATTTGGTAATTTTGGGTGAAATTATGTAGACGAGGTATGTTTGGTTCGGTTGAGATATATTATGTGATCATATATGTGATTATGATTATTGATGCCTTGATGGTATGATGATGCATTAGAGATATGTATGTTGTGATATATGCTTGGGGAATGATTAAGGTTGATTTGTGGGTGAAATCACGTGATAGTGAGTATGATATTGATTACGTATAATGATGGTTGATTGGAAATGGTATTATTGGAAATTGGGATGAGGAAGGATGTATGACATGATATTGTGTTTGTCCTTTAGCCATTTGATTGAGAAGTGTTAAAATGGTTAGATGTGGTTTTGGGAATTTTTGGTAAAGTGTCAATGTGTGAGTTGAGGATGGCTTGATGTGGATTTTGGTACATTTTGATTGATTTCAAAAAGGGTTGAAATTGGCATGTTTTGGTTGATTTTGAAAAGAGTTGAAAATGGCTTGTTTTGAAAATGGCACCTAGTGGTTTTGTATGAAAATATGGTTTTTGGGCATACTTTGACGGGACATAACTTGGACTACGGATCTCTGTTTTGTACCAAATCTGTTTAGAAATGAAATTGGATCCGGGATGTCCATGTCGTTTGAAGAACGGGTGAAAAATGATTTAAAATGAGAAAGTTATGTCCATCGGAAGATTGGGGGTTGAATTTGTAAATTCTACAGCTTTTAACTTAGAAAATTTTTAGCTGAATGACCCTCCACGCGTAGGCGCACTTGGCGCGTACGCGTCGTTCTTCAAGAAGGCACTATCCACGCGTGCGCGTGCTGTGCACGGGCGCGTCGATGCGCTGCACCAAATGCCCAGCTATTTTCCCGAGAGTTGTGCCAGTGTTGTGCCAGTTTTGTGCCTGGGGCGCAAGAGCACCCACGCGTACGCGTGGCTGACGCTTGCGCGTCGTTTGGCTATTTTTCAACCCGCGCGTATGACGCTTGCGCGTTGATGAGTTTTGTGGCCATCCACGCGTGCGCGTGGAGTGCGCGTACGCGTGGCCCTGTTTTCATGCCAAAGTTGATTTTTGAGTTTTAAAAGCCAAATCTCATACTTCTAAGCCTCCGATCTCACCTCTTATGTATTAAATCATTCTGATATGCCTAGCAATGAGCTAGGGGATGTGGTAACTTGCGAGTGAAGCAAGGGAAAAAGTTATGATCAATGATGATCAAAGATGATTATATGAGATATGGAGGATGACGGTGGAAGTACCGTGTATGCCATGAGCCGGAGGGCTATATTTATTGATAAATGGCCCGTTCTTGATTGGACCATGATCCGGATGGCTGAGTTATTGCCGGGTTACGGCAAAGCCATTATTGTTTATGGCTGAGTATAAATGCATATATGATTAATGAATGAATATGTTAAATGGATAATAATGAAAAAATATTGAAATATGATGTGCGACCCCGGGTAGTAGGCAGTGGCATTGTCCACTTGCTCCGGGTATGAGACGGGAAAGGAGGATTATGATAAACGAGTTTAATCGTGGGGTTTTGAATAAATGTGTATTTGTGATACCTGGGTAGTAGCAAGGGTCGTGGTTCGTCCCGCTTGCTCCGGGTCATTGTCTGAGGATTGATAATAATGAAGGGTGATTATGAATAAATGTTTATTTGTGATACTTGGGTAGTAGCAAGGGTTGTGGTTCGTCCCACTTGCTCCAAGTTAATGTTTGAGATTTGGTAACAATGAATATTGATAATATGAATTGAGATTGAATGAATATATGTTTGAGATGCCTGGGCAGTAGCAAGGATTGTGGTTCGTCCCACTTGCTCCGAGCCAATGCTTGAGATACCTGGGTAGTAGCAAGGGTTGTGGTTCGTCCCACTTGCTCCAGGTTAGAGATTGCGACGCTTGGGTAGTAGCGGCAGTAGTGGTGAATCCACTCGCTCCAGGTTGAGCTTTTAGACACCCGCCTGGATAGTAGCCGCAGTAGTGATTATTTCACTGGCTCTGGGTTGAGCGGGCAGTAGCAAGGGGGTTGTAGCTCAAACCTACTTGCTCCGCAAGGGGTGTTTCTGTCCAATGGTTAGCTACCAGGACATGTCGGGTTGGCTATATAACCGACAGATGATATCATCAGCCATAGGGCAGGCATTCATCATTTGCATATGTTTGAATTGTTTGGGTTTGCCATTTGTCTTGGATTTCTACATCATATATGCCATGTTACCTGACTATATGCTACTTGTTCTACTTGTATCATGTTTGTGTATTACCTGCCTGTATTGCTTGTGTTTGTACAACTGAGAGGCCCCTCATGCTGGTGTCGGTGGGTGTGAGGGCTGTTCTTGATGGGATGAATTGATGATGCGATTGCATGATGATGTATTGATATAGAACTGCTGAGGCAAAACAACTGGTGATGGTTTTGCTTATGATTCTGAGTCTGATTCGTGGAAGAGTCAGCGAGTTGGGAAACATGTGAAACATGAATTGAATTTAGCACTCCCTTATGACAGTTGCCTATTCATGGATTAGCGAGAACCTAGGATGAATAATTGGTGAAGAAGTTTAGGATGCTTAGTGAGTTTTTGTTGCAGTACATTGAATTTATTTGGCACTTTTACCGTACTGGGAACCCATGGGCCCGGGGTTCTCATTCCGTATATATCTCTTGTTTTTCAGATACAGGTCCAGATGCTCAGAAGTGAGTTGTGGGTCGTCTGAGAGACGGCGAAGATCTTTATTTCCTCTACTTTGTGTTTTAATTAGAATCTCTCCACCTTTGTTTTGGAAAGTTTATATTATGTATTGAACTCTTTGAATTTGCCTATAGAGGCTCTCATGTTTCCTTCGGGAGAGATTAGGATATACTGTTGTCAACTAATTTCATAATGTACTCTAGCCGACCTAAACTTCGCGGGTCGCGACTAGTAGCTATTTACTTATGTTATATATATCTATCTGTTATCTATCTCTTAATCTCCTCTACGCCTTGTCCGTATATCGTTTTCGGCTTCACGGTTTATCTTTTGTTGTCGAAACGTGAGAGATACGTCTTCGCGATTTTATTTCTACTCTTTTCAGGCTTCTCGATTAATACTCCTTTCGAAATTACCTATATTTATTTATTAAAAATCCACCTGAGAGTCGTACCACCGTAATATCATTGACTTATGACTCGAGCATAAGGATTTGAATATTAGGGTGTTACAATTGCCATACTCAATTGAGATGGTTTGGCTCGATGAAGACGTGAGTTTTCTACTAATATTTTTTATTTTATTTTAAATTTATATTATTTATATTTTAAATTTGTTTGTTTATCCTCATCTAATTGTTCTTTGATTTTTGTTTATCAATTCTAGGGAGGAAAAATACACGCCTCGGTTAAGAGGGTTCTTGTGTCTCGATTCGTGACAAGGAGGCAAAACAAATTTTGGAAAAGAGTTGTGTAGAGATACTTGATCCACTCCTATTGGTAAGTTCTAACCAATATTTATTTCTAAAAACATTAGTGAAGATATTTTTAATGTTAATTTTTATATTATTTATTATTAATATATTGTGTAATACCCTGCAGAAAGGAGATCTATCGGATACACATACACTTTTGCTCAACCTATTTGATAAGACCTTCCTCTTCATCGTTAAAGTTTAAATATCTGATAATCCACATTTTTCATCTTTTTATAAAGTTAAGAAGATGACTGATAATGTGGACCTCATAAATAAATTCAAAAAGACTCACCCTATTCAAATTGTGAGTACAGTTATAAATGTACTTTCTATTAAAAAGCAGTTTATTTTTCTATTCCTTGGTCATTAGTAGTATCTAATTTATAAATAATAATTAATAATTAATAATTAATTATAATTTTAGGATGTTGACTACACCGGTTGTTTGCTTCCAACTTCAAAGAGTTCCTCAATCATTGAAGGGGAGAAAGTAGAAGGTGCTAAGGTATTTGTTCAAAAAATAAATTTTTTGTTTGTTTATTTTTCTCATAGTTAGATCTTTATTTTATAAAAAAATATTATTGAGATAAAATCAAAGGTGAGAAGGAAGTCTTTAATTTAACGTAGTATTTTGTATAGAATGTGTTGTTTGAATTCTCTAATAAAGTTGTGGACAATGATGAATTCGAAGTGTTGGAAAATGTTATTACACCAACCAAGCGACTATCCTCGGAGTCGGAAGATTCAAAGGTGCAAGGAGATACCTCACCTTGCAAGAAGATCAAAATTGAGAATGAAACTTGAGAATTTGGATGCACATGTTTTAGAATCCCTTTTAGAGTATATCTAATAGAATAATGCCAAACATATGTTTGTTTTGGTGGAAACATTATCTTTTCTTGAGTTGTTATTTTTCTTTTGGTTCTTTTGGATTTTTATGTTTGGAATTTAGAATTTTTTTAAATATAAATTGAAGTTATTTGGTTATTACTTATGGATTTTATTTTTAATTCGATTCACACCGTTGATATTCTGTTAATTTTTTATTTAGTATTTAATGTCATAAAGTTATAAATTTCTCATATGAATTATTATTGGTACAATTAAGTTAGTTATTGATTTTTAATGTATACTTATTTTAAAAAGAAAATCTAATTATAATTTTTAATTAAAGTATTATGTTTAAAATTTTAAATTTAAATTCAAATAAACTTTTTTTTTAATTTTTAAGTAAACAATTAAATTTGAGAATATTTTTTAAAATTTTATATAATTTATAAGCTACTATGCTAATTACAAAAGATTATATTAAATTAAATAGAATTACCGGTCTTATTAAAATGTGAGGTTATTTATACTATTTAAAAGAAAATTTTAATTTGGTATTTTTCTATATTTAATTTTGTTTCTAATGTTGTTCCGATAAAATTGAATTAATTTAGAAAATTTTATTTAAAAATTTAAAATTTGTACTAACTAATTAGAAAATTCTATTTAAAAATTTAAAATTTGAAATTTTAATACTAATTCCTAATTAAGTAACTTCTTAACCGTTTCGATTTTTAAATTTAAATTTTTTTACTTGCCACATTTATAAATTTTCTCTTTACTCAATTTACATTATTATCTTTTAAATTGTTTCTGCACAATAGAAGTACTTGTATTTTTTTCTATTTTTAAATATTTTTTCTAAATTTACGTAATTTATAAGGTTATTAATTTTTAGATTGTATTTAATTTTATTTATTTTTATCAACAAATAATAGGATTGACACTATTTATGACGAAACTAATAAAATCATTTTTAAATTAACAAATTTCTATATTCCTGATGAACAACGAATGTTTAATTAGAAAATTTTATTTAAAAATTTAAAATTTGAAATTCTAATACTAATTCCTAATTAAGTGACTTCTTAATCGTTTCAATTTTTAAATTTAATTTTTTTTTATTTGTCACATTTATAATTTTTCTCTTTACTCCATTTATATTGTTATTTTTTAGATTGTCTCTGAACAACAATAGAGGTACTTTTATCTTTTTCTCTCTTTTTAATTATAAGCTATTCATTTTTAATTTTTTTATTTAAAGAAATAAAAAAAAAAGATTTTAACTATTAGTTGAATTTATTGACTGTGAGATTAAACTTATATTTATTTGAAAAAATAAACTTTTGTGAAAAATATATATTATTTTTCATAAAATATATTTACGTAACTAAATAAATGAGAATGAAAAAAAAATTAAAGCCGCCATTTAAGTTAAACTGACCATTTAGTTATTTATTTATTGAGTAGAGATGCAGAAGAGTGAGGAGGTTGAATTCAAACAGGATAGTTGGTGAAATGGTTGGAAAAAAAATAGAGAGAAAATGAGAACTACATGGATATAAATATATAACAAAACATAATGATTGATTTATAATTTTTGATAGAATAGGAGAGAAGAAGGAGCAAATGTGCGTGGTGGGTCATGGGTATTTTGGCCAAATAAAATCCCATAAAATACAATATTTTTTATACATTATTTAGCTATTGACAAGTAATAAATTATTAATTTATATTGTCTTCGTAATATTTTATTAAATTTGTTTATAAAAAAATTACAGGAAATCCGAGTGATAGTTTTAATGGTGTGCATTTTGAATCGGTGTTGTCAGACATTACAAATAACAGCATCAATACAAGTTGATTTTTGGATGAATTTTTTTGAAACTTGCTTATGTGAATATGCATACACTTTATGTATTTTGATTTTCCTATCATTTATTCAATTATAAACTTTAACAGAAAATTTATTCAAAACTAATGTCTCGAATTATCTTATTAGGTAATAATCCAACACCATATCGACCAAAGTCTCCAACTATTAATCTACACTCTGTAGGTGAAAAAGAACAATGTGCCAATATTAATAGTATTAGTAATTCGGGTAATCACACATGGAGCATATGATAGCACATGTCATCAAACAAGTCAACAACAGCTTCAACAAACATCAAACAATATCAACCAGTTACAAAGTCAGCGAATATTAATATGCTTTTATTACTTAAAGACCAAATATTTAATTTTTCAACTGGTCTATTAAAAATAATCTTTGGTATATGTTATATAATTATTATAGATTCATTGGAGCACACAAATCGAATTAGATTGGCCTTCAGTGATGAGCCTTTCATTTTCCTGGAGAGTAAAATATCATCTTTAAAGATGATGATGATCTTGAAAAAATCGTGGAAGAAGAGGAAGAAAAATGTACGATGTTCTTAGTATGGATGGAGGCCAATAAAAAATTTGAATCAGGTCAAATTTTGATATATGCTGAGTTTCCAAATCAATTTGTTTATGATAGAGAAGTAAGAGAATGACATCCACGCAAAAGAGGGTATTTTATCGGGAGGTTAAACTATGTTCCATCGGGTACATGTGATATTTATTATATGAGAATTTTATTAGCTATTCAGAGAGGTTGCACAACATATGAGTCTATTAGGACAGTTAATGGAATTACATATTCTAGCTTCCAAGATGCTTGCTATTTCATGGGACTACTGTGCGATGATAGGAAATTCATTACAGCTATTAATGAGGTAGCTGAACTTGCATCTGGTCATCAATTGAGAAAATTATTTGCGATACTACTGATATCTAATAGTATTAGCAACCCAGAGCATGTTTGAAATACAATTTGGACATTATTAGCTGATGGAATACTATATGAGAGGAGAAAAGTTTTGAAAAATCAAGGTATTTTACTATGTCTTTTTTTTTATATCAAGATTGTATTCTCTTATTATTTTTATTTTTATTAATAATATTAGTAGTTTTGTTTTGGAATTACTTATTAAATATTTCATAAGACCACCTTGTGTTTTTGCTACGACTAAAGATGACTGATGACGAATTGAAAAACCTCTGCCTTATTGAGATTGAGAAGATACTCAACAGCAATGTGAGATCTTTAAGAGACTATCAATCAATACCATATCCTGAGATGTCTGATGAGCCTTTTTCAGAATAAGCTAATAGAAGAGGAGTTAGCATATGACACAAATGAGTTGACTCATACAAACTTATATACAGAACAAAAGATGACTCATGAGCAAAGGTTAGTATTCGATGAGATACTCAATGATGTTATTACAGACTTTGGTAGTTTTTACTTCCTTTATGGGCATGGTGGGTGTGGTAAGACATTTATTTGGAATGGACATTCTTCTGCTATTCGGTCTAGAGGAAAGATTGTTTTAAATGTCGCATCCAGTGGAATTGCGTCTTTACTCCTATTTGGTGGCAGAACGACTCATTCTAGATTTTCAATACCCATTACAATTACTGATGAATCTACTTGCAATATCAAGCATGGCAGTTTGAAGGCTGAGCTGCTCATCCAAAGTAGCTTAATAATTTGGGATAAAGCTCCAATGCTCAATAAAATGTGCTTTGAAGCACTTGATCGGACGCTCAGGGATCTTATGTCAGTTACTGATCAACATAAGACACATCAACCATTTGGTGGTAATGTTGTTGTTCTAGGAGGTGATTTCAGACAGATATTTCTGGTGATTCCGAAAGGGAGTAGACACGATATATTGACATCAGCTATTAACTCATCCCATCTGTGGTCGTTTTGTAAGGTTCTAAAACTGCATACGAACATGAGGCTTCTAATGTCTTCTTCAGATCAAGATGAAGGTGAAATGAAGAGATTTTCTAATTGGATACTTGATGTTGGAAATGGAAATATTGGTTCTGTTGTTGGCGATGAATCAGAAATTGAAATTTCAGATGATCTATTGATTACAACTACTGATGACCCTCTATTTCATTTAGTAGACTTTGCATATCCAAATTTGTTGCAAAACATGTCAGATTATAGGTATTTTTAGAGTAGGGCAATTCTTGTACCCACGCTTGAGAGTGTCGAGAAGGTAAACGATTTTGTCTTGACAATCTTTTCAGGTATGAAAAAGGAGTATTTGAGTTCTGACACAACATGTCAAGCTGATGAGAATGAAGATGTACAATAAGAGTGGTTCACACCAGAGTTCCTAAATGACATCAAATGTTCGGGACTACCCAATCACAAGTTGACTTTGAAATCAGGAGTCGATGTAATGCTACTGCAAAACATAGACCAGACTTCAGGTTTATGCAACGGGACAAGATTAATATTTAACGAACTTGGCAGCAACGTAATTGGAGCGACGGTAGTGACCGGTAGAAATATTGGAGATAAAGTGTATATTCAAAAAATGAACTTGATCCCTTCAAATTCAGGGTTGCCATTTAAGTTTCAACGGAGACAATTTCCATTAACAGTATGCTTTGCAATGACCATTAGCAAGAGTCAGGGTCAATCATTATCACATGTAAGACTTTACTTACCAAAATTAGTGTTCACCCACGGACAACTTTATGTTGCTTTGTCAAGAGTTAAGAGTCGCAGTGGCCTCAGGGTTTTAATTCTAGACGAAGACGGCAATCCAAAGTCATCAATAACAAATGTCGTGTTCAAAGAAGTTTTTAATAATATCTAGGTAAGAATAATATTATTTTCATTTTAATAGCATGTTATGATTTACACATTTGTATAAATATTTACTATAGATATAACAAATTTATCTATAAAATTGACGTGCTATTATTACAGTTATATATGTTCTTATTTTTTTCATGTCTCCCTCCTTATGGTTCAAGAATATTATAAACTTTAAACTCTTCTATATGCTTTTTACTTTGAATAAAGATAAAATAGCATATTCAGTACGTTTATTATATAATGACAATGATCGTGTTATACTAAATTAAAAAATTTTATAATTATAAAATATTATTTTTAATTTAACATGTCAAATTTAAATATAAACCTGTACATCGCACGGGTTTAATACTAGTAACAATAAACTATGTGAAATTATTTTCCACATCAACATCTAATTTTAAAAGAAAATATATATTATATCACTAATTTTACTAAAACATCCTTATAATTTAATAAAATAAAAAATATTTTTTATTTAATTTTTTAAAAGACTTAAATACCTTTTTTATGTTAGACAACAAATTACACTTTTAAATTAATCAAATAATTTAATCTTACCGTGTCAAAATTTAAATAATTTAAAAAACAAAAACAAAAACACATTTAATTATTTATCTATTTCATGAACCTAGTTAATCATTCATACCAAAAATAAATAAATAAATAAATAAATAAATAAATTTAAACCGTACTAAAAAAATATCAAAATGTTCCTAGATTTCTCACCCAATCTTCGAATCTCAGACTCACTGCCATTATGCCATAGTCTCTTCTTTGTCTCTTCTCCTTCACACTCGGCTCCCGATTTTCTTCGACAGCTTCTTTCTCCATCCTCTTCCTTCTTTTTCTGCACGGCGCCCTGCCAAGGTCACCGCAGCATTCGTCGCGCGCCTCACCTAGCCGAGGAGAACGTCGCCGCGTCAGAGAGCGTCGCCGTCTTCCTCATTCCAGAGAGTGTCGCCGTCTTTCTCGTACTTCGTCACCGTCGTCAGCCTCTCTCTTCCGGTAACTCCCCCTCTGTGATTTCTTTTAATTATTATAGTACTGTAGTGATTTCTGTAATTAATGTGATTTACTTTAATTTCTGTGATTTTATATTCGATGTTGTTAATTTTGTCAATTCTTGCTTTAATCCAAAGTCTGCCTTAATGTCTACAATCAAGAGGACTAACATTCAATTTCTTTATGATTCATCAAGAATGGAACAAAGTGTAATAATCCTGGTTGGTTAATTACCTTGTGGTTGGTCTTGAACCAATCACCAATGAGCAAAGTGAAATCACCAGTAGGGTTTGGATAAGGGATTGGGATGACAGATCTGTGCTAGATATTGAGTCCTCCAAATCCTCCAGCAGCTTTGTGAAATGCAGTTGATGAAAAGTAGGAAAATGTGCCAATTTGATCCTTGATTTAAAACTTGTATGTGTAGTTTGAGTTTAGAGGAATGGCACAGTTTGTTCCCAACATCTTGCCATGAGTTCTTCTTTTGCTTAATGCCATTCCTATATATATTTTTTGCTTTTTTTTTTATTTGTGTTCAGAAAAATATTCCTGGCATTATTGCTGCCATGAATTATCTTCCCACCTATTTATGCCTTGTATAAATTTTATTAATCATGACCTAATAATGTGGTTTGACTATCATCATCTTATGCTTAATAAATTTACCTCTCTTGCACCAGCTATGCTTTAAGTCATCTCAAATTAATGTTGGAACTTGCAGTTTAAAGCATTATTTTGGGTTATCATCTTGTGGTTTAACTGTTATCATCTTGTTTGTTATCTGTCTTAAGCATGATCTGTTATTTTCTATACACTCTTGTCTATTTAATTGCAGGCATTGGTGAAGATGATGGCTGTTTGATGTACCTATCATCGAATTACTCCAAATGCCTATAATCTTTTAGATGTGGTTCTTTACCAAGCAAGTTATGGTAATCATGTGAAGATTCTGTTATATTTGCTTCTCATGTAGTGTAGAAAGTAGAGTCTATCCATCATTATTGTTGCTAATGAACTTGTTCGAGTTTTGCTTATTTAGGCCACAATATATCAGCAAAAGGCGGTTGATATAAATGAGAGGGAGCTTGGGCTTGATCATCCTGACACGATGAAAAGCTATGGGACCTTTCTGTCTTTTACTATCATATGCAACAATACGAGCTCGCTTTGAAGTAGGTTACAATGACTCTCCTCTTCAAAATGGTTTAGATGCCTATGCCATGAAGAATTTCTGTTGATTGTTGTATTCAGGACACCAAAAAACTGTGACTCTTTTAATGCAGTGTGTCAGATCTTCTGGATTTTACAAGTCCTGAGCTTGATTCTAATGGAAATGAACAAGCTCAGAGAAAACAGCAGCGTGGAAAGGTTCTCTGCCAAATTTTTACATGGTGTTACCTTATATATTTGACATTAATTGCTTTATTTTTATAAACTGCTACTACCTTTGTTTTGTAAAATTTTCTATTGTGTTGCCTCATTATGCAAGTTGTCGATTATATCTCTAATCTTTTAGATACTTCTACCAATAAGTGAACAAAACCTGCAACGTGAAGATGCACCAAGCAATGTGGGTGTTGTCTATAACGGCTTGGAATATGTTATTGGTACGGCAGAAAACAAAACAAAAGAAAGATCTGGCATGGTGGATTCCTCACCACCATTCTTATATTAGCTTGTTCTCTCTTTCTTCCTTTGTTTTTTATTCTCTTTCTATATTCTCTTGAATCGCAGTTAGTTACCATCATATATTAATTCATAATTATTACACTCAAAAGTGAATACTAATTTAAAAATAAAATTCAAAAAAAAAAATCTCATAACTCTTATGTGAATCATCTACACTCCTATAAATATATAGAATGAGTAAATTTAACTTTTTTTTATTATGAGTATTTTTTTTATTATCTAATGCATACAAAGTCACATATTTTCATTTATGATAAAAGTTAAAAATTAAAATTAAATGACATTAGTACTTTTGGGTTTAATAAAATTAAAATAAAGTACAAAAATAAGGATAAAAACTAAAAAAATAGATGGCTCTAGAGAAGGATAATGTTAAATTTTATGTCATTATGTATGAGAACAGTGATTTATTTTATTATATTTATTTTTGTACTAAATAACAAAAAACTTAAATTTTATGTCCGTTTTTTATTACTTACAAGTATAATTACCCGTGCCATGCACGTGATAAGATTGAAATTATAATTTTAAATTATTTTTTTAAAAATTAATTTGAATTATAATAATTTGATTAATAAAAAAGTAATGTATTGTTTTTTTTTAATTTAGTGTTAATTGGATTAATTCTAAATTAGTTATTAATCGGTTTTAATAATCTACTTTTTTCAATAAATCAGACATATATACTAAATGTGATCATAAATAATATAGTAATAGTTAAATCCACCAATAAATATATTAGTTATTATCAAATTATAAAACAAATTAAATATAAAATCTATTAGCACTTATAAATCTATAAAATCACACTGTCTTTGTTCGCGTGCAAAGGTTTACTTATCAAATAAACTTAAAATATGAACCAAAAATATTTATAAATTGTACCTAGTATCACTTGAAAGAGTAATGAAAAATAATCAACTTACCTTATCATCCATGAGAACCATTTCTATGTAAGTCGTCTTGTTCTTGTCAAATTTGGATGAGACTTTCCATAACCTTATATATTAATTTTGTTAAATAATTCTATATATATTATGGTAGTTTTTCTTAGTATATATACATATACATAAATAAAAAAATATATGAATTATATTTTATTAAACTCTATGTTATCGGTTATTAAAAATATTAAAATATATAAACAAAAAATATTTATAAAATGGACCTAACATCACTTGAAAGAATCATAGAAAATAATCAACTTACTTTGCTATCCATAAGAACCATTTCTATGTAAATCGTCTTATTCTTGTCAAATTTGGATAGAACTTTCCATAACCTTAAATATTAATTTTGTTAAATAATAAAACATAAATAAATAATTCTATACATCTATAACAATATATAATGCCAAAACATGGAGTTTGGTGTCCAATTTTCTACTTCCTATTTTAACCCTACTAACATAATTCAAAAATATTTTACAGTTACTTATTTTTCTATCATATTTCACTAACAGTTACAAAAATTCACGCATAACTTCTATTCAATTCTTTACTGCCACAATCTCTCTTTTTTTATTTTTTTTTATTTTTTTGTGGCCATATATGAAATGAAAAAAATAATAATTAGAAACTAACAAGTGTTTAACGAGCAGTGATAAATAGTTTTTTTATAAACCTTATTATATTCTGAGGTATTCATTTAAATTATATTTTGTTTAATTTTATGTTAGTCTTTGTTTGTATTTTGTATAGTGTTGTTTTGAGTATGTTCAATAATTTAGCCTCACTCTAATTATTCTATTAGAATTTTGTTTGTAATCATAAAAAAATATATTTTTTTATTTTTTTATAATTTCATCTATTTTACTATTTCTTTTTTGACCTCTTAATACACTTTCTAATATTTTTCTTGCTACTATTATTTTTTTACCTTTAACACCATCGATTTCATCACATCCATTGTTACAAATTTCATTTAGTTTTACTGCAGTTACTACATTCACGTATAACTTTCACCTATATTTTTTTCTCTTTAATTTACTTACCCAATTAATATTTTTATCATTCTTTTACCTTTTTAATTTGTCTCCAATATTTCATGTACAAAAGTAGTGTTCTATCTTTTTCTCTTACCAAGGAAGAACTATTTTTTTCATCTCAGATGTATTCTTTATTTTTTTAAATATGTCTGTCCTATCAATGATGAATTAAAAAAGTCTAATATTTTGTTAAATTAATTTTTTTTAAATTACTTCATATGGGATAATATTATTTTTTAAATTTTTAAATTATTAATTATACAAAATATTATATTTAAAATTTGAGTACATGAATATTTATTTTTAAATTAAACTAAAATAAATGAATTATATTACAAAAATATAATTTATTTTAATTTCTATAATATCATTTGTTTGGCATATGTCACTGGTTATTTGATTAACGTATAAAAGATGTAACATATAAATACTTAGTGATAATTAATTACGGTAGGTGAAGAGAAGGTGGAAGGAGAAGAAAAAACTAGAAAGAACAAAATAATATAATAATGGCGACTAGACAATGACAGGTATGTGTATAGAGTATAATAATAACAAGAGAAAGAATAATGTTTGATACAGTAAGGGGATATAATAAAAGTTATAAATTAATAATTTTGAAAAATAATGAAATTAAAGAAAATTTAAAAAATTAAATATAAAATTAAAAAAGAAAAATAAAATATTTTTTATCAATTGAAATTATACATGAAGATAAAGAGTCCTTTGAATATAAGTTTTTATTTCGACTTCAAATTAAATACTATTAAAAATAAATAATTAAACTTAATAACATTTATAAATAGTTAATTTGTAAATAATGTTTCTAAATTTTTATTTTAATTTTTTTATGCATAATAACAACATAATAAATTTGTTTAATATCTTATTTAATTTAAATTTATAAATTTTATACATTCTAAAAGTTAATTTGATGATTTGGATAAAAAATTTAAATGCTTTATGTCTTACTTTTTATTAGCGAAACTTCAACAGAATAGATAGTTATAAATCAAAGTGATAGACAAGATTAAAAGTTGCAAGAGAAAATTAATTACGGACGGTCGGGTGAAGAGAAAATGGAAAGAGAAGGAAAAAACGAGACAGGAGAAAAAAATTATCATTTTTGTATTTCTTTTGATGTTTTTCTTCTCGTTTCTCTAACATTTTCAATTGAATTGTCTTCATCCTCCTCCTTTGTCTTCCTCCACTGCGGTTACAAAATTTTTTTTCAATATACTTACTCAATCTATATTTTTAATCTATTTTTTATTTTTTTAATTTGTTACCAATTTTTCACGTAGATAAATAGCGTTATGTCTTTTTCTCTCATTAATTTGATTTGACAAAAAAATAGTTTCTTTACATTTTACATGTACATTTTATTTATGTTTTTGACATGTTTGTATTTAACTATCTGTCAATGATGGGATGAAAAAATTTTATAAATATTTTTTAAACATTTTTCTTTTTAAATTGCTTTTAATGGGATAATTTTTTTTAATTTTCTAAAATACTTGATTACTTAGAATATTGTATTTAAAATTTGAGTATATAAATATTTTTAAATTAAACTAAAATAAATAAATTATATTACAAAAAAGTTTATTAATTTTGTCTTTTACAATATTATTTATTTGACATATTGGCTTAGTTATTTAATTGGTATATAATGCATGCAAGAAAATCATACCTATCAAGTGTTTCTTAAACTATTAGTATACTAATTTTCTATATAATTAATTATTTAGAGTACTAGATTTGATATTTAATTATGTAAAGTATTGTATTTATCATATAGAAAATAATAGCAAGAAAGAATAGTGTTTAATATAGTAAGGGATATAATAAAAATATAAATTAATAATTTTAAAAAAATAATAAAATTAAAGAAAATTTAAAAAATTAAATATAAAATAAAAAAATAAAATATTTTTTAACAATTGAAATTATGCATGAAGATAGAGAGTGTTTTGAATATAAATTTTTATTTTGACTTCAAATTAAATACTAATTAAAAATAAATAATTAAACTTAATAACGTTTAAAAATAGTTAATTTATAAATAATATTTTTAAATTTTTATTTTAATTTTGTTACACATAATTTTTAATTGAATAATTTTAAAGGGTTTATATATTTATTTTTATGGTCAGTAAATCTGGCCCTTTTTTAAAACTAAAGAAGTTATTGATAAGAAGATATATGATGAATTACGAAAGATTTTTTTCATATACACAATTTTTATACTCTCCTATTTTATTTATTAATTATTCTTATATTTTGATATTTTAAAACGAAAAAAATAAGCATTCTCATTTATTCTATTTTTTCATTATTTATGAAAAAATGAAGACCTCTTCGTATTTAGATTCATATTTTGGCCTACCATTTAAAAGAGAGGAAGACAAATATGAGTATCCATGACATTTAAGTAAAAATTATCTTCTGTAAATAACTAACTTGTATTTTGGTTTATATATACTCTTTTTAAATCATAATATACTCTTTTTAAATAATAATAATGTTATTATTATTTTTTAATTATATTTTGTTTATAGTAATTTTAATTTTAATAAATATAATATAAATAAAGCCACATCAACATTAAAATAAAAAAATACTTATCTAATAAATTTGAAGAGTGAATGATATATTAACAAAAAAATAAAATTAATTTCTTAAAAACAATAGAAAAGCGGCTGAGTGCCTGTTGAGCCGCTAGTATACATAAATAAAAAAATATATGAATTATATTTTATTAAACTCTATGTTATCGGTTATTAAAAATACTAGCGGCTCAACAGACACTATCGTGCCTGTTCAGCCGCTTTTCTATTATTTTTAAGAAATTAATTTTTATGTTTTTATTTTAAAATTATAAATTTAATAAAATAAAATATTAAAAATTTCATTATGTTGTTATTATGTGAAAATAAAAATCAAAATAAAGATTTAAAAATATTATTTATAAAATAAATATTTATAAATGTTATTATGTTTATTTATTTATTTTTAATAGTATTTAATTTGAATTAGAGATAAAAAATTATATTTAAAGTATTCTTTATTTTTATGCATAATTATAATTGATAAAAAATATTTTTTAAAATTTATTATTCATTTTTTAAAATTATCTTTAATTTTAGTTTTTTAAATTACTAATTTATATTTTTATTATTGTCTCAACGCCACTATGATATTGCATTGTTCTCCTTTCTTGTCTTCTTCTCCTTCCACCTTCTCTTCACTCGATGGTTATTAATTATCACTAAATATCATTATCACAACTTTTAATTTTGTCTATCACTTTTATTTATAACTAACTATTTTGTTAAATTTTATAAGTTGTTTAAGTTTTGCTAAAAGAATTTTTTGTGTCTTTTGAATATCTGAATGTATAAAAATTATAATTTTTTTCTTATTTTGTTAGTTGTCTTATTTTGTTCGATTAAGAAAAATTTAAGACAAAAAACACTCAAAATTTTTGATATATTAACAAAATTTGATGTTAATAATTCTAAAAAATAATATCAAAATATATTATTTTTAACTAAATAATAAAAAAATAAAAATACATCATTGTAAGTTTTTTAATTAATAATTATAAATTAAAGTCGCAGTTTAATATAGTACATTGGACAAAAAGTAATCATTGTTATTGTATTTGACTACTACTATATAAATTTTATGTTTATTTTATTATATGCACATTAATTAAACTGTACTTTATTATTTTATTTTGTATGTTTTGAAATAATGTCATCGTATTATAAAAGTGAGATTAATTTATCATTTGAATATTATCGCTAAAAAAAATTTACTTAAAGTGAAACGCTATATAAAGATAAATAGAAAAATTTTGTAATTAGTTAGAAAA
This sequence comes from Arachis ipaensis, assembly GCF_059453495.1. Lineage (NCBI taxonomy): Eukaryota > Viridiplantae > Streptophyta > Magnoliopsida > Fabales > Fabaceae > Arachis > Arachis ipaensis. The sequence goes on along the minus strand of NC_142442.1, from coordinate 77,508,080 downwards.
TTTTATATCTCCCTCTCCAAACTCATGTTTGTTATGAAATTTTTTTTAGATAAAAATATTTTTAACTTCCTATATAATAAGTATCATTTAAATTATCTAATGTATAAAATGTCACATCTTTTTATTTATCTTCAAAATTAAAGTTAATTTTTGTTATTTTTTTACTTTCTTTTGGTTTTCTAAATTAGCCTATATATTATCAACTTATTTCTGTTATTTATGCAATAATTTTTCTCTTCTAGTAGTTATTCATTAATAAATGCTAAATTACCCAAATTCAAATCTATTCTCTTAAATCACTTTTTAATCATCTGGTTTGAATCGTTTGAATAGGAGTTCTTTAGACTCTAAAATTTTTAAAATAAAAAAATATAATAAAATAAATTAAAATACCTAATAAAATAAAATAATCTAAAAAATAAAAGATATATAAAAAACTAATAAATTAAAAAATCAAAATTAATTAACAAAGTTCTTATCTTATCCATTTTAATGTTATATGGAGTTTGTTCACTTTATCATTGATATGTGCATATTTTTTGTGTCTTGTGTATGACAAATACAATACTTTATGTAATTAAATATCAAATCCAATACTCTAAATAATTAATTATTTAGAAAATTAGTATACGAATATTTTAAGAAACACTTGATAGGTGTGATTTTCTTGCATGCATTATATACCAATTAAATAACTAAGCCAATATGCCAAACAAATAATATTATAAAAGGTAAAATTAATAATTTTTTTTGTAATATAATTTATTTATTTTAGTTTAATTTAAAAATATTTATATACTCAAATTTTAAATATAATATTCTAAGTAATCAAGTATTTTAGAAAATAAAAAAAATTATCCCATTAAAAGTAATTTAAAAAAAATATTAAAAAATATTTATAACATTTTTTCATCCCATCATTGACAGATAGTTAAATACAGACATGTCAAAAAAAATAAATAAAATGTACATATAAAATGTTAAGATACTATTTTTTTTGTCAAATCAAATTAATGAGAGAAAAAGACATAACGCTATTTGTCTACGTGAAAAATTGGTAACAAATTAAAAATAAAAAATAAAAAATGGATTAAAAATATAGATTGAGTAAGTAAATTGAAAAAAAAAAATTTATAACCGCAGTGGAGGAAGGCAAAGGAGTAGGATGGAGGCAATTCAACTAAGAATGTTAAAGAAAGGAGAAGAAAAACATCAAAAGAAATACAAAAATGATAAATTTTTTTAAGAAACTACAACAAAAGCTCTAATAAAATAATTAGAGTGAAGCTACAAAGTACATTGTACTCAGAATAAAACGGTACAAACTAAAACTAAGATAAAACTAAATAAAATATAATTTAAATGAATATCACAAAATATAATAAAATTTACCAAAAATTACTTATCACTACTATTGATGATAATTGAACACTTTCTCCATCATAAATTATTCTTTTGTTCTTTGCGTACATGCTTCTAAAACCAACATTTATCATAGTCATTGTCTATTTTAGGAAGTTGTCTAAAGAGTTATTCAAAAGGTAAAAATGTTAGAGTTGAGTAAGAGAAGTAAAGAAAATTAAAGAAATGGAAAAAAATAGATTATTTAAGTGGAGGATTGAGAAAGAAGTTACATGTGAATTTTTTTGTAACTGTTAGTGAAATGCATAACTGTAAAGTTAGTTTTGGATTATGTTGATACTTAGCAGGGTTAAAATAGGAAAGAAAATTGGACACCAAACTTGAGGTTTTCGCATTATATATTGTTATAGATTAAAATATATGAACAAAAAATATTTATAAAATGGACCTAACATCACTTGAAAGAATCATGGAAAATAATCAACTTACTTTACTATCCATGAGAACCATTTTTATGTAAGTCGTCTTATTCTTGTCAAATTTAGATAGAACTTTCCATAACCTTATATATTGATTTTGTTAAATAATTCTCTCTCTCTCTATATCTTATATATATATATATATTACGGTAGTTTTTTTTAATATATATACATATACATATACATAAATAATTCTATACATATACATAAATAAAAAAATATGTGAATTATACTTTATTAAACTCTATGTTACCGGTTATTAAAAACATCTAAATCACATATATTAATTATTTTTTTGTTATAATTATTTTGTTTTATATATACTAGCGGCTCAACAGGCACAGCCGCTTTTCTATTGTTTTTAAGAAATTAATATTATCTTTTTGTTAATATATTATTCATTTTTTAAATTTATTAGATAAGTATTTTTTTATTTTAATGTTGATGTTACTTTATTTATATTATATTTTATTAAAATTAAAATTATTATAAACTAAAATATTATTCAAAAAATAATGACAATAACATTATTTTGATTCAAAAAAGTATATATAAATCAAAATACATGTTAGTTATTTACAAAAGATAATTTTTACTTAAATATCATGGATATTCATATTTGTCTTCATCTTTTTTAAATGGTAGGCCAAAATATAAATCTAAATACGAAGAGTTCTTTATTTTTTTATAAATAGTGAAAAATAGAATAAATGAGAATGCTTATTTTTTTCATTTTAAATATCAAAATATAAGAATAATTAATAAATAAAATAAGAGATTATAAAAATTGTGTATTTTCATCATACATCTTCTTATCAATAACTTCTTTAGCCTTAGAAAACTGTCAGATTTATTGACCATAAAAATAAATATATAAACCCTTTAAGATTATTCAATTAAAAATGATGTGTAATAAAATCAAAATAAAAATTTAGAAACATTATTTACAAATTAACTATTTATAAACGTTATTAAGTTTAATTATTTATTTTTAATTCGTATTTAATTTGAAGCCGAGATAAAAATTTATATTCAAAACACTCTCTATCTTCATGCATAATTTCAATTGTTAAAAATATTTTATTTTTTTTAATTTTATATTTAATTTTTTAATTATCTTTAATTTTATTATTTTTTTAAAATTATTAATTTATATTTTTATTATATTCCTTACTATATCAAACACTATTCTTTCTCTTGCTATTATTTTCTATACACATATCTGTATGTCATTGTCTCATCGCCGTTATTATTATTATTATTATATTACCTTGTTCTCTTTTCTCATTTTTTCTTTTTCCTTCCATATTCTCTTCACCCGACCGTCCGTAATTAATTATCACCAAGTATTATTATTGCAAATTTTAATTTTGTCTATCACTTTGATTTATAACCATCTATTCCGTTAACTTTTATGAGTTGTTGAAGTTTCGTTAAAAAAAGTAAGACATAAAGCATTTAATTTTATATTTAATTTTTTAAATATTTTTAATTTTATTATTTTTCTAAATTATTAACTTATAATTTTTATTATATCCCCTTACTATATCAAACACTATTCTTTCTCTATACACATACCTATCATTGTCTAATCGCTGTTATCATATTACTTTGTTCTTTCTCATTTTTTCTTCTCCTTCCACTGTCTCTTCACCCCACCGTAATTAATTATCACTATTTATATGTTACATCTTTTATATGTTAATCAAATAACCAGTGCCATATGCCAAACAAATGATATTATAGAAGTCAAAATAAATTATATTTTTGTAATATAATTCATTTATTTTAGTTTAATTTAAAAATAAATATTCATGTACTCAAATTTTAAATATAATACTCTGTATAATTAATAATTTAAAAATTAAAAAAATAATATTATCACATATGAAGTAATTTAAAAATCCTTAAATTTAACAAAATATTAGACTTTTTCAATTCATCATTGATAGATACAAACATATTTAAAAAAAATACATATAATATGAAAAAAATTAGTTCTTCCTTGGTAAGAGAAAAAGATAGAACACTATCTTTTGTACGTGAAATATTGGAACAAATTAAAAAAAAAAGTAAAAGAGCCATGAAAATATTAATTAGATAAGTAAATTAAAGACAAAAAAAATATAGGTAGAAGTTATACGTGAACATAATAACTGCAATAAAACTAAATAAAATTTGTAACGATGGATGTGATGAAATCGATAGCGTTGAAGGTAAAAAAATAATGGCAGCAAGAGAAATATAACAAAGTGTATTAGGACTAGGAGGTAAAAAAAAAACCAGTAAAATAGATGAAATTATAAAAAAAATAAAAAAGATATATTTTTTATGATTAAAAAAAAATTCTAATAGAATAATTAAAATGAGGCTAAACTACTGGACAGACCATCAGAGTACAGTACTCACAGATATACTTAAAACAACACTATACAAATAAAGACCAATATAGAATTAAACAAAACATAATTTAAATGAATACCTCTGAATATAATAAGATCTATACAAAAAAAACTATTTATCACTACTGATTAAACACTTGTTGGCTTCTAATTATTTTTTTATTTCATATATGGCCACGAAAATAAATTTTTTGACATCGTCTTTACCTAGTTTAAGATGTCAAAAAAAACTCATTTAAATAATTGTGCGGTACAGAGAAGAGTTTATAAGATAAAGAAGAATCAGACCAAAAAAAAAAGAGAGATCGTGGGAGTAAAGAATTGAATAGAAGTTACGCGTGAGTTTTTGTAACTGTTAGTAAAATAAGTAACTGTATAATATTTTTGAATTATGTTAGTAGGGTTAAAACAGGAAATAGAAAATTGGACACCAAACCTCCATGTTTTGGCATTATATATTGTTATAGATGATTATTTTTTATTCTACAATCGTGCAATAATTTTTTATTTTTATATCTATATATATTCCTCAATTTCGACTCCATTCATACGCATATTAACAGTTTTTTTCTAATAGTGATGTTTTAATTTTTCGTTTTCCTTTTTTTTTCACGTATCTTTCTTTTTTTTAAATAGTGATGTTTTAATATTTTTTTCTTTTTTTTAAATACATTTTTCTTAATAATTACATTACAAATCTAAAATATAAAATGAGATAGAAAATAAACTTAAAAATAAAAAAAAAAGAAATTTTATATTAAAAAATATAAAAATAATATATTCGAAAAAAATAGTCGAAATATATGAATTGAGTCAACAATTTGAATTTCTCTAAAACTAATTTAATCAAATACCAATATTAGAAATAAATTACTTAAATAATATTTAATTTATTCTAGTCCTTAGACACGTATAGATTAGAGTCATTTTCGTAACGACAACAAACTGAAACAACGTTGTAAGTTCGAACATTTAGAATTCGTGCAAATTCAGACCATTCATTTGTTCTTTGAAAACCTTCTGTATCCCTGATAGAGTTGAATCGAAATTCCTTTTATGGAAAAAGAGTTACGGAGATGGCTTTGATGTGTTGGAGACCAAAATCCGGAAGCCACTACTTATATTTGAGTGTCACATCCATTAAACCCGAAAGATCAAATAAAATAGTATTTGTGGTTTTATTCTCATTTAATTCTAAATCAAAAGTAATAATGACTTATTTAATTCAGCATTTATGATAATAAATGAGATGACCATTATATAAGTTATTTAATGTAAAATAGCTTAATTTATGATTATAATTAATATATGTATTATCCATAAATAGATTAGAAAATAATAATTTCGTAACAAAATAATCATTCAATTTGAATTACAATTAATTGATTGATTGAAATTATAATAAATTGTATGATATTTAAAAAATTAACTAAATCAATTAGTTGATATAATTAATTTATTATAATAAAATAAATTTAATGAGTTAAAAGAAATAAACCGAAAAATACCATCAGAAACATGTTATGACAGTTTTATCATTAAGTGCAGAAATTTAATTTTTATATAATAGAATAGATATTTACAGATTATTATATTAAACACAGACTAAAAAAATACACTAAACAAAATAAAAGCATCAATGGCAAAATATAACCTAAAAAAACACTTAAATTCAAAAAGAACCTGTGATGAATTATAATAAATCTATATATGAGAAGTAAAAGTGAAATAAACAATTAAAAATAAAGTAAAAAGAGCAATTAAAAAAAGTAAAAGAAGATAGAAAAGATAATGTGTGGAGTAGATAAAAATTGTATTGCAATAGAAGATTAATATAATTAATTAATACAAAGGATGAAAGAGAAAAATCAAAATACGATCTTATTAAAAAAATTTCAAAAAAATATTTTAAAAAAGAACCTATTAATCAACTTTTATAAAAATATTACAAAAAATTTAAATTATCTTTAAATAAAATAATAATATCCTTAAGAATTATTAATCAAAATAAATAAAAAATTAATATAAAATAAAATCATAGAAAAATATTAGTAAAATTAAGATAAAAAAATAAAAATTACAAATTACAAATATTTTACTTGAAGTACAAAATAGAGAGGGAGAAAAGGGATATATAAAATAATAAGATAATAATTTGAATTAATTGAGTTCATTTATTTTATTGCTTTATATGTTATTTATTAAATAATTTAATATTTATCTCGATCATATTAAATAATAAATTAGTTATAATTAATTTGGTTTAATGAATCAAACAAAATTTAAAATAATTTGATATTTACTCTGATTAAATTAAATACTTGAAGTTATGATTAATGTAATTTAATGAATCAAATAAAATATTAAATGACAAAATATTTATCCTAATCAAATAAAATTACATAATTGATTAGTTATAATTAATACAATTGAATGAATCAAATATATTAAATTGAAAAATAATTTAGTTAATTTGTGTCTTAAGGACACATTTTAAAAATATTTATTTTGTAACAACTTTTATAAAAGATTTTTTATAATATTTTTAACCTATAGTTTAAAGCACAGTTATAATAACCCATTAAAAAGTACTTAATTAGTTAATATAAATAATTAATATAATTGATTTAGTTCAATAAATTAAAAGAAATAAATGGAAAGGAAGAGATAAAGAAAAAGTAAAATTATAAAAATATATATCCATTAAAAAGCAATAAATAAAGTCCTTTTTAGTTATTTATTTATTAATTATTAATTTATTATAATTAATTTCACAACATTTATTACACGTTATTCATCTTATAAATTAATACAATCAATTTATTGATATCAATTATCAATAATTAATTATAATTGATATAACTCATTGCGCTATACTTTCTAAATAAATAATTAAAAACGCGCGTCTCAATTTTTTGTTAAAGTAAAATAAAATAAAATATATAAATTGAGTAGATATAAATCTGAAAATTATAAATTTTATTAACAACTCAAATAAATTAGTACCATAAAATTAAATTAATATCTATTTTAAAAATAATTACTGACTTTTTATTATTTTAATTATTAATAATTTAAATAAAATAATACCCGATAACTTATTTTGTTATTTATTTTAAGTAATTACTAACATAGTTGTTAGTAATTCCCAAGTGTATATTATCAACATAATTTTATCACGGGTATTTCAATCTTATCGTCATTGCAATTTTGTACCGTCTTATCTTTTTTAATTGTTATTATTAGAATTGTTAAATAATATTAAAAAAATTCTTTAAAAATAGAAATAGCGATGACACCTTGAATAATTAATTTAATAGAATTAAATTTAAACGAATAAGATGATTCAATCAATTATACAAATAATAGCATATTTATAAATATTAATATTGAAAATAATCTCACTAATGTAAATGATCAATACAATAATTATATGAAAAATAACTAATTATTACATAATTGCATAATTTTCAAGATCCTATATAGTTAAATCTAACGGATAAATAAAAAAATATTTATATGATAATGTCCTAATATTTTAGCATACTATAAATCATATTATAAATTTATATATCATATTATAATTTTAAATCAACTCCTTAAACACATTATAATATAAACCATCTAAAAAGATACACCAAATTAACGAATATCACATAGGTCACAATATACACTCTAAATTGTCACGATATTTCAAATAAAAAGAGCATCAATACAGAAAAATCAATGAATATATATAACTAAAATAAAGAGCAACAAAGAGACACACAAAAAAATAAAATAAAATAAAGAGAATCAATAAAAACATTAACATATAAACCACATACACGAACAATGTATATATTAATTATGAATCACAAAAAAGACAATATATATGAATTGAAGTACACATGACAAAATAGAATATTACAAAATAAAATTATAGTAAGATTATTTAAAAACAACATAAAAATCACACATTTTTTTTGTTAATCAGAAGCTAAAAAAAAAGTGTGCGCCTAATAATAAGCAATTAAAATAAACAAAAATTTTAAAAAATATAAAAAATAAAATGTATAAATAAAGATAAAAGAAACAAAAATTCAATAAATTACAAAAATTGTACCTAAACACGAGAGAGAGAGAGAGGGGGGAGGGAGGGAAGGAGGGAGAGAGAGAGAAAAGAAAGCGAATGAGTAAAAAATATTTGATCTTGTATAAATAGAGGGTATTGAGAAAAATAAACTAATTAAATTAATTTATATATTTTGTTATCATATTTATTATTTATTAAATAATTCGATATTTACTCCAATCAAATTAAATAATTAATATAATTAACTAAATTAATTAATTGATATAATTAATTATAGTAAATGGTGAAATTTGAATGTCTAATTAAATTAATTAATTGATATAATTAATTAATTATAATTGATTTGCTTTAACGAATTAAATGAAATAAATCAGGAAACACCTTAAGAGCATGTTGTAACACCCTAACTTTTAGCACGTCATGATTGTACCAAAAGTAAGGTGTTATGGACCTGTTTTTCTTATTAACTATTTAATATTGAGCCTTTAGTTCGATATCGCATTTTAGTTTTTAAGAAAATACCAGAAAATTATTTTTAGTAATTACAATCACACAGTTATTAATAATAATATTGCTATACAATTAAATTCAATATAAAACTCAAATACAATACAATACCTATCCCTCTAGATAAAATAAAAACCTGAAGCAACAAGGATGAGGGAACTCTATAAAAACAATAGGAATCACAAATAAATCTACTAATCGTCTGCAGCTTCTTACTGAATCTCCGAACCTGTGTCACTGAAAGGGTGGAAGATTTGGGGTGAGAACAAACCACACGTTCTCAGTAGGGAATGGGAATGCTGTAAAAGTAATGAATTTAATGCAAATAATTAACTTTACTCAATAAAACTATTTTGTTAACCCTTTGGAAATAATTTTATTTCTACTTTAGATAAATAATTACTTTTCTTTAAATCTCTAAACTCAAAACAAATTTTAAATATAAAACTAGTCACATTTTCTGTCTCTCAGCCACATAGTTAATCCTCAGTCAAATGTCAACTCGTAATCACTTTAATACACTCACAAACAAATAGTGCAAGCAAGAGATTCAATTCAATGTACAAGCAAGTCACAACAAGACAAACAATACAATCACAAAGTAATAAAACAGGCAAGCGCAATCAAATGCAAATGCGCAATCAATATGATGCATGTCTATCCCTAACGCAGGCCATGAGCTCATGTGTCGGTTGCCTACCCGCTCCCGACATTACCCGCGCACAAGTCCCAGATATGGTTTTCCAGATGCATCAGTGTGCTTATAAGTCGTACGGCTAGGCCGCATCAGTGTGACTTTTCAAATCAATAAGCGTACATCTGGAAAACAGTTCTCAGTGTGTGGGCATCCCCACTTTACATTTGGCACTAAGGCCCAAACAACGTCACATCTGCTCTCCTGTAGCAGACACTTCATTAATTAATATATTCTTTAAATCCTTGTTCTCTGCTCTCCTGTGGCAGAGATTCCTTTTCTTAATAAACCGAGCTCAAATCTTTACTTAAAACAAAATCTCTCCTTAAAAGATTGGGTTTAAAACATTATATTTTTCTTAATAAATAAAATTTTAAAATAGAATAAATCTTTTCTTAACTAAATATATTTTAAATAATTTAATTTTCCAAAACCAAATCTTTTAAAATAACTTCTCAAATAAAACCTCAGATTTTATAAAATTTCGGCGGTATTTTCTCTAAAATTCGGACTAAACCACCCATACGGGTTCCCTATTCCTCAACAATCACATTTTCACAACCTCAATCCAAACTTAATTCGACCAATTAAACTCTCATAACAACCAAACCAGTCACATTCACAGCAATAATCCATACTCAATATCATTACTATATATATTTGCAATTATCCAATTAACTTTGTAGGCATTCTAAATTAAAAACTTAACTTTAAAAATAAACCCCCTACCTCCGTATGAAATTAAAATTAACGAAATTTCTGGAAAAATTTTCTGATCGAGCTGCTGAAGAGGAAAGCGTCAGAAATCATTTGTGCCTTCTAGAAATCCAGTTAGCCAAACTCAAGGGAAAGAGAAGCTACGTCACCGTCAACTTCTACCGAATAAAAATAACGCCAACGTGTAGAGAAAGAAGATACGAACACTTTTACCGGATTAAATTTTTTATTGGATTTACGGATAGCAAAAAATCGAGACCGAAAACTCGAAAGTTTCACGGTTCTCCTCAGCCACACTCTCGGTCTCTCTCTTTCTTTCTTTTTCTTAGTGGTTCGGTGATTCAGTGAAAGGAATGCAAAATGATGATGATAATTGAAATAAAGAAACTTAAGTGTCATTAGTTATACATGCAAAGAAAACATGTGTCATGCAAAGAAAACATGTGTCATATTCGGCTTGCTTTCTTTCTTTCTTATATAGATATATAATAAATATATATAGTGGCTTATATGTATAATAATGTCCTTCGGCCATTTTTTTTTCTTTTTGAATAATAATAATAATAATAATAATAATAATAATAATAATAATAATAATAATATTTATAAAAATCAATTTAGACTGTAACTATCAATATAGTTTTTGATAGATAGTTTAAAATAATAGAATAAGTGATAATTAAATTAAATTTTATTTTTAAATTTAAAACATAAAATTTAATTTTAAAAATTCGGATTGTTATATTCTACCCACCTTACAAAAATTTTCGTCCTCAAAAATTGATATAAGATAGAAAAGATTCATATCAACTCCATTTTCAAAAATATCAACTCCATTTTCAAAAATATCGAAGAAAAGAAATAGAGAGGTGTGGCATGTTCAGTTTGCAAATGTGAAAGAAACTATATCTGATGAAAGAAGTTTGAAACAAAAAGTCTTACGACAAACAACCAAGGAAGAGATTCACATTAGCACGAATAAGGATTATGCGTTGAAACGGAGCTAACCCCTAAACTTAACTTCTAACGTTCCCAAACCCCGTAATTTACGTTACTTATTACTTCTATTGCGTCTATGATAACCTGTTAGTACTCTCATATACATAAATCATTAGTATTAAGTTGGCCAGACTTATTACCATGAGGTATGCAACGGTCGACTAACAACATTAATCAATAGACAGTCATGCATCTAAAACTCAAATTCTTGTCATTAGGACAAGTCCTATTGCATGACAGACACTCAGAGTATGCAGGGAAGCATAGTCAGTCCATTCCCAATGCTCTAACAAGGACGAACTGCTCTGATACCATAATGTAACACCCTAACTTTTAGCATGTCATGATCGTACCAAAAGTAAGGTGTTACGGACCTGTTTTCCTTATTAACTATTTAATATTGAGCCTTTAGTTCGATATCTCATTTTAGTTTTTAAGAAAATACCAGAAAATTATTTTTAGTAATTACAATCACACAGTTATTAATAATAATATTGCTATACAATTAAATTCAATATAAAACTCAAATACAATACCTATCCCTCTAGATAAAATAAAAACCTGAAGCAACAAGGACGAGGGAACTCTATAAAAACAACAGGAATCACAAATAAATCTACTAATCGTCTGCAGCTTCTTATTGAATCTCCGAACCTGTGTCACTGAAAGGGTGGAAGATTTGGGGTGAGAACAAACCACACGTTCTCAGTAGGGAATGGGAATGCCGTAAAAGTAATGAATTTAATGCAAATAATTAACTTTACTCAATAAAACTATTTTGTTAACCCTTTGAAAATACTTTTATTTCTACTTTAGATAAATAATTACTTTTCTTTAAATCTCTAAACTCAAAACAAATTTTAAATATAAAACTAGTCACATTTTCTGTCTCTCAGCCACATAGTTAATCCTCAGTCAAATGTCAACTCCTAATCACTTTAATACACTCACAAACAAATAGTGCAAGCAAGAGATTCAATTCAATGTACAAGCAAGTCACAACAAGACAAACAATACAATTACAAAGTAATAAAACAGGCTACCGCAATCAAATGCAAATGCGCAATCAATATGATGCATGTCTATCCCTAACGCAGGCCATGAGCTCATGTGTCGGTTGCCTACCCGCTCCCGACATTACCCAGGCACAAGTCTCAGATATGGTTTTTCAGATGCATCAGTGTGCTTATAAGTCGTACGGCCAGGCCGCATCAGTGTGACTTTAAGTCGTACGGCTAGGCCGCATCAGTGTGACTTTCCAAATCAATAAGCATACATCTGGAAAACAGTTCTCAGTGTGTGGGCGTCCCCACTTTACATTTGGCACTAAGGCCCAAACAATGTCACATTTGCTCTCCTGTGGCAAACACTTCATTAATTAATATATTCTTTAAATCCTTGTTCTCTGCTCTCCTGTGGCAGAGATTCCTTTTCTTAATAAACCGAGCTCAAATCATTACTTAAAACAAAATCTCTCCTTAAAAGATTGGGTTTAAAACATTATATTCTTCTTAATAAATCAAACTTTAAAATAGAATAAATCTTTTCTTTACTAAATATATTTTAAATAATTTAATTTTCCAAAACCAAATCTTTTAAAATAACTTCTCAAATAAAACCTCAGATTTTATAAAATTTCGGCGGCATTTTCTCTAAAATTCGGACTAAACCACCCTTACGGGTTCCCTATTCCTCAACAATCACATTTTCACAACCTCAATCCAAACTTAATTCGACCAATTAAACTCTTATAACAACCAAACCAGTCACATTCACAGCAATAATCCATACTCAATATCATTACTATATATATATATATATTTACAATTATCCAATTAACTTTGTAGGCATTCTAAATTAAAAACTTAACTTTAAAAATAAATCTCCTACCTCCGTATGAAATTAAAATCAACGAAAGTTCTGGAAAAACTTTCTGACCGAGCTGCTGAAAAGGAAAGCGTCAGAAATCATCTGTGCCTTCTAGAAATCCAGTTGGCCAAATTCAAAGGAAAGAGAAGTTACGCCACCGTCAACTTCTACCGGATAAAAGTAACGCCAACGTGTAGAAAAAGAAGATACGAACACTTTTATCAGATTAGATTTTTTATTGGAGTTACAGATCGCAAGAAATCGGGACCGGAAACTCGAAGGTTTCACGGTTCTCCTCAGCCACACTATCGGTCTCTCTCTTTCTTTCTTTTTCTTAGTGGTTCGGTGATTCAGTGAAAGGAATGCAAAATGATGATGATTATTGAAATAAAGAAACTTAAGTGTCATTAGTTATACATGCAAAGAAAACATGTGTCATGCAAAGAAAACATGTGTCATATTCGGCTTGCTTTCTTTCTTTCTTATATTGATATATAATAAATATATATAGTGGCTTATATGTATCATAATGTCCTTCGGCCATTTTTTTTTGAATAATAATAATAATAATAATAATAATAATAATAATAATAATATTTATAAAAATCAATTTAGATTGTAACTATCAATATAGTTTCTGATAGATAATTCAAAATAATAGAATAAGTGATAATTAAATTAAATTTTATTTTTAAATTCAAAGCATAAAATTTAATTTTAAAAACTCGGATTGTTATATCCTATCCACCTTACAAAAATTTTCGTCCTCGAAAATTGATATAAGATAGAAAAGATTCATATCAACTCCTTTTTTAAAAATATCAACTCCATTTTCAAAAATATCGAAGAAAAGAAATAGAGAGGTGTGGCATGTTCAGTTTGCAAATGTGAAAGAAACTATATCTGATAAAAGAAGTTTGAAACAAAAAGTCTTACGACAAACAACCAAGGAAGAGATTCACATTAGCACGAATAAGGATTATGCGTTGAAACGGAGCTAACCCCTAAACTTAACTTCTAACGTTCCTAAACCCCGTAATTTACGTTACTTATTATTTCTATTGCGTCTATGATAACCTGTTAGTACTCTCATATACATAAATCATTAGTATTAAGTTGGCCAGACTTATTACCATGAGGTATGCAACGGTCGACTAACAACATTAATCAATAGACAGTCATGAATCTAAAACTCAAATTCTTGTCATTAGGACAAGTCCTATTGCATGGACACTCAGAGTATGCAGTGAAGCATAGTTAGTCCATTTCCAATGCTCTAACAAGGACGAACTGCTCTGATACCATAATGTAACACCCTAACTTTTAGCACGTCATGATCGTACCAAAAGTAAGGTGTTACGGACCTGTTTTCCTTATTAACTATTTAATATTGAGCCTTTAGTTCGATATCGCATTTTAGTTTTTAAGAAAATACCAGAAAATTATATTTAGTAATTACAATCACACAGTTATTAATAATAATATTGCTATACAATTAAATTCAATATAAAACTCAAATACAATACCTATCCCTCTGGATAAAATAAAAACCCTGAAGCAACAAGGACGAGGGAACTCTATAAAAACAACAGGAATCACAAATAAATCTACTAATCGTCTGCAGCTTCTTAGTGAATCTCCGAACCTGTGTCACTGAAAGGGTGGAAGATTTGGGGTGAGAACAAACCACACGTTCTCAGTAGGGAATGGGAATGCCGTAAAAGTAATGAATTTAATGCAAATAATTAACTTTACTCAATAAAACTATTTTGTTAACCCTTTGGAAATAATTTTATTTCTACTTTAGATAAATAATTACTTTTCTTTAAATCCCTAAACTCAAAACAAATTTTAAATATAAAACTTGTCACATTTTCTGTCTCTCAGCCACATAGTTAATCCTCAGTCAAATGTCAACTCGCAATCACTTTAATACACTCACAAACAAATAGTGCAAGCAAGAGATTCAATTCAATGTACAAGCAAGTCACAACAAGACAAACAATACAATCACAAAATAATAAAACAGGCAAGCGCAATCAAATGCAAATGCGCAATCAATATGATGCATGTCTATCCCTAACGCAGGCTATGAGCTCATGTGTCGGTTGCCTACGCGCTGCCGACATTACCCGGGCGCAAGTCCCAGATATGGTTTTCCAGATGCATCAGTGTGCTTATAAGTCGTACGGCCAGGCCGCATCAGTGTGACTTTAAGTCGTAGGGCTAGGCCGCATCAGTGTGGCTTTCCAAATCAATAAGCGTACATCTGGAAAACAGTTCTCAGTGTGTGGGCGTCCCCACTTTACATTTGGCACTAAGGCCCAAACAATGTCACATCTGCTCTCCTGTGGCAGACACTTCATTAATTAATATATTCTTTAAATCCTTGTTCTCTGCTCTCCTGTGGCAGAGATTCCTTTTCTTAATAAACCGAGCTCAAATCTTTACTTAAAACAAAATCTCTCCTTAAAAGATTGGGTTTAAAACATTATATTTTTCTTAATAAATCAAACTTTAAAATAGAATAAATATTTTCTTAACTAAATATATTTTAAATAATTTAATTTTCCAAAACCAAATCTTTTAAAATAACTTCTCAAATAAAACCTCAGATTTTATAAAATTTCGACGGCATTTTCTCTAAAATTCGGACTAAACCACCCTTACGGGTTCCCTATTCCTCAACAATCACATTTTCACAACCTCAATCCAAACTTAATTCGACCAATTAAACTCTCATAACAACCAAACCAGTCACATTCACAGCAATAATCCATACTCAATATCATTACTATTATATATATATTTGCAATTATCCAATTAACTTTGTAGGCATTCTAAATTAAAAACTTAACTTTAAAAACAAACCCCCTACCTCCGTATGAAATTAAAATCAACGAAAGTTCTGGAAAAACTTTCTGACCGAACTGCTGAAGAGGAAAGCGTCAGAAATCATCTGTGCCATCTAAAAATCCAGTTGGCCAAACTCAAGGAAAAGAGAAGCTACGTCACCATCAACTTCTACCGGATAAAAGTAACGCCAACATGTAGAGGAAGAGGATACGAACACTTTTATCGAATTAGATTTTTTATTGGAATTACATATCGCAAGAAATCGAGACCGAAAACTCAAAAGTTTCACTATTCTCCTAAGCCACACTCTCGGTCTCTCTCTTTCTTTCTTTTTCTTAGTGGTTCGGTGATTCAGTGAAAGGAATGCAAAATGATGATGATTATTGAAATAAAGAAACTTAAGTGTCATTAGTTATACATGCAAAGAAAACATGTGTCATATTCGGCTTGCTTTCTTTCTTTCTTATATAGATATATAATAAATATATATAGTGGCTTATATGTATAATAATGTCCTTCGGCCATTTTTTTTTCTTTTTGAATAATAATAATAATAATAATAATAATAGTAATAATAATATTTATAAAAATCAATTTAGACTGTAACTATCAATATAGTTTCTGATAGATAATTTAAAATAATAGAATAAGTGATAATTAAATTAAATTTTATTTTTAAATTCAAAGCATAAAATTTAATTTTAAAAACTCGGATTGTTATATTCTATCCACCTTACAAAAATTTTCGTCCTCGAAAATTGATATAAGATAGAAAAGATTCATATCAACTCCATTTTTAAAAATATCAACTCCATTTTCAAAAATATCGAAGAAAAGAAATAGAGAGGTGTGGCATGTTCAGTTTGCAAATGTGAAAGAAACTATATCTGATGAAAGAAGTTTGAAACAAAAAGTCTTACCGCAAACAACCAAGGAAGAGATTCACATTAGCACGAATAAGGATTATGCGTTGAAACGGAGCTAACCCCTAAACTTAACTTCTAACGTTCCCAAACCCCGTAATTTACGTTACTTATTACTTCTATTGCGTCTATGATAACCTGTTAGTACTCTCATATACATAAATCATTAGTATTAAGTTGGCCAGACTTATTACCATGAGGTATGCAACGGTCGACTAACAACATTAATCAATAGACAGTCATGCATCTAAAACTCAAATTTTTGTCATTAGGACAAGTCCTATTGCATGGACACTCAGAGTATGCAGTGAAGCATAGTCAGTCCATTCCCAATGCTCTAACAAGGACGAACTGCTCTGATATCATAATGTAACACCCTAACTTTTAGCACGTCATGATCGTACCAAAAGTAAGGTGTTACGGACCTGTTTTCCTTATTAACTATTTAATATTGAGCCTTTAGTTCGATATCGCATTTTAGTTTTTAAGAAAATACCAGAAAATTATATTTAGTAATTACAATCACACAGTTATTAATAATAATATTGCTATACAATTAAATTCAATATAAAACTCAAATACAATACCTATCCCTCTGGATAAAATAAAAACCCTGAAGCAATAAGGACGAGGGAACTCTATAAAAACAACAGGAATCACAAATAAATCTACTAATCGTCTGCAGCTTCTTACTGAATCTCCGAACCTGTGTCACTGAAAGGGTGGAAGATTTGGGGTGAGAACAAACCACACGTTCTCAGTAGGGAATGGGAATGCCGTAAAAGTAATGAATTTAATGCAAATAATTAACTTTACTCAATAAAATTATTTTGTTAACCCTTTGGAAATACTTTTATTTCTACTTTAGATAAATAATTACTTTTCTTTAAATCTCTAAACTCAAAACAAATTTTAAATATAAAACTAGTCACATTTTCTGTCTCTCAGCCACATAGTTAATCCTCAGTCAAATGTCAACTCTTAATCACTTTAATACACTCACAAACAAATAGTGCAAGCAAGAGATTCAATTCAATGTACAAGCAAGTCACAACAAGACAAACAATACAATCACAAAGTAATAAAACAGGCAAGCGCAATCAAATGCAAATGCGCAATCAATATGATGCATGTCTATCCCTAACGCAGGCTATAAGCTCATGTGTCGGTTGCCTACCCGCTCCCGACATTAACCAGGCACAAGTCCCAGATATGGTTTTCCAGATGCATCAGTGTGCTTATAAGTCGTACGGCCAGGCCGCATCAGTGTGACTTTAAGTCGTAGGACTAGGCTGCATCAGTGTAACTTTCCAAATCAATAAGCATACATCTGGAAAACAGTTCTCAGTGTGTGGGCGTCCCCACTTTACATTTGGCACTAAGACCCAAACAATGTCACATCTGCTCTCCTGTGGCAGACACTTCATTAGTTAATATATTCTTTAAATCCTTGTTCTCTGCTCTCCTGTAGCAGAGATTCCTTTTCTTAATAAACCAAGTTCAAATCTTTACTTAAAACAAAATCTCTCCTTAAAAGATTGGGTTTAAAACATTATATTCTTCTTAATAAATCAAACTTTAAAATAGAATAAATCTTTTCTTAACTAAATATATTTTAAATAATTTAATTTTCCAAAACCAAATCTTTTTAAATAACTTCTTAAATAAAACCTCAGATTTTATAAAATTTCGGCGGCATTTTCTCTAAAATTCGGACTAAACCACCCTTACGGGTTCCCTATTCCTCAACAATCACATTTTCACAATCTCAATCCAAACTTAATTCGACCAATTAAACTCTCATAACAACCAAACCAGTCACATTCACAGCAATAATCCATACTCAATATCATTACTATTATATATATATATATATTTGCAATTATCCAATTAACTTTGTAGGCATTCCAAATTAAAAACTTAACTTTAAAAACAAACCCCTACCTCCGTATAAAATTAAAATCAACGAAAGTTCTGGAAAAACTTTTTGACCGAGCTGCTGAAGAGGAAAGCGTCAGAAATCATCTGTGCCTTCTAAAAATTCAGTTGGCCAAACTCAAGGAAAAGAGAAGCTACGTCACCGTCAACTTCTACCGGATAAAAGTAATGCCAACGTGTAGAGGAAGAAGATACAAACACTTTTACCGGATTAGATTTTTTATTAGAGTTACAGATCGCAAGAAATCGAGACCGAAAACTCGAAGGTTTCACTGTTCTCCTCAGCCACACTCTCGGTCTCTCTCTTTCTTTCTTTTTCTTAGTGGTTCGGTGATTCAGTGAAAGGAATGCAAAATGATGATGATTATTGAAATAAAGAAACTTAAGTGTCATTAGTTATACATGCAAAGAAAACATGTGTCATGCAAAGAAAACATGTGTCATATTCGGCTTGCTTTCTTTCTTTCTTATATAGATATATAATAAATATATATAGTGGCTTATATGTATAATAATGTCCTTCGGCCATTTTTTTTTCTTTTTGAATAATAATAATAATAATAATAATAATAATATTTATAAAAATCAATTTAGACTGTAACTATCAATATAGTTTCTGATAAATAATTTAAAATAATAGAATAAGTGATAATTAAATTAAATTTTATTTTTAAATTCAAAGCATAAAATTTAATTTTAAAAATTCGGATTGTTATACATGTCGCATCAGTTCTGTTATTAAGTGCAAAAATCTGATTTTTGTATAATAAAATAAATAGATAATAAAGACATTTTTTTAGATTAGTATAATTGTGCATTATTTATTATATATTAATTGTAATATTGTAATATAATTATAATAAATATATTTTTTTAAAATAAATTTATTTAGAGAAATATAAATTGGTTGTTAATAACTGGTGCCATTATCATATAATTATCATATATTATTATTATTATTATTATTATTATTATTATTATTATTATAATTAAAATGTTTAAAAATATTTTCGATTGATAATTGATAAGTAGTTTAATAATGTATTAAATATTGATTTGATATAATTATAATGGAGATATGTTTCTAAATTAGTATAATTATGTATTATTCATTAATATGATTATAATAAAGATATTTTGTATAAAATAATTTAGAATAAAGAAAAGTGTATTCATTTGGGAGGAAAAACGGAGTCACGAGAGATCGACACCTCACCTCATTAGTTGGAGGAAAACCCAATTTTAGTATATTAAGTAGATTTTACTTATCTATAGTTGTTAGATTAGACTTTATATTTATTGAGTCATGTTTCGTTCTAACAAATAAAATAGTTATGAAATCATTTTCACTTTTTCTTTTATTGGAATACATCTATTATATCATCATGATTTTAATAATTGATGTAAAATTTAAAAAATTAAATAAACATATATTTTATTTTGATTAAATCTAAGAGTGAATTATATATATTTCTATAGTCAAGAAATAGACTTAACTTTTTTTTATAATAAATAGTTTTTCAATTGTCTAATTTATAAAAAAAAGTCTCATCTTTTTATTTATCCTAAAGGTTAAATATTAAAACTAATATTAATACTTTTTTTATTAATAAAACTAAAATAAAATATAAAAATAAACTTTGAATAAGATTAAAAATACAAAATTTTGAATCTCAAAATATAAAATGATTATAAGATAAAAAAAAATTACTTAACTAGGAAAATTATATTAGGTTTTATGGTATATTTAAGGGAAATGAGAAGGATGCAAGAGAAGATGGATAAAAAAAAATTTTGTTGATTATGCAGTAACAATAATATTAGATGATAGATAGTAAGAAATGTAAGAGATAATGATAGAGTTTCCGTGAATGTGAATTAATGAGATAAGAGAGAATGTGAATGTACGTGATAAGAGAGAAGATGAAGTAGTGGAAGCTTTTTAACGTAGAATAACTGATATAGTGGAGTAGATTATTAGAAAGGGCAAAATTGAAAAAAAAAGAATTGGACACCAAATCAGGTTTTGTCATTATATATTTACTAGCGGCTCACCAGGCACTATCGTGCCTGTTGAGCCGCTTTTCTATTGAGTTTAAGAAATTAATTTTATATTTTTATTTTAAAATTATAAATTTAATAATAATTAAAAATAAATTATAAAAAAAATAAAATATCTTAAATTATTTAACATGTAAAATATTAAAAAAATAAATTTAAATTAAAAAATAAGATTAAAAATATTAATTTGCTATTATCTGTAATAAAATTAATATAAAAATTTATTGATATTATTTAAAGATTAGTTATTTATAAATATTATTAAATTTATTTATTTTTTCAATCCTATTTAATTAGAAGCAAATTTAAAAATTTATATCCAAAACATTTTTTATCTCCATCCATAATTCTAATAGATAAAAAATTATATTTTTTCAATTTTATCTTGAACCTCTTTAATTATCATTAATTTTATTATTTTTAAGATTATTAATTTTTATTTTAATTATATTATCTCATCATATTATACACTATCGTTTCTCTTATCATTATTATTATGTTGCCTTTTTTTTTATTCATCCCAATCGCAATTAATTATCACCATACCATTATTCTAACTCTCATTTTTGTTTATCACTCTAATCTATAACTACCATGGTGTTAACTTTTGAGTTATTACAAATTCGCTAAAGGAATTTTTTTCTTCTTTGATTTTTTTTTGGTGACTGAAATAAATTAAACAAAGAAAAACAAAAGAAACAAAACAAGGAACTGCTTAAATAGAGGGACAGTCCCGTTTAAGACTACTCTTAAACTCCTCCCAAGGTGAAAGAAGCTCCACATGCGAAAGTTGTAACTTCATCGCCATCTTTGCCATAGTATCTGCCACCGTGTTTGCATCTCTCATAATCAAACGAAAGTCAACACGCCAATTCCAATGCATGATATCTCTTATTTTGAGCACCAGTGGATCAATAAACCCAAAACCATCTTGAGTAACAAGATTAAATGCTTCCACACAATCCGTCTCACAAATAACATCTCGTTGACCCACATCCCAAGCTAAGAGATATCCTCTCCAAATAGCAAACAATTCTCCTTGAAGAATACTATTACTCTCAATCATTCCCAAACACCCCCTTTGCCAGCTCCCATTACAATCTCTAATAACACAAGCAAAACCAACACTATCACCCGAACCAAAATAACTAGCATCACAATTAATCTTAAAAGTACCAATGGATGGGGGATTCCAAAAACCATTTAGAGTAGAGGGAAGGGACATACGTTGTAATTCAAAAATATTTCTAAGCTCCTTTTCTGAAGTTAATGCCAGACAAATGACTTTTTCCGGAGGCCAAGTTTCATGGGGATTAAAGATGTCGTTATTCCTTGCTCGCCATATCCACCAAAGTCCCGAAAAGAACTTGAACGGGTGCTCTCTGCTATGATACAAGAACCAGTTCTTTAAATCCAAAGGATGACAAGGAATATCCAACCTTTGCCAGACAAGCTGAGCTTTTGGACAATCCCGAATACAATGTATAACCGATTCCTGGCTAGAAAGACATCTTGGACACCTATCCGATGACGACATCCCTCTTCTAAAGCGAAAACTTGCAGTAGGAAGAGCCTCCTTAAGACACAACCAAGCCAAAAACTTATGCTTTTCCGGAACAAGCTGACGCCAAAGCCAAAGCCAATTCTCCCTCTCCTCCCAACCAAACAGCTGCTTACACAACCACAAGTAACCATTGCGTGAGTCATAGACTTTGGCAGCAGACCCACTCCAATACCAACCCACTTCCGGACCTGCTTGTTCATCTGGATTGTAAGAGAGAATATTATCTTTCAGATTTTGAGATAAAGGAGAATAAAGAGTATCCAAATGCCACCTACCAACCGACCAAATATCCTGTATCTGGAGATTCGAATCAGAAATGTGGACATAATCCATCTCATTAGATAACCGTCCTTCTCTCCTCCAGCTAGAAAACCAAAAATTCTGGTTCAAATCTCCAATACACCAAGCAAACCCATCCTTCAACACTTTCCAAGCCTTGCAAAGACACCTCCAAATGGGAGAGTCCTTGTTCTTAGGATAACTAAAACAGTCATATAGAGATGATCGGTATTTGGCATCCAATAATTGGACCCATAGCTTGTTTGGCTGCTGGAAAAAAGTCCAAACTAGCTTCCCAAGAAGAGCAATATTTACACAATAAGGATCTCTAATCCCCAAACCTCCATATTTTTTTGGAGTAACCAGTACCTTCCAACTAACAAGATTCAATCCTCTTCCATCAACTTGTCCTTTCCAAAGAAAATTCCTCATCATAGACTCCAATTTACTAATGATTCCTTTGGGAAAAATAGAGACCTGCATCTGGTACGTGGGAATAGCAGCGGCAACAGAATTAACCAAGCAGAGTCTACCAGCCCGATTGAGTAAACTCCCTTTCCAGCTTGCTAGCCTACTCCGAATCTTATCCAGGACACCATTGAAAGCTGAACGAGTCACTCTAGAATGGCTAAGGGTAACTCCAAGATACTTGCCCAAATCCTGGACAAATCTGATAAAGGATACCCCAGTGAAAACCTCTTTCCTTGTTGCAGAGACATTCTTGGAGCAAAGCGCTTTAGACTTCTCCACATTAATCTTCATCCCAGATGCTTTGCAAAAAGTCTCTAAAACCAACATCACATTTTGCACTTGTCTTTTTGTAGCTTTACAGAATAGAAGCAAGTCATCCGCAAACATTAAATGGGATATTCTTGGTCCCCCTCTAGAAATAGCAACCGGCTCCCACAAGCCCAAATCAACCTGATGACTAATAAAGCATGCCAGTCGCTCCATACACAACACAAAAAGATAGGGTGACATAGGGTCTCCTTGTCTAAGACCTCGGCTAGGAGTAAAGCCATTTAGACGACTCCCATTCCAAAGAATAGATAAGGAAGAAGCAGTGACACAATTCATAATCAAATTAAGTGTAGGAATAGGAAAACCAAAGCTCTTAAGGGTATGAGCTAAAAACCTCCAGTCAACTCTGTCATAAGCTTTCTCCAGATCAATCTTAAAGGCCAGTGTGCCTTTCTTTGATTTAGTCTTCTTCATAAAGTGGAGGACTTCTTGAGCAATAATGATGTTGTCAGGAGTTCCTCGTCCCGGAATAAATCCTCCTTGAAGCGGGCCAACAATCTCCGCAAGATGAGGACGAAGCCTATTAACAAGGACCTTCGTGATGATCTTGTAAACTACATTGCAGAGACTAATCGGCCTGAAATCTTTCATAGATACCGGTGATTCAACCTTTGGAATGAGAACCAGTAAAGTCTCCAACATTCTCGGATCAAGAGTAACACCGGAGAATGCCTGCTTAACCATCTTCCAAACATCAAGACCAATGATCTCCCAATATTCTTTGAAGAAGAAAGCTTGAAACCCATCCGGACCTGGAGCTTTAAAAGAGTTCATGTGAAAAACAGCTGTTTTGACTTCCTCCATAGTAACTGGTGCCGTAAGATTATTGCAAGCTTCCTCATTCAGAGAAGGAAGAGGCACATCACCAAGGCAACCCAAATCAACATCATCCAAATGACAGAATAAGCTTTTATAGAAAGACTCTGCTTCTTGACTCAGAACCTCTGGATCAGTTTTCCACACTCCATCCTTGAGAAAAAGGCCATGAATCTTATTATGCTTCCTTCGCGCAAGAGTTTGAATATGAAAGAATCTTGTATTCCTATCCCCGAACCTTACCCATTGCTCTCTGGACTTTTGGAACCATAGGAGCTCTTCTTGCACTAGAGTATTATTATAATCATCAAGCAACTGTTGCTCTTTCTGACGCAAATAAATACTATCCACCACTTCCAAGCGCTTTTGTAAATAATTAATCTGCTGCTCTAATTCACATTTCTTAACAAAAATGTTACCAAATACCTTCGAGTTAAACTCTAGTGAATTCTTCTGTACTTCTGAAAGCTTGCCATGAATTCCTCTATTACCAGACCACCATGACTGGTTCACAATATCTTTATACCCAGGATGAGTAGCCCAAGCAGCAACAAATCGGAAAGGTCGATTCCCTTTAGGCTGAGGACGACCTTTACAACGCACCAGAATAGGGCAATGATCAGACTGAAGCCTATTTAAAACTTCTGCATAAGCCTCTGGAAAGATAGATAACCAACTACTATTTATACAGACTCGATCAAGCTTTTTTGCCACATCAACATAATTTTTCACCCTCCTGTACCAAGAAAACTGCCTCCCGATAGTCTTCAGATCAAACAAACCACTATCCCCTAATGAAGTAGCAAACATGTCTGCTCTTTGATGAGAAAATTGACAGCCCTTAGATTCATGAGAAAATTTGACTTCATTAAAATCACCAAGAACAATCCAAGGTCCTTGAAAAACCATGGATTGTGCAACAAGATAATCCCAAAGGAGAACCCTTTTATTAAATTGAGGACTGCCATAAATACCACTACACCTCCAAATTAAATTATCAAAGTGAACCTCAACAGTAACACCCTGATCAAAAGCATCAATGAACTTACAACAAACACCCTTCATAGAGGATAGAAACCAAATACCTCCCTTATGCCCCTGTGCCTCTACTATACCAACAGAGTGATACCCCAACCTTTCCCAAAATAATTTTAAATGCTGAAAAGGGGAGTGAGTTTCAACCACAATAAAGAAAACAGGTCTAAATTTCCTAACAAGTTCCTTACAATGCACCCGGGCTAACTTATTAGAAGCACCCCTAATATTCCAAACAATCATATTTAAACTATCCATAAATAATAGGGACAGAATAAATAAGAACATAAACTCTAAACAGAATCACCAACCTCAATAGGTGGTTTGTCCTGCGGTACTGGCACACTCTGATCCTCAATAATTGCCACCTTTGGACCCCCTGACACTGCACTTGCCATGCTTCCATCTACTAAGGTTTCCTCCGTTGTGCCACCATTTTTATCAACTGGCGAGTTCTGCAAGGAGGAAGGCCGAGGACGCTTTCGTAGAGAAATTCCACGACGTGCAGGAGTTCTGCGTGATGGAGATGGCGCAATTTCATGTTTTTCTTGCTTCCCCATCCTAATGCCAGTTGATTTGCCTCCATCACCATGCAAATTGGGCCTTGGAACCCTTCTCGAACCAAACTTGTGCTGCTTTCCATCTTGGTCCTTCAAACTTGATGACTGGCCCATTGTAAATTTTTTCTTACGCAGCACTTGTTGCCAGCCTTCTCCATCATCCATGCATGCCTCATTAACAAGACCATCAGGCACGTGAGGAGCCAATGATTCCGTAACCACATCCTTCCCTTTAACAACTCCTAATTTCTCACCCAAATCACGAGCTTCTGATTCAGCCTCTTTTTGAATCTCGTGATTGTTGTGTGGCACTAGTGTTGGGGCTTCATTATTTTTTCCATCACCAAAGGAATTTATGTTTCCTTCCAAGGACTCCTTCTCCATGCACAACGATTTATCATGCCCATACCGTGCACAAGTAGCACAAATCAACTGTAAACTCTCGTACTCCACTTCATAAGTCACACCCTCCACTATAATATGTTTGATTACAGGCAACTCAAGATTAATTTGAACACAAGCTCGGGCATATTTTCCTCTTTCTGCGAGCTTAGTAGCCAAATCTACTTTCACCGGAATCCCAATTGCAGAAGCAATTCGCAGCATTGCTTGTTCCTGGTAGCACCAAATTGGAAGTCCCGAGACTCGAATCCATACCAGCGTTGATCCAAAGGATTTTTCGCATGGCCTAAAATCCACATCCCATGGCTTTACTGCAACATAGTGACCGTCTATCAACCACGGGCCACCAAGAATGACTTTCTCACGATCCCCAGCAATATCAAATTTAACCAAAAAATATCCAAATCCCACATCCAACAAATCAAACCCTCCTTTGATGCGCCATACTATCCGGAGCTTATGCATGAGAGCCGTGTAGCCATAATACTTATCCAGCACCTTGATCACGATGGCTTCCTTATAAGGTTCAGCTAGACAGCTCTTTGCCTCCTTGGTAAAACTGACACTTGGTGGACGAGAATCACCTTGCTTACCTGTCACCGTCGCGATACCATCCCCAGATAAAGACCCTACTAATGCAAAGGCCTTAGACTTTTCTGCACCAATAACTTTATCTCTAAAAGAGACCTTGGATGGCTTTCCTAACCCCTCTCGAGAAGAACCCTCCTTAACACCGGATACATACCCACCCACGCTCTCCCCCTTATCTCTTCCGATGGCATGGCCATCTTCCTCACCGTGTTTCACCCTCAACCGCTCGCCCCCGCTTTCTCCTTCTCTCATTCTCTTTGAGTACGGAGTACGTACTCTTTCTCTGCTAGGGTTTTGACTGTTTATTTGAAGTTTGATAGTTTTCTTCTTTGATTTAGATATCTAGATGTATACTTATTATATAAATCCTTATTATTTTTCAGACTTATTTGTTAAGTCATATTTTATTGCTTTCAGACAAAATTTAAGATATCAATGATTCAGATTTTTTTGTTTATCAAATTATAAAATTTGTCAACAATTATAAAAAAATAATATCAAATATTTTATATCTTCTTAAAAGAGTAATATTATATGGACACTACTATTTTAGTTACTATTAATATATACAATTGAATATAAAAATATTACATTATTATTGAATATTTTCCCTATTCTTAACACTTATTTGTAATAATTCTTAATCTTTCTCTAAATCTAATATGTCAACTTCTATGTCTCTAACTAATAAAATTTTTAAGATTTTCATAAAATTTCATTTAATTTCAAAACAAAATTGTAATTTTTATATTGTTATTTTTTCTAATATTTTCAGAAAATTAATTTTTATGCTTTTTAAATTATAAATTTGAGATAAAAAATAAAAATTTTAATAAATAATAAATTATTAATAAATAAAAATAAAAATTTTATATGTTATTTATTTTTTAATGTATAGAATAATAAAATTTAAATTAATTTAAGTATGATACTAAAATTATTATGTTATTTTTATATGTAACAATTAAGATAAAGATTTATAAAGATTTATAAATTTATTTATTTTTAATCTTATTTAATTTAAAGCAGATACAAAAATTTAAATTTAAAGAATTTTTTTTCTCGCATAATTTTAATTGCTTTTTTTTATTTTATATTCAATATGTTAAATTATCTTTTGTTTCATTATTTTTTTAAAAAAATTTATTTTTAATTTTATTATTTTTTACCATTCTCTATACACATATTTATCATTATTTTTTTTAATTAAGTGAAATAAAGATAGGGAGAGAGTACTACATGTACTCCATAGAATAAAGAAAAAGACAACATGAGTAGAAGTTATGTGTAGAATAAAAAAAGTAACTATACAAAGAACAAAGGAAAATTAACTAATAATTATATTTTTGACCAAATTTTAAGACGAAAATTATATTAAACACTATTTATCAATAAAATTAAGATAGAAAAGTGAAAATTGGACACTAAACTCTCCTATTCCCTTTATATATTATTATAGATATTTAATTTAAAGTACATTAAGATATTATAATAATATCTATAACAATATTATTTAGGATAATTATGGAAGGTTTATCGAATCAAAACTTAAGAAAAAATAAATTATTATTAATTAAATAAATATAAATATACAGGATTCTTACTTATATTTGGATCATTCCGTCTATTACTTGGACCAACTTCACTGTTATTATTAGTATCTGAATATTTATAAAATTTATTATTAGCATGAAAATATATTGTAAAAGGTAATTCATATTAAATGATATACTAACTACATAAATTTATTAATGGGATGTATAACGCACGCCTTCTGGCAAGGTATTGCTGCCTCTGTTCTTCGCTCATGTTTTGTCTTTGTCGCCAGACATAGTCTTCCCAAGTCGGTCCACCACTTCCATTGGTATCCTGTCAACGGTAATTAATCAAAACAAACATATAAACATAGTTTCACACTTTTATTTAATGACGAAAAATAAATTATATTAGATGAAATGAGAAAAATGCATGAAAAGATGGATGAGAAATGAAGGAAGTTTTTCTAGTAAAAGCAACGTGAAGTGAGAGAGAATAAGGGAAGAAAGAGATAATTATTATAGAAGTTACGTGGAATTATAAAATAAGAGAGAACGTGAATGAAAATGAGGTAGTGAGAGTATTGTAATGCGGAATAACTAACGTGGGCTAGGTTATTAAGAAGGATAAAAATGGAAAAAAAGTTTTGGACACCAAAACAGGTTTTGCCATTATATATTGTTATAGATATACAGAGAGTTGACTATGACTTTGGTGTCCAATTTTTGTAGACTATATATATTAACCCTACAATAAACTATTTCAGAAAGTAAATTATGAGGACAAAATAGACATAAAATTTGTTTTGAAAAATCCAATAACTTCCCACTATGATGAAAACAGTTTTGTTACGTCTGTACCTATAAAAACACATCTTCCAATAGAAAATATCAGACGGTCTGTAAATTGCTAATAAATAAAAAAAATGAACTGATGTGAATATCAATATCTTTTCACATTCTTCACCATATTCATGCTTTATTTAATTCTATGTTAGTTTTAGTTTATATCATTTGTTTTATCAGTGTCTTCGCATTCTTTACCATGTTCATATTTTGTTTAATTTTAGTTTATATCCTTTTGTTTTGAGTACGTTTATACTCTCAGTAGTTTGGTTTTTAATTTTCTGTATTTTTTGCTGTTCTGTTATTCTCCTTTCTTCAACACTCTCGCCTCCATCCTCTTTCATTACCTTCATCCACTGCAATTGTAATAATGTTCACTTATATCTTTTCTTCTCTTTAGTTTACATATCTAATCTATATTTTCAGTCATTTCCGTCTCTTTTTAATTTATTCCCAACTTTTGATGTATGAAAATAGTACTGTGTCTCTTTTTTTTTTATCAATTTAATGTAGAAAGAAATAATTTTTTTGTCTTATTAATTTTGATGCAGAAAAAATAGTTTCTTTTTATTTGATATGTATTTTTATATGTCTTTATCTATCAATGATTGAATGAAAAAGTTTCATAAATATTTTGTTAACTTATTTTTTTTAAATTGCTTTACAATATATTTTTTTTTTATAAATATTGATTAGGTAGAATATTATGTTCAAAATTTGAATACATAAATATTTACTTTAATATTAAATTAAATTATTAATTTTGTCTACCACAATATTATTTATTTTGTATATTGGCTAAGTTATTTGATTGGCATATATATAGAATGCAGGAAAGTTCGCACCTATCAAGGATTTGTTAAAAATATTAATATGTTAATTTCCTAAACTATCTAAGCTATTAATTATTTAGAGTACTGGATTTGATATTTAATTATATAGAGTACTAGGTTTGACATTTATTAATTTTCTAAATTGTATTGTACAAGAATTAATTAATTTAATATTATTTATTTGTCACATAATTAATATATAAAAGATAAAAAAATCTACACCTACCAATGATAGAATGAAAAATTCTCACGGATATTTTGTTATTTTTTTTTATTTGTACTCTATTTTACATTGAATAATATTATTTTTTATTGATTATTAATTCGACATATAACACACTAAGGCTGGGTTTGGTAAAGATTTTACTTTTTAAAAGCTGCAGCACTTGCGTTTGGTAAAATTAAATTAAAAATAACTTTTAATAAGTACAAGCACCACAATTGTGTTTGGTAAAACAGCTTTTAAAAGTTAAAAAAATTATAATAAACATGTTTATAACAAAAAATAATTTTTTTTAAATTTTTTAAAAATTTATATAATATTTTAAAATAAAATAATATTAAAATAAAAAATTCATAATAAACATAAATATAATAAATAAATTCTTTTATTTTTTAACTTTAAAATTTTATATAAGTATCATAGAAAAAATTTGAAAAAAAAATATGATTAATTAACATTACTTGAAAAAAAAATTACAAGAAACAATAAACTGATAATATGATTCATGAATCAAATTTTGGAGTTCTAATTGAATTAATTAACACTTTATTTTAATACTAACTCAAATTTTAGAAACTAATAATTAACATATTTACTTGATTTATTCCCTGTACTAATATAAATAGATTTATCATTAGTCAATAATAAAATTTGTATGTAATCCAATGTTAGTACTGTGTACGTTCATTACCCACCTATATATATTGGTTCACCTTTACAGATCACAAAAAATAGGACACTTATCTCAAATAAACTACTCTTATAATTATATATCTATATTTACATATGTATATACATGTTGTTATTATAATTTTGACTAATGTTCATGCAAAAAAAATTTTATGATTGATTTTCATAAACCAGATCAACCTCTTCCCGTTTCAAAGAACAGAGAAAAACAAACATAATAGATCTACTAAAAAAATATAAAAATTAACGCAAAAAAAAAATAACATAAATAAATAGAAGTTCATACCTAATATGTGATAGAGATGTATTTGTATTGAAATTTGTGAAGATTAGGTTGAAAAATAAAAAATATATAAAGATTGTGTTAGAATTTGTAAAGGTTAGGATGAGAAGTTAGAAATATACAAGGATTTTAATGGCAATATAATAGCGGGAAATATGTGCGAGAAAATGAAAATAATTTGGTAAGCATAAGCCAGCTTTGAAAAGCTCCCTCCTAGGTGCTTTCAAAAGCACCTTAACTTTTAAAAGCCGTAAGCACAAGCACTTGGACTTTTTAATTTACCAAATACAAAATGACGTGCTTGTGCTTTTAAAAAGTACAAGCACCTCTTAAAAAAGTTTTACCAAACCCAGCCTAAATGTAGCAATATAAGAATTTTGTTAATTGATTTTTTAAATAATCTAGGGACCTAAGATAAAAATTTTGTTAATTGATTTTGTTAATCTCTTTTTTATTTTTAATCTATTTTACATTAGATAATATTATTTTTTTTTATTAATTATTAGATTTACATATAACATTTAAATGTGGTAAGACAAAAACTATGTTATACATTTTTTATTGTTTCAACCTTTATGATTATTTTCTTCTCTTTATTTTTCTATCTCATCTCATGAGCTATGTAAGTTGTAATTTATTATTTTTCATATATATATATATTCTATTTTTTAAACTATTTTATTTTATTAGGTTTTTTAATTTATTTTATTGTATTTTTCTTTTACTTTAAAAATTTTAGGGATCTAATGATCTTCTGTTTAAACGATTCCAATTATATGATTAAGAAATAGTTCAAGAGAATATGTTTAAATTTTGAGAATTTATTAAGTCTAATTATTATATAAAAAGTTAAAAATATTCTAAACTTAAAAAACTATTTAATAATAAAATTGTGTTTGTTCAAAATCGTAAAGAGAGACAGAGAGAAAAAGAGAAAATTAAAATTTTTAACTAATTACAAAAATTTACCACCATCAAAACTATTAAATTTGAGTATATTAAGCAAGGTTTTGAAAACCGGACCGGTCATTGAACCGCTCTAGTCACTGGTTCACTGGTTTATTGGTCTGACCGGTCTAATCGTGGTTCAACCGAAAAAACCGTTCCTTAATAAAATAATAAATAAATTATAAATAAACATCCTAAAGTATCTTTCTAATTTAAAACCCTATATAAAATATCACCAACTAAATGTAATTAATCATCAAAATACTCAAATTTACAGCAAATATGTTGACATTTAACATAATTATACTTTCTTTAAAAATAGTTGGATTGAATTGCAGTGCACAAGTTAAAAATAGAGAATATAACCTTAATGTAGCTAAGTCAAAAAGTAAAACAAAACAGGAATCTTACGCTTGTAGGCTTCAATATAATCATTACCATACAGAAGAACTTTCTTGAAGGGATTTATGGCAACCAAAATTGTACAAGATATGATTAACAAGGTTAAATTAAAAGAACACTTTCCAGTTGTCTCACTGAGTCCAGCTAGATGGAACAAACATCACTGTGTACTATGGTAATTCTAGATCAAATCTTACTTTTCCATCAGGCAGTAAAACAACAGACTCAGTTCCAGACGATGTTATTATCTTCACCAGCTCCCAATTCCCATTTGAAAGTTGAAGCCAACACTAAACCTTCTGAAACAATGAACTTTAGAAGTAAGGGAAAGAAATAGAAAATTCTAAACTATCCATGTCTTACTAATAATGAGAACAGAAAAACTCAATCTCTTGAACTCAATAATTACATCAGTTATTCAACTAAATAATTGCATCGGTTATCATAAACTGATTTCAAAGCCTAGAAGCAGAGTGAAATTAAAAACATGAGGCATATAATCAATCAAAAGATCAATTGCAAATTTTTTAACAAGAACAGCAGTTAAGAACAATGAAATTAATAAATCATTCACGAAATTAAAAACAGCAGCAGCATTCAGCAACAAACACTTAGCATTCAGCACAAACAGCATTCAGCAACAAGACCATATCTGAACTCAGCAATCAACATTCAGCAACAAACATTACAAAACATTAACCAATAATCACACTAAACCTCCAACCAGCAACCAGCAATGACAAAATAGCAACAAACATGTAAACACTCTAAAATAGTGATGACACTAAACCTGCACCCAGCAACCAGCAATTACAAAACAGCAACATTATCAAACATTACAAAACATTACACACAAATTTGAACAAAAATTCCAGAAATTAAAAAGAACAAGAAGAACAAAGCATTCAGAAATTAAACAGAGCCATCACTTATCAGTAAACAGAGCAAATTAAAAGGAAGAAGCGAATGCGAAGCAAAATTAAACAAACCCATCAGTAACCAGAAACAAAATTAAACAGAGCCATCACTCATCACTCATCAGTAACCACTAACCATGGCAAAATTAAAAGGAAGGAGCGGATGCGAAGCAAAATTAAACAAACTAACAAAGCCAGGGATGGGGGCAAGGAGAAGGAGAGAAGGGGGCAAGGGGCTCTCAGCGCTACCGAAGCTTTGTTTATTTTTTCTGGGTTGTAAACGAAACGGCGACGAGACGACGGCGAGCTGCTCCAAGGCTTGAACAGAGAAGCCAGGGATGGGGATGACGTGCCGCGCTAGAATAGAGGTCCTGGGTTTTGGCTCGGGAAAGGGGGAAGGAGGAACCTACGGAGGCGCCGACAACCACGCACGGCGGTAGTAGAATCGTTGAGGAGGAGGCTAGGGTTTTGGTTTGTCAGTATTGTGAACTTTGATTTAGAAGGGGATGAGATGAGTGTGGCATTCACGAATGAGAGAGGGGTGTTGGGGGAAGGGGGTGACCGGGTGAGAGTGACGCGTTGCTTTTCCTTTTTTTCTTTTTTCCAAAAAACTCCAAACGGCTTCGTTTTTAAGGAACCGGTCGGTTTCCGGTTCGGTCCAACCGGCCGATTTTTGGCCGGTTCAACGGTTTTTAAACGGTTCTTGACAGAACGGTTATAGACAGCGGACCGGACCATTTTTGTTGCCGGTTCCCGGTTAAACCGGTTCGACCGGCCGATCCGGTCCGGTTTTCAGAACATTGATATTAAGTGAGGATTAATAAGAAGCAAATCAGAATGATAAATCTAAATATTTTCTATCTCTCTTTATATAGTGTTTCACTTTAAGTAACTATTTTAAATGGATAGTATTCAAATGACTAACAAAATAATAAAAAGATATGCATTAGATTATGAAAATTAATCTCATCCTTATAATACAATGGCATTATTTCAAAATATGTAAAATAAAATAATAAAGTACACTTAAATTAATGTGCAAAATAAAATAAATGTGAAACTTAGATAGTAGCAATCAAACATGAATAGCGCAATGGTTGCCTTTTGTCTCAAGGTACTATATTAAACTGTGACTTAAATTTATAATTATTAGTTAAAAGACTTACAACTATGTATTTTTTATTATTTTAGTTAAAAATAATATATTTTGATATTGTTTTTTAGGATGACTGACATCAAATTTTGATAATTTGAAACAAAATTTTAAATGCTTTATGTCTTACTTCTTTTAACAAAACTTCAACAACTCATAAAAGTTAACAGAATAGATCGTTATAAATCAAAGTGATAGACGAGATTAAAAGTTGCAATAATAATATTCGGTGATAATTAATTACGGTCGGGTGAAGAGAATGTGGAAGGAGAAAAAAAAATGAGAAAGGAGAACAATGTAATATAATAATGGCGATGAGACAATACCAAGTACGTGTACAGAGAATAATAGTAAGAAAAAAAGTGTTTGATATAGTAAGGGAATATAATAAAAATATAAATTAATAATTTTGAAAAAATAACAAAATTAAAGATAATTTAAAAAATTAAATATAAAATTAAAATATTTTTTATCAATTTGGAATTATGCATGAAGATAAATAGTGTTTTAAATATGAATTTTTATCTCGACTTCAAATTAAATACTATTAAAAATAAATAACAAAAGTTAATAACGTTTATAAATAGTTAATTTATAAATAATGTTTCAAAATTTTTATTTTGATTTTGTTACCCATAATAACAATATAATAAATTTGTTTAATATCTTATTTAATTTAAATTTATAAATTTTATACATTCTAAAAGTTAATCTGATAATATGGGTAAAAATTTTAAATGCTTTATGTCTTACTTCTTTTAGCGAAACTTTAACAACTCATAAAAGTTAACATAATAGATGGTTATAAATCAAAGTGATAAATAAGATTAAAAGTTGCGATAATAATTTTTGGTGATAATTAATTACGGTCGGCTGAAGAGAAGGTGGAAGGAGAAGGAAAAAATGATAAAGGAGAACAAGAAAATATAATAACGGTGATGAGACAATGACAAGTATGTGTTTAGAGAATAATAGTAAGAGAAATAATAGTGTTTAATATAGTAAGGAGATATAATAAAAATATAAATTAATAATTTTGAAAAAATAATGAAATTAAAGAAAATTTAAAAAATTAAAAATAAAATTAAAAATAAAAATAAAATATTTTTTAACAATTAGAATTATGCATGAATATAAAGAGTCTTTTAAATATAAATTTTTATCTCAGCCTCAAATTAAATACTATTAAAAATAAATAATTAAACTTAATAACGTTTATAAATAGTTAATTTGTAAATAATATTTTTAAATTTTTATTTTTATTTTGTTACACATAACTTTTAATTGAATAATTTTGAAGTGTTTATATAATTAATTTTATGGCCAATAAATTTGACGGTTTTTCAAGACTCGAGAAGTTATCGATAAGGAGATGTATGATGAATTATGAATGATTTTGTCCAGATACACAATTTTTATACTCTCCTATTTTGATTATTAATTATTCTTATAGTTTGATATTTAAAAACGAAAAAAAATAAGCATTATGATTTCTTCTATTTTTTACTATTTATAAAAAAAGGAAAGTCTCTTCATATTCAGATTCGTATTTTGACCTACAACTTAAAAAAGATGAAGAAAAATATGAATATCCATGACATTTAAGTAAAAATTATCTTTTGTAAATAACTAACATGTATTTTAGTTTATATATACTCTTTTGAATCAAGATAATGTTATCATTGTTATTTTTTAAATTATATTTTTTCTGATATTATATATACCTCTCTATTGTGAGCTTTTATAATTTAATATTTTAAAGATTTTTATAGTAATTTTAATTTTAATAAAATATGATATAAATAAGGTCATGTCAATATTAAAATAAAAAAAATACTTATCTAATAAATTTGAAGAATGAATAATACATTAACAAAAAAATAAAATTAATTTCTTAAAAACAATAAAAAAGCGGCTGAACAGACACGATAGAGCTTATTGAGCCGCTAGTTGTTATCTATAACAATATATAATGCCAAAACATGGAGGTTTGGTGTCCAATTTTCTATTTCCTGTTTTAACCCTACTAACATAATTCAAAAATATTATACAGTTATTTATTTTACTAACAGTTACAAAAACTCACGCGTAACTTCTATTCGATTCTTTACTCCCACGATCTCTTTTTTTTTTTATTTTGGTCTGATTCTTCTTTATCTTATAAACTCTTCTCTGTACCGCACAATTATTTAAATGAGTTTTTTTTGACATCTTAAACTAGGTAAAGACGATGTTAAAAGATTTATTTTCGTGGCCATATATGAAATAAAAAAAAATAATTTGAAGCCAACAAGTGTTTAATCAGTGGTGATAAATAATTTTTTTGTATAGATCTTATTATATTCGGAGGTATTCATTTAAATTATGTTTTGTTTAATTCTATATTGGTCTTTGTTTGTATAGTGTTGTTTTAAGTATATCTGTGAGTACTGTTAGAATTTTATTTTCTGATGGTCTGTCCAGTAGTTTAGCCTCATTCTAAGTATTCTATTAGAATTTTTTTAATCATAAAAAATATATCTTTTATTTTTTTTATAATTTCATCTATTTTACTGGTTTTTTTTTACCTCCTAATACACTTTGTTATATTTCTCTTGCTGCCATTATTTTTTTACCTTCAACGCTATCGATTTCATCACATCCATCGTTACAAATTTTATTTAGTTTTATTGCAGTTATTATGTTCACGTATAACTTCTACCTATATTTTTTTTTCTCTTTAATTTACTTATCTAATTAATATTTTCATGGTTCTTTTACTTTTTTTTAATTTGTTCCAATATTTCACGTACAAAAGATAGTGTTCTATCTTTTTCTCTTATCAAAAAAGAACTAATTTTTTTCATATTATATGTATTTTTTTTAAATATGTCTGTATCTATCAAGGATGAATTGAAAAAGTCTAATATTTTGTTAAATTTAAGGATTTTTAAATTCTTCATATGTGATAATATTATTTTTTAATTTTTAAATTATTAATTATACAGAGTATTATATTTAAAATTTGAGTACATGAATATTTATTTTTAAATTAAACTAAAATAAATAAATTATATTACAAAAATATAATTTATTTTGACTTCTATAATATCATTTGTTTGACATATGGCACTGGTTATTTGATTAACATATAAAATATGTAACATATAAATATTGATAATTAATTACGGTGGGGTGAAGAGACGGTGGAAGGAGAAGAAAAAAACGAGAAAGAACAAAGTAATATGATAACAGCGATTAGACAATGATAGGTATGTGTATAGAGAATAATAATAAGAGAAAGAATAGTGTTTGATATAATAAGGGGATATAATAAAAATTATAAGTTAATAATTTAGAAAAATAATGAAATTAAAAATATTTAAAAAATTAAATATAAAATTAAAAAAGAAAAATAAAATATTTAAAAAATTAAAAAATTTTTAAAAATTAAATATAAAATTAAATGCTTTATGTCTTACTTTTTTTAGCGAAACTTCAACAACTCATAAAAATTAACGGAATAGATGGTTATAAATCAAAGTGATAGACAAAGTTAAAATTTGCAATAATAATACTTGGTGATAATTAATTACGGACGGTCGGGTGAAGAGAATATGGAAGGAAAAAGAAAAAACAAGAAAGGAGAACAAGGTAATATAATAATAATAACGGCGATGAGACAATGACATACAGGTATGTGTATAGAAAATAATAGCAAGAGAAAGAATAGTGTTTGATATAGTAAGGGATATAATAAAAATATAAATTAATAATTTTAAAAAAATAATAAAATAAAAGATAATTAAAAAATTAAATATAAAATTAAAAAAAATAAAATATTTTTAACAATTGAAATTATGCATGAAGATAGAGAGTGCTTTGAATATAAATTTTTATCTCGGCTTCAAATTAAATACGAATTAAAAATAAATAATTAAACTTAATAACGTTTATAAATAATTAACTTGTAAATAATGTTTCTAAATTTTTATTTTGATTTTATTACACATCATTTTTAATTGAATAATCTTAAAGGGTTTATATATTTATTTTTATGGTCAATAAATCTGACAGTTTTCTAAGGCTAAAGAAGTTATTGATAAGAAGATGTATGATGAATTATGAAATATTTTTGTCAGATACACAATTTTTATAATCTCCTATTTTATTTATTAATTATTCTTATATTTTGATATTTAAAATGAAAAAAAATAAGCATTCTCATTCATTCTATTTTTTACTATTTATAAAAAAATAAAGAACTCTTCGTATTTAGATTTATATTTTGGCCTACCATTTAAAAAAGATGAAGACAAATATGAATATCCATGATATTTAAGTAAAAATTATCTTTTGTAAATAATTAACATGTATTTTGATTTATATATACTTTTTTGAATCAGAATAATGTTATTGTCATTATTTTTTGAATAATATTTTAGTTTATAATAATTTTAATTTTAATAAAATATAATATAAATAAAGTCACATCAACATTAAAATAAAAAAATACTTATCTAATAAATTTAAAAAATAAATAATATATTAACAAAAAGATAATATTAATTTCTTAAAAACAATAGAAAAGCGGCTGAACAGGCACGTTAGTACCTGTTGAGCCGCTAGTAGTGTAACACCCTAAACTACCAAAGTTCACACTTCCGACTGCGCGACTCTGATAGCTCGGACATTACGACGACTTTTATACTATTTAATACTAAAATATGAGCCTGTTTAAAACTTTAAACCGCAATACCAATCCAAAAATACTTTCATCCGATATCATACATCCATAAATACCATACAACTTACAAAAACTCATAAAGAGTACATACATATATACACTTATATACATAGATAATATTACAAGCATTATCCAATACAATTCCTATCCCTCTTACAGAACATATCAAGATAAAGGCGAGGGTACAAAATATACTAAAGCAATACAGAGTTCTCAACAACAACTAAATAAACTCTTCGTAACTTCTGCGCCCATATCCTGAAAGGGGAAAAATGTAGGGGGGTGAGAACATTATCCTCGAAAGGGTTCTCAGTAGAGGGTTTTTGGGAATTACTGTAATAGGATACATGAAGATAAACCGTACCAGTGATTAATAACCGTCTTATGCCTCTTTTCAAAAACAACGGTTTACAATAAAAGTAAAGTCGGAAATCTTATCTGAAAGAGGAACCGTTCAATTTTCAAAACATCAAAAATCCTTTCAAAGAGGTTTATCTAAACTGAACCAAAATAGCCTTTCATATTTTATTCCAAACCAGAAACAAAAAACCAAAATCAACCATTGGTTCATCTCATTCCAATCACGGCCCTAGGCCCAAACAATCCAACAATAACCAATCACCACAATCCAACAGAGTCCCAGTAGCAAACACAAATAGGAAGATGCAAACACAAACAAACAGTTATTGCAAGTAGAACAATTAGCAATTAATCACATAGGCAAACCGAGTACAATATGCACACCCAAACAATGTCACATAGATGCATATGATGCATGCCTGTCCCTAGTGGCTGATGATATCATCTGTTGGTTATATAGCCAACCCGACACGTCCTGGTAGCTAACCATGGACAGAAACACCCATCGCGGAGCAAGTAGGTTTGAGCTACAACCCCCTTGCTACTGCCCGCTCAACCCAGAGCCAGTGGAATAACCACTACTGCGGCTACTACCCAGGCAGGTGTTTAAAAGCTCAACCTGGAGCGAGTGGAATCACCACTACTACCGCTACTACCCAGGCGTCACAATCTCTGACCTGGAGCAAGTGGGACGAACCACAACCCTTGCTACTACCCAGGTATCTCAAGCATATATTCATTCAGTCCCAGCCATGGATCAACATCCATCTCAGCCATCCGGCTTAAATTCATAATTCATAATCAGCCATACGGCCCATAACTCATTCGGCAATCAGCCATAAATCAATATCATACACAGCCATTCCGGCTCACGGTTCAATCCAGAACCAGCCAATATTCATAATCATACACAGCCATCCCGGCCCATAACAAAACAGCACTTCCACCATTCAACATCATCAAATTCATAAAACTGGCATTTAAGCCATAAATCACTTTTCTCAAGCCATTTCACTTTGAAATCAAATTTCAACTCTTTTTAGCCTTGGCTTTAAAGATCTCATTTCTCAAATCATCTCAGGCTCATAAGCCAAATTTACTCAAAGTGAGTTCCCTTTTTAAAACAAAGCCACTCTCGGCATTCTCTTTCCAAAACTTCCAAAACCATGGAAAGTTAAAGACTCATTTTGGGAACATTCAAAATCACCCATCTAACAATGGGATTTTATAACAAAAGTTTCTCGGCAGAGTCCCAAGTCTTTAGGGAAGGTCAACCTATATCAATTCCTTAAAATTCATTGAAACTCTTAAAATCATGGATTCTCGGTTCAAGTAAATAAAACTGAATTTATTATGAAACCGACCATACAAAATCACAAGTTCCAACCCGGTCCAAAAATCAACTCATTTGAAAAGGAACCGGTTCATTTGAATCAAACCACTTTCAGGTTTCTTTTTGGAACCCATTTTTCAAACTCTTCCAAAATGCCTCAAACTTAATTACTCAATCAAAAGTCTAGATTCCTTTGAAATCACTAAAAGCTCCTTTTTATATTGAAATCAATATTAGAGCATCATTCTTTCCTTCAGTGATTCAAACGGTAAAAATAGTTCATTTCTAAATAAGTCAAACTCAAGGCATAAAGTTCACTAAATAAATTAAGCTTGAAAATATAAATATTCTCTTAATAAATCAAATAATACAACTTCTCAAATCCAATCCTTTTTAAATAACTTTTTAAACAAGACTCGGATTTTGTAGAAATTTCGGCAGCACCTCCCCTAAAACTTGGACTTTTGCCACCCGGTTCGGGTCCCAACTAAACCGTTTCTCATTCCTTTTCAATAGCTCAAAACCAGAAATCAATTCAAAGCAAGCTAAATCCAACAGTCGCCTCAGTGGCATATCTCAAGAAAACCATTTCAAAGTCAACTCAATATCAACCGATTTAACTCATTTCCAAAGCTTTAAAGAAACGGTTCAGTAACAAATCATTTGTCCAAGATCAAGTCAATTAAAGTAAACCAGGCTGAATTCAAAAGCGCATTCGACTTTTCACATCATCAAATAATTGACTCAAATCAAATCAATCCTCAACGGATTAAACTCAGATTTCAAATCTTTAAAGAATCACTTCAAAACATTACATTTCACAAGCCGCACAACAATTCAGCCAAACCAACATCCATAGTCATTCGAGTCAATCAAATAATACACAAGGCAGATACAATCACCAATGACACAATATCTCGCACCAGTATCCATATGTAATAATTCCAATACACAAAACAT
The DNA here is from genome assembly GCF_059453495.1 of Arachis ipaensis. Classification (NCBI taxonomy): domain Eukaryota; kingdom Viridiplantae; phylum Streptophyta; class Magnoliopsida; order Fabales; family Fabaceae; genus Arachis; species Arachis ipaensis. The sequence goes on along the minus strand of NC_142442.1, from coordinate 77,465,941 downwards.
AGTTTTTGGAAAGCTCCTCTACCTCAAAACGCAAATTCCATAACTCAAACGCGTCACAGAGTCCTTTCCGCCTCGACCCGAAATCAACAATCAAAATCCCGGCTACCAACACCTCAGCTCCAAACCGTTTTCTCAGAAACCACAACGACTCTAATCGCAATATATAATAACCGAGATTAACTCTCATAACAACAAATGCTACAACTCCTCAACGTATAATAGAGCAGTAACTAGAGGGCTTTCAGATCGAAACACTTACCGAACCGAAGGAACGGCTGAACCAAAATAGCGGCGGTCTCCGAACCGGTTCGACGGCAGCCCCAGGAGCCATCCTAGGCGGCAACGGTGATCAGACTCTAGCGACTGAAATCAATATGCAGTGATTGTAATGCTTCCGAAAACTCAGGAGAAACAAAACCCAATACTTAAAACCTTACCGGCAGGATTCTCCGGTGACGGCAGAAATAGCCAGAGGCTTCGGCGGTGGTCCCAGAAGTCACAGAACCACTCCCGGCTGCCAGGAACACAGAAGGGCAGCTCCCTTCTCCAGCGGCGACACCTGCGGCGGCCTGAACCCCTTTTTGCCAGCGGCGGTTTGGGCTTACCATCATCAGCAGCAGCGAGCTCAGATGGTGGCAGCGGCGTCCTGATCAGATTCCAAAACCCAGGAGCAGAGGCAGAAAGGCATCTCCCTTCTTTGATTTGCACGACGCTACCCTTCTCTGTACCCAGCAGCGGAGGACCTCGGCGGCAGAGAGGGAGGCAGTCACAGTGGCTCATCGACGGCACCAGGGAGCACGATGTTGACAGCGGCGCTCGCGACGGGCTTCACGGCGAGGAGCGACCGCAGCAACTCAAGCCCCACGAAGACGGCAGCAGCGGTGGCAGTTCTCGGCGACCCATCATCTGCGGCGGTGCTGGGCAGAGACGGCGACGACGCAACTGGCGGTGACGAGCTTGGACGACGATGGTAGCACGGACAGCAGAGGCGGCGTGACGAGGCTGGACCCTTCCTCCCCCTGCGCGCGCGTTCTCTCCTCCATCCCGTGGCAATGGGTCACGGCTTCCTTTCCTACAACGGCAACACGACGGCGTGGCGGCAGTGATGCCCGCCGGCGACGTCATTCCTTTTTTCCTCTCCTCTTCCCTGCTTTTCCCCTTCCCCTTCGTTTATTTTCTTTCTTTCTTTGATTCATTCTTTTAGGAACACAGAGGAAACTCAGCGTGTGTTGCCGCTGCTGAGAGCAAGGAAAGGTTGGGGGTGTGGCTAAAGGGAACCGGGTCATGAGTTAGGGTTTCATTTTCAAAAATTAGGGTTATGGGCACTTTGGTAACTTTACTAAAATTAGGGAATAGAGTAATTGAAACCCAAATTAAATCCAACACTAGATGTATATAGAAAATACTATTTGCTCATCAATTTTTACAAATTACTTTCAATAAAATGCCCAAATCATATAATTAGAAATAATATACTTAATTTTTTCATTTTTCCAAAATAGCAATAGTAACATTTAAAATATTACTTATCTAATCCAAATCATATAAAATCCTTATTATTTCATAACTATCAACTTTATAATTCAAATATAGAAAATAATCCAATAATTATAGAATTGGATAATCTATAACAATATGTAATGGCAAAACCTGTTTTGGTGTCCAAAACTTTTTTTCCATTTTTATCCTTCTTAATAAACTAGCCCACGTTAGTTATTCCGCATTACAATACTCTCACTACCTCATTTTCATTCACGTTCTCTCTTATTTTATAATTCCACGTAACTTCTATAATAATTATCTCTTTCTTCCCTTATTCTCTCTCACTTCACGTTGCTTTTACTAGAAAAACTTCCTTCATTTCTCATCCATCTTTTCATGCATTTTTCTCACTTCATCTAATATAATTTGTTTTTCGTCATTAAATAAAAGTGTGAAACTATGTTTATATGTTTGTTTTGATTAATTACCGTTGACAGGATACCAATGGAAGTGGTGGACCGACTTGGCAAGACTATGTCTGGCGACAAAGACAAAACATGAGCGAAGAACAGAGGCAGCAGGCGTGCGTTATACATCCCATTAATAAATTTATGTAGTTAGTATATCATTTAATATGAATTACCTTTTACAATATATTTTCATACTAATAATAAATTTTATAAATATTCAAATACTAATAATAACAGTGAAGTTGGTCCAAGTAATAGACGGAATGATCCAAATATAGGTAAGAATCCTGTATATTTATATTTATTTAATTAATAATAATTTATTTTTTCTTAAGTTTTGATTTGATAAACCTTCCATAATTGTCCTAAATAATATTGTTATAGATATTATTATAATATCTTAATGTACTTTAAATTAAATATCTATAATCTATAACAATATATAATGACAAAACCTGTTTTAGTGTCCAAAACTTTTTTTCCATTTTTATCCTTCTTAATAACCTAGCCCACGTTAGTTATTCCGCATTACAATACTCTCACTACCTCATTTTCATTCACGTTCTCTCTTATTTTATAATTCCACGTAACTTCTATAATAATTATCTCTTTCTTCCCTTATTCTCTCTCACTTCACGTTGCTTTTACTAGAAAAACTTTCTTCATTTCTCATCCATCTTTTCATGCATTTTTTCTCACTTCATCTAATATAATTTGTTTTTTGTCATTAAATAAAAGTGTGAAACTATGTTTATATGTTTGTTTTGATTAATTACCATTGACAGGATACCAATGGAAGTGGTGGACCGACTTGGCAAGACTATGTCTGGCGACAAAGACAAAACATGAGCGAAGAACAGAGGCAGCAATACCTTGCCAGAAGGCGTGCGTTATACATCCCATTAATAAATTTATGTAGTTAGTATATCATTTAATATGAATTACCTTTTACAATATATTTTTCATGCTAATAATAAATTTTATAAATATTCAGATACTAATAATAACAGTGAAGTTGGTCCAAGTAATAGACGGAATGATCCAAATATAGGTAAGAATCCTGTATATTTATATTTATTTAATTAATAATAATTTATTTTTTCTTAAGTTTTGATTCGATAAACCTTCCATAATTGTCCTAAATAATATTGTTATAGATATTATTATAATATCTTAATGTACTTTAAATTAAATATCTATAATAATATATAAAGGGAATAGGAGAGTTTAGTGTCCAATTTTCATTTTTCTATCTTAATTTTATTGATAAATAGTGTTTAATATAATTTTCGTTTTAAAATTTGGTCAAAAATATAATTATTAGTTAATTTTCCTTTGTTCTTTGTACAATTACTTTTTTATTCTACACATAACTTCTACTCATGTTGTCTTTTTCTTTATTCTATGGAGTACATGTAGTACTCTCTCTATCTTTATTTCACTTAATTAAAAAAAATAATGATAAATATGTGTATAGAGAATGGTAAAAAATAATAAAAATAAAAATAAATTTTTTTAAAAAAATAATGAAAGAAAAGATAATTTAACATATTGAATATAAAATAAAAAAAAGCAATTAAAATTATGCGAGAAAAAAATTCTTTAAATTTAAATTTTTATATCTGTTTTAAATTAAATAAAATTAAAAAATAAATAAATTTATAAATCTTTATAAATCTTTATCTTAATTGTTACATATAAAAATAACATAATAATTTTAGTATCATACTTAAATTAATTTAAATTTTATTATTCTATACATTAAAAAATAAATAACGTATAAAATTTTTATTTTTATTTATTAATAATTTATTATTTATTAAAATTTTTATTTTTTATCTCAAATTTATAATTTAAAAAGCATAAAAATTAATTTTCTGAAAATATTAGAAAAAATAACAATATAAAAATTACAATTTTGTTTTGAAATTAAATGAAATTTTATGAAAATCTTAAAAAATTTATTAGTTAGAGACATAGAAGTTGACATATTAGATTTAGAGAAAGATTAAGAATTATTACAAATAAGTGTTAAGAATAGGGGAAATATTCAATAATAATGTAATATTTTTATATTCAATTGTATATGTTAATAGTAACTAAAATAGTAGTGTCCATATAATATTACTCTTTTAAGAAGATATAAAATATTTGATATTATTTTTTTATAATTGTTGACAAATTTTATAATTTGATAAACAAAAAAATCTGAATCATTGATATCTTAAATTTTGTCTGAAAGCAATAAAATATGACTTAACAAATAAGTCTGAAAAATAATAAGGATCTATATAATAAGTATACATCTAGATATCTAAATCAAAGAAGAAAAAACTTCCTTTAGCAAATTTGTAATAACTCAAAAGTTAACACCATGGTAGTTATAGATCAGAGTGATAAACAAAAATGAGAGTTAGAATAATGGTACGGTGATAATTAATTACGATTGGGATGAATAAAAAAAGGCAATATAATAATAATGATAAGAGAAACGATAGTGTATAATATGATGAGATAATATAATTAAAATAAAAATTAATAATCTTAAAAATAATAAAATTAATGATAATTAAAGAGGTTCAAGATAAAATTGAAAAAATATAATTTTTTATCTATTAGAATTATGGATGGAGATAAAAAATGTTTTGGATATAAATTTTTAAATTTGCTTCCAATTAAATAGGATTGAAAAAATAAATAAATTTAATAATATTTATAAATAACTAATCTTTAAATGATATCAATAAATTTTTATATTAATTTTATTACAGATAATAGCAAATTAATATTTTTAATCTTATTTTTTAATTTAAATTTGTTTTTTTAATATTTTACATGTTAAATAATTTAAGATATTTTATTTTTTTTATAATTTATTTTTAATTATTATTAAATTTATAATTTTAAAATAAAAATATAAAATTAATTTCTTAAACTCAATAGAAAAGCGGCTCAACAGGCACGATAGTGCCTGGTGAGCCGCTAGTAATCATAACTCATCTCAAATTCAATAAATCAAAACTTGCCTTAATTATCTTTAATAAAATAATTTCTGAAATTAAGGCTATAAATAACCATATGATTTGAGACTTGATCATAATAAGAGTTTTCAAAAGTTCTGGGTCTTACAAGTAGATATAATGCTAAGATTTATTTTAGTGTCCAATTTTTTTTCTATTTTTATCCTTCCTAATAACTTACTCTTAGTTACAGAATTCCTACTACTTCATTTTCATTTACGTTCATGTTCACGTCAATGTAACTTTTATAATTATTTCACTACTAATAAGATACCAGTTTCTCCCGTTAATTTCTCTCACTTCATGTTACTGCATAATACTCCAGTATAGGTCAATTACAAAATTCTCACTACTTCATCTTCATCTATAGTAACTAATAGAATACCAATTTCTCCTCTTAACCTCTCTCACTTCACATTATTGGTTACTCCATAATAGAAAAAATTTCTTTCATTTCTCATCCATCTTCTCCTGCATGCTTCTTACTTCACCTAAATATAACATAAAACCTTTTCGTCATTAAATAAAAGTGTAAAACTATGTTTATATGTTTCTTTAGTTAATTACAATTGACAACATACCAATGGAAGATTCACGTGGAAGTGGTCGACGAACTTGGCAAGACTAAGCCAAACAACGAAGACAAAATCTGAGCAAAGAACAGAGGCAACAAAACCTTGACAGAAGGTGTGCCAGTTACCAGGGAGTATTAGACGAGGAAAACAAATCGATACATCGAGTGGAACTAACATGACAACACCATTACAAGATATCACAAATACACCCGCTCATCAATATTCTGTATCAGGTACTCTAAGTTATACTTTTCATTAATAAATTTATGTTGTTAGTTTATCATTTAATATGAATTATTTTTTTACGATATATCTATGTTATTGTACTTAATACCAATTATGTATAATTTATCTCTTGAGTGTACCCTTACATTATTAAATTATATTATTTTCATCTTAATAATAATTTTTCTAAATATACATCACAATAACAGCGGAATTGGTTCAAGTAATATACCGAATGGTCCAAATATGGGTAGGAATCCTGTATATTTATATCTATTTAATTAATAATAATTTATTTTTCTTTAAATTTTGATTCAATAAATTTTTTATTATTGGGTAAATAATATTATTATAGATATTATTATATTGTCTTAATGTACTTTACATAATTATAATCTCAATTATTAGATAATTTAATAATTTTTTAATATAATATTATATACATATAAAATTACTATAACTGTATTATTATAAGAAAAATATATATGTTCAATGTTTAATAATATATTTGTTATTAAATTTTTTGACTCTATAACAAAAAAACTTAGTGAATAATTTTGGTATATTTTTTTAACTTTTTATTTATAATTTAGTTTGCCATTTAATTTGAATTATCTATAACAATATATAATGCGAATACTTCAAGTTTGGTGTCCAATTTTCTTTCCTATTTTAACCCTGCTAAGTGCCAACATAATCCAAAACTAATTTTACAGTTATGTATTTCACTACCAGTTACAAAACAAATTCACACGTAACTTCTTTCTCAATCCTACACTTAAATAATCTATTTTTTTATCATTTCTTTAATTTTCTTTACTTCTCTTACTCAACTCTAACATTTTTACCTTTTGAATAACTCTTTAGACAACTTCCTAAAATAGACTATGACTATGATAAATGTTGGTTTTAGAAGCATGTACGAAAAGAACAAAAGAATAATTTATGATGAAAGAAGTGTTCAATTATTATCAATAGTAGTGATAAGGAATTTTTGATAAATTTTATTATATTTTGTGATATTTATTTAAATTATATTTTATTTAGTTTTATTTTAGTTTTAGTTTGTATCGTGTTCTGAGTACAATGTACTCTGTAACTTCACTGTAATTATTTTATTAGAGCTTTTGTTGTAGTTTCTTAAAAAAAATTATTATTTTTGTATTTCTTTTGATATTTTTCTTTTCCTTTCTTTAACATTCTCAATTGAATTGCCTCCATCTTCCTCCTTTGCCTTTTTCCACTGCGGTTACAATTTTATTTTCCAATTTACTTACTCAATCTATATTTTTAATCTATTTTTTATTTTTTTAATTTGTTACCAATTTTTTATGTAGATAAATAGCGTTATGTCTTTTTCTCTCGTTAATTTGATTTGACAAAAACAACCGTTTCTTTACCTTTTATATGTACATTTTATTTATTTTTTTGACATGTTTGTATTTAACTATCTATCAACGATGGAATGAAAAATTTTATAAATATTTTTTTAACATTTTTCTTTTTAAATTACTTTTAATGGGATAATTTTTTTTAATTTTCTAAAATACTTGATTACTTAGAATATTGTATTTAAAATTTGAGTATATACATTTTTTAAATTAAACTAAAATAAATAAATTATATTACAAAAAAATTTATTAATTTTGTCTTTTACAATATTATTTGTTTGGCATATTGGCTTAGTTATTTAATTGGTATATAATACATCCAAGAAAATCACACCTATCAAGTGTTTCTTAGAATATTAGTATACTAATTGTCTAAATAATTAATTATTTAGAGTACTAGATTTGATATTTAATTATGTAAAGTATTGTATTTATCATATAGAGAATAATAGCAAGAGAGAATAGTGTTTGATATAATAAGGGATATAATAAAAATATAAAATAATAATTTTGAAAAAATAATAAAATTAAAGTTAATTTAAAAAATTAAATATAAAATTAAAAAAATAAAATATTTTTTAACAATTGAAATTATGTATGAAGATAGAGAGTACTTTGAATATAAATTTTTATTTGGGTTTCAAATTAAATACTAATTAAAAATAAATAATTAAACTTAATAACTCTTAAAAATAGTTAATTTGTAAATAATATTTTTAAATTTTTATTTTGATTTTGTTACACATAATTTTTCATTGAATAATCTTGAAGGGTTTATATATTTATTTTTATAGTCAGTAAATCTGGCGGTTTTTTAAGACTAAAAAGTTATTGATAAGAAGATATATGATGAATTACGAAAGATTTTTTTTCAGATACACAATTTTTATACTCTCCTATTTTGTTTATTAATTATTCTTATATATTGATATTTAAAAACAAAAAAAAATAAGCATTCTCATTTATTCTATTTTTCCACTATTTATAAAAAAATGAAGACCTCTTCATATTTAGATTCATATTTTGGTCTACCATTTAAAAAAGAAGAAGACAAATATGAGTATCCATGACATTTAAATAAAAATATAACTAACATGTATTTTGGTTTATATATACTCTTTTTGAATCAGAATAACGTTATTATTATTTTTTTTAATTATATTTTGGTTTATAGTAATTTTAATTTTAATAAAATATGATATAAATAAAGCCACATCAACATTAAAATAAAAAAATACTTATCTAATAAATTTAAAAAGTGAATGATACATTAACAAAAAATAAAATTAATTTCTTAAAAATAATAGAAAAGCGGCTCAACAGGCACTTAATTTCTTAAAAACAATAGAAAAACGGTTGACGTGCCTGTTGAGTCGCTAGTTTCTATAATATCTCTATGTTAATGTACTCTTAGTACTATTTATCTGTAATTTATCTATCAAATGTACTCTTAAGTTCTCAACAAAATTATTTTTAATTTAATAATAAATTTTTTAAATATTTAGATACTCATAATAAAAGCAAAACTGATTCAAGTAATAGACCGAATGGTAATAAATATGAGTAAGACTCCTGTATATTTATTTAATTAATAGTAATTTATTTTTTCTTAAATTTTGATTCAATAAACCATTCATTATTGTCCTAAATAATATTATTATAAGAATAAATAAAATGTTTCCGCCGTATCATTAAAAAAATTATATTAGATATATGTTTAATAAAATAATTGTAACTTAAATTTTTTCACTATATAACAAAAAAAAATTGCATATAATTTTGGTTTTTTTTATACTTTTCCTTCTAAAAAAATAGATATATCAGAAGTGGCAATTTTTTCACTATATAAATTTAAATTGATAAATTTACTATTTTTAATATAAGTATTATACTACCAGTTTAATATAATTTTTATATTCATGAATTACTTATCTCTAAAGAATAATTATACACTGTAAAATATAATCATTTAAAATACATTATTGTCGTTCTAATAATATGATTGCTATTATTCAAATGCTCATAATAATAGTGGTCCAATTAATATCTAATAGAATTTTACATTTCATATCTTTTTTAATATTCTACAATTCTTTTAAACGTTTTATTAAATACACAAAAAAGGTTCAAATATTTTTCATAAATATATATAACATTGTAAATTATAAATGATAATTTCTTCACTCAATAAATCTATTATATGGTTACACTACTTGAATCATTTTTCAAATGGTAACTTTTTACAGGAACTCAAACGGTCTATCATGTATTTATATTTTATGTTCACTATTTATTTTTTTTAGTTATTCAGAGTTTGGATAATTATGATATTAATGGGTATTCTATGTATTCTATTACTTCCAATCAATTTAATTTTATATGATTTGTTTCTTATAAAGTAACTTCTCATTTACCATTGATACTGTACAAACTTAATTTATTGAACAATTTTATAATTTTGTTAATGTGTTCTTTTTACATGCTATCAGAAATTCATAGAAATAGATCTGATCAAAATAGTAGATGTGAAAAAAATATAACTAGTTAGTATTCTACTTTTTTTTCTTTATATATTTAGTATTGTGACACAATTTTAATAGATAATAAATTTATAAAAAAATTATTATTTTATCCTTATATGTTAGTATATTAATGTATCCATAGTAAACATTAAGTGTGAGTATAATTGATGTTAAAAAATTTATTTATTTAAGATCATTACAAGAACCAATTATAAAAAAAGAGTGACAATGCCTAACAAAAAAAATTAAAATCTATATACAAAATTTTTTATAAAAACCAAAATGATACTTAAAATATTTATTTGCCAATTAAAATGAAAAATATGTAAACTTTAGCAAAAATAAAAAAATAGTTAATTTAAAAAACATTATATTTTGTTGAATCATTTTGTTATAATTCACACAAATATGAAAAAATAAAATAATTAAATAAAATATATTTTAGGAAATAAAATGAATAGTAAAATTTAAAATGATAACTCTAGGCGAAAGCATATAAAATAAAAATTATTAGAAGTAATAGAACAAATAAAATATGAACCAATATTATCTTCAATTGTATTACTTCGACCAGTAATATCTAAACATTCAAAACATGAAACAAAACATACAAACTAAAAATTGCTATAAGACAACTGATGCAACTAAGAACTTTATACAAAAAAATTATGATATAAAGATAGCATTTTTAAAAAAAACTTTTATTTATTTCAGACTCAAACTATATTGTATTGACTATTTAATCTGAAAAAATAGTCCATAACAAACATAATGTTATCTATAACAATATATAATGCTAAAATTGATTTTAGTGTCCAAAATTTTTTTCCATTTTTATCCTTCTTAGTAACTTACTCTTAGTTACAAAATTTCCACTACTTCATTTTCATTCACGTTCATGTTCACATCAATGTAACTTCTATAATTATTTCACTACTAATAGGATACCAGTTTCTATCATTAATTTCTCTCACTTAATGTTACTGCATAATACTCCAGTATAGGTCAGTTACAAAATTATCACTACTTCATCTTCATTTATAATAACTAATAGAATACCAGTTTTTTCTCTTAATCTCTCTCACTTCACATTATTGGTTACTCCATAATAGAAAAAATTTCTTTCATTTCTCATCCATCTTCTCCTGCAACCTTCTTACTTCACCTAAATATAACGTAAAACCTACTGTAATTTGCTTTTCGTCATTAAATAAAAGTATAAAATTATATTTATATATTTCTTTGATTAATTACAGTTGACAATGGAAGATTCACGTGGAAGTGGTCGACGAACTTAGCAAGACTGCCAGGCAACGAAGACAAAATATGAGCAAAGAACAAAGGCAGCAACACCTTGCCAGAAGGCGTTCCAGTTACTGAGAGAGTATTAGATGAGGAAAACAAATTGATACATCGAGTGGAAATAACATGACAACACCAATACAAGATATCACAAATACCCCCCTCATCAATATTCTGTATTAGGTACTCTAAGTTATACTTTTCATTAATAAATTTATGTTGTTAGTTTATCATTTAATATGAATTATTTTTTACGATATATCTATATATTACTGTATTTAGTACCAATTATGTATAATTTATCTCTTGAGTGTATCCTTAAATTATCAAATTACATTATTTTTCATCTTATTAATAATTTTCTAAATATACAGATACTCACAATAACAGCGGAGCTAGTTCAAATATATCGAATGGTTCAAATATGGGTAGGAATACTGGATACTTATATTTATTTAATTAATAATAATTTATTTTTTTTTAAATTTTGATGCAATAAATCTTTCATTATTGGCCTAAATAATATTATTATAGATATTATTATATTGTCTTAATTTACTTTATATAATTATAATCTCAATTATTAGATAATTTAATAATTTTTTAATATAATATTATATACATATAAAATTTTTATAACTGTATTATTTTAAGAAAAATATATATGTTCAATGTTTAATAATATATTTGTTATTAAATTTTCTGACTCTGTAACAAAAAAACTTAGTGGATAATTCTGGTATATTTTTTTTAACTTTTTTTCTACAATTTAGTTTGCTATTTAATTTGAATTATTTCTACAATATCTCTATATTAATGTACTCTTGGTACTATTTATCTGTAATTTATCTATCGAATGTACTCTTAAGTTCTCAACATACATTATTTTTAATTTAATAATAATTTTTTTTAAATATTTAGATACTCATAATAAAAGTGAAACTGATTCAAGTAATAGACCGAATGGTAATAAATATGGGTAGGACTCCTGTATATTTATTTAATTAATAGTAAATTATTTTTCCTTAAATTTTGATTTAATAAACCTTTCATTATTGTCCTAAATAATATTATTTTAAGAATAAAAAAAATGTTCCCGCCGTATCGTTAAAAAAAGTTATATTAGATACATGTTTAATAATATAATTGTAACTTAAATTTTTTCACTGTATAACAAAAAAAATTTGCATATAATTTTGATATTTTTTTTATATATTTTCTTCTAAAGAATAAATATATCAAAAGTAATTTCTTCACTATATAAATTTAAATTGATAAATTTAATATTTTTAATATAATTATTATACTACCAGTTTAATATAATTTTTATATTCACGAATTACTTATCTCTAAAGAATAATTATACACGATAAAATATAATCATTTAAAATACATTATTATCGTTCCAATAATATGATTGCTATTATTCAGATGCTCATAATAATAGTGGTCCAATTAATATCTAATAGAATTTTACATTTCATATCTTTTTTACTATTCTACAATTCTTTTAAACGTTTTATTTAATACACAAAAAAATTCAAATATTTTTTATAAATATATATAACATTGTAAATTATAAATGATAATTTTTTCACTTAATAAATCTATTATACGGTTACACTTGAATCATTTTTCAAATGGTAACTTTTTACAGGAACTCAAACGGTCTATCATGTATTTATATTTTACGTTCACTATTAATTTTTTCAGTTATTCAGAGTTTGGATAATTATGATGTTAATGGGTATTCTACGTATTCTATTACTTCCAATCAATTTAATAATGTATGATTTGTTTCTTATAAAGTAACTTCTCAATTACCATTGATACTGTACAAACCTAATTTATTGAACAATTTTATAATTTTGTTAATGTGTTCCTTTTTACATACAATAAGAAATTCATGGAAATAGATCTGATCAAAACAGTAGATATGAAGAAAATATAACTGGTTAGTATTCTACTTTTTTTTTTCTTTATATATTTAGTATTGTGATACAATTTTAATAGGTAAATAAATTTATAAAAAAATTATTATTTTATCCTTATATGTTAGCATATTAATGTATTTATAGTAAACATTAAGTGTGAGCATAATTGATGTTAAAAAATTTATTTATTTAAGATCATTACAAGAACCAATTATAAAAAAAGAGTGATAGTGTCTAACAAAAAAATTAAAATCTATATAATTTTATAAAAATCAAAATGATACTTAAAATATTTATTTGCCAATTAAAATAAAAAATATGTAAACTTTAGCAAAAACTAAAAAATAGTTAATTTAAAAAACTTTATATTTTGTTGAATCGTTTTGTTATAATTCACACAAATATAAAAAAATAAAATAATTAAATAAAATATATTTTAGGAAATAAAATAAATAGTAAAAATTAAAATGATAACTCTAGGCGAAAGCATACAAAATAAAAATTATTAGAAGTAATAGAACAAATAAAATATGAACTAATATTATCTTCAATTGTATTACTTCGACCAGTAATATCTAAACATTTAAAACATGAAACAAAACATACAAACTAAAAAATTTAGCCAAAGACAAAAATTGTCATACCCTATATGAGATAATTAACTACAAAATGCTATAAGACAACTGATGCAACTAAGAACTTTATACAAAAAAAATTATGATATATAAAGATAGCATTTTTAAAAAATTTTTTATTTATTTCAAACTCAAACTATATTGTATCGACTATTTAATCTAAAAAAATAGTCCATAACAAACATAATGTTAACATATAACTCAAAAACATATAATGGAACAAGGAAATAATAAATATTTAAAATAATATAATGTTGTTATAGATCGTATGTGGTTTTAACTTGGTTATAACAATTTCGAATAAAAGATTTTAAACAAAATAATTTTATTTAAAAAAAAGAATAAAACTATTTTGCTAAACAATAAATAATATTTCTTTATAATTAAAAGAATAAAACATTTATTTAATGAATAAAAATATCTTTATAAAGAATAAAATAAAATATTTTATAATTAAGGTTGTTAAATACATCTGAATAACAAAATTTGAAAAAAATAAAGTCAAACAGCATCACAATATTATACAGTGTAACAAAATTAAAAAAAATTATTGAAACATCACTTAAATATTTGATAGTTACTTATCTCTTTTATGATCACTATAATGGAAGTAATTCTTTGTATTTATAATCAACAAAGTACTATTTTTTTAGTTGTTACAAAATTAATCATTTTCTTATTTTCATTATGAATGTAACCAAATATATGTAAATTTAATACGAGTACAAAAATTAGACAAAATGTTCGAGCATCCCATAATTGTGCTCGAAATTTTCAAGAGGATGCAACAATAATTTGAACTCCGCTACCAATCCTAAGGACATATCATTACTGTAGCGTACGTCTATTTCACCATGAGACATTCGAGATGTGCTGTAATGGGGGAAAATTCTTTCTTTCCCGAGTAAATGCTCCTCAGGAATTGCTTGAAATCTTCCTGGACCCCTCTACAGAAGGAAACCATTTTTGAAAACATATTCGTGGATACAATCATGTATTTTCCTTCACTTCATGTGGTGTGCACATAGACGAACAACTAGTTATAACAGGTCGTGGTATATATACATTTCGTGCTCAAGGCTCAATATATCACAGTATACACTACAACTTTTGAACCAATCACGTATTGTCTAAATTTATCAAATGCATATACGATTGCCAAGAGTTCTTTTTCTGTGGTGGTGTAATTTTTTTGGGCTTCATTTAACACCTTACTTGCATAGTATATAACATGATGCAGCTTATCTTTTTTCTGTCCCAATACAGCACCAATTGCAAATTCACTTGCATCCACATGAGTTCAAAAGGAAATTCCCAATCTAGGGCTATGATGATTGGTGCTGTAGTGAGTTTATTTTTCAAAGTTTCAAAGGCATGTTTACAGCTATCATCAAAGACAAAAGGATTGTCAACCACTAACAAGTTGCTTAGTGGTTTAGCTATCTTTGAAAAGTCTTTGATGAATCTCCTATAAAAACCAGCATGCCCCAAGAAACTTCTCACTGCTTTCACATTAGCTGATATAGGAAGCTTTTTTATGATCTCTATCTTAGCTTTATCAACTTCTATACCCTTACTTGAAACCTTATGCCCAAGAACAATCCCCTCAGAAACCATGAAATGATATTTTTCCCAATTTAAAACCAAATTAGTTTCTTGGCATATTTTCAAGACAAGAGTTAAATGATGCAAGCAAGTATCAAATGAATTGCCAAAGACAGAAAACTCGTCCATGAAAACCTCTAAAAATTTTTCTACCATGTCAGAAAATATGGAAAGCATACCCCTTTGAAAGGTAGCAGGGGCATTGCACAGCCCAAAGGGCATTCCTCTGTAGGCAAAGACTCCAAATGGACAGGTGAATGAGGTCTTTTCTTGGTCCTTGGGGTCCACCACTATCTAATTGTATCTAGAGTACCCATCCAAGAAGCAATAGTAAGCATGGCCAGCCAATCTTTCTAACATCTGATCAATGAAGGGAAAAGGGAAGTGGTCCTTCCTTGTGGCATCATTCAGCCTTCTATAGTTATTACACATCCTCTACCCTGTAACTGTCCTTGTAGGGATGAGTTCATTCTTCTCATTAAAGATGACAGTCATGCCTCCTTTTTATGGTACCACTTGCACTGGGCTCACTTAAGATCTGTCAGAAATTAGATATATGATTCCAGCATTCCATAACTTCATTACCTCCTTCTGAACTACTTCCTTCATGGTTGGTTTAAGCCTCCTTTGAGGTTGAACCACTGGTCTTGAATCTTCTTCTAGCAAGATATTGTGTATACAAACAGCAGGGCTTATTGATGTGCGGAAAACGATCCGACACAAAACTCACCGGCAAGTGCACCGGGTCGCATCAAGTAATAAAAACTCATGGGAGTGAGGTCGATCCCACAGGGATTGAAGAATTGAGCAATTTTAGCTTAGTGGTTGATTTAGTCAAGCGAATCATGATTTGGTTGAGAGATTTGTGATTAACAGAATTTAAATTGCATGGAAAGTAAAGAGAGAGGGACAATTGGCATGAATGTAAAGTACAGAGAGATTAAAGAGGCTGAATCTTAAAGAGCAAGAAATTAAATAGCAGAAACGTAGAACGCAAGAAATGTAAATTGCAGAATCTTAAAGTGCAAGAAATGTAAATGGCTTGAATTGTAAAGGGAATTGGGAATGGGATTTTCAGAAATCAAACAAGGAAAAGTAAAATTCAATAAACAGAAAAGTAAAAGATGACTTGAATTGAATCGGATCTACAACAGAATAGTAAATGGGCTTGAAAAGCATTAAACAGAGAATCGAAAATGGGGAATCCAGATCTCAGGACTCAAGAGACTAGATAACCAAGTCTAGATCTCAATGCCTTCCTAGATCCAACAAGAACAACTGCAAAGGAAATGAAGAAGTGTAAATTGTAGAGAGAATAGAATAAGAAGCGATTAACAGAAAAGGGAATTCAATTAAGCAGAAAATTAAACAAGATCTCAAGGTGAGATTGAAACAGAAGTTCTTCAATTCTCCACCCAAGATCCGAAGCAAGAAAAGTAAAGAGTGCTCAAGCAAGAACAAGGAAGAAGAGAGATCAATTCTCCTCCCCAATTCTCTTGAATTCTAGAACAACAATGCCAAAATGTAAAGGTGAGCTCTCTACCAAACTACCCAATCAAAACCGAAAAGAAAGCTCTTATGAAAACTAAAAGGGAAGCTCTCTGAAAAACTTAAATCCTATGCTATTTATACACTCTCTTCAAATGGTCTTCAAGCCTTCAATTGGGCCTTTGCTCTTGATGGAATTGGGTTGATAGAGGCCTTGGTTGATTGCTCTTGGAGTTTAGAGAAGAACCGAAGTGAACCGGGTTTGGAATCATGAAAGCTTGAGTAAAAGTTTGAGTAAAAGTTTGAGGCAAACTTTTACTCAAACTTTTCACATCAGCCACCCTATTTTGCTGCTACCAACGTTTGGGCAAAAGTTTGGGGTCAAACTTTTGCTCAAACGTTGGCCTCCCCTTGCACACTCATGGCGCCAACGTTTGCCAAAAAGTTTGAGGCAAACGTTGGCGCAAACTTTTGCTCTCCAGGGTGTTGATTTGTGATGCCAAAAGTTTGCCAAAAAGTTTGAGGCAAACTTTTGCTCAAGATTTTTGCCCAAAAGTTTGCACAAAAGTTTGAGGCAAACTTTTGCTCCAGCTTTTTGCCCAAAAGTTTGCCCAAAAGTTTGAGGCAAACTTTTGGTCAAGCTTTTTGCTCCCTGGTTCGTTTTCAATTACTCCAAAAGTTTGAGCTAAAGTTTGAGGCAAACTTTTGCTCAAACTTTTTGTCCTCTCTTCCTCCTAGCCATTCCTTCTTGCTTCAACCTTTCTCCAAGCTTTCTTCACCTATCATTAATCAACCAAACACATCAAAGCTATGCTCAAAATTATGAGATATTCATTCTTTCATAATATGTGACAATTATAGCATAAAACCTCATGAAATTTCATTAATTCATCTATGGTTGATTAAATCAAAGGAAGCATGAAAATCTACCCAATTGGCTTGCTTATGGCTCAAGAAAGTGCATAATTCAATTGAAAACAAAAGAAAAAGGCTAGTGAAACTAGGCTAAGATGACTTGTCATCACAACACCAAACTTAAAGCTTGCTTGTCCCCAAGCAAGAAATGATTTATTAAGAAGAAAGAATGAAATAGAAGAGGATGTTCATGCTAGTAGAGTGTTATTGGTAGTTCATGGGGTTTTATGTGGATATGTAAACACTCACCTCTTATTGACTCTTAAGCCTAGAAAGTCTCCTTCAAGCTTCAAGTAACATACTGCTATGACCTCTCATTATTTCTTTATCCTTGGCTATTATTTTGTTCATAAGCTTTATTTGAGTGTCATGTGTAGCAAGTTCATTTCCTTTTCTTTATACTTGACACATTATTCACTATAGACACTTGGCTCACATTCCTTCTTAGAACATTGATGCCCAGCACCTCTTTGGGCTACTAAATGCCTTGTAGTTAGGTTGCTCTTGATAATGGACTTTCAGCTGATGATCCCGGGTTAGTTAACCCAAGTCACCAAGTGTTGATGCACTCCAAAGAGCTTAATAATCCAAGCAGATCCTAGTACAAAGACACCACAGGCATATATTCTAAGGTTCAAGCTATTGGTGTCTAGCTTTGTTTCTTTTTGTTTTTCTTTTGTTCTGTTGCCATTTTTGGCTTTTCTTCTCTCTTTTTGTTTTTGTTTTTCTTTTCAACCAAGGACTTTTATTTGATTGAGATTCATAGACAGTAATCCACTTTCTACTTAGAGGGAGACATCCTAGTTCTTTTATTCACTAAAAGTGAGCTATTATACAATCACACATTCATACCACCACTTACTTTTATTGTACTTCTATCTAACAGAGAACTATCTCACTTCACATTCAAACATTTCTTTTATTGAATTAAAGATGCAGGGGACAAAGCATGCTTTTTGTTCAGTGAAAGTAAACACACAAGCACACACATAGGCTAGCTTACTTATTTTAAGAGTGATTCTACTTGTACTAGATGAACACTTTAGCAAGACACAAGTTAAAGCATTTTTCAACAGTAAGAGTTAAGTGTAGATACAACCTATTGGTTTGCAGTTCCTTTGTCCTTCCTTCTGTTGTGCCCTTTTGAGTTATGATGCATAGTGTCTTCAAATGGTAGTGAGTTTCCTGCACAATTCTCAAAAGTTGCTTGCTTCTCAAGCCCTTAGGTGACTGGTTAGTATGCATGAATTGAGTGTGGCTTTTGGGTTTGATTTGGTGTGGGAACACCAAACTTAATTCCTTGCCACTTCCTCTGATGCAACAGGTTGACTATATGTAAAATCTTGTTTCCTTACTAAAGGTTATGGAATTAAAACTAGAAATCAGTTAAGTAAGTGAATAACCTGTTTGATTACTTAGAGCTAGTATTGTGCAGGAGGTGAGAATGTGCTTTTAAATGAGATTTTGGTGGAACACCAAACTTAGAATCCTTCATTCTCCCTTAAATTGTTTTGGTGTGCAACACCAAACTTAGCTCCTTGCAATGCATACCAATTATACAACATTTTTATTGAAAAGGCTATGAAAAGAAAACTACCTCAGGTTGGGTTGCCTCCCAACAAGCGCTCTTTTAATGTCACTAGCTTGACATCTTGTTCTTTGATCATGGAGGTTGAAAATCATAGTGCCTCAGCTTTTCTCCTCTTACTGTGAACTTTCTTCCGGTCTCCTCTTTGATGATCTCTAGGTGTTCAAGTGAAAGGATCCGGTTCACAGTATAGCATTTAGATGATTGTGAGGACACCTTCATTGGTTGTGTGTTTAACACTACTTTATCCCCTGGTGAAAAGCCTTCAGTGGGGATTTTCTTATTTTTCCACCCTTTTGGCCTCTTCTTCTTCTCTTCTTTCTTAAGAGATGATTCATGCCTTGGTGGTTCTTTATCTGGAATGTTGAGGTTCTTATCTGGGGGTTTTGGATCTAGTTCCTCCTTGATTTTTTTGGTCTGTTGCACCATCTCTACTTCTTTCAAGCATGGATGTAGAAGTCTTGGAGTTAACTCATTGAATGCCTCCTTCAAGCTTTGATCCTTGGCCTTATCCTTCATACAATCTTCTTCTTGAGTGGGCTCATGCAGGATTTTAAAAACATGGAATGCTAGGTGCTCATCATGCACTCTTAACAACAATTCTCCTTTTTCAACATCTATCAATGCTCTGCCCGTAGCCAGGAAAGGCCTCCCCAGTATGATGGGAGTGTTAGGGTCTTCATCCATATCCAGGATGACAAAATCAGCTGGGAGAAAGAATTTTCCCACTTTTACCAACACATTTTCCACAACTCCCAATGCTTGCTTAATGGATTTGTCAGCCATTTGGAGAACTATTCGTGTGGACTTCAGCTCAGAAATTTGAAGTTTCCTCATTAGAGACAAAGGCATCAAGTTTATACCTACACCGAGGTCACAAAATGACTTCTCAATTGTTATGTTTCCTATGGTGCAAGGTATGTAAAAACTCCCAGGATCATCTTTCTTCTCTGGCAACTCTCTTTGGAGGATAGCACTACATTCCTTTGTCATCTCAACAATCTGTCCTTCCTTAAGGGATCTTTTCTTTGTGAGTACTTCTTTCATAAATTTGGCATATAATGACATCTGTTCAAGTGCTTCTAAGAAAGGAATATTGATGCTGAGAGTCTTGAATATATCCAGGAATTTTGAGTATTGCTTATCCTCATTTTCTTTTTTGAACCTCTGAGGGTACGGAAGTTTGGGGACATCTGGCTTCACCCCTTCCTTCTTCTCTTGTAGCTGTGTTTCAAGGATGTCCTCATCTTTCTTTGAGCTTTTTGCATTCTTGGTCTTTCTCTCCTCTTCACTTTTCTCTTTTGTCTCTTCTTGTGGAACTTCTCTGTTGTGTTCTTCTTGATTGATGGCTTCCTTCTCCCTAGTCTTTTCACTTCCCACTATGATTGCTTTGCACTCCTCCCACTTTGTAGCTTTTCCTTTGTCCTTTGAATTGGAGATTGTATCACTTGGGAGAACATTGGTTGGCCGTTCAGCTTGTTTGGCCAATTGTCCCACTTGTCGTTTAAGGCTCTTCATGGTAGCTTCATTTCTCTCTTGCACTTTGACCAAGCTTTGAGTGGACTGAGCAATTGCTTGTATGGCTGCCTCAAGACTTGAAATTCTACTTTCATGATGGTCTATTGGTGGTATGATGGGGGTGGAATGTGGTTGCTGGAAGTTATTTGTAGGGGTAGTGTGGTAGTTTTGGGGGTTAGATGTTGGTGCGGAAATGCTATTTTGATGAGTTTGTGGATTGTGGTGGGGTGGTTGATATGTATTTTGTGGTTTCTTGTATTGATTATTATTAGTGTTTTGCTGGTCGTGGTTTGAGTAAGTTGTGTTTCTTGAGTTGTTTTGGTTTGAGTTTTTCTGCCACGGTTGCTGGCTGTGGGTGTGGTTATCTCCCCATCTGAGACTTGGATGGTTCTTCCAGGATGGATTGTAGGTGTCACCATAAACCTCATTTTGGCCTGAGCCTTGGTTGTGCACATATTGAGGTTGTTCCTGCTGCTGATTTTCTTGGTTTTCTTCATTTTGTCCCCATGTGGTTGATGGTTGGCTTGTATTCACTGCTGCAACTTGTAAACTATCAATCTTTTTAGCCATCTGTTCAAATTGTTCTTGAATCTGCTGCTGCATTATCTTGTTTTGAGCTAGGATGGTGTCCACCCCTTCCATTTCTAACACTCCTTTCCTTAGTGATGGTTGGCGTTGTCTCTGATGAGCAAAGAAGTATTGATTGTTTGCCACCATATCAATGAGGTTTTGAGCTTCTTCAGCTGTCTTCATAAGTTGCATCGAGCCTCCTGCTGAATAGTCAAGTGCCTCTTGAGCTTTCATTGTCAGTCCTTCATAGAAATTTTGGAGTTTATCCCATTCATTAAACATCTCAGGAGGGCACTTCCTGATTAGAGCTTTGTATCGTTCCCATGCCTCATACAAGGGTTCAGCATCCATTTATGTGAATGTTTGTACTTCAGTCTTCAATCTAATAACTCTTTGAGGTGGGTAAAACTTGGCAAGGAACTTGGTTACTAGATCATCCCAGTTGTTGATGCTATCTCTTGGGAAGGATTCCAACCATTGAGTGGCTTTGTCTTTGAGGGAAAATGGAAATAGCAGCAATTTGTAACTGTCAGGATGCACACCATTGGTCTTCACTGTGTTACATATCCTCAGGAAGGTGGATAGGTACTGGTTTGGATCTTCCAAGGGGCCTCCTCCATAAGAACAGTTGTTCTGCACCAAGGTGATGAGTTGGGGC
This sequence comes from Arachis ipaensis, assembly GCF_059453495.1. Lineage (NCBI taxonomy): Eukaryota > Viridiplantae > Streptophyta > Magnoliopsida > Fabales > Fabaceae > Arachis > Arachis ipaensis. The sequence goes on along the minus strand of NC_142442.1, from coordinate 77,444,043 downwards.
TTCAATTCAAAGTTATTTGCATCGACATTTGGGGTAAGGATGCTACTCCCACAATGCCTTGGATTAGCAAATGTATATAAAGCCAAGACTCTCCTCTGGGGTTGACCATTGTTGTTGGCCATTCTCACTGGTGGATTTGTTGGATTTGTTGAGTGTTCCTCCAATTCATGATATTTTTCATCTGATTCTTCCTCTCCAACAACATTTTTTTCTCTTGCTTCTCTTCTGAGCCTTCGGAGGATTCTTTCGTCAGTTTCCTGAAAGGTAGGGATCTCTCTTCTTGTATCTGACATACAAGCAAAAACACAAGAAACACACAAAAACCAGTAACACTTCAATCTATTGCTAGAATGAAGTTTGAGTTAGCTTAAGCAAAAACTTTGTTAAGAGTGCATGAATTGTTGATGTGTATTTTTGGAAAACGAATTCCAAACACACAAATCTACCGGCAATGGCGCCAAAAACTTGATGTGTATTTTTGGAAAACGAATTCCAAACACACAAATCTAACCGGCAAGTGCACCGGGTCGCATCAAGTAATAATAACTCACGGGAGTGAGGTCGATCCCACAGGGATTGAAGGATTGAGCAATTTTAGTTTAGTGGTTGATTTAGTCAAGCGAATCAAGATTTGGTTGAGAGATTTGTGATTAACAAAATTTAAATTGCATGGAAAGTAAAGGGAATGGGTAAATTGCATGAAAGTAAAGAGAACTGAAATTTAAAGTGCTGAATCTTAAAGAACAAGAAATTAAATGGCAGAAACTTAGAACGTAAGAAATGTAAATTGCAGAATCTTAAAGTGCAAGAAATGTAAATGGCTTGAATGGTAAAGGGAATTGGGAATTGGATTTGCAGAAATTAAACAAGGGAAAGTAAAATTTCAACAAGCAGAGAAGTAGAAGATCACTTGGATTGAATCGGATCTTTAAACAGAAATGTAAATGAGATTGAAAAACATTAAACAGAGGATGTAAAATTGGAATTCAGATCTCAGGACCCAAGAGACTAGATAATCAAGTCTAGATCTCAATGCCTTCCTAGATCCAACAAGAACAATTGCAAAGGAAATGTAAATTACAGAGAAAGTAGATGAAGAAGCAATTAACAGAAATTTAAATTCAATTTGCAGTAAAGAAACAGAGAGGTCTCAGGATGAGATTGAAACAGATTTCCTTCAATTCTCCAACCCAAGATCCAAGACAATTGTAATTGAAATTAAAAGCAAGAAAACTAAGAGGAAGGGAATTCAATTCTCCTTCCCCGAGACTTAGAAATTAAAATTCACTTAACACCAAAAGCTCTCCGAAAACTCTCTATGAAAACTAAAAGGAAAAGCTCTTATGAAAACTAAAAGGGAAGCTCCCCGAAAAACTTAAATCCTATGCTATTTATACACTTTCTTCAAATGGTCTTCAAGCCTTCAATTGGGCCTTTTCTCTTGATGGAATTGGGTTGATAGAGGCCTTGGTTGATTGCTCTTGGAGTTTGGAGAAGAACCGAATTGAACCGGGTTTGGAATCATGAAAGCTTGAGTAAAAGTTTGAGTAAAAGTTTGAGGCAAACTTTTACTCAAACTTTTCACATCAGCCACCCTATTTTGCTGATACCAACGTTTGGGCAAAAGTTTGGGGTCAAACTTTTGCTCAAACGTTGGCCTCCCCTTGCACACTCACGGCGCCAACGTTTGCCAAAAAGTTAGAGGCAAACGTTGGCGTAAACTTTTGCTCTCCAGGGTGTGTTGTTCATGCGCCAACGTTTGCCAAAAAGTTTGAGGCAAACGTTGGCGCAAACTTTTGCTCTCCAGGGTGTTGATTTGTGATGCCAAAAGTTTGCCAAAAAGTTTGAGGCAAACTTTTGCTCAAGCTTTTTGCCCAAAAGTTTGCACAAAAGTTTGAGGCAAACTTTTGCTCCAGCTTTTTGCCCAAAAGTTTGCCCAAAAGTTTGAGGCAAACTTTTGCTCCAGCTTTTTGCCCAAAAGTTTGCCCAAAAGTTTGAGGTAAACTTTTGGTCAAGCTTTTTGCTCCTTGGTTCGTTTTCAATTAATCCAAAAGTTTGAGCTAAAGTTTGAGGCAAACTTTTGCTCAAACTTTTTGTCCTCTCTTCCTCCTAGCCATTCCTTCTTGCTTCAACCTTTCTCCAAGCTTTCTTCACCTATCATTAATCAAACAAACACATCAAAGCTATGCTCAAAATCATGAGATATTCATTCTTTCATAATACGTGACAATTATAGCATAAAACCTTATGAAATTGCATTAATTCATACATGGTTGATTAAATCAAAGGAAACATGAAAATCTACCCAATTGGCTTGCTTCAAGTAACATACTGCTATAACCTCTCATTATTCCTTTATCCTTGGCTATTATTTTGTTCATAAGCTTTATTTGAGTGTCATGTGTAGCAAGTTCATTTTCTTTTCTTTATACTTGACACATTATTTACTATAGACACTTGGCTCACATTCCTTCTTAAAACATTGATGCCCAGCACCTCTTTGGGCTACTAAATGCCTTGTAGTTAGGTTGCTCTTGATAGTGGACTTTCAGCTGATGATCCGGGGTTAGTTAACCCAAGTCACCGAGTGTTGATGCACTCCAAAGAGCTTAGTAGTCCAAGCAGATCCTAATACAAAGACACTACAGGCATATATTCTAAGGTTCAAGCTATTGGTGTCCAGCTTTGTTTCTTTTTGTTTTCTTTTGTTCTGCCACTCTTTGGCTGTTTCTTTTTTTCCCCTTTTTTCTTTCTTTTTGTTTTTCTTTCTAACCAAGGATTTTTTTTTGATTGAGATTCATAGACAGTAGGCCACTTTATACTTAGAAGGAGACATCCTAGTTCTTTTATTCACTAAAAGTGAGCTATTATACAATCACACACACATACCACCACTTACTTTTATTATACTTCTATCTAACAAAGAACTATTTCACTTCACTTTCAAACATTTCTTTTATTGAATTAAAGATGCAGGGGACAAAACATGCTTTTTGTTCAGTGAAAGTAAACACACAAGCACACACATAGACTAGCTTACTTATTTTAAGAGTGATTCTACTTGTATTAGATGAACACTTTAACAAAACACAAGTCAAAACATTTTTCAACAGCAAGAGTTAAGTGTAAATACAACCTATTGGTTTGCAGTTCCTTTGTCCTTCCTTCTGTTGTGCCCTTTTGAGTTATGATGCATAGTATCTTCAAATGGTGGTGAATTCCCTGCACAATTCTCAAAAGTTGCTTGCTTCTCAAGCCCTTAGATGACCAGTTAGTATGCATGAATTGAGTGTGGCTTGTGGATTTAATTTGGTGTGGGAACACCAAACTTAATTTCTTGTCACTTCTCTGGGTACAGCAGGTTAACTCTAGGCAAAATCTTGTGTCCTTGCTAAAGGTTATGAAGTTAAGACTAAGAAGCAGTTAAGTGGTTGAATAATCTGTTTGATTGCTTGGAACTAGCAATGTGCAGGAAGTTAGAATGTGCTTTTGAATGAGGTTTTGGTGGAACACCAAACTTAGAATCCTCCATTCTCCCTTAAGTTGTTTTTGGTGTGCAACACCAAACTTAGCTCCTTGCAATACATATCAATTATTCAACATTTTTATTGAAAAAGCTATGAAAAGAAAACTACCTCAGGTTGGGTTGCCTCCCAACAAGCGCTCTTTTATTGTCACTAGCTTGACATCTTGTTCTTTTGATCAAGGAGGTTGAAAATCATAGTGCCTCAGCTTTTCTCCTCTTACTGTGAACTTTTTTCCGGTCTCCTCTTTGATGATCTCTAGGTGTTCAAGTGAAAGGATCCGGTTCACAGTATAGCATTCAAATGATTGTGGGGACACCTTCATTGGTTGGGTGTTTAACATTACTTTATCCCCTGGTGAAAAGCCTTCAGTGGGGATTTTCTTGTTTTTCCACCCTTTTGGCCTCTTCTTCTTCTCTTCTTTCTTAAGAGATGATTCATGCCTTGGTGGTTCTTTATCTGGAATGTTGAGGTTCTCATCTGGGGGTTTTGGATCTAGTTCCTCCTTGATTTCTTTGGTCTGTTGCACCATCTCTACTTCTTTCAAGCATGGATGTAGAAGTCTTGGAGTTAACTCATTGAATGCCTCCTTCAAGCTTTGATCCTTGGCCTTATCCTTCATACAATCTTCTTCTTGAGTAGGCTCAGGCTGGATTTTAAAAACATGGAATGCTAGGTGCTCATCATGCTCTCTTAACAACAATTCTCCTTTTTCAACATCTATCAATGCTCTGCCCGGCAACGGCGCCAAAAACTTGATGTGCGGAAAACGATCCGACACAAAACTCACCGGCAAGTGCACTAGGTCGCATCAAGTAATAAAAACTCACGGGAGTGAGGTCGATCCCACAGGGATTGAAGGATTGAGCAATTTTAGCTTAGTGGTTGATTTAGTCAAGCAAATCATGATTTGGTTGAGAGATTTGTGATTAACAGAATTTAAATTGCATGGAAAGTAAAGGGAGAGGGACAATTGGCATGAATTTAAAGTATAGAGAGATTAAAGAGGCTGAATCTTAAAGAGCAAGAAATTAAATAGCAGAAACGTAGAACGCAAGAAATGTAAATTGCAGAATCTTAAAGTGCAAGAAATGTAAATGGCTTGAATTGTAAAGGGAATTGGGAATGGGATTTTCAGAAATCAAACAAGGAAAAGTAAAATTCAATAAACAGAAAAGTAAAAGATGACTTGAATTGAATCGGATCTAAAACGGAATAGTAAATGGGCTTGAAAAGCATTAAACAGAGAATCGAAAATGGGGAATCCAGATCTCAGGACTCAAGAGACTAGATAACCAAGTCTAGATCTCAATGCCTTCCTAGATCCAACAAGAACAACTGCAAAGGAAATGAAGAAGTGTAAATTGCAGAGAGAATAGAATAAGAAGCGATTAACAGAAAAGGGAATTCAATTAAGCAGAAAATTAAACAAGATCTCAAGGTGAGATTGAAACAGAAGTTCTTCAATTCTCCACCCAAGATCCGAAGCAAGAAAAGTAAAGAGTGCTCAAGCAAGAACAAGGAAGAAGAGAGATCAATTCTCCTCCCCAATTCTCTTGAATTCTAGAACAACAATGCCAAAATGTAAAGGTGAGCTCTCTACCAAACTACCCAATCAAAACCGAAAAGAAAGCTCTTATGAAAACTAAAAGGGAAGCTCTCTGAAAAACTTAAATCCTATGCTATTTATGCACTCTCTTCAAATGGTCTTCAAGCCTTCAATTGGGCCTTTGCTCTTGATGGAATTGGGTTGATAGAGGCCTTGGTTGATTGCTCTTAGAGTTTGGAGAAGAACCGAAGTGAACCGGGTTTGGAATCATGAAAGCTTGAGTAAAAGTTTGAGTAAAAGTTTGAGGCAAACTTTTACTCAAACTTTTCACATCAGCCACCCTATTTTGCTGCTACCAACGTTTGGGGTCAAACTTTTGCTCAAACGTTGGCCTCCCCTTGCATACTCATGGCGCCAACGTTTGCCAAAAAGTTTGAGGCAAACGTTGGCGCAAACTTTTGCTCTCCAGGGTGTTGATTTGTGATGCCAAAAGTTTGCCAAAAAGTTTGAGGCAAACTTTTGCTCAAGCTTTTTGCCCAAAAGTTTGCACAAAAGTTTGAGGCAAACTTTTGCTCCAGCTTTTTGCCCAAAAGTTTGCCCAAAAGTTTGAGGCAAACTTTTGGTCAAGCTTTTTGCTCCCTGGTTCGTTTTCAATTACTCCAAAAGTTTGAGCTAAAGTTTGAGGCAAACTTTTGCTCAAACTTTTTGTCCTCTCTTCCTCCTAGCCATTCCTTCTTGCTTCAACCTTTCTCCAAGCTTTCTTCACCTATCATTAATAAACCAAACACATCAAAGCTATTCTCAAAATCATGAGATATTCATTCTTTTATAATATGTGACAATTATAGCATAAAACTTCATGAAATTGCATTAATTCATCTATGGTTGATTAAATCAAAGGAAGCATGAAAATCTACCCAATTGGCTTGCTTATGGCTCAAGAAAGTGCATAAATCAATTGAAAATAAAAGAAAAAAGCTAGTGAAACTAGGCTAAGATGAATTGATGTGCGGAAAACGATTCGACAGAAAACTTGATGTGCAGAAAATGAATCCGACACAAAACTCACCGGCAAGTGCACCGGGTCGCATCAAGTAATAAAACTCACGGGAGTGAGGTCGATCCCACAGGGATTGATGGATCAAGCAACTTTAGTGGGTGATTAGTTTAGTCAAGCTAACATTGAGTGATTTGAGTGACAATTGAAGCCAACAGAATGTAAATTTACAGGAATTATAAAGTGCAGAAAGTAAAATTGCAAGTAACTTAAAGAGCAAGAAATGTAAATTGCAAGAATCTTAAATTGCAAGAAATGTAAATTGCATGAAATTAAAGGGGAGTGGGTGCTGAAAATTAAAGAAAGCAATAAAGCAAGCAATCAAAAAGATCTTGAGAATAAGTGACAGGAAATTTAAAGTGCAAGAAAATTAAATTCAGATTACAGTAGCTCAAATGTAAAATACAGAGGAACAAAAGTGCAGGAAATTCAAACAGAAGTAGAGAGTCACTTGAAGGATCAAAACAGAAAGTAGCTTATCTCAATTGTGAAATTTAAAAAAGACAAGTAAAGATCTCAGGGAATCAATGAGACTAGAAAACAAGTCTAGATCTCAATTCCTTCCTTGATCCGCTAGCAAACAAGATGCAGGAAAATTAAAGATGAAAGCGATGAAACGAACTTTGATTCAAATCACAATTCACTTGAAAGTTTGCAGAAGAAGAAAACAGAGAGAATTCTCAAGGTGAGATTGAAACAGAATTTCTTCAATTCTCAACCCAAGATTTAAAACAAAAAGAAAAACTAAAGAGAGAGAGTTCTATATTCCTAATGCTCCCTAGTGGAGCTCGCCTCCTCAAATAAAATGAAACAGATACCTATTTATAGGCATTTTTACAAAATGAAAATGAAATTCAAAACGAATTACAATTAAAATGAAATTTCTATTCTAACTATCTCTTGTGCCTTTGAGTGGTGTAAATTGGGCCCTTGCTCTTGATGGAATTGGGTTGATAGAGGCCTTGGTTGATTGCTCTTGGAGTTGGAGAGAGAACCAATGTGAACCGGGTTGTGAATCTTAAAAACTTGAGTAAAAGTTTGAGTAAAAGTTTGAGGTAAACTTTTACTCAAACTTTTTACACCAGCTGCCCCATTCTTGCTGCTACCAACATTTGAGCCAAAGTTTGGGGTCAAACTTTTGCTCAAACGTTGGCCCCCTAGTGCATGTGTGGGGTGCTACTTTGTCCTCTTGTCAACGTTACCAATTTCATGCCAACTATAGACTATTATATATGGTTGGAAAGCTCTGAATGTCAGCTTTCTAACCCAATTGGAATCACCTCAATTGGACATCTACAACTCAAGTTATGCCCCTTTGAAGAGGACAAGGTCGCTGGCTTTGGTGTGCAGCGTTTGAGGTAAAGTTTGCCTCAAACGTGGTTAAAAACGCCAGTTCTGGAGGCTCAAACGCATTGTTCACCCCATACTATTATACATCGTTGGAAAGCTCTGAATGTCTACTTTCCAATGCCTTTGGAAGCGCATCATTTGGAGTTCCACAGCTCGAGTTATACTCCGTCGAAGGTGCAGAGGTCAGTTGGCCTCACTGCAAGTTGCCACCATGTTCGTTTATGCACATTTCGGGGAAGTTTTCTCCCTCAATTTTAGTACCCACCATGCAGTGCCATATATGCTTGGAAAGCTCTCGATTCCTACTTTCCATTGCTTTTTGAATCACCTCATTTGGAGCTTTGTAGCTCAAGTTATTTTTGTTGGAAGTATACCCCTTGTATGCCTTGTGGCGCCAACCTTTGCCAAAAAGCTTGAGGCAAACGTTGGCGCAAGCTTTTTCCCCCCTGGGTGTGTTGGTGTGGCACCAACGTTTGCCAAAAAGTTTGAGGCAAACGTTGGCGCAAGCTTTTTTCTCAAAAGTTTGAGCTAAAGTTTGAGGCAAACTTTTGCTCAAGCTTTTTGTTCCCTGGGGTGTTTTCACTTATTCCGAAAGTTTGAGCTAAAGTTTGAGGCAAACTTTTGCTCAAACTTTTTGTTCTCTCTTGCTCCTAGCCATTCCTTCTTTCTTCAACCTTCTTCAAAACTCTTTTCACCTATCATCAATCAACCAAACACATCAAAGCTTTGCTCAAAATCATGAGTTTGTTATTCTTTCATAATATATGACAATTATAGCATAAAATCTCATGAAATTGCATTAATTCATCCATGGTTGATTGAATCAAAGGAAACATGAAAATCTACCCAATTGGCTTGCTTATGGCTCAAGAAAGTGCATAAAACCTATTGAAAACAAATGAAAAAGCATAGAAAAATATGACATGTTGGCATGTCATCACAACACCAAACTTAAACCTTGCTTGTCCCCAAGCAAGAAAAGAATCATGCAATAGAGATTGACAATCCAAGGTAAGAAGAATAGCAACTCAATGTTCATGGTAAGCTAGTTTTCTAAGCATGCTACAATCACAAAAGAAATGTAAATGATTGATGCTTCTATCTAGCTCATTTTATGAAATCTTTTCCTTATATTTCTTCCTTGAAACAAGCTTTTTGCTTTTCTTATTAGCTTCTCCTTTTGGGTGCTTTGCCCCATGAGTTAATAACAAAGCTACGACTTCTAAATGCTTTGTTTTCAAGTATTACCACTTGATACATAAGCACCACAAGCATTTGATTAGAGGACTTCATTAAGCTCATTTTTCTTTTCTTTTCTTGACTCTCTAATCATTGATGCTCAGAGCCTTGAGCTTTGAGGGAGTGCTTTTGCACTTTGAGCCTAACCTTGACTTCTAAGTGTTTTGTTTTCAAGCATTTGGCTTGATACATAAACACCACAAGTACTTAACAAATAAATTGCCATTGGTACTCAGAGTCTTCAGCTTTCTCATTCTTTCCCTTTTTCTTTTCTTGCTTTAATTGTATTTGCCTCTTCAAGGTTTTCATGATTTTCAAAAGATTTCACAAAATGTCCTAGATGAAAACTTCAATTAAATAAAATCCAATGCAATTGAGCAACAATTAACCATACTAGCCTTCCAATTCTTGTATGCACATGCTAAATTCTTCTTTAATGCCTTGTTTGTTTATGATCATGATACTTTATTGCTTTTGAATTCACAAAACTCAAGTTGGTAATCATAATGGCACAGCACCATGTTGCAATTTAGAATTCAGATTATGCCTTTTCATACACACATGCATACAGAGAAGGTAAAGACAATCATGCAGTTTATAGTGCTTGAAATAAATGAGAGGAAAAGGAACTTTACAACCTTGTAGTTCATCTTCTCTATTGTTGTCATTTTCCTCCCATTCTCCTCCTTCCCATACCAAACTCGGAATGCTTGCTCATCCTCAAGCAACTATTAGAACCGTGGCTATAGGGCTAAGATGGACCATAAATGTCTTACACAATGGAATGTTAGTGGTGCATGTGTTTCAAGCAAGCAAAATTAAAGATAACAATTAAGGCATAAGAGACAGAGACATTATGATTGCATAGATAAGAAGGTGTGCACAATACATTACATAAAAGATAAGTGGCACACCAAACTTAGTGTGACACTTTCACTTGGAATTAATGCAAGTATCTTGTAAGAATTGGAACCAAATTTTGTTGCATAGCAACACCAAACTTAGAATGCAACCATATGTCAATTTATTTGAACTAAAACTAAACAAAAGAAACTGTTATATGTTAAATACAATCACCGAATGAAGAGTCTGTTATGAATAAGGATGTCTTGGTGATGTATTAACAAAAACAGTTAATGAAGGAAAGCATTAAAAACAAGTAAATAAATGAAACAAAGAGAAAAAAAAAATTATCCAACTAAGAAGAAAAATAACACTGTAAAAGGCAATATGATTATGCAGACAATTGATGTTGATGGATTCATTGCATAGAAAAATAGGTGGCACACCAAACTTAGAATCTTGGTGCGTCACTTTCATTTTTGATTTGATGCAATCATCCAAAAAGATTGATAACAATTTGTTGCAAGGCAACACCAAACTTAGAATGTGATCATATGCTAATTTATTGAAATTTAAACAAAGCAAGGAGAAGAAATGTACCTACTGTCTACCTGTTCTTTACTTTCTTCCTCTTCTTCCAGTTTGTTAAGAGGAATGACCTCAAGGGAGGAGAAGATTCAGCTATTGCCCCCTGTCTTGGTCTCTCCTCAGTAAGCTTCCTTGTGAAATTGGCTTGATTGATCTTGCTTGCTGGATCAGGGGGAGGATTGTTTGCAGTTGACCTTCTCATGAATGTTGTCCTTGGTATCTTGGTCACAATCCTCTTCTTGGTGCTTTTGTTAATTGCCTTCACTTCTTTGAATCCAAGTCTTAGTGGTTGTGTGATTGTTGGAGTCTTCTTTTCATCAAGAGTCTCTTGTATTGGTGGTTCCATGAACTCCTCCTTTATGTACTTCTCTGCCTCACTTGAGTTTGGAATGACTTCCTCACTTTCTTGCTCCTCCACTTCCTCTTTTACACTCAACATTTGTTTTAATAGCTCTTTCATGGAGGAGGTTTGTTGATCTTCCCAACATTTCTTCATCTCCTCTTCATATTTCTCGATCACAGATTCAAGTGTTGAGGCGTTTTGGTCCAGGGAGGTTTGTGAGAGTTGTGAGTTGCCATGTGCTCTTGTCATCTCAAGTGCAGTTTCAGGTTCAACCACCTCATTCTTTATTAAAAGTTCACTTGGTGCAGTGGTCTCCTTATCTTGCTCTTCCACTTTCTCCTTCATATCCATCAATTGGCCTTCATTTTTCTTGCTCAGTGGTTCTAAGCTCCTCCTTATTTTCTCTAAATCTTCATTCATATTTTTGGAGAGAGCTTCTTGCCTTTTCTAGGATATTTGTGCTTCTCTCTCATATTTTTCAAACATGATCTCAAGCTTTGAGAGGCCTTGGTTCATTGAAATTTGTGTGGGTGGTGAGCTTTGGCAAGAATTTTGTGTGGAGCCAAAGTCCAGTGATGAAAAATTTTCAGATGAAAAACTGGAAGGTGAGGTTGGACAATTTTTGCATAAGTGAATTGGAGGTACGTTCAAGTGAAGATGGCTCTTGATAAGTGAAATATGGGTTCTCAAATGTTTTCTGGTTTTGCTCCCCCCAGCCACTATTAGAATCATGACTTGCCTCATTTTGTGATGGAGGGAAATATCCCATATAATTTTCTTTCTCATCTTGTGGTTCTGAAGCATAGCTCCATGAATTGGAATGCCCAGAATTTGAAGTTTTTTGGTGATATTCCCAACCACCATTAGAGATTGGTGATGGTGGGTGATATCCCATAAAATTTTGTTTGACCATAAGATGAGTTGAACTCCATTTGTATTTTGTAAACATCAATGAAATTTGAAATTCATGTCATAGAGAAAGAATTTCTTAGTGAGGCAATAACTCCAACACCTTGGTTTCAACTTAGAACAGAGAACAAAAATAAAGAGAATGCTTGATCTAGACTTCTCACCCACTTAATCATTGTTGATCTAAATCAATCCCCAGCAACGGCGCCAAAAACTTGATGTGTATTTTTGGAAAACGAATTCCAAACACACAAATCTAACCGGCAAGTGCACCGGGTTGCATCAAGTAATAATAACTCACGGGAGTGAGGTCGATCCCACAGGGATTGAAGGATTGAGCAATTTTAGTTTAGTGGTTGATTTAGTCAAGCGAATCAAGATTTGGTTGAGAGATTTATGATTTGCAGAATTTAAATTGCATAGAAAGTAAAGGGAATGGGTAAATTGCATGAAATTAAAGAGAACTGAAATTTAAAGTGCTGAATCTTAAAGAACAAGAAATTAAATGGCAGAAACTTAGAACACAAGAAATGTAAATTGCAGAATCTTAAAGTGCAAGAAATGTAAATGGCTTGAATTGTAAAGGGAATTGGGAATTGGATTTGCAGAAATTAAACAAGGAAAAGTAAAATTGCAACAAGCAGAGAAGTAAAGGATGACTTGAATTGAACCGGATCTTAAAACAGAAATGTAAATGAGCTTGAAAGCAGTAAACAGAGAATTGAAAATGGGAAATCCAGATCTCAGGACTCAAGAGACTAGATAACCAAGTCTAGATCTCAATGCCTTCCTAGATCCAACAAGAGTAATTGCAAAGGAAATGTAAATTGCAGAGAAAGTAGATGAGAGAGCAAGTAACAGAAACTGAAATTCAATTAAGCAGAAAATTAAACAAGATCCCAAGGTGAGATTGAAACAGAAGTTCTTCAATTCTCCACCCAAGATCCGAAGCAAGAAAATTAAAGAGTGCTGGGCAAGAACAAGGAAGAAGAGAGATCAATTCTCCTCCCCAATTCTCTTGAATTAAAACAACAATGCTCGAATGTAAAAGTGAGCTCTCTACAAAACTACCCAATCAAAGCCGAAAAGAAAGCTCCTATGAAAACTAAAAGGGAAGCTCCTATGAAAACTAAAAGGAAAGCTCCCCTGAAACTTCAAATCCTAAGCTATTTATACACTTTCTTCAAATGGTCTTCAAGCCTTGAATTAGGCCTTTGCTCTTGATGGAATTGGGTTGATAGAGGCCTTGGTTGATTGCTCTTGGAGTTTGGAGAAGAACCGAAGTGAACCGGGTTTGGAATCATGTAAGCTTGAGTAAAAGTTTGAGTAAAAGTTTGAGGCAAACTTTTACTCAAACTTTTCATATCAGCCACCCCATTTTGCTGCTACCAACGTTTGAGCTAAAGTTTGGGGTCAAACTTTTGCTCAAACATTGGCCTCCCCTTGCACACTCATGGCGCCAACGTTTGCCAAAAAGTTTGAGGCAAACGTTGGCGCAAGCTTTTGCTCTCCAGGGCGTGTTGTTCATGGCGCCAACGTTTGCCAAAAAGTTTGAGGCAAACGTTGGCGCAAACTTTTGCTCTCCAGGGTGTTGATTTGTGATGCCAAAAGTTTGCCAAAAAGTTTGAGGCAAACTTTTGCTCAAGCTTTTTGCCCAAAAGTTTGCACAAAAATTTGAGGCAAACTTTTGGTCAAGCTTTTTGCTCCCTGGTTCGTTTTCACTTATTCCAAAAGTTTGAGCTAAAGTTTGAGGCAAACTTTTGCTCAAACTTTTTGTCCTCTCTTCCTCCTAGCCATTCCTTCTTGCTTCAACCTTTCTCCAAGCTTTCTTCACCTATCATTAATCAACCAAACACATCAAAGCTATGCTCAAAATCATGAGATATTCATTCTTTCATAATATGTGACAATTATAGCATAAAACCTCATGAAATTGCATTAATTCATCTATGGTTGATTAAATCAAAGGAAACATGAAAATCTACCCAATTGGCTTGCTTATGGCTCAAGAAAGTGCACAATTCAATTGAAAATAAAAGAAAAAGGCTAGTGAAACTAGGCTAAGATGACTTGTCATCACAACACCAGAGTAATAATAACTCAGAATTGGGCAAAAACTTGATGTGCGGAAAACGATCCGACACAAAACTCACCGGCAAGTGCACCGGGTCGCATCAAGTAATAATAACTCACGGGAGTGAGGTCGATCCCACAGGGATTGAAGGATTGAGCAATTTTAGTTTAGTGGTTGATTTAGTCAAGCGAATCAAGATTTGGTTGAGTGATTTGTGATTTGCAGAATTTAGATTGCATGGAAAGTAAAGGGAATGGGTAAATTGCATTGAATTTAAAGAGAACTGAAATTTAAAGTGCTGAATCTTAAAGAACAAGAAATTAAATGGCAGAAACTTAGAACGCAAGAAATGTAAATTGCAGAATCTTAAAGTGCAAGAAATGTAAATGGCTTGAATTGTAAAGGGAATTGGGAATTGGATTTGCAGAAATTAAACAAGGAAAAGTAAAATTGCAACAAACAGAGAAATAGAAGATGACTTGGATTGAATCGGATCTAAAAACAGAATTGTAAATGAGCATGAAAAGCGTTAAACAGAGAAAGTAAAATGAGAATTCAGATCTCAGGACTCAAGAGACTAGATAACCAAGTCTAGATCTCAATGCCTTCCTAGATCCAACAAGAACAATTGCAAAGGAATTGTAAATTGTAAATTGCAGAGAAAGTAGAAGACAGAAGCAATTAACCAAAATGGAAATTCAATTATGCAGTAAAATGAAACAGAGAGATCTCAGGATGAGATTGAAACAGATTTCCTTCGATTCTCCAACCCAAGATCCAAGACAAGGAAAGTAAAGAGTGCTGGGCAAGAACAAGGGAGAAGATAGATCAATTCTCCTCCCAAATTCTCTTGAATTAAAACAACAATGCCAAGAAATGTAAAGTGAACTCTCTACTAAGTGTACTAATCAAAACCGAAAAGAAAGCTCCCTTAAAAACTTAAATCCTATGCTATTTATACACTTTCTTCAAATGGTCTTCAAGTCTTCAATTGGGCCTTTGCTCTTGATGGAATTGGGTTGATAGAGGCCTTGGTTGATTGCTCTTGGAGTTTGGAGAAGAACCGAAGTGAACCGGGTTTAGAATCATGAAAGCTTGAGTAAAAGTTTGAGTAAAAGTTTGAGGCAAACTTTTACTCAAACTTTTCATATCAGCCACTCCATCTTTGCTGATACCAACGTTTGAGACAAATTTTGGGGTCAAACTTTTGCTCAAACGTTGGCTCCCCCTTGCACACTCATGGCGCCAACGTTTGCCAAAAAGTTTGAGGCAAACGTTGGCGCAAGCTTTTGCTCTCCAGGGTGTGTTGTTAATGGTGCCAACGTTTGCCAAAAAGTTTGAGGCAAACGTTGGCGCAAACTTTTGCTCTCCAGGGTGTTGATTTGTGATGCCAAAAGTTTGCCAAAAAGTTTGAGGCAAACTTTTGCTCAAGCTTTTTGCCCAAAAGTTTGCCAAAAAGTTTGAGGCAAACTTTTGCTCAAGTTTTTTGCCCAAAAGTTTGCACAAAAGTTTGAGGCAAACTTTTGGTCAAGCTTTTTGCTCCCTGGTTCATTTTCACCTATTCCAAAAGTTTGAGCTAAAGTTTGAGGCAAACTTTTGCTCAAACTTTTTGTCCTCTCTTCCTCCTAGCCATTCCTTCTTGCTTCAACCTTTCTCCAAGCTTTCTTCACCTATCATTAATCAACCAAACACATCAAAGCTATGCTCAAAATCATGAGATATTCATTCTTTCATAATATGTGACAATTATAGCATAAAACCTCATGAAATTGCATTAATTCATCTATGGTTGATTAAATCAAAGGAAGCATGAAAATCTACCCAATTAGCTTGCTTATGGCTCAAGAAAGTGCATAAATCAATTGAAAATAAAAGAAAAAGGCTAGTGAAACTAGGCTAAGATGACTTGTCATCACAACACCAAACTTAAAGCTTGCTTGTCCCCAAGCAAGAAAAGATTTATTGAGAAGAAAGATTGAAATGGAAGAGGATGTTCATGATAGTAGAGTGTTATTGGTAGTTCATGGGGTTTTATATGGATATGTAAACACTCACTTCTTATTGACTCTTAAGCCTAGAAAGTCTCCTTCAAGCTTCAAGTAACATACTGCTATGACCTCTCATTATTCCTTTATCCTTGGCTATTATTTTGTTCATAAGATTTATTTGAGTGTCATGTGTAGCAAGTTCATTTTCTTTTCTTTATACTTGACACATTATTCACTATAGACACTTGGCTCACATTCCTTCTTAAAACATTGATGCCCAGCACCTCTTTGGGCTACTAAATGCCTTGTAGTTAGGTTGCTCTTGATAGTGGACTTTCAGCTGATGATCCCGGGTTAGTTAACCCAAGTCACCGAGTGTTGATGCACTCCAAAGAGCTTAGTAGTCCAAGCAGATCCTAATACAAAGACACCACAGGCATATATTCTAAGGTTCAAGCTATTGGTGTCCAGCTTTGTTTCTTTTTGTTTTCTTTTGTTCTGCCACTCTTTGGCTGTTTATTTTTCTCCCCTTTTTTCTTTCTTTTTGTTTTTCTTTCTAACCAAGGATTTTTATTTGATTGAGATTCATAGACAGTAGGCCACTTTATACTTAGAAGGAGACATCCTAGTTCTTTTATTCACTAAAAGTGAGCTATTATACAATCACACACACATACCACCACTTACTTTTATTATACTTCTATCTAACAGAGAACTATCTCACTTCACTTTCAAACATTTCTTTTATTGAATTAAAGATGCAGGGGACAAAACATGCTTTTTGTTCAGTGAAAGTAAACACACAAGCACACACATAGACTAGCTTACTTATTTTAAGAGTGATTCTACTTGTATTAGATGAACACTTTAACAAAACACAAGTCAAAACATTTTTCAACAGCAAGAGTTAAGTGTAAATACAACCTATTGGTTTGCAGTTCCTTTGTCCTTCCTTCTGTTGTGTCCTTTTGAGTTATGATGCATAGTGTCTTCAAATGGTGGTGAATTCCCTGCACAATTCTCAAAAGTTGCTTGCTTCTCAAGCCCTTAGATGACCAGTTAGTATGCATGAATTGAGTGTGGCTTGTGGATTTAATTTGGTGTGGGTACACCAAACTTAATTTCTTACCACTTCTCTGGGTACAACAGGTTAACTCTAGGCAAAATCTTGTGTCCTTGCTAAAGGTTATGAAGTTAAGACTAAAAAGCAGTTAAGTGGTTGAATAATCTGTTTGATTGCTTGGAACTAGCAATGTGCAGGAAGTTAGAATGTGCTTTTGAATGAGGTTTTGGTGGAACACCAAACTTAGAATCCTCCATTCTCCCTTAAGTTGTTTTTGGTGTGCAACACCAAACTTAGCTCCTTGCAATACATATCAATTATTCAACATTTTTATTGAAAAAGCTATGAAAAGAAAACTACCTCAGGTTGGGTTGCCTCCCAACAAGCGCTCTTTTATTGTCACTAGCTTGACATCTTGTTCTTTTGATCAAGGAGGTTGAAAATCATAGTGCCTCAGCTTTTCTCCTCTTACTGTGAACTTTTTTCCGGTCTCCTCTTTGATGATCTCTAGGTGTTCAAGTGAAAGGATCCGGTTCACAGTATAGCATTCAGATGATTGTGGGGACACCTTCATTGGTTGGGTGTTTAACATTACTTTATCCCCTGGTGAAAAGCCTTCAGTGGGGATTTTCTTGTTTTTCCACCCTTTTGGCCTCTTCTTCTTCTCTTCTTTCTTAAGAGATGATTCATGCCTTGGTGGTTCTTTATCTGGAATGTTGAGGTTCTCATCTGGGGGTTTTGGATCTAGTTCCTCCTTGATTTCTTTGGTCTGTTGCACCATCTCTACTTCTTTCAAGCATGGATGTAGAAGTCTTGGAGTTAACTCATTGAATGCCTCCTTCAAGCTTTGATCCTTGGCCTTATCCTTCATACAATCTTCTTCTTGAGTAGGCTCATGCAGGATTTTAAAAACATGGAATGCTAGGTGCTCATCATGCACTCTTAACAACAATTCTCCTTTTTCAACATCTATCAATGCTCTGCCCGTAGCCAGGAAAGGCCTCCCCAGGATGATGGGAGTGTTAGGGTCTTCATCCATATCTAGGATGACAAAATCAGCTGGGAGAAAGAATTTTCCCATTTTTACCAACATATTCTCCACAACTCCCAGTGCTTGCTTAATGGATTTGTCAGCCATTTGGAGAACTATTCGTGTGGACTTCAGCTCAGAAATTTGAAGTTTCCTCATTAGAGACAAAGGCATCAAGTTTATACCTGCACCGAGGTCACAAAATGACTTCTCAATTGTTATGTTTCCTATGGTGCAAGGTATGTAAAAACTCCCAGGATCATCTTTCTTCTCTGGCAACTCTCTTTGGAGGATAGCATTACATTCCTTTGTCATCTCAACAATCTGTCCTTCCTTCAGGGATCTTTTCTTTGTGAGTACTTCTTTCATAAATTTGGCATATAATGGCATCTGTTCAAGTGCTTCTAAGAAAGGAATATTGATGCTGAGAGTCTTGAATATATCCAGGAATTTTGAGTATTGCTTATCCTCGTTTTCTTTTTTGAACCTCTGAGGGTACGGAAGTTTGGGGACATCTGGCTTCACCCCTTCCTTCTTCTCTTGTAGCTGTGTTTCAAGGATGTCCACATCTTTCTTTGAGCTTTTTGCATTCTTGGTCTTTCTCTCCTCTTCACTTCTCTCTTCTGTCTCTTGTGGAACTTCTCTGTTGTGTTTTTCTTGATTGATGGCTTCCTTCTCCCTAGTCTTTTCACTTCCCACTATGATTGCTTTGCACTCCTCCCACTTTGTAGCTTTTCCTTTGTCCTTTGGATTGGAGATTGTATCACTTGGGAGAACATTGGTTGGCCGTTCAGCTTGTTTGGCCAATTGTCCCACTTGTCGTTCAAGGCTCTTCATGGTAGCTTCATTTCTCTCTTGCATTTTGACCAAGCTTTGAGTGGACTGAGCAATTGCTTGTATGGCTACCTCAAGACTTGAAATTCTACTTTCATGATGGTCTATTGGTGGTATGATGGGGGTGGAATGTGGTTGCTGGAAGTTATTTGTAGGGGTAGTGTGGTAGTTTTGGGGGTTAGATGTTGGTGCGGAAATGCTATTTTGATGAGTTTATGGATTGTGGTGGGGTGGTTGATATGTATTTTGTGGTTTCTTGTATTGATTATTATTAGCGTTTTGCTGGTCGTGGTTTGAGTAAGTTGTGTTTCTTGAGTTGTTTTGGTTTGAGTTTTTCTGCCACGGTTGCTGGCTGTGGGTGTGGTTATCTCCCCATCTGAGATTTGGATGGTTCTTCCAGGATGGATTGTAGGTGTCACCATAAACCTCATTTTGGCATGAGCCTTGGTTGTGCACATATTGAGGTTGTTCCTGCTGCTGATTTTCTTGGTTTTCTTCATTTTGTCCCCATGTGGTTGATGGTTGGCTTGTATTCACTGCTGCAACTTGTAAACTATCAATCTTTTTAGCCATCTGCTCAAATTGTTCTTGAATCTACTGCTGCATTATCTTGTTTTGAGCTAGGAGGGTGTCAACCCCTTCCATTTCTAACACTCCTTTCCTTAGTGATCGTTGGTGTTGTCTCTGATGGCCAAAGAAATATTGGTTGTTAGCCACCATGTCAATGAGGTTCTGAGCTTCTTCAGCTGTCTTCATGAGTTGCATTGAGCCTCCTGCTGAATAGTCAAGTGCCTCTTGAGCTTTCATTGTCAGTCCTTCATAGAAATTTTGGAGTTTATCCCATTCATTAAACATCTCAGGAGGGCACTTCCTGATTAGAGCTTTGTATCGTTCCCATGCCTCATACAAGGGTTCAACATCCATTTGTGTGAATGTTTGTACTTCAGTCTTCAATCTAATAACTCTTTGAGGTGGGTAAAACTTGGCAAGAAACTTGGTTACTAGATCATCCCAGTTGTTGATGCTATCTCTTGGAAATGACTCCAACCATTGAGTGGCTTTGTCTTTGAGGGAAAATGGAAATAGCAGCAATTTGTAACTGTCAGGATGCACACCATTGGTCTTCACTGTGTTACATATCCTCAGGAAGGTGGATAGGTGCTGGTTTGGATCTTCCAAGGGGCCTCCTCCATAGGAACAATTGTTCTGCACCAAGGTGATGAGTTGGGGCTTCAATTCAAAGTTATTTGCATCGACATTTGGGGTAAGAATGCTACTCCCACAATGCCTTGGATTAGCAAGTGTATATGAAGCCAAGACTCTCCTCTGGGGTTGACCATTGTTGTTGGCCATTCTCACTGGTGGATTTGTTGGATTTGTTGAGTGTTCCTCCAATTCATGATATTCTTCATCTGATTCTTCCTCTCCAGCAACATTTTTTTCTCTTGCTTCTCTTTTTAGCCTTCGGAGGATTCTTTCGTCAATTTCATGAAAGGTAGGGATCTCTCTTCTTGTATCTGACATACAAGCAAAACATAAGAATCACACAACACCAGAAAGGCAATAACACTTCAATCCATGGCTGAAGTGAAATATTAGTTAGCTTAAGCAAAAATTCAAACAGTTAGCGGGTTAGCAACGAAAATAAAGAAACAGAAAAGAAAAAGTGCTTGATCTAGATCACCACCTCACTTAATCATTGTCAATCTAATCAATCCCCGGCAACGACGCCAAAAACTTGATGTGCGGAAAACGATCCGACACAAAACTCACCGGCAAGTGCACCGGGTCGCATCAAGTAATAAAAACTCACGGGAGTGAGGTCGATCCCACAGGGATTGAAGGATTGAGCAATTTTAGCTTAGTGGTTGATTTAGTCAAGCGAATCATGATTTGGTTGAGAGATTTGTGATTAACAGAATTTAAATTGAATGGAAAGTAAAGGGAGAGGGACAATTGGCATGAATTTAAAGTATAGAGAGATTAAAGAGGCTGAATCTTAAAGAGCAAGAAATTAAATAGCAGAAACGTAGAACGCAAGAAATGTAAATTGCAGAATCTTAAAGTGCAAGAAATGTAAATGGCTTGAATTGTAAAGGGAATTGGGAATGGGATTTTCAGAAATCAAACAAGGAAAAGTAAAATTCAATAAACAGAAAAGTAAAAGATGACTTGAATTGAATTGGATCTAAAACGGAATAGTAAATGGGCTTGAAAAGCATTAAACAGAGAATCAAAAATGGGGAATCCAGATCTCAGGACTCAAGAGACTAGATAACCAAGTCTAGATCTCAATGCCTTCCTAGATCCAACAAGAACAACTGCAAAGGAAATGAAGAAGTGTAAATTGTAGAGAGAATAGAATAAGAAGCGATTAACAGAAAAGGGAATTCAATTAAGCAGAAAATTAAACAAGATCTCAAGGTGAGATTGAAACAGAAGTTCTTCAATTCTCCACCCAAGATCCGAAGCAAGAAAAGTAAAGAGTGCTCAAGCAAGAACAAGGAAGAAGAGAGATCAATTCTCCTCCCCAATTCTCTTGAATTCTAGAACAACAATGCCAAAATGTAAAGGTGAGCTCTCTACCAAACTACCCAATCAAAACCGAAAAGAAAGCTCTTATGAAAACTAAAAGGGAAGCTCTCTGAAAAACTTAAATCCTATGCTATTTATACACTCTCTTCAAATGGTCTTCAAGCCTTCAATTGGGCCTTTGCTCTTGATGGAATTGGGTTGATAGAGGCCTTGGTTGATTGCTCTTGGAGTTTGGAGAAGAACCGAAGTGAACCGGATTTGGAATCATGAAAGCTTGAGTAAAAGTTTGAGTAAAAGTTTGAGGCAAACTTTTACTCAAACTTTTCACATCAGCCACCCTATTTTGCTGCTACCAACGTTTGGGCAAAAGTTTGGGGTCAAACTTTTGCTCAAACGTTGGCCTCCCCTTGCACACTCATGGCGCCAACGTTTGCCAAAAAGTTTGAGGCAAACGTTGGCGCAAACTTTTGCTCTCCAGGGTGTTGATTTGTGATGCCAAAAGTTTGCCAAAAAGTTTGAGGCAAACTTTTGCTCCAACTTTTTGCCCAAAAGTTTGAGGCAAACTTTTGGTCAAGCTTTTTGCTCCCTGGTTCATTTTCAATTACTCCAAAAGTTTGAGCTAAAGTTTGTGGCAAACTTTTGCTCAAACTTTTTGTCCTCTCTTCCTCCTAGCCATTCCTTCTTGCTTCAACCTTTCTCCAAGCTTTCTTCACCTATCATTAATCAACCAAACACATCAAAGCTATGCTCAAAATCATGAGATATTCATTCTTTCATAATATGTGACAATTATAGCATAAAACCTCATGAAATTGCATTAATTCATCTATGGTTGATTAAATCAAAGGAAGCATGAAAATCTACCCAATTGGCTTGCTTATGGCTCAAGAAAGTGCATAATTCAATTGAAAACAAAAGAAAAAGGCTAGTGAAACTAGGCTAAGATGACTTGTCATCACTTATACCTTTGATGTCATCAATTGTCCACCCTAAAGCTGTCTTGTGAGTTTTCAACACCCCAATCAGTTTGGCTTCATCTTGTTTGCTCAAGGATAAATTAATGATTACTGGCAGGTTATCCTCTTCATCAAGGAATGCATATTTGAGATGAGGAGGGAAAGGTTTTAACTCTTGCTTTGGTGCCTCTTCCTCCTTAACTCCACTTGAATCTTTCAGTGCTTCTGCCTCTTGTGAATCTTCCTCTTGAATGTCCTGAGCTTCCCCCTCATGGTCTTCACATTGGTCTGCTTCAAGTGCTTCTTCAACCAGATCATCTATCATATCAAGCCTCATGCAATTTTCTTTCTCCGCAGGGTATTGCGTTGCTTTGAAAACATTGATAACCATTTGCTCCTCATGCACCCTGAGAACCATTTCTCCCTTCTCAACATCAACGATTGCCCTGGCTGTTTCTAGAAAAGGTCTTCCAAGGATGATTGAGTTGTTTCCTTCCTCATCCATATCCAGAATCACAAAATCAGCTGGAAAACTGAATTTCCTAACTTTCACCAGTAAGTTCTCCACCACTCCATTTGGTATTTTGAGGGATCTGTCAGCAAGTTGTAATGACATTCGTGTAGGCTTAACCTCTTCTATCATCAATTTCTTCATCATGGCAAGAGGCATCAGATTAATACTTGCCCCCAGGACACAGAGTGCTTTATCAATAGCCATGTTCCCAATAGTGCATGGTATAAGAAAGCTCCCTGGATCTTTGAGTTTTGGTGGAAGTCCCTTTTGAATGATTGCACTGCACTCTTGGGTCAAGATCACAGTTTCCTTTTTACTCCAGCTTCTCTTCTTGTTGATGAGTTCCTTGGGAAATTTGGCATACAATTACATTTGCTCCAAAGCTTCAGCAAGTGGGAGGTTAATTTCCAGGTTCTTGAAAATCTCTAAGAACTTAGGAAATTGCTGGTCTTTGATCTCCTTTTTTAACCTCTGAGGGTATGGCAGAGGAGGAATATATGGCTACACCTCCTTTTTTTTCTCTTGAGGGTTGCTCTTCCATGACTTTCTTTCCCTTCATTGAAGCTTGTACTTTAAACAAAATGAAAGAAAAATGCCTAATCTATACTACCACCAACTTAGTCATTGTTAATCTTTACCAATCCCCGGCAACGACGCCAAAAACTTGATACGTAAAAATTAAATGTATTACGTAATTACTACTGGCAAGTATACCGGGTCACATCAAGTAATAAAACTCACCGAGAGTGAGGTCGATCCCACGAGGATTGGTGGATTAAGCAATTTTAGTTAAATGATGTTCTAGTTAGGCAAACAATTTTTGGTGTGATTTCTTGTTATCTTAAGCATGAAAGTAGAATGCAAGAATATAAATGACAATGAATTTAAATGACTAAAAATAAAGGAAAATAAAATTAATGATTGAAAATGTAAGAGCAGAAACTTAAAGTGCAAGAAAATAAAAACTGAAATGTAAATGACTGAAGCTTAAATTGCAAGTAAGTAAAAGCTGAATGTAATTGACAGAAATTGTAAATTGCAAGAATGTAAACAAGGGAATTTGGTATTGGGTAACGTGAAATCTAAAAGAACAGAAGTAAAGATTGATAATGGGTGAGATCACTAGGGATCAGAGATGTTGATTTCTCATGAATTAATGGTGATCAATTCCTTTTCAATCATGTGAATAGATCTATGGCAGATTGTAAATAATTAAGTCCCAATCTCTTGGTGACTCAATTTCTCTCAACACAATCAATTTCCACTCTCGTGATCTAATTGGTCACGAGAAGAGATGAAGTTCAATTTCTAATCCAAAGACCACATAACTCTCAGGATTTCAATTCAGGATGGTTACATCTCACATACCAACCTAGAATATATCAATCAGGAGAATCATGAGAGGATAAACCCCAAACTGAATTCTATGACTCCTTTCTCAAGTTCATCATACAATTCAAATAGATTCAATTCCTTTCTCGATAGTAATTGAATCTGGGAAGAATAGGAGTTTTCTCTTAGATAAATCAACTTGAATTGAGAAGAAAAGAAGAAGTATTAATTCATTGAAAACCAACAGAGCTCCTCTCCCTAGTGAAAATAGGGTTTAGTGATTCATAGCTCTAAGTTTAAAAAGAATTCTCAAATTGAAAATTAGACTAAACATAGAAAAAAAAGAGAAAATAAAACTGGAAACAAAACAAAATGAAAACTGAAAAGTAAAATTCAGAACTGGAAAATAAAATTGTAAACAGAAAGTAGAGTCTCAACAGAAGGTAAATTTCAAAAGTGCAAAAGTACAAAAGAGATCTGAAAAGAAAAAGAAACTAAAAAAGAAGATCCAGAAGAAGTCCTTCATGATTCCAAATGTCCCCTATTTATACTAGTTCAGTGGTTGCTTTAGGTGTACTTGTAAGTTGCTTCAATTGGGCTTTTTAGTTTGTACTTGGAAAAAGATACCTCGCTCCAGGAGAACGTAGCGCTTTTAGGAAAACGTAGTGCTCGTATATCCACATCACCATCTCAGTACTTGTCACGCGTACGTGTCATATATGCCTACACGTCCCTTATAGCGCTCTCCATGAGAGCGTAGCGCTTGCGCCAAGAATGCTCTCCCATGCGTGCGCGTCGTCCACGCGCACGCGTGGATGTCAAACTATCAATTCCACGCTGCCGCTCCATCCACGCGTTTGCGTGACCCTTTACTAATGGCACACCCACACGTACTCGTCACTGATGCGTACGCATCGCCAACCAAACTTTGAATCCAACTTTGAAGGTTGTCGCAGGCGCTCTTTGAAAGAGAGTGTAGCGCTTTTGGTTAAAGATCGTAGATCCCTCCCACGCGTATGCGTAGCCCTTTGAAGATGCTGTTCCACGCGTACGCGTCACATACGTGTATGCATCGCTGAAGAACGTAGCGCTCTTTGAAATAGAGCGTAGCGCCTAGGGGTGTGCTGCAGGTAGGGGTGGCAAATGGGCCTAAACCCGCCAGGCCGGCCCGCGTAACCCGCAAAGAAAGGCGGGCTGGGATGGAAAATTGGGACCGCCAAATAGCAAAAGCCCGCCTAACCCGCACCACTTAAACCGCGGGCTTTGGCGGGGCAGGGCGGGCTTCCCGCCGGGCTTAGTATTTTTTTGGTAAGGGGTATTTTTACAATTTTTTTTGCCAAAATCCAACTTTCCCCAACCCAACTTACAAGAGAATGAAGATGAAAATTGAGTGTTTTGGATTATGTTTATTTTGTTTTAGAGACAATATTTATAATTATGTTTTAGATTATGTTTATTTTGCTTTGGGAACAATATTTATAATGATGTTTTGGATGAAAACTTGGTTTATAATTATGTTTATTAGATATTAGCGGCTCAACAGGCACGATTTTTTTATTGTTTTTAAGAAATTAATTTTATTTTTTTGTTAATATATTATTCATTCTTTAAATTTATTAGATAAGTATTTTTTATTTTAATATTGACGTGACCTTATTTATATCATATTTATTAAAATTAAAATTACTATAAAAATCTTTAAAATATTAAATTATAAAAGCTCACAATAAAGAGGTATATATATTATCAGAAAAAAGATAATTTAAAAAAAATAATAATAACATTATCTTGATTCAAAAAGAGTATATATAAACTAAAATACATGTTAGTTATTTACAAAAGATAATTTTTACTTAAATGTCATGGATATTCATATTTGTCTTCATCTTTTTTAAGTGGTAGGGCAAAATATGAATCTGAATATGAAGATGCCTTCATTTTTTTATAAATAGTGAAAAATAGAAGAAATTAGAATGCTTATTTTTTTCATTTTTAAATATCAAACTATAAGAATAATTAATAATCAAAATAGGAGAGTATAAAAACTGTGTATCTGGACAAAATCATTCATAATTCATCATACATCTCCTTATCGATAACTTCTTGAGTCTTGAAAAACCGTCAGATTTATTGGCCATAAAATTAATTATATAAACACTTCAACATTATTCAATTAAAAATTATGTGTAAAAAAATAAAAAAAATTTAAAAATATTATTTACAAATTAACTATTTATAAACGTTATTAAGTTTAATTATTTATTTTAATAGTATTTAATTTGAGGTTGAGATAAAAATTTATATTTAAAAGATTCTTTATCTTCATGCATAATTCGAATTGTTAAAAAATATTTTATTTTTCTTTTTAATTTTCTTTTTAATTTTTTTTAATTTTCTTTAATTTCATTATTTTTTTAAAATTATTAATTTATATTTTTATTATGTCCCCTTACTATATTAAACACTATTCTTTCTCTTACTATTATTCTCTAAACACATACTTGTCATTGTCTCATCGCCATTATTATATTTTCTTGTTCTCCTTTCTCATTTTTTCCTTCTCCTTCCACCTTCTCTTCAGCCGACTGTAATTAATTATCACCAAGGATTATTATCGCAACTTTTAATCTTGTTTATCACTTCGATTTATAACCATCTATTACGTTAACTTTTATAAAGCATTTAAAATTTTTACCCAAATTATCAAATTAACTTTTAGAATGTATAAAATTTATAAATTTAAATTAAATAAGATATTAAACAAATTTATTATGTTGTTATTATGGGTAACAAAATCAAAATAAAAATTTTGAAATATTATTTACAAATTAACTATTTATAAACGTTATTAAGTTTTGTTATTTATTTTTAATAGTATTTAATTTGAAGTCAAGATAAAAGTTCATATTTAAAACACTATTTATCTTCATGCATAATTCCAATTGATAAAAAATATTTTAATTTTCTTTTTAATTTTATATTTAATTTTTTAAATTATCTTTAATTTTGTTATTTTTTTAAAATTATTAATTTATATTTTTATTATATTCCCTTACTATATCAAACACTTTTTTCTTACTATTATTCTCTGTACACGTACTTGGTATTGTCTCATCGCCATTATTATATTACCTTGTTCTCCTTTCTCATTTTTTCTTCTCCTTCCACCTTCTCTTCCCTCGACCGTAATTAATTATCACCGAATATTATTATTGCAACTTTTAATCTTGTCTATCACTTTGATTTATAACGATCTATTCTGTTAACTTTTATGAGTTGTTGAAGTTTTGTTAAAAGAAGTAAGACATAAAGCATTTAAAATTTTGTTTCATATTATCAAAATTTGATGTCAGTCATCCTAAAAAACAATATCAAAATATATTATTTTTAACTAAAATAATAAAAAATACATAATTATAAGTTTTTTAACTAATAATTATAAATTTAAGTCACAATTTAATATAGTACCTTGGGACAAAAGGCAACCATTGCGCTATTCATGTTTGATTGCTACTATCTAAGTTTCACATTTATTTTATTTTGCACATTAATTTAAGTGTATTTTATTATTTTATTTTACATATTTTGAAATAATGCCATTGTATTATAAGGATGAGATTAATTTTCATAATCTAATGCAAATATTTTTATTATTTTGTTAGTCATTTAAATACTGTCCATTTAAAATAGTTACTTAAAGTGAAACACTATATAAAGAGAGATAGAAAACTTTTAGATTTATCGTTCTGGTTTGTTTCTTATTAAACATCACTTAATATACTCAAACTTAATAGCTTTGATGGTGGTGAATTTTTGTAATTAATTAAAAAAATTTAATTTTCTCTTTTTCTCTCTGTCTCTCTTTACGATTTTGAATACACAATTTTATTATTAAATAGTTTTTTAAGTTCAGAATATTTTAATTTTTTATATAATAATTAGACTTAATAAATTACCAAAATCCAAACATATTCTCTTGAACTATTTCTTGATCATATAATTGGAATCGTTTAAACAGAAGATCATTAGATCCCTAAAATTTTTAAAGTAAAAGAAAAATACAATAAAATAAATTAAAAAACCTAATAAAATAAAATAGTTTAAAAAATAGAATATATATATATGAAAAATAATAAATTACAACTTACATGGCTCATGAGATGAGATAGAAAAATAAAGAGAAGAAAAATAATCATAAAGGTTGAAACAATAAAAAATGTATAACATAGTTCTTATCTTGCCACATTTAAATGTTATATGTAAATCTAATAATTAATAAAAAATAATATTATCTAATGTAAAATAGATTAAAAATAAAAAAGAGATTAACAAAATCAATTAACAAAATCTTAATCTTAGGTCCCCAGATTATTTGAAAAATCAATTAACAAAATTCTTATATTGCTACATTTATTATGTTATATGTCGAATTAATAATCAATAAAAAATAATATTATTCAATGTAAAATAGATTACAAATAAAAAAAATAACAAAATATGCGTGAGAATTTTTCATTCTACCATTGGTAGGTGTAGATTTTTTTATCTTTTATATGTTAATTATGTGACAAATAAATAATATTAAATTAATTAATTCTTTTACAATACAATTTAGGAAATTAATAAATGTCAGACCTAGTACTCTATATAATTAAATATCAAATCCAGTACTCTAAATAATTAATAGCTTAGATAGTTTAGAAAATTAATATATTAATAGTTTTAAAAAATCCTTGATAGGTGCGAACTTTCTTGCGTCCTATATATATGCCAATCAAATAACTTAGCCAATATGCAAAATAAATAATATTGTGGTAGACAAAATTAATAATTTAATTTAGTGTCAAAGTAAATATTTATGTATTCAAATTTTGAACGTAATATTCTACATAATTAATATTTTAAAAAATTAAAAAAATATTATTGTCAAGCAATTTAAAAAAAATAAGTTAACAAAATATTTATGGAACTTTTTCATTCAATCATTGATAGATAAAAGACATATAAAAATACATATCAAATAAAAAGAAACTACTTTTTTCTGCATCAAAATTAATAAGACAAAAAAAATTATTTCTTTCTATATTAAATTGATAAAAAAAGAGATACAGTACTATTTTCATACATCAAAAGTTGGGAATAAATTAAAAAGGGAGGGGAATGACTGAAAATATAGATTAGATAAGTAAACTAAAGAGAAGAAAAGATATAAGTGAACGTTATACGTGAAAGTAGTAACTGCTGCAAAATTGAATGAAATTTACAACTGCAGTGGATGAAGGCAATGAAAGAGGACGGAGGCGAGAGTGTTGAAGAAAGGAGAATAACAGAACAGCAAAAATAATACAGAAAAGTAAAAACCAAACTACTGAGAGTATAACGTACTCAAAACAAAAGGATATAAACTAAAATTAATATAAAATTAAACAAAATATGAACATGGTAAAGAATGCAAAGACACTGATAAAACAAATGATATAAACTAAAACTAACATAGAATTAAATAAAGCATGAAGATGGTGAAGAATGTGAAAAGATATTGATATTCACACCAGTCCATTTTTTTTATTTATTAGCAATTTGCAGACTGTCTGATATTTTCTGTTGGAAAATGTGTTTTTATAGTTACAGACGTAACAAAACTGTTTTCATCTTAGTGGGAAGTTATTGGATTTTTCAAAACAAATTTTATGTCTATTTTGTCCTCATAATTTATTTTCTGAAATAGTTTATTGTAGGGTTAATATAGTCTAAAAAAATTGGACACCAAAGTCATAATCAACTCTCTGTATTGGCTTTATATATTGTTATAGATTTATAATTACAAAGACTTTAATGTTTGCGAATATAAAAATTATAATTTGTTTATGCTTTTAGAAATTATAATAGTTAAAAGTAAAAAACAGAAGAGTTTTTTTTATGCCTTTATATATATTATTTAATGGTTAAAAATAAAAAAAAGATGATATTTGGTGGGCTTAGCCCGCCGGCCCACTAGCCCGCCATTAAGCGGGGCGGGCTGGGATTCTGGAACCGTCCCACTAGGCAGGGCGGGACGGGCCAGCCCGTCAAAGGGCGGACTTCTGGCGGGGCGGGGCGGGGCGGACTTCCCCGCTTCCCACCCCTAGCTGCAGGGGAACGTAGCGTTCTTCAAATGAGCATAGCGCTCTTCTCCCCTGCCATGATCACAAAACAACATCTCATCAAAGCTCTGCATCTCAAATTTTTATAATTCAAGTATTTAACACTTTTCTTATGTTATTTGCATAGAATCAACCACAAAATCACTTAGCCTTTGACATATTAATGTATAATGAGAACTTCATTCAAATGCTTATTTATTTTGAATAAAATACATGAAATTAAGCTAAAATTACTTAAACTAACAAGCTAATCTAAAACAAAATGCGAATGCATCACAGGGAAGACTCGGCCTTCTCCTCTCCATTTAATGGCCTCACCAAGTTCCAAAAGAAGAAAAAGAAAGCAACTGGCTGAACCACCCACTTATGATAAAAAGAGATTCAAATCTCACTTCCATGAACTCAGTTATCATGGGTGGATGGAGAATAAGGAAGTCATCCCCGAAATAGGATTCATATTGCAAGAAGGTGAATATCCTATAATGAGAGAAGTGATAGAAAAGAGAAGATGGGAGTTCTTGTGTGATCTAGAGACAGACATAAGTGCAACCCTTGTAATAGAGTTCTATGCAAATGTAGTCAGAGAAAACAAAATCAGCCCTCCCTACAAGAGTTATGTGAGAGGGGTAGAAGTAGACTTCAGCCCAGCAACAATCATGAGGGTTCTATAAATAAGAGCAATACTATTCAGAGAGCCCAGTTTTAAAGAAAGAATGAAGGGTGAAAATGATCCCGATGAGATAGTGAATGATATATGTCTGGATGGTAAAGACTGGGTGAGAGATTCAAATAATAATCCATGCCACTTGAAAAGGATTGATCTCTCACCTGAAGGTAAGGGTTGGTATGAAATAGTGAGAAGATAAATCTCCCCCACTGCAAACACTTCAAAAATCACAATCAAGAGAGAAATCATGATACACTGCATAATCAAAGGGGGGGGGGGATAAATATGCCACAGCTTATAGCAGACAACATTCAAGAGCTAGCCGAGGACAGTAGTAAATCAACCAGACTCGGCCACCCAAGTACCATATTGCGTCTGTACAATAGGGCAGGAGTGCTTTTTGAGGACCAAGACACAGATTGGGTGAAGGAAGGAAAGCCTATTACTAAGCTGAGGATGGACAATGTTAGTAGCACTCAGGGTGAGTGAAGACCTCAGAGAAGAAGAAGGAAAACACAATTAGAAGAGGGACAAGCTTCTAGTACAATTGATTTAATCCAAATTCAGAGTGCCATTGAAGGACTGTCTCAGCAATATATGAGGGCTCAAGAGCAGCAACAAGAGCAATACACAAGGAGTCAGGAGCAACAACAAGAGCAATACATGAAAATGATGAAACAACAAGAGAATTTCCAGCTAAGGATGATGGATCAGCAAAGGAATTTTCAAGCAAGACTACTGGACCAACACAAAGAACAATTTGATCAATTCCAAGAGTCTTTCAAACAAATATCTTAACAACAAGATCAGCTTGAAGGGTACCTTGATAACTTGTTGGCCTGGAAAAATATATACCACACAGCTGGGGAGGCTAGACACTTGGATAGAGTGGAATATGATGTGGATACCCAAGCCAAGCTTGACTACCTCGTTTCCAGTATGCCTATATTAAATAGGGAGATTATACCATACCTACAGATCAAGCCATTGGAGGGACAACTAGCAAGAGCAAGAAAAAATGGGGAAATAATGAAACAAAAATTGAAAGATGCTGGACTGTGGGATGAGGTAGAACAAACTGCAAAACGGCAAGAGAAAAACAAAAAGAAGAAGCAGCAGTCAAATAATAAAGAGAAGAAAGGAGAATCAAGCAAAGGGAAGGGCCACAAGAACTAGAGGTGGTGAAGCTCCTTTCATAGTCTTATGATTGGTTGTTTTACTTGTGTGACACTCATGTCTGTTTAGATAGTTCCTTTGTAGCTTAATAACTATAATGCTTGATATCTCACATCACCATACTCTTGAAAAATTGCTTGCACTCAATATTTCTAGGAATGCAGACAGAAAACATTTCTTTGAAAAGAAGGATTGAGGAATCCCAAAAAATGTTGAGGCAAGTAAAAGATTAAGAGGAGTGAGAGGAGTGGTGGTTCTGATTGTATGATTATGTATTGAGGTTGCATGTTTGTAAAAACCTGTATGGGAGCTCATAGGCAGGAAATGAAATTTGGAGAAGTGTTATGGAAAATCTCAAAAATCTATTCATCCAAGAAGCAGTAGCAAAAGAAAACAAAAGAGAAAGAAAAACAAAGAACAAGCCCAAGGCTCTGAGCATCAATTACTAGGAAGAAAAAGAAAGATACAAAAACTCAGAGTTAATATTCTAGTGACATGCTTGTGGTGGGTTTGTGTCAAAGAGAGAGGTCTGAGCTAGTAAATCCTAAGGGGTGCTTCATCACCTAATACCTTAATCCAACTGGGTTGGAAGTATTGATTGAAAACTTCTTTTAAAGGGCCGCTTTGAGACATGACACCTAGAGTCAAGCCTGAGATGAATAAATGCTGCTTCAAGGTGACTATCTATAAAGAGATTTCCATAATACAATTCGAATGAAAGTCCTAAAACCTAAGACTTTAAAATATAGGGACTAATGAGCACTGGAATCCTTGCATGAGCATATAATTCAGAGTTCACCCCACTATCACTTAATCACTTCACTCACCAAGGCATTATGAGCTATCCTTCAATCCATTCCAAGTAAAAGAAACTTGTGTGCATAATTATTTTCTTGCTTGAGGACAAGCAAGGTTTTAAGTTTGGTGTTGTGATGCATTCACATTTTGCTTTAGATTAGCTAGTTAGTTTAAGTAGTTTTAGCTTAATTTCATGTATTTTATTCAAAATAAATAAGCATTTGAATGAAATTCTCATTATACATTAATATGTCAAAGGCTAAGTGATTTTGTGGTTGATTCTACGCAAATGACATAAGAAAAGTGTTAAATACTTGAATTATAAAAATTTGAGATGCAGAGCTTTGAGGAGATGTTGTTTTGTGATTATGGCAGGGAAGAAGAGCGCTACGCTCATTTGAAGAGTGCTACGTTCCCCTGCAGCACACCCCTAGGCGCTACGCTCTCTTTCAAAGAGCGCTACGTTCTTCAGCGATGCGTACGCGTATGTGACGCGTACGCGTGGAACAGCATCTTCGAAGGGCCACGCGTACGCGTGGATAATGCGTACGCGTGGGAGGGATCTACACTCTTCAGCCAAGAGCGCTATGCGCTCTTTCAAAGAGCGCCTGCGACAACCTTCAAAGTTGGATTCAAAGTTTGGCTGGCGATGCGTACGCGTCAGTGCCGCGTACGCGTGGGTGTGGCATTAGTGAAGGGTCACGCATACGCGTGGATATGCGAGTGCTACGTTTTCCTGAAAGCGCTACGTTCTCCTGGAATGGGGTGTCTTTTTCCAAGTACAAACTAAAAAGCCCAATTGAAGCAACTTACAAGTACACCTGAAGCAGCCACTGAACTAGTATAAATAGGGGACATTTGGAATCATGAAGGACTTCTTCTAGATCTTCTTTTTCAGTTTTTTTTCTTTTCTGATCTCTTTTGTACTTTTGCACTTTTGAAATTTACCTTCTGCTGAGACTCAACTTTCTGTTTACAATTTTATTTTCCAGTGCTGGATTTTACTTTTTAGTTTTCATTTTTTTTGTTTCTAGTTTTATTTTCTCTTTCTCTTCTATGTTCAGTCTAATTTCCAATATGAGAATTCTGTTTAAACTTAGAGCTATGTTGGTTTTAAATGAATTAATACTTCTTCTTTTCACTAGGGAGAGGAGCTCTGTTGGTTTTCAATGAATTAATGCTTCTTCTTTTCTTCTCAATTCAAGTTGATTTATCTAAGAGGAAACTCCTGTTCTTCACAGATTCAATTACTATCGAGAGAGGGATTGAATCTATTTGAATTGTGTGATGAACTTGAGAAAGGAGTCATTGAATTTAGTTTGGGGTTTATCCTCTCATGATTCTCCTGATTGATATATTCTGGGTTGGTATGTGAGATGTAACCACCCTGAATTGAAATCCTGAGAGTTATGTGGTCTTTGGATTATAAATTGAACTTCATCTCTTCTCATGACCAATTAGATCACGAGAGTGGCAATTGATTGTGTTAAAAGAAATTGAGTCACCAAGAGATTGAGACTTAATTATTTACAATCTGCCATAGATCTATTAACATGATTGAGAAGGAATTGATCACCATTAATTCATGAGAAATCAACATCTCTGATCCCTAGTGATCTCACCCATTATCAATCTTTAAATATGTTCTTTTAGATTTCACGTTACCCAATACCCAATTCTCTTATTTACATTCTTGCAATTTACAATTTCTGTCAATTACATTCAGCTTTTACTTACTTGCAATTTAAGCTTCAGTCATTTACATTTCAGTTCTTATTTTCTTGCACTTTAAGTTTCTGCTCTTACATTTTTAGTCATTAATTTTATTCTCCTTTACTTTCAGTTATTTAAATTAATTGTCATTTATATTCCTGCATTCTACTTTCATGCTTAAGATAACAAGAAATCACACCAAAAATTGTTTGCCTAACTAGAACATCATTTAACTAAAATTACTTAATCCACCAATCCTCGTGGGATCGACCTCACTCTCAGTGAGTTCTATTACTTGATGCGACCCGGTATACTTGCCGGTAGTAATTACGTAATAAATTTAAATTTTACGTATAAAGTTTTTGGCACCGTTGCCGGGGATTGGTGAAGATTAACAATGACTAAGTTGGTAGTAGTCTAGATTAGGCATTTTTCTTTCATTTTGTTTAAAGTACATTAACTGCTCGACACTTTGTGTCATCTAACCTCTAACAACACTCTGTCATCAGAGTGTACATATTTCACTTGGTTTGTTTGTGATTGTATGCCGGGAGGAAGGAGAGGTGCATCCGCCTCTTTTGATTCTGAACCAGAGAGAACCTTCTTGAGATTGAGAAGAGAAGCAAGAGGGAAGGGAGTGATTGGAGAAGAAGATTCAGAAGAGGGAGATCAAGAGATGGAGGATAATCTCCCTAATCCACCAGAGGAGGTGGCCAACAACAATGGTCAACCTCCAAGGAGAGTTCTAGCCTCGTACACCTTCTCCAACCCAAGAAACTGTGGGAGTAGTATACTCACTCCAAATGTTCATGCCAATAACTTTGAGTTGAAACCTCAACTTATCACTTTGGTGCAAAATAATTGTTCTTATGGAGGGGGTCCTCTTGAAGACCCAAATCAACACTTATCTGTCTTTCTGAGGATATGTGAAACAGTCAAAACAAATAGTGTGCATCCAAATATCTACAAGTTGCTGTTATTTCCATTCTCTTTGAGGGATAATGCATCTCAATGGCTGGAGACATTTCCCAAAGAAAGCATCAATACTTGGGATGATTTGGTGAGAAAATTCCTGGCTAAGTTCTATCCACCCCAGAGAATCATCAGGTTAAAGACAAAGGTGCAGACTTTCACTCAAATGGATGGAGAATCACTCTACGAGGTATGGGAGAGATACAAAGCCTTGATTAGGAAATGTCCACTTGACATGTTTAATGAATGGGACAGACTTCAGAATTTCTATGAGGGCTTGACTCTAAAAGCTCAAGAGGTCCTGGATTACTCTGTAGGAGGTTCACTACAGCTAATAAAGATAGCTGAAGAAGCTCAGAATCTCATAGACACTGTGACCAACAATCACTACTTTTATGCTCATTAAAGGCAACACCAACCAGCTCCAAAGAAAGGTGTATTAGAACTTGAAGGTGTGGACACTATCTTGGCACAGAACAAATTGATGCACCAAAAAATCCAACAGCAAATGGAGATGATGGCAAAGAGAATAGATGGACTTCAATTGGCTGCAGTGAACACAGCAAATCAACCTTCAAGTGAATGGGGCCAAGGTGAAGAAGTTTTTGAGAAATGCAATAATGAGCAACAACCAGAGCAAGTTCAGTACATGAATAACACCTCAGGCTCTTCTCAAAGTGACTTCCATGGTGATATATACAATTCATCATGGAGGTATCATCCTAACTTGAGGTGGGGTGATAATCAAAATTCATGGCAGAAGAACCATTCCAACAACTCCTGCAACACAAACAACCAAAATCACTCATCCACCACCACTAACCAATATAGAAAATCACAAAACTCATATCAGCAACCCCACAACAACTCACAAGCCCACCAAAACAACTTTTCCACACCACTATTTGTTCTGAGGGTTACCTGAAACTGGAGGTCGATCTCAGATGAGATCTTCTGTACTGTTCGGAGATGGCGTGTCCGGCTGGCTGGTGACGGCCGGAGCTGTTGTGTCCGACTTGTTGGACTTGCTGTACTGCTGATCCTTGGCCACCGGAGGGTGGGGGGTACCTGCAAGAGACTCCGATGCTTAAGTTAGCATGGGTATTAAGCAGATTTTTTGTAGAATCAGAGTATGAGTTATACCTGGGTGCTCCAGTGTATTTATAGTAGTGTGGGCTGACCTTTCTGATAAGATAAGTTAGTTATCCTATCTTATCTTATCTTATTTGGGGTGAAGTCAGCTTATCTTTAAGGGAACCGCCTTTATCTTTATAGGCTTGGATTGCCTTTGGATTTGGGTCGTGTTCCTCTATTTGGGCCCTTTGTTGGGATTTCTTATCGATTTGGCCGACCTCTTTAAGAAGAGGTCGGATAGCCTGACTTGAAGAGGTCGGTCGCTTTGTCGCCAATCATCCCAGGTCGGGTAGCATGACCCGGGGTATGAACAGTGCCCCTGCTTGAGCTCGGTCTTTTGTCGAGGTCGAGTCTTTGACTTTGGTCTTTTGAAGCTGAACTCAAGCATTTTGTCGCTTTCTTTGTAGAAGCTTTTGAATGTAGAACGTTTTTTCTCTAAATGCGCGCGCTTTTATATCGGCGCTTCGGGAACGTGCGAGGGTTTAATGTTTTCATTAATTTTAACATTAATTGCCCCGTTTCCCTTTGGCTCTTTATTTTGATTTTGAAAACCCAGAAACGGTTTCTCTCCTTCGCCCTTTTCGTAACTTCTTTTCTTCGCTCTCTTTGCTATCTGTTTTTCGTTTGCACTTTCTGCTTTCTTATGTTGTGGCGTTTGTTTGGCGATTTTCTAGGCAGCTTTTATTTCTGCGCCTCTATTTTCCTTCCTCGAAGCTCCTTTTGTGCTTTCTCTTTGTTTTTGTGATGAGGTTTTGATTCTGGTTTTCCTTTAGAGAAAGTTTGGATCTTTCTGTTTCCATCGTGCCTTATTGTTGTTGAAATGTGCATTCTGGGGGTTTCTCCACCTTCTGCATGATCCTTTTTGTTTTTGCTTGATGCTTTTAAGGCTTTGCATGTTCCCTGTTGTTTCTGTTCTGGTACCACTATCCGCATCTGTTCCTTGCTTTATTTGACGGTTGCTTTTGTCTGATTTCTGAAAAAGGTTGTATCTTTAATGGTTTCTGTTTGGCGTGCTTGATGTTTGGGGATGGTTTTTGCTGGCTTAGACTGAAAGGCAATGTTTTTGAAGACTTTTGTGTTTTAATCTGATGGAAAATGCTTGCTGTTTGAAGCCTTCTTTTCTTGTTTTGAAAGGTGCTGGGGTGTGAGAAGTAGATTTTTACTAGAAACCTTGCTTTATTATTGCCTCCAAAGGATTCCCCAGGACTTTGGTTTGAGTCTTGGGGTTTTCCTTTTCTGTGTGTTCGCCTGTATCGTATTGAGTTATTTTCTCCCTTGTCCGAGATGTTTTTAGTAATCCCATCTTCTTTTCTTACTTGTAGGATTAGTTGGCCTCATGTCTTCTCGCAATAACATTGTAGAGATGTCTTCCAGAGTTCCCGAGGAGATGTTCGATTGGCTGGACTCCCTTGTCTTGTTGTGTGTTTCTGTTATGGATGCTGAATTTTGTACAGAGCTGAGGAAGTGCCATAGGATTTGTGGTAACAGTGCCCGTGAGGGGGATTATGAGCTTGTTGCCCCTGATTCTGATGAGAGAGTTTGTTTTCCGACTTCCATCGAGGGGGAGCGTCCCTTCTTTTATGCTTATGAATACTTCTTTAGCCAATTAAACGTTACTTTTCCTTTTACTGCTTTTGAAACTGACCTGTTGTGGTCATGTAACATTGCTCCGTCCCAGCTTCACCCGAGTTCCTGGGGTTTTATCAAAATATTTCAACTGCTTTGCCAAGAGTTAGGCATAACACCTTCTGAAACTCTTTTCCTTTATCTTTTCGTCTCGGCCAAGCCCGGAGGTTCCTCCAAAAAGAAAGCTTCCTGGGTCTCTTTCAGATCGGCCCAAGGGCATAAAGTTTTTGCCATGTATGATGAGTCGTTTAAAGATTTTAAGAATTATTTCTTCCGAGTTCGTGCTGTTGAGGGGGTCCGCCCCTTTTTTCTTGATGAAAATGATGAGCCCGCTTTTCCTCTAGAGTGGCAAAAGAATGTGAGAGTGCCACGTTATACATGGGAGATGCTTAATGAGGTTGAGCGGGCCTATGTAGTTGTTCTTGAAGATTTGTGGGGGAAACCTCCCCATCTGGATACGAAGAGATTCTTGAGTGATCTATCTTTGGTTCGAACTGCTTTGGGTACTGTCTGACTTGTTTTTATACTTGCTTCTGAGCTTTTCTCCTCCTATGTTGTAACTTGTCTTTTGTGGTTGATTCTGTATTTTCAGAGATGTCGAAAAATAATGATTCTATGAAGGCCTACAAGAAGGCGAAAAAGGCAACTACTGCTCTAAACATCTCGGCCAAGGCGGCCGGAGAGGGATCTTCTCAGGTTCCAATGATGCCTCCTGTGCTGAGTTCTCCTGGACCGAGGAAAGCAATTCCTATTCCTCGGGTTCGTCTGGTCGATCCTCCACAATCTTCTGCTGCAGCTTCTGGTGCCCCTCCTAGTAAGAAGCAAAAAACAATTGAGCCTTTCAACTTTGATGCTCCTAACTTTGCTGCGGTCGAGTTTGTAGATCAACAAATCGGCCCTTATGGTGTCCTCCCCATGGACGACGTGTCGCTTCTTCATCATTTTGATTATATAACTCAGAGTAGTATTGGTGCACGAAATTGTGATGTCCAGGCTCGAACAATCCCTGGCAACGTGAGCAACTTGGTACGCGTAATCGTGATTACACTTTAATTATGTAAAATTCATGGCTCTTTCTTTCCCTGGAAATGGCGCCAAGAACATGGTGCCAATACCATGGTTCACAACTTCGATACAACTAACCAGCAAGTGCACTGGATCGTCCAAGTAATACCTTACGTGAGTAAGGGTCGAATCCCACGGAGATTGTCGGTATGAAGCAAGCTATGGTCACCTTGCAAATCTCAGTTAGGCAGATATAATTTGATAATGGTGTTTTCGAATAATAAATAATAGAATAGGGATAGAGGTACTTATGTAAATCATTGGTAGGAATTTCAGATAAGCGAATGGAGATGCTTTTCGTTCCTCTGAACCTCTGCTTTCCTGCTATCTTCATCCAATCAGTCTTACTCCTTTCCATGGCTGGCTTTATGTAAGGGCATCACCGTTGTCAGTGGCTACATCCCCTCCTCTCAGTGAAAAATATGCTCACATGCTCTTTCACAGCACGGCTAATCATCTGTCGGTTCTCAATCATGCTGGAATAGGATTCACCCTCCTTTTGCGTCTGTCACTAACGCCCAACAATCGCGAGTTTGAAGCTCGTCACAGTCATTCAATCATTGAATCCTACTTGGAATACCACAGACAAGGTTTAGACTTTCCGGATTCTCTTGAATGCCGCCATCATTCTAGCTTACGCCACGAAGATTCTGGTTAGGAGATCTAAGAGATATTCATTCTAGCTTATTTCATGTAGAACGGAAGTGTTTGTCAGGCACGTGTTCATAGGGGAGAATGGTGATGAGCGTCACACATAATCATCACCTTCATCACGTTCTTGGGTGCGAATGGATATCTTAGAAGCGAAATAAGATGAATTGAATAGAAAACAGTAGTACTTTGTATTGATCCTTGAGGAACAGCAGAGCTCCACACCTTAATCTATGGAGTGTAGAAACTCTACCGTTGAAAATACATAAGTGAAAGTCCAGGCATGGCCGTGTGGCCAGCCCCCATGGTCTGAGAACTATGCATTCAAAGATGATCCTAAGATCCTAAGATGATCAAAAGATGTCTAATACAATAGTAAGAGGTCCTATTTATAATAAACTAGTCACTAGGATTTACAGAAATAAGTAATTGATGCATAAATACACTTCCGGGGCCCACTTGGTGTGTGCTTGGGCTGGGCTTGAGTGTTGCACGTGTAGAGGTCCTTCTTGGAGTTGAACGCCAGTATTTGTGCCAGTTTGGGCGTTCAACTCTAGTTTTGGCTCCTTTTCTGGCGCTGGACGCCAGAATTGGATAGAAATCTGGCGTTGAACGCCAGTTTTCGTCGTCTATTCTTGGCCAAAGTATGGACTATTATTTATTGCTGGAAATCCCTGGATGTCTACTTTCCAACGCAATTAGAAGCGTGCCATTTAGAGTTCTGTAGCTCCAGAAAATCCACTTTGAGTGCAGGGAGGTCAGAATCCAACAGCATCAGCAGTCCTTTTTCAACCTCTGAATCTGATTTCTGCTCAAGTCCCTCAATTTCAGCCAGAAAATACCTGAAATCACAGAAAAACACACAAACTCATAGTAAAGTCCAGAAATGTGAATTTAACATAAAAACTAGTGAAAATATCCCTAAAAGTAACTAGATCCTACTAAAAATATACTAAAAACAATGTCAAAAAGCGTATAAATTATCCGCTCATCAAGTATCAAGATGGCACACATGGGAGTGGCCCTTTATCGAACTGCTCAAAGTCTTCCTCTCCATGCCACTAAAGCTTTTATGGAGGAGGCCAAACAGGAGTTTGATCCGATGAAAGGCTTGAAGGAGGAGCTTGAAGTGAAGGTGGCCAAGTTGGAAAAAGATTTGGAGAATGAGAAGGCGAGTTCCATCTCTCTGGCGGCTTCTGTGAGGCTGGCCAAGGACACGGCTATGAGACATAAGGATAGTTATGTGACATCTTACCGGGAGGTGTTGCGCCTGAGGGAGGAGTTGGAGAATGCCCGAGCTAATTACTCCGAACTCCAAGGTCATCTTGTTGGTAGTGTAACTGCTGCCTATGAGAACCTGAAGGAACAAGTTCGGGTTATTGCTCCTGAGGCCGACCTGACCCTCTTTAGCCTAGATAACATTGTCAGGGATGGCAAGATTGTCCCTGATGACAAGGATGATGATGATGTTGAACCTCCCCCTGTGTCCTCTGCCAAGGTGTCAACTCCTGCTGTTCCTGCCGAGGTCGGCCCTCCCGCTTCTGGTCCTGACTGTCAGATCTTAAACCGGGATGATGGTACTGTAGATGCTGTTCCTCTCCAGACTCGCCCTCCGTCTCCTCGGACTGATGCTGCTAGAAAGTCTTCTGACCCTTAGCCCATTTATTCTGGATATTTACGTAGTTGGCCCGGCTTGTGGGCTTTTTAAACTCATTATGTTTTGTTAACTGCTGGTACTTTCTCGTTGCTTGCCTAGCAACTTTTTGTTTTGACAAACAAAAGTAACTTTCCAGCTTTTGAGGTAGATTTTGGTGGCCTCTGAAGCTTTATAACTTTGTAGATTATATCATGCTTTTGCACTTAACTTGGTATCTTTTTGTTTTCTGAGGATGTTGGAACCCTGCCGCTCGTCCTCTTCGGATTTGCTTTATTGTTTGTAACTTGGATCTTTTGAGGTTATGGCTATGTGGGTCCGACTTGTTTTTCGGTTTTCTCGCTTTTGCTCGTATTTCTGACGATTTATAACCGATTTCTTCAAGTTGGTCCTCCAAGTTGTTTTGGTAGTCCTTTGTTCCGTCTTTCTCAGGGGTTACCTTTGTAACTTGCTTTGTAGTAGGGCGACTTCTTTACGTCGTCCTTTTCTAAGTTATTTTTGTAATCCTCTTTCTTGGATCTTTGTCAGATCTCTTTCAGGGATTACTTTTATAACTTTTTGGTAGTAGGAGTCCGACTTCGTTATATCGGTCTCCTTTAAGTTATTTTTGTAGTCCTCTTTTTTGGATCTTTGTCAGATCTCTTTCAGGGATTACTTTTATAACTTCTTAGTAGTAGGAGTCCGACTTCGTTATGTCGGTCTCCTTTAAGTTATTTTTGTAGTCCTCTTTTTTGGACCTTTGTCAGGTCTCTTTCAGGGATTACTTTTATAACTCCTTAGTAGTAAGAGTCCGACTTCGTTATGTCGGTCTCCTTTAAGTTATTTTTGTAGTCCTCTTTTTTGGACCTTTTGTCAGGTCTCTTTCAGAGACTACTTGTATAACTTTTTCATTTTGGGCCGACTTTGTTATGTCGGGCCCTTCTAAGTTAAAGTAATCCTCTTTAATAGGGTTGGCCAGACCTCTTTCCAGGGTTTACTTATAACTTGGGTTGACTTGGTCCAACTTCTTAACGTCGGCCAGTCTTTAAGTTATTATTTTAGCAATCCGTAAGACCTCGTCAGGTTCTTTTTTAGATCACTTTCGATAACTTCTTACATTATTCTGTGTTCATCTTTGCCGATTTGTAGAAAGTGGTTGTCATCTCTAGATCATCTTTTGGGTGAATCGCGTTTTCACTTTTATCGGACGGTTATCTTTATTGTGATCGTGCAGTGAAATTGTTTTTCACTTTCTGCCGATCCGTTGCTTTATAATTGGACGATGAATGCTTCAGATTAATGCGTCTTGAAATCTTGTAGAATATCTAAAATATATGTTTTATTCAAAGGAAAGTGCGAATATATACATGTGGGAATTTTTCATCCTTTTACGTCGAATAGTGTTTGAGTCTCAACTTGGTGCCTCATTAAAAAACCTTTTCAGGAAAAAGAGTGCATCCAATAGTGAGATCTTTTACTTTTCTAGCTGTAGTACCTTCTTAGGTTGCAGGCGTGCCATGATCTGGGAAGCTCTCGTCCATCGAGTTTGGACAGTCTGTAATAGCCCTTCCCAAGTACTTTTACAACTCGGTAGGGTCCTTTCCAGTTTGCTGCCAACTTTCCTTCTCCTGGTCGAGTTGTTCCAATATCATTTCGGATTAGGATGAGATCATTCTCTGTGAAACTTCTTGGCACTACCTTTTGATTATATCTGGAAGCCATTCGACATTTTAGTGCTTCTTCCCTGATCCGAGCTCTTTCCTGGATTTCAGGTAGTAGGTCGAGTTCTTCCTTCTGAAGTTGAGAGTTGGCTTCTTCATTGTAGTGAACTACTCTGGGTGACCCTTCCTCAATCTCTACTGGGATCATTGCCTCCACTCCGTATGCTAGTCGAAAGGGTGATTCATTTGTTGTGGAGTGTGGCGTTGTTTGATATGCCCATAGGACTTGCAGAAGTTCTTCGGCCCAAGCTCCCTTTGCATCTTGTAGTCTCCATTTTAACCCAGCCAATATGACTTTGTTGGCAGCTTCGGCCTGTCCATTGGCTTGAGAGTGTTCGACAGAGGTGAACTGGTGCTTTATATTCAAGTCAGCTACTAGTCTCATGAAGCCTGCGTCTGTGAATTGAGTGCCATTGTCTGTGGTGATGGAGTATGGAACCCCGAACCTCGTGACAATATTCCTGTATAGGAATTTCCGGCTTCTTTGAGCGGTGGCGTTGGCTAGGGGTTCTGCCTCAATCCATTTTGTAAAATAGTCTACTCCGACTATGAAGAATTTTACTTGTCCTGATCCCTGGGGAAAGGGTCCGAGAAGATCAAGTCCCCATTTTGCAAATGGCCAGGGCGAGGTTACACTGATGAGCTCTTCTGGCGGGGCGATGTGGAAGTTGGCATGTTTCTGACATGGTGGACATGTCTTTACAAATTTTATAGCTTCTTTCTATAGGGTTGGCCAATAAAATCCCGCTCGGAGTACTTTTTTGGCGAGAGCTCGTGCTCCGAGATGGTTGCCGCACACGCCGCCGTGTACTTCTTCTAGCACTTCCTTTGTGTTGTTGGTCAGCACACATTTTAGTAGCGGTATTGAGATCCCTCTTTTGTACAGGACGTTGTTTATAATAGTGTAGTACTGTGCCTCCTTTTTTTAATCTTTTCGCCTCTTTTTCCTCTGTGGGGAGCGTTTCTGCTTTGAGGTAGTTAATTATGGGGGTCATCCATCCTTGGTCCTGACTTGTTATGGCTAGGACATTCTCTTCCGAAATTGATGGGTTCTGTAGCATTTCCTGGATGAGGCTTTTATTGTTGCCCCCTGGTTTGGTGCTGGCTAGTTTTGAGAGTGCGTCAGCTCGGGCGTTTTGTTTGCGGGGTATGTGGTAGATCTTATATTCCCCGAGTTATCCGAGCTGTTCCTTGGTTTTATCCAAATACTTTTTCATGGTGGGATCTTTGGCTTGATAGCTCCCTATTATCTGCGAGGTGACTACTTGTGAATCGCTGTAAATGTTGAGTTTTTGAGCTCCAACCTCTGTAGCCAACTTCAAACCGGCTAATAATGCTTCATATTCCGCCTGGTTGTTTGAGGCCGGAAACACGAACTTGAGGGAGAGCTCAACTTGGGTTCCTTGGTTGCTTTCCATTATCACGCCTGCACCGCTTCCAGTCTTATTTGAAGAGCCGTCTACATAGAGATTCCATTCTGTGGGGGTTTCCAAGGCGTCTGTGAATTCTGCGATAAAATCGGCCAGATGCTGTGATTTAATGGCCGTCCGAGCTTCATATTGGAGGTCGAATTCTGATAACTCGACTGCCCATTGTAAAATTCTGCCTGCTAAATCCGTTTTTTGTAGTATTCCTTTTATGGGCTGGTTGGTTCGAACCTTAATGGTGTGAGCCTGGAAGTACGGGCGAAGTCGTCGAGATGTTAGGATGAGAGCATAGGCAAACTTTTCTATCT
The DNA here is from genome assembly GCF_059453495.1 of Arachis ipaensis. Classification (NCBI taxonomy): domain Eukaryota; kingdom Viridiplantae; phylum Streptophyta; class Magnoliopsida; order Fabales; family Fabaceae; genus Arachis; species Arachis ipaensis. The sequence continues at coordinate 77,399,281 of NC_142442.1, read as the reverse complement.
TCTGGTAGTTCAGCTCGGATCCCTGTAGTGCTTTGCTAATGAAGTAGATGGGTTGTTGCCCACTTTCGTCTTCTCTGACTAGTGCTGAGGCTATTGCCCGGTTTCCTACTGCGAGATATAATATGAGCGGTTCTCCTTCTCGTGGTCGAGATAAGATAGGCGGTCATCCTAAGAACTCTTTGAAGTCTTGGAAGGCTTGTTCGCATTCTGTCATCCATTCGAACTGCTTTCCCTTTCTTAAGGTAGCATAGAAGGGGAGAGATCTTATCGCTGCCCCTGCTAAGAATCTGGATAGGGCGGCCAATCTCCCGTTGAGTTGCTGTACTTCTTTGACACAGGTGGGGCTCTTCATGTTGAGTATGGCTTGGCATTTATCCGGGTTTGCTTCAATTCCTCTTTGTGTGAGCATGAAACCTAGGAATTTTCCTGCTTCTACCGCAAAGGTGCATTTTGCAGGATTGAGTCGCATGTCATGCCTCCTTATAGTGTCGAACACTTGAGTCAGGTCGGACAGTAATGTGTCCTCGCTTTGTGTCTTTATTAACATGTCGTCCACATAGACTTCCATGACTTTTCCGATGTGGTCTGAGAAGACTTTGTTCATCAGCCTTTGATAAGTAGCGCCCGCGTTCTTGAGACCGAAGGGCATCACGATATAGCAGTAATTTGCTTTCGGCGTTAAAAACGAGGTCTTTTCTTGATCTGGTGGATGCATGGGGATTTGGTTGTATCCCGAGTATGCGTCCATAAACGAGAGGTATCTGTATTCGGAGGAAGCATCTACCAGAGCGTCGATATTTGGGAGTGGGTAAGGATCTTTTGGGCATGCTTTGTTGAGATCGGTGTAATCAGTACACATTCGCCACTTCCCATTTGATTTTTTCACCAAGACGACGTTGGCTAACCATAGTGGATACTTGACTTCTCTTATGAATCCTGCCTCCAGTAGTGCCTGTACCTGCTCTTCCACAGCTTGGGATCGCTCTGGCCCAAGTTTTCTTCGTCTCTGCTACACTGGCCGAGATCCTAGATAGACCGCCAACTTGTGGCACATTAGCTTGGGATCTATGCCTGGCATGTCTGTGGCTTTCCATGCGAATAGATCAACATTATCGCGTAAGAATTGTATCAGTAATTCTTTTGAGTCTCCTCTTAGGATTGTTCCGATATTAGTTGTTTTGTCCGAGGTGTCTCCGATCTGAACCTTCTTTATCTCGCCTTCTGGCTGCGGACGGAGTTCCTCTCGTCACTGCACTCCGCCAAGCTCAATTGTATGAAACTCCTCTCCTCTGCCTCTGAGGTTTAGACTTTCGTTATAACAGCGGTGCGCCATCTTTTGATCTGCTTTTATTGTAGCTATCCCTTCTGTAGTTGGGAATTTCATGCATAGATGTGGGGTCGAGACTATTGCGCCGAGTTGATTGAGTGTTGTCCGACCTATTAGAGCATTGTAGGCTGAACTTACGTCGACCACAATGTAGTCTATTTTGAGGGTCCTAGATTGGTTCCCTTTTCCGAAGGTTGTATGTAGTGATATGTATCCTAATGGTTGTACCGGGGTATCTCCCAGTCCGAACAGACTGTTCGGGTATGCCTTAAGCTCCTTGTCTTCTAAACCGAGTTTGTCGAAAGCTGTTTTGAATAAGATGTCAGCAGAGCTTCCTTGATCTATTAGTGTGCGATGGAGATTGGCGTTTTCCAGTATGATGGTAATGACCATGGGGTCGTTGTGTCCCGAGATAATTCCAGATGCGTCCTCTTTAGTGAACGTGATTGCAGGGATATCGGGTGCTTCCTTCTTTCCTTTGACATGATATACTTTTTTGAGATATCTTTTACGAGATGATTTGGAGATTCCTCCCCCTGCGAATCCGCCATGTATCATGTAGACACGTCTTTCTGGTGTACGGGGTGATCGCGCGGTTCGTCCGATATCTTCGTCCCTTCGTCTCTTTCTTTGATCATCATCTCAGGTTGCTAGAAACCGATCTAGTTTTCCTTCCCTCACCAACTTTTCTATGATGTTCTTTAAATTGAAGCACTCATTGGTGGAGTGACCTCGCACTCGATGGTATTCACAATACTCATTCCGATTTCCTCCCCCTCTTTTGCCTTTGAGTGGCCGAGCTGGGGGTATTTTCTCCGTGTGGCAGACTTCTTTGTATACATCGACTAGGGATACCTTGAGAGGAGTGTAATTGTGCTATTTTTTTATTTTCTCCCCTTGCCGATCTTCTTTTCTTTTTGGATTCCTTGTCTTTATCTCGGTAGGGGACCCCGGATTTGGAGGTTTCTCCCAATCGAGCATTTTCTTCCATGTTGATGTATTTTTCTGCTCGCTTCTGTACTTCGTCTAAAGAGGTAGGGTACTTCTTTGATATAGATTGGCTAAAAGGTCCCTCCCGTAGGCCGTTGATGAGTCCCATGATGGCGGCCTCTGTTGGTAAGCTTTGAATGTCCATGCATGTTTTGTTGAATCTCTCCATGTAGTTGCGGAGGCTCTCCCGTTCTCCTTGCTTGATCCCTAGTAAACTGGGGGCGTGCTTGGCCTTATCTTTCTAGATGGAGAATCTGGCCAGGAACTTTTTGGCCAGGTCGTCAAAGTTTGAGATGGACTTTGGAGGTAAGTTGTCGAACCATCTGATTGCTGTCTTTGTGAGAGTTGTTGGAAAAGCTTTGCAGCGAACGGCATCTGAGGCGTTGATAAGGTACATTCTGCTTCTGAAATTGCTGAGATGATGGTTGGGATCTGTGGTGCCATCATACAAAATCATATCTGGGAGCTTGAAGTCTTTTGGAATTTTAGTTTTCATGATTTTCCTGGTGAATGGATCTTGTTCTTTGCGTGAATTTTCCTCAGGAGTGGTCCGAGGAGCTTTTGATTTGAGAACGGCTTCTAATTGCTGTAGTTTTTCTTCCAATTCTCGACGTCGTCGTACCTCTCTTTGCAGATCCTTTTCGATCTCCCGTTGTTGTTGGGTTTCTTTCCCAAGTTGCTTTAAGCGATCTTGAAGCACTTCTATTGCTCTCGGATTTGGTGAGCTTTTGTCTCCGTTGGATTCTGGAGCATCCTTCGATGTAGTGTCCACGTTCTTGTGCGGTGTTCTGTTTTCTAGATCTGAGTCATGGTCGTTGTCATGGCCGTCCGCCATGGTGTTGGGATGACTTCCAGGTTCCCCGGCAACGGCGCCAATGTTCCGAGGGTTACCTGAAACTGGAGGTCGATCTCGGATGAGATCTTCTGTACTGTTCGGAGACGGCGTGTTTGGCTGGCTGATGACGGCCGGAGCTGTTGTGTCTGACTTGTTGGACTTGCTGTACTGCTGATCCTTGGCCACCGGAGGGTGGGGGGTACCTGCAAGAGACTTCGATGCTTAAGTTAGCACGGGTATTAAGCAGGGTTTTTGTAGAATCAGAGTATGAGTTATACCTAGGTGCTCCAGTGTATTTATAGTAGTGTGGGCTGACCTTTCTAATAAGATAAGTTAGTTATCCTATCTTATCTTATCTTATTTGGGGTGAAGTCAGCTTATCTTCAAGGAAACCGTCTTTATCTTTATAGGCTTAGATTGCCTTTGGATGTGGGTCGTGTTCCTCTATTTGGGCCCTTTGTTGGGATTTCTTGTCGATTTGGCCGATCTCTTTGAGAAGAGGTCGGATAGCCTGACCTGAAGAGGTCGGTCGCTTTGTCGCCAATCATCCCAGGTCGGGTAGCGCGACCCGGGGTATGAACACCATTCAACTCACAAAACACCCACCTCAACATCCCAAAAAACTTCCAGCAACAAAAATTGTACCCCAACATACCACCCATTGACCACCAAGAAACCAGAATCTCAACCCTTGAAAGAACCTTGCAAGCCCTTAACCAAACCACACAAACACTTGCTCAAAATACACAAAGTTTAGCTAAAGGACAAGAGAGCCTAGTCAAGGGACAAGAGAGACAAGAGGCCAATATGGCTAGACAAGAGGCTAATATGGCTAGACAAAATGCCACAATGAGAAATCTTGAGAGACAAATGGGACAACTGGCTAGACAATTTGCTGAACGACCAACTAATGCTTTTCCCAGTGACACAATCCCTAATCCAAGGGAGGAATGCAAAGCAATCCAGCTGAGGAATGGAAAGACTATGGAAAATGACAAGGGTGCTAACAAGAAACAAGTAGAAGAGGACAAGAATGATCAAGAAAATTCCAAGAAGGAGGAGGAATCACAATCTTCAAAGAAGGGAAAGCAAGTCATGGAAGAGCAACCACAAGAGAAAAAAAAGGAGGTGAAGCCATATATTCCTCCTTTGCCATACCCTCAGAGGTTGAAAAAGGAGATCAAAGACCAGCAATTTCCCAAGTTCTTAGAGATTTTCAAGAAGCTGGAAATTAACCTCCCACTTGCTGAAGCTTTGAAGCAAATGCCATGTATGCAAAATTCTTCAAGGAACTCATTGGTGCGGTATTTATAACCCACTAACTTACCGGCAAGTGCACCGGGTCGTACCAAGTAATACCTTACATGAGTAAGAGTCGATCCCACGAGGATTGATGGATTAAACAACAATAGCGTTTGATAGGATTAGTTAGACAAACAGAAAATAGTGTTGGAAGTTCAAAAGCATTAAAAAGAAAATTCAAGAATTTCAGAAAACAAGCAGCAAATGAGTTGTGAAATATATATGGGAAAACAGTTAAGGCTTTAGAGTTATCTATTTTCTGGATTGACTTTTCTTATTAACTATTCTAATCATGCAAGATTTAATTCATGGCAAACTATTTGTGACTAGACCCTAATTCCTTAGACCTTCCTAGTTTCCTCTAAAATTCATCAACTGCCAATTTCTTGGTCAATTAATTCCAATTAGAGGGTGATGATTAAATTCCAGTTTATATGCCACAAGAATCCTAATTGTCCAAAAATAAAGGGATTAAATGTCACGTATCCCGTTAAATACAAACAATTAGAAATTCAGGATAAAATATTTTCAAGCTATTGTTCAAGTAAAGAGCTTTTCCAAGTTATACAAGAACTCAAATAGAACATGGGTCATACTTCCGTTCCACCCAAATTCATAAAATAAAGAACGAAAACAATTATTGAAATATAAATCAAAACATGAATTAAAATAGAAAAATAATATTATCAATCCATACAATAGACAGAGCTCCTAACCTTAACAATGGAGGATTAGTTGCTCATGGAATATGGAATGTAAATTTGTATGGAATAATATTGTGGAATATGTTATTCTGGAACCACCCTATTGGGATCCCTTTATAACTAATCCTAATAATTTAAAAATCAAATATCTAAAATTAAAATTAAAATAATATCTTTTCCTAAAATTAGATTTGAATTTAAATTCGAATTAATTAAGAAGTCTTCAGCTGATGGGTGGAGACCACTTGATTTGTCCATTCTGCAGCTTCTAATCTGTGATTTCTGGGCTAAGAACTGGGTGAAAACAGCCCAGAAATCGCCCCCAGCATTTTTCTACATTTTCTGCACGTGGCGCATGTGACGCGTCCGCGTCGTCCACCCGTTCGCGTCATTTGTGCAGATTCCAGTCCACGCGTTCACGTCAGGAACGCGATCGCGTCATTGCGATCTCCTCCATTCCGTGCGGTCGCGTGAGCCATGCGTCCGCGTCGGTATTCGCTGGTAATCTCCTTGGTTTCTTCTCTTTCTCTGCAGAAACTCCATCAAATCCAGCCGAATGCTACCTAAAATAAATAGTATTGCACAAAACTCAAAATAGCATCCATAGTGGCTAAAATATAATTAATTCTTTATTAAATTCAACAATTTAGATGCAAATTCACTAGGAATAGATAGGAAAGATGCTCACGCATCACAACACTAAACTTAAACTGTTGCTTGTCCTCAAGCAACCAAAAACTAATATAAGCTTAGGATGTGAATTTGCATGAGAATGAGAGTTCGATTAAGCTCATGTCTCTTCTTATAGTGGGGTTTACAACTGCAATCCTGAATAGTTTTGGCATCTCACTTTATCCTTTGAAGTTCAGAATGATTGGCATCTATAGGAACTCAGAATCCAGATAGTGTTATTGATTCTCCTAGTTCAGTATGTTGATTCTTGAACACAGCTACTTTATGAGTCTTGGCCATGACCCTAAGCATTTTGTTTTCTAGTATTACCACCGGATACATAAATACCACAGACACATAACTGGGTGAACCTTTTCAGATTGTGACTCAGCTTTGCTAGAGTCCCCAGTTAGAGGTGCCCAGAGTTCTTAAGCACACTCTTTTTGCTTTGGATCACGACTTTAACCACTCAGTCTCAAGCTTTTCACTTGACACCTTCACGCCACAAGCACATGGTTAGGGACAGCTTGATTTAGCCGCTTAGGCCAGAATTTTATTCCTTTAGACCCTCCTATCCATTAATGCTCAAAGTCTTGGAGCCTTTTTACCCTTTGCCTTTTAGTTTAAAGGGTTATTGGCTTTTTCTGCTTGCTTTTTCTTTTTCTCTCTTTGTATTTTTTTCGCAAGCTTTGTGTTTTTCACTGCTTTTTCTTGCTTCAAGAATCAATTTTATGATTTTTCAGATTATCAATAACAATTCTCTTTTTTTTTTCATTATTCTTTCAAGAGCCAACAATTTTTAACATTCACAAACTTCACTATCAAAAATATGCACTGTTCAAGCATTCATTCAGAATCACAGAAAACACCACCACATCTAAGTAAATGAGACTACTCTAAAAATTAAACTCAAATTCTCATGCACTACATATGTTCTTCTTTCTTTTTGATTTCAAGTTTAGTGGGCAATGCATGAGACATCTTTCAGAATTAAAGCACTTAACAGAAAAATTAAGCTAGAACCTAAGAATCTACTAATAAAGGATCATGCAATAAACAAAACAAAATAGCAGGAAACTGGAACATAAATAATAAAAGCGGGAGGGAATAAAAGATGAAAGGAACTCAACCACCTGGGTTATCTTAGCGGTTGTTTTATTCTTCAGGTTGCGCTCCTTTGTGAAGATGATTAGCATCCCTTTTTGTGCCATAGGAATAAACAGAAAACCCTTAAGCAAAGCGTTAACACCAAACTTAAAGGTTTGCTTGTCCTCAAGCAAACAAGAATTGAAAATAGAAGAGACAAATATTAAGATGAAAGAAAAATAAAAGGATAAGAGAATAAGAGAGAATTAGGATTGGGAGAGAGAGAGAAAGAAAACTTGGCGGCGCAAACGACGCGTTCGCGTTATGCATGCGATCGCGTACGTCGCGCATTCTTCATAATGACGCGTTAGCGTCAGGCACGCGTCTGCGTGCCCTGGATTTTGTGCGATTCGCGCGAAGCCAGCCACGCGCCCGCGTGACTTTCTGTTCGCATGGCTTGGGAGCCAAATTCTCATATGACGTGTTCGCGTCGTGCATGCGTACGCGTGGATGGCCATATGTGTAACTGACGCGACCGCGTCAGTCACGCGTCTGCGTGACCAAATTTGTGCTTTTAGCACACTTCTTGCCCCAAGCCAGCATAACTCTCTCTCCAGACACCTTTTACGTTGATTTTTTGGGTCACGTGTCCGCGTGGGTGACGCGACCGCATGAATGGCGAAAATCACAAACGACGCGAACGCGTGGGTACGCGTTCGCGTGGAATCGTCTTTGCTAAAGGCATGAGTCCAGCGCTACTCCTGCGCAACTCTCTGTCAATTTTCATTTTTCACGCACACATGATTGACGCGTCCGCGTCAATGACGCTTGCGCGTCATGTGCCTCCCTTTTTTTTTTTTTGAAATATAGCTTGAGGTGTTCGGTTCCTGGAAGAACATGGCTGCATGATCAGAAAATTAGTAAGAACTCAATAAAAATAAAATAACTAAGAAAACTACTACTACTATGAAAAATAGCTAAGTATATGAATTTATCGGGTTGCCTCCCGACAAGCACTTCTTTAACGTCACTAGCTTGACAATCAGCTCTGCTAGTTCAGCAGATGAGTGGACCTCTGGCGATCAATCTCGCCTTCAAGATAGTGCTTCAACCTCTGGCCATTCACTGTGAATTTCCTGTCAGAATTCTCTTCCTGTATTTCCACATGACCATATGGTGAAGCTCTGATAACCACAAACGGTCCTAACCACCGGGATTTCAACTTCCCGGGAGAGAATTTGAGCCTTGAATTATATAGAAGCACTCTGTCCTGGCTCAAAGACTCTGATGGCTATCTTCTTGTCATGCAATAGCTTAGTTCTCTCCTTATAGAGCTTGGCATTCTCATAGGCTGAATATCTGAATTCATCAAGCTCATTCAACTGAATCATCCGCTTAATTCCCGTAGCTTCTGAATCAAGATTCAGGTACCTAATTGCCCAATAAGCCTTGTGCTCCAGCTCAACTGGCAAGTGACAGGCTTTGCCATAGACCAATTGATATGGGGACATGCCAATTGGAATCTTATATGCGGTCCGGTAAGCCCAGAGAGCATCATCAAGCTTCTTAGACCAGTCCTTTCTTGAAATACTAACGGTCTTCTCCAGAATCCTCTTATGCTCCCTGTTGGAAACTTCAACCTGCCCACTTGTCTGAGGGTGATAGGGGGTTGCTACTTTATGACAGACTCCATATCTATGCAGAAGAGAGTCCAGCTGTCTGTTACAGAAGTGGCTTCCTCCATCACTAATGAGTGTCCTTGGGACACCAAACCGGCTGAAGATATATCTCTGAAGAAAGCTCATTACCACCTTGGCATCATTAGTGGGCAAAGCCACAGCTTCCACCCACTTGGACACATAGTCAACTGCCACTAGAATATAGTTGTTTGAATGTGAGGTTGGGAAAGGTCCCATGAAATCAATTCCCCACACATCAAACAACTCAACCTCAAGAATCCCCTACTGTGGCATTTCATGGTTGGCAGGGAGATTCGTTGCTTTTTCACATCTGTCACATTGCTTTACAAATGCTCTTGAGTCTTTGAAGAGAGTCGGCCAGTAAAACCCGCTCTGAAGAACCTTTGTAGCTGTCCTTTCACCACCAAAGTGGCCTCCATACTCAGAACCATGACAGTGCTAAAGAATCTGCTATTTTTCTTCATCTGAGACACACCTCCAGATAATTCCATCTGAACACCTTTTAAAAAGGTATGGTTCCTCCCAAAATGTAGTACTTTGCATCAGTCAATAGCTTTTTCACTTGTTGCCTACTGTACTCCCTTGGGATAAAATTCATGGCCTTATAATTTGCAATGTCTGCAAACCATGGAGCCTGCTGAATGAGGAACAATTGCTCATCCGGAAATGTCTCAGTTACAGCTGTGGGTGGTTGCACTCCTGCTTCAGGCTCAATTCTGGAGAGATGGTTAGCTACTTGATTTTCTGACCCTTTCCTGTCTTTTATCTCAATATCAAACTCCTGAAGGAGCAACACCCATCTGATTAATCTTGGTTTAGAATCCTGCTTGGTTAGAAGGTACTTCAAAGCAGCATGGTCAGTGTAAATAATAACCTTAGAACTAAGTAAATAGGACCTAAACTTATCAACAACATACACAACAACTAATAATTCCTTTTCTGTAGTTGTGTAATTCTTTTGAGCATCATTTAACACACGACTCGCATAATAAATGACATGTACAAGCTTACCATGCCTCTGTCCTAAAACAGCTCCTATAGCAAAATCACTAGCATCACACATTAATTCAAATGGTAAATTCCAGTCAGGGGAAGCTATAATGGGAGCAGAAGTAAGGTTTGCTTTCAGAGTTTCGAAAGCATGCAGACAATCAGAATTAAAGACAAAAGGAACATCAACAACCAACAGGTTGCTGAATGGTTTATCAATTTTAGAAAAATCCTTTATAAATCTTCTATAAAATCCTGCATGACCCAAGAAACTCCTGATTGCCTTAACATTGGTTGGTGGTGGTAATTTTTCAATTACCTCCACCTTTGCTCTGTCAACCTCAATTCCCTTACTTGAAATCCGGTGTCCAAGAACAATGCCTTCTGTAACCATAAAATGGAATTTTTTCCAATTTAAAACAAGGTTTGATTCTTGACACCGTTTCAAGACAAGAGATAAATGTTTAAGACAGGATTCAAAAGAATTACCAAAAACAGAAAAGTCATCCATAAATATCTCAATAAACTTTTCAACCATATCAGAAAAAATTGAAAGCATACACCTCTGAAAAGTTGCTGGAGCATTGCAGAGTCCAAATGGTATTCTCCTGTAGGCAAATACTCCAAAGGGGCATGTGAATGCTGTCTTCTCTTGATCTTGAGGATCCACTGCAATTTGATTATATCCAGAATATCCATCTAGAAAATAATAAAAAGCATGACCAACTAACCTCTCAAGCATCTGATCAATGAAAGGCAGGGGGAAATGATCCTTCCTTGTAGCAGTGTTGAGCCTCCTGTAGTCTATGCACATTCTCCATCCTGTGACTGTTCTTGTCGGAATAAGCTCATTCTTTTCATTCTTGATCACTATCATCCCTCCTTTCTTGGGAACTACCTGCACAGGACTTACCCAAGGACTGTCAGAAATAGGGTAAATAATACATGCTTTCCATAATTTCATTACCTCTTTTTGGACCACCTCTTTCATCGTTGGATTGAGTCTCCTTTGTGGTTGCACAACTGGTTTGGCATCATCTTCAAGGAGGATCTTATGCATACACTTGGTTGGACTAATCCCTTTCAAGTCACTAATGGTCCACTCAAGAGCTGTTTTATGGCTCTTGAGCACTGAAACAAGCGCCTCTTCCTCTTCAGGCTTCAAGGAAGAACTAATAATTACTGGATATGAATCATTTTCACCCAAGAACACATATTTCAGAGAAGGGAGTAAGGGTTTGAGCTCAAGCTTGGGGGCTTTCTCTTCCTTGATTGGCGTGTTCATCAGCTCCTTTTGGGGTGGTGAATCGTCAACTTCAACTAATTTACACTCAGAAATAGGATCTAGATCATCATCAAGTACCTCAGTTTCCAGTACTTCTTGAACAAGTGGTTCAATAACATCTATTTTCATACACCCCCCAGAATCATTGGGGTGCTTGAGGGCTTCAAAAACATTTAGGACCACCTGTTCTTCATTGACCCTCAGGGTTAATTCACCCTTTTGCACATCAATCAGAGATCTACCTGTAGCTAAAAAGGGTCTACCAAGTATAATAGAGGGTTTTACCTCCTCTTCCATGTCTAATATAACAAAATCAACAGGAAAAATAAATGGTCCTACTTTAACAAGTAAATCTTCAACCACACCCACAGGTAATTTAATAGAAAAGTCAGCAAGTTGAAGAGAAATACGAGTGGGTTTTACCTCCTCAATTTGAAGCTTTTTCATCACTGAAAGTGGCATGAGGTTGATGCTAGCTCCAAGATCACATAAAGCTCTCTGAATGCCGACTTCTCCAATGGTGCAAGGAATGACAAAGCTCCCTGGGTCTGGCATCTTCTCAGGAAGGGTGTGTTGAATTATAGCACTGCATTCCTTGGTTAACACCACGATTTCTTGCTCCTTCCAATTCCTCTTATGGGTCAACAACTCTTTCATAAATTTAGCATAGAGAGGCATTTGCTCCAGAGCCTCTGCAAAAGGGATGTTGATCTGCAGCTTCTTGAAGACATCTAAAAATTTAGAGAATTGCTTTTCTTTGGACGCCTTCTGAAGCCTCTGAGGATATGGCATTTTTGGCTTATATTCTGGGGCCTTTGGTAAGGTGGGAAAAGTGTCAAGAGAGTCAAGAAATGGGTTGTCTGCACGTTTAGGAGGGGCGTGCTCTACTTCTTCCTTCTTCTCCTCTGGAGTTTCCTTTTCAACTAGATCTTCATTGACCTTGGTCTCAGAACCAGCTACCTTACCACTTCTCAATTGAATAGCCTTACAATCTTCTCTTGGGTTCAGCACTGTATCACCAGGGAACGTATTTGAGACCTTTCAGGTAATTGCTTGCTCATTTGACCCATTTGCACCTCCAAGTTTCTAATGGAGGCTCTAATTTCTTGTATGAAACTCATCATCATCTCCCATTTAGAATCTTCTTGGGATTTAAAAATTTCCTGCTGAGGTGGTTGTTGTTGCTGAGACTGAAATTAGCAGTTATTATGGTTGTTCTATTGAAAACCACCCTGAGAACTATTGTTGAAGTTCTGAGGTCTCTAAGGTTGATCTCTCCACCCAAAATTTGGGTGATTCCTCCATCCCTGATTGTATGTCTTAGAATATGGATCATTGTTGGGATTTCTAGGACCACTCCCCATGTAATTCACCTGTTCAGAAGAGGGTTGAGCATAATCATAATTATCATTTTGCATAAAGTTACCTGTCATGTCATGGGAGGTATCTTGGGGTGGATTTTGAGTGTTGATAGCTGAGACTTGCATGCCACCCATCTGTTGAGTAAGTAGATTTATCTGCTGAGACATAAGTTTGTTCTGAGCAAGAAGAACATTAATAGCTTCTACTTCCAACACGCCTCTCTTCTGAGGGGTCTCAGAGTTCACAGGATTCCTGTTAGATGAATATAAAATGGTTGCTTGCAACCAATTCAATCAGCTCAATAGTCTCCTTTGGTGTCTTCTTCTTGTGCAATGAACCGCCTGCAGAAGTATCTAAGCTCATCTTGGACATCTCACCTAAGCCTTCATAAAAGATATCCAGTTGGGTCCATTTGGAGAACATGTTTGGAGGGCATTGCCTAGTCAGCAGCTTGTATCTCTCCCAAGCTTCATAAAGAGTTTCACCCTCCTTCTGTCTGAAAGTCTGAACCTCCAACCTAAGCTTAGTTAGCTTCTTTGGTGGGAAAAATTTAGTGAGAAATTCAGTAACGACCTTTTCCCAAGTATTCAGACTCTCCTTTGGTTGGGAATCTAGCCATAGCTTTGCTTTATCCCTCAAAGCAAACGGGAAAAGCATGAGTCTGTACACCTCTGGATTCACTCTATTTGTCTTCATAGTATCATATTTGCAGAAAATCAGATATGAACTGATTTGGATCTTCATGAGAAAGTCCATGATACTGGCAATTTTGTTGCACCAAGGTGACCAATTGTGGCTTCAACTCAAAGTTGTTTACATTTATAGGAGGCACCACAATACTTTTTCCATAAAGATCTGCAGTAGGGGCAGAATAAGAGCCAAGCACTCTCCTCTGTTGATCATCCCCATTCGGATTTACCACATTGGCATTAGCATTATTATTTGCCATAATGGATTCTGCAGCCTTGCAAAGTCTTGCTTGTTGTAAATGTCGCCTGAAAGTTCTTTCAGGTTCAGGATCAAAGTCTAAGAGATGTTCTTTGTCTCTGTTCCTGCGCATAAACAATCAGAAGACAAGAAAATATGGAACTCTCTACGTCAGAGTGTAGAGAAGTCCCTGTGAGGTAACCTGTATAAAATAATAAAATAAAAATACTAAGTAAATAAATAAAAATTCAAAAAATTTAAAAATAAAAATAAACAGAAAAAATTAAAATAAAAATAAAAATAAATAGAGGACACCAAAATTAATTTCAGAAATTAAAAAAATATTAGTGCTATATATAAATATATATATATATATATATATATATATTTATAAAATAAAATAAAACTAATAGAATATAAAAAGTAAAAAAAATAACAAAAAAAAGAAGCAAAAAAAATGGAAAAAAAATGAAACTGAAAAGAAAAAAAAAATAAAAATGACGAGATTTAAATAAATAAGATAAAATAAAAATTCAAAAGGAAGTAAAACAATAAAGAAAATGGGGACAGGGGGAACGGGGAAAACAAGACGAAACGTACGGAAATAAACAAAAATTAAAAATAAAAATTTATAATAATAAAATAAAACTAATTAAAAAATCAAAACGCCTAATCTAAGCAATCAAATAACTAATAGTTGTTAATCACTATCAATCCCCGACAACGGCGCCAAAAACTTGGTGCGGTATTTATAACCCACTAACTTACCGTTAAGTGCACCGGGTCGTACCAAGTAATACCTTACATGAGTAAGGGGCGATCCCACGAGGATTGATGGATTAAACAACAATAGCGTTTGATAGGATTAGTTAGACAAACAGAAAATAGTGTTGGAAGTTCAAAAGCATTAAAAAGTAAATTCAAGAATTTCAGAAAACAAGCAGCAAATGAGTTGTGAAATATATATGGGAAAATAGTTAAGGCTTTAGAGTTATCTATTTTCTGGATTGACTTTTCTTATTAACTATTCTAATCATGCAAGATTTAATTCATGGCAAACTATTTGTGACTAGACCCTAATTCCTTAGACCTTCCTAGTCTCCTCTAAAATTCATCAACTGCCAATTCCTTGGTCAATTAATTCCAATTAGAGGGTGATGATTAAATTCCAATTTATATGCCACAAGAAGCCTAATTGTCCAAAAATAAAGGGATTATATGTCATGTATCCCGTTAAATACAAACAATTAGAAATTCAAAATAATATATTTTCAAGCTATTATTCAAGTAAAGAGCTTTTCCAAGTTATACAAGAACTCAAATAGAACATGGGTCATACTTCCGTTCCACCCAAATTCATAAAATAAAGAACGAAAACAATTATTGAAATATAAATCAAAACATGAATTAAAATAGAAAAATAATATTATCAATCCATACAATAGATAGAGCTCCTAACCTTAACAATGGAGGATTAGTTGCTCATGGAATATGGAATGTAAATTTGTATGGAATAATGTTGTGGAATATGTTATTCTGGAACCACCCTATTGGGATCCCTTTATAACTAATCCTAATAATTTAAAAATCAAATATCTAAATTTAAAATTAAAATAATATCTTTTCCTAAAATAAGATTTGAATTTAAATTCGAATTAATTAACAAGTCTTCAGCTGATGTGTGGGGACCACTTGATTTATCCATTTTGCACCTTCTAATCTGTGATTTCTGGGCTAAGAACTGGGTCAAAACGGCCCAGAAATCGCCCCCAGCGTTTTTCTACATTTTCTGCACGTGGCGTATGTGACGCGTCCGCGTCGTCCACGCGTTCGCGTCATTTGTGCAGATTCCAGTCCACGCGTTCGCGTCAGGCACGCGATCACGTCATTGCGATCTCCTCTATTCTGCGCGGTCGCGTGAGCCATGCGTCCGCATCGGTATTCGCTGGTCATCTCCTTGGTTTCTTCTCTTTCTCTGCAGAAACTCCATCAAATCCAGCCGAATGCTACCTAAAATAAATAGTATTGCACAAAACTCAAAATAGCATCCATAGTGGCTAAAATATAATTAATTCTTTATTAAATTCAACAATTTAGATGCAAATTCACTAGGAAAAGATAGGAAAGATGCTCACGCATCACTCATCAACAAGAAGAGAAGTTGGAGTGAAAAAGAAACTGTGATCTTCACCCAAGAGTGTAGTGCAATCATTAAAAAGGGACTTCCACCAAAACTCAAAGATCCAAGGAGCTTCTTTATACCATGCACTATTGGGAATATAGCTATTGATAAAGCACTATGTGACCTGGGGGCAAGTATTAATCTGATGCCTCTTGCCATGATGAAGAAATTGATGATAAAAGAGGTTAAGCCTACACGAATGTCATTACAACTTGCTGACAGATCCCTCAAAATACCAAATGGAGTGGTGGAGAACTTACTGGTGAAAGTTGGAAAATTCATTTTTCCAGCTGATTTTGTGATTCTGGATATGGATGAGGAAGGGAACAACTCAATCATCCTTAGAAGACCTTTTCTAGCAACTGCCAGGGCAATCATTGATGTTAAGAAGGGAGAAATGGTTCTCAGGGTGCATGAGGAGCAAATGGTTATCAATGTTTTCAAAGCAATGCCATAACCTGCGGAGAACGAAAATTGCATGAGGCTTAATATGATAGATGATCTGGTTGAAGAAGCACTTGAAGCAGACCAATGTGAAGACCATGAGGGGGAAGCTCAGGACATTCAAGAGGAAGATTCACAAGAGGTAGAAGCACTGAAAGATTCAAGTGGAGTTAAGGAGGAAGAGGCACCAAAGCAAGAGTTAAAACCTCTCCCTCCTCATCTCAAATATGCATTCCTTGATGAAGAGGATAACCTTCCAGTAATCATTAATTCATCCTTGAGCAAGAAAGATGAAGCCAAAATGATTGGGGTGTTGAAAACTCACAAGACAGCTTTAGGGTGGACAATTGATGACATCAAAGGTATAAGCCCTGCTGTTTGTATGCACAAGATCTTGCTAGAAGAAGATTCAAGACCAGTGGTACAACCTCAAAGGAGGCTTAACCCAACCATGAAGGAAGTAGTTCAGAATGAACTCATCCCTACAAGGATATTGACAGGGTGGAGGATGTGTATTGACTATAGAAGGCTGAATGATGCCACAAGGAAGGGCCACTTCCCTCTTCCCTTCATTGATCAGATGTTAGAAAGATTGGTTGGCCATGCTTACTATTGCTTCTTGGATGGGTACTATGGATACAATTAGATAGTGGTGGACCCCAAGGACCAAGAAAAGACCTCCTTCACTTGTCTATTTGGAGTCTTTACCTACAGAAGAATGCCCTTTGGGCTGTGCAATGCCCCTGTTACCTTTCAAAGGTGTATGCTTTCCATATTTTCTGACATGGTAGAAAATTTTTTAGAAGTTTTCATGGATGATTTTTCTGTCTTTGGCAATTCATTTGATACTTGCTTGCACCATTTAACTCTTGTCTTGAAAAGATGCCAAGAAACTAATTTGGTTTTAAATTGGAAAAAATGCCATTTCATGATTTCTGAGGGGATAGTTTTTGGGCATAAGGTTTTTCAAGTAAGGGTATAAAAGTTGATAAAGCTAAGATAGAGATCATAGAAAAGCTTCCTATACCAGCTGATGTGAAAGCCGTGAGAAGTTTCTTGGGGCATGCTGGTTTTTATAGGAGATTCATCAAAGACTTTTCAACACTTGTTAGTGGTTGACAATCCTTTTGTCTTTGATGATAGCTATAAACATGCCTTTGAAACTTTGAAAAATAAACTCACTACAACACCAACCATCACACCCCCAGATTGGGAATTGCCTTTTGAACTCATGTGTGATGCAAGTGACTTTGCAATTGGTGCTGTATTGGGACAGAAAAAAGATAAGCTGCATCATGTTATATACTATGCAAGTAAGGTGTTAAATGAAGCCCAGAAAAATTACACCACCACAGAAAAATAACTCTTGGCAATCGTATATGCATTTGATAAATTTAGACAATACTTGATTGGTTCAAAAGTTGTAGTGTATACTAACCATGCTACTCTCAAGTATCTCATGTCTAAACAGGATGCCAAGCCAAGGCTCATCAGATGGGTGCTATTACTACAAGAGTTTGATATTGAAGTGAGGGATAGGAAATGAAGTGAGAACCAAGTTGCAGACAATCTTTCAAGACTACCACAAGGGACTAACCAAGAATCTCCACAACCAGTGAATGAAAAATTTCCAGAAGAACATCTCTTGCAAATCCAACAAGCTCCTTGGTTTGCAGATATGGCAAACTACAAAGCAGGAAGAATCATACCACAAGATTTCACTAGACAGCAAGTGAAGAAGTTGCTCACTGAAGCCAAGTCATTCTTGTGGGATGAGCCATTTCTGTTCAAAAGATGCCCAGATGGAATGATTAGAAGATGTATACCAGAGGAGGAAATGAAAAATATTTTATGGCATTGTCACAATTCAAGCTATGGTGGCCACTTTGGAGTAGGGAGAACAACTGCAAAAATCCTTCAAAGTGGATTCTATTGGCCCTCTATTTTCAAGGATTCTAGAGAATTTGTAAGCCAATGCAATGAATGCCAGAGAACAGGAGGCTTCACAAGGAAGAATGAGATGCCTCAGAAATATATTTTGGAGGTGGAACTATTTGACATATGGGTAATTGACTTCATGGGCCCCTTCCTTCCATCATACTCTTTCAAATACATTCTGGTGGCTGTAGAATATATTTAAAAATGGGTGGAAGCTATAGCAACCACCACATGTGATGCTAATGTGGTTTTGCAGTTTCTCAGAAGAAATATTTTCACTAGGTTTGGAGTACCAAAGGGACCCATAAGTGATGGTGGGAGTCATTTTTGTAACAAACATATGAACACCCTCCTTCATAGATATGGAGTAACACATAAGGTAGCTATACCTTACCACCCACAGACCAATGGACAGGCTGAGCTAGCAAATAGGGAGCTAAAGAAGATTTTGGAGAAAACTGTGGGAGCCACAAGAAAATACTGGGCAAGAAAACTAGATGATGCCCTCTGGGCATATAGAACAGCATTTAAAACTCCTATTGGAAGGTCTCCTTTCCAGCTAGTGTATGGTAAAGCTTGCCATCTCCCTATGGAACTCAAACACAAAGCTTTCTGGGCCACAAAACTCCTCAATTTGGATGCTCAAGCAGCTGGGGAGAAAAGATTGCTACAGCTCAATGAATTGGAAGAATTTAGATTGGAAGCATATGAGAATGCCAGGATATACAAAGAAAGAGCCAAGCAATGGCATGACAAGAGGATTGCACCTAGGATATTTGAACCAGGACAGTAAGTATTGCTTTTCAATTCAAGATTGAAAATTTTCCCTGGGAAGCTTATATCCAAATGGACTGGTCCTTATACCATCACCAAAGTGTTTCCTCATGGTCACTTAGAATTGCTTGATGAAATTTCAAAAGAAACATTCACAGTCAATGGCCATAGAGTGAAGCATTACCTTGGTGGATCATGGAACAAGGAAGGAAGTGTGCATCTGCTGACATGAACAAAGAAGTTGCAACGTGGTGCACGAAATTGTGATCATCAACAATGGCGCCAAAAGACTTGGTGCTCTCAAACGTGAATCACACTTTGTCACAACTTCGCACAACTAACCAGCAAGTGCACTGGATCGTCCAAGTAATAAACCTTACGTGAGTAAGGGTCGATCCCACGGAGATTGTCGGCTTGAAGCAAGCTATGGTCACCTTGTAAATCTCAGTCAGGCAGATTCAAATGGTTATAGAGAATTGATAATTAAAACATAATTAAAATATAAACTAGGATAGAGATACTTATGTAATTCATTGGTGAGAATTTCAGATAAGCGTATAGAGATGCTTTCGTTCCTCCTGAACTTCTGCTTTCCTGTTGTCTTCATCCAATCATTCCTACTCCTTTCCATGGCAAGCTGTATGTTAGGCATCACCGTTGTCAATGACTACATCTCGTCCTCTCTGTGAAAATAGTCCAATGCGCTATCACTGCATGCCTAATCATCTGTCGGTTCTCGATCATACTGGAATAGGATTTACTATCCTTTTGCATCTGTCACTATGCCCAGCACTCGCGAGTTTGAAGCTCGTCACAGCCATCCCTTCCCGGATCCTACTCGGAATACCACAGACAAGGTTTAGACTTTTCGAATCTCAGGAATGGCCATCCATGGGTTCTAACTTATACCACGAAGACTCTAATATCTCGGACTCAGTCCCCTGTATTAGATATCTAAGAGATACTCATTCTATCTCATCTTCATGTAGAACGGAAGTGGTTGTTAGGCACGTGTTCATAAGTGAGAATGGTGATGAGTGTCACATAATCATCACATTCATCATGTTCTTGGGTGCGAATGAATATCTTAGAATAGGAATAAGCTTGAATTGAATAAAAAAACAATAGTACTTTGCATTAATACTCGAGGAATAGCAGAGCTCCACACCTTAATCTATGGTGTGTAGAAACTCTACCGTTGAAAAAACATAAGAACAAGGTCTAGGCATGGCCGAGAGGCCAACCTCCATGATCTCAGAACTAAACATCCCAAAGATCCCTGAATACAATAGTAAAAAGTCCTATTTATGCTAAACTAGTTACTAGGGTTACAGAGATAAGTAAATGATGCAGAAATCCACTTCCGGGGCCCACTTGGTGTGTGCTTGGGCTGAGCATTGAAGCTTTCACGTGGAGAGGTCTTTCTTGGAGTTAAACGCCAGTTTATAACCTGTTTCTGGTGTTTAACTCCACTTTGCAACCTGTTTCTGACGTTTGACTCCAGAATAGGGCAGGGAGCTGGAATTGAACGCCAGTTTTCATCGTCTAAACTCGGGCAAAATATGAACTATTATATATTTCTGAAAAGCCCTGAATGTTTACTTTCCACCGCAATTGAGAGCACACCATTTGGAGTTCTGTAGCTCCGGAAAATCCACTTTGAGTGCAGGGAGGTCAGAATCCAACAGCATCTGCAGTCCTTCTTCAACCTCTGAATATGATTTTTGCTCAAGTCCCTCAATTTCAGCCAGAAAATACCTGAAATCACAGAAAAACAGACAAACTCATAGTAAAGTCCAGAAATGTGATTTTTATTTAAAAACTAATAAAAATATATTAAAAACTAACTAAATCATACTAAAAACTATGTAAAAATAATGCCAAAAAGCGTATAAATTATCCGCTCATCACAACACCAAACTTAAATTGTTGCTTGTCCCCAAGAAACTGAAAATCAAATAGGATAAAAAGAAGAGAATATACTATAAATTCCAAAATATCAATGAAACTTAGCTCCAATCAGATGAGCGGGACTATTAGCTTTTTGTCTCTTGAATAGTTTTGGCATCTCACTTTATCCCTTGAAGTTCAGAATGATTGGCATCTATAGGAACTTATAATTCAGGTAGTGTTATTGATTCTCCTAGTTCAGTATGTTGATTCTTGAACACAGCTACTTTATGAGTCTTGGCCGTGGCCCTAAGCACTTTGTTTTCCAGTATTACCACCGGATATATAAATGCCACAGACACATAACTGGGTGAACCTTTTCAGATTGTGACTCAGCTTTGCTAAAGTCCCCAATTATAGGTGTCCAGGGTTCTTAAGCACACTCTTCTTTTGCTTTGGACCTCGACTTTAACTGCTCAGTCTCAAGTTTTCACTTGACACCTTCACGCCACAAGCACATGGTTAGGGACAGCTTGGTTTAGCCTCTTAGGCCAGGATTTTATTCCTTTAGACCCTCCTATCCACTGATGCTCAAAGCCTTGGATCCTTTTTATTACCCTTGCCTTTTGGTTTTAAGGGCTATTGGCTTTTTGCTCTTGCCTTTTGGTTTAAAGAGCTTTTGGATTTTTTTGCTTGCTTTTTCTTTTTCTTTCTCTCTCTTTTTTTTTTCGCCATTTTTCTTTTCTCTTTTTTTTTCCGCAAGCTTTTGTATTCACTGCTTTTTCTTGCTTCGAGAATCAATTTTATGATTTTTCAGATTATCAAATAACATGTCTTCTTTTTCATCATTCTTTCAAGAGCCAACATATTTAACATTCATAAACAACAATTTCAAAAGACATATGCACTGTTCAAGCATTCATTCAGAAAACAAAAAGTATTGTCACCACATCAAAATAATTAAACCAATTTCAAGGATGAATTCAAAACCATGTACTTCTTGTTCTTTTGTAATTAAAACATTTTTCATTTAAGAGAGGTGATGGATTCATAGGACATTCATAGCTTTAAGACATAGACACTTAAACACTAATGATCATATAGTAAAGACACAAACATAAATAAAACATAAAGCATAGTAAACGAAAAATAGAAAAATAAGAACAAGGAGATTAAGGAACGGGTCCACCTTAGTGAGGGTGGCGTCTTCCTCTTCTTGAAGAACCAATGGTGCTCTTGAACTCCTCTATGTCTCTTCCTTGCCTTTGTTACTTCACCCCTAGTGATTTTGGTGCTCCTATCCTTAGTTGCTCCCAATAGTTGTGTGGAGGAAAATGTATCCCTTGAGGCATCTCAGGAATTTCTTGGTGAGGGAATTCCTCATGCTCTTGTTGAGGTCCATGAGTGGGCAATCTTGTATGCAGTCAAATGCTCTACTACTGAGCTATGGACCCTTGAGATGAATCTCTCCATCTCCCATGACTCAGAGGTGGAAGCAATTGCCTTCCCTTTCCTCTTTCTAGAGGTTTCTCTGGCCTTAGGGGCCATAAATGGTTATGGAAAAACAAAAAGCAATGCTTTTACCACACCAAACTTAGAACGTTTGCTCGTCCTCGAGCAAAAGAAGAAAGAAGTGAGTAGAAGAAGAAGAAAATAGATGAGATGGAGAGGTGGGAGTGGTTTGGCCAAGGGGGGTTTTAGGTGGTTATGATGTGTGAAAAGGAAGGAGTGATGGTTTGAATTTGAGTGGGTGGGTGTAGGTGGGTTGTATGATGGTTTTGGAGGAGTAATGGAGGTGATTGGTGAAGGGTATTTGGGGAAGAGAGTTATGAAAAGGTGTGAAGAGGAGAGAAGAAGTGGTGGGGATCCTGGGGGGTCAAGGGTTTAACATCCTTGCTCCAATTAGGCGTGTAAAACGCCCTTGCTGTGCAATCCTGGCATTTAACGCCAGACTGCTGCCTGTTTCTGGTGTTAAACGCCCAAATGTAGCCTGTTTCTGGCATTTAACGCCAGGTAGATGCTTGTTTCTGGCGTTAAACGCCAGACAGATGCTTGTTTCTGGCGTTTAAATGCCAAAATGCTCCTCCTCCAGGGTGTGCTATTTTTAATACTATTTTTCATTCTGTTTTTGATTTTTCAGTAGTTTTTGTGACTCCACATGATCATCAACCTAATAAAACACGAAATAAAAATAAAAATAAAATAGATATAACTAAATAACATTGGGTTGCCTCCCTACAAGCGCATCTTTAATGTCAGTAGCTTGACAGTGAGCTCTCATGGAGCCTCACAGATGTTCAGAGCATTGTTGGGACCTCCCAACACCAAACTTAGAGTTTGAATGTAGGGGTTCAACACCAAACTTAGAGTTTAGTTGTGGCCTCCCAACACCAAACTTAAAGTTTGACTGTGGGGGCTTTGGTTGACTCTGCAGTGAGAGAAGCTTTTCATACTTCCTCTCCATGGTTACAGAAGGAGATCCTTGAGTTTTAAACACAAGGTTGTCCTCATTCAGTTGAAGGATCAATTCTCCTCTGTCCACATCAATCACAGCTCTTGCTGTGGCTAGGAAGGGTCTTCCAAGGATGATGGATTCATCCTCATCCTTCCCAGTGTCTAGGATTATGAAATCAGCAGGGATGTAAAGGCCTTCAACCTTCACTAACACGTCCTCTACTAATCCATAAGCCTGTTTTCTCGAGTTGACCGCCATCTCTAATGAGATTCTGGCAGCTTGCACCTCAAAGATCCCAAGTTTCTCCATTACAGAGAGTGGCATTAAGTTTATTCCTGACCCTAGGTCACACAAAGCCTTATCAATGGTTATGGTGCCTATGTTACAGGGTATTAAGAATTTACCAGGATCCTGTTTCTTTTGAGGTAATTTCTGCCTATCCAATGCATTTAGTTCATTAGTGAGCAAGGGAGGTTCATCTTCCCAAGTCTCATTACCAAATAATTTGGCATTCAGCTTCATGATTACACCAAGGTACTTAGCAACTTGCTCTTCAGTAATGTCTTCATCCTCTTCAGAGGATGAATACTCATCAGAGCTCATGAAGGACAGAAGGAGGTTCAATGGAATCTCTATGATCTCTAGATGAGCCTCAGATTCCTTTGGTTCCTCAAAGGGAAACTCCTTATTGGTCACTGAGCGTCTCAGGAGGTATTCCTCACCAGGATTCACATCTTCCTCCTCCTCTTTGGGTTTGGCCACACCAAGTAAGGTAATGGCCTTGCAATCTCTTTTTGGATTCTCTTCTGTATTGCTTGGGAGAGTACTAGGAGGAGTTTCAGTGACTCTTTTACTCAGCTGGCCCACTTGTGCCTCCAAATTTCTAATGGAGGACCTAGTTTCATTCATGAAACTTAGAGTGGCCTTAGATAGATTAGAGACTATATTTGCTAAGCTAGATGGATTCTGCTCAGAATTCTCTGTCTGTTGCTGAGTGGATGATGGAAAAGGTTTGCTATTGCTAAACCTGTTTCTTCCACCATTATTAAAGTCTTGTTGAGGCTTTTGTTGATACTTCCTTGAGAAATTTGGATGATTTCTCTATGAGGGATTATAGGTGTTTCCATAGGGTTCACCCATGTAATTCACCTCTGCTATTGCAGGGTTCTCAGGATCATAAGCTTCTTCTACAGAAGATGCCTCTTGAGTACTATTGGATGCAGCTTGCATTCCATTCAGACTCTGAGAAATCATATTGACTTGCTGAGTCAATATTTTGTTCTGAGCCAATATGGCATTCAGAGTATCAATTTCAAGAACTCCCATCCTCTGAGGCGTCCCATTACTCACAGGATTCCTTTCAGAAGTGTACATGAACTGGTTATTTGCAACCATGTCAATGAGTTCCTGAGCTTCTGATAAACTCCATTTGTAGGGTTTATCTTATGCCTCATTTAAGGGATTTTATAACCTTTTACCCACATTTATTCAATAAAATAGCATGGTTTTATAAATTCTCCTTTAATTGTGCAAAAAAGTGAAAACATGCTTTTTAGGTCCTTAATTGTTTAATTTTGATTTACCTTTGATTCCATTAGATGCCTTGATATGTTTGTTAAGTGATTTCAGATTTAGGAGGCAAAGATTGGATCAAGGAAATGAAGGAAAAGCATGTAAAAATGGAGAACTCATGAAGAAATGAAGGAATCGCAAAAGCTGTCAAGCCGACCTCTTCGCACTTAATCGACCATAACTTGCGCTACAGAGGTCCAAATGATGCGGTTCCAGTTGCGTTGGAAAGCTAACATCTGGGGCTTCGAAATGATATAATATTTGCCATATTTGCATCACGTTTAGGGGGGCACGCACGCGCCGATTTGCACGTGAATTATTAAAAGCAAATTAGTGGCCAGCGAATTCTAAAGCCTTGTGGCCCAATCCAACTCATTTTCTGATGCTATTTGACCCAAGGATTGAAGAGGGATGAGACATCTAGTCATTAGTTTAGTTTTCACATGCTTTTAGTTAGTTTCTAGAGAGAGAAGCTCTCACTTCTCTCTAGGATTAGGAGTAGGTTAGATCTAGATTAGGAATTCTTAGATCTAGGTTAATATCATGCTTTGATTTACTTTTCCTTTTGCAATTCTTCTTCTTCTACCTTTCCTCTCTCTATTTTAGCATTTAATTCTTGTAATCCTTTACTTTTATGTTCATGCACTTTTGTTTCTTCTATTTTCATTTCAATGCAATTTATATTTTCAAGTTCCTTTATTGTTCATTTGATTTGTTGCTGTTTAATTTCTTGCAATTGAGTAGTGTAGATTTACTTTCCTTGCACTTTTTACTATGCTTTCCTTTTATGCCTTCCAAGTGTTTGATAAAATGCTTGATTGGATTTTAGAGTAGAATTTTATGTTCTTGGCTTGGGAAGGTAACTTAGGAACTCTTGAGTTAGTAATGTCCAAGTGATTGACGATTGGGAGCCATTAACGCTAGATCTCACTAATTGATTTGGTGGAGAACTAGGACTTATGGTCTTGGATTGACATAGCTCACTTGACTTTCCTTTATTAGTTAGAGGATGACTTAGTGGGGTTGATCCTTGCCAATTATCATGTTGTGGTTAGTGATTAGGATAGAGATCCTTGACCACCAACCTTTGCCAAGACCTTTTTAGTTGTTAGTTTATTTTCATTGCCATTTACTTTTCATGTTTCTTATCCAAAAACCCCAAAATACCTCATAACCAATAACAAGACACTTCATTGTAATTCCTAGGGAGAACGACCCGAAGTTCAATACTTCGGTTTATAAATTTAGGGTTTGTTACTTGTGACAAACAATCTTTTGTATGAAAGGACTATTGTTGGTTTAGAAACTATACTTACAACGAGATTTCAATTGTGAATTATAAACCACACAAAAGTCTAATCATCAAAAATGGCGCCGTTGCCGGGGAGTTGCAATGGTGTTGTGTTATTGGTTATTGTATATATGTGAATATTGTGAATAGCTTGATTTTTAGATTGCTTGCTAGTCTTTTCTAGTCTAGGACTTTGTTTCATTATTTTTCTATTAGCTTTTGAATTTTATTTTCTTTTTTCATTATGAATTCTCACTTTGGCTATGAGTGTGATTACAATTATGTTGTAGGAAATAAGAGCTTCAATGAGGATGTGTACCAAGGATGGGACAACCAAAGGTGGGAGGAGCCATTTGCATATGATCAATCTTCATGGCAACAACCTCCACCAATGCACTATGAAAAAGAGCCATTCTATGATGCATATCAATCCAATGGCTATGGTGAATCTCCTTGTGACTTTCAAGAACCACCACCATATTCCTATGAGTCATGTCCTCAACATAAACCTCAACCATACTCACAAGCCTATTTTCACCAAACACCTTCATATGACCTTGATCCATATCCACCATACCAACCACCTTTTAAACCATATGAGCCATACATGGAACCACCATTCCAATATCAATGCTCCCAAGAACCACCTCACTATACACTACCACCTTGTCAAGAAGAACCACCTTCCTATCATGAACCCTTTCTCCAAGACATTGAACCCTCTTATCCACCCCAATCCTCAATTGATGAAACCCTTAGCCTTATACTTCAAGGGCAAGGAAAAATGCAAAAGGAGACAATAGAATTTGTGGCTACCTTGACCAAGGTAGTAAGCATTTTAGTTTCCCAATACTTGAGCCCTCAAAGCACTCCCATGGTCACATGTGGAGAATTAGTTAAAGAGCATAGCATGAAGGAGAGATTGGAAACCCCGGTGGAGAATGAAGGATGTTATTTTGTATTAGAGCAATTGGAGGAGCCTATGATCATTGAAGAAGAGGAAGAAGTGGTTGAAGACTTAGGAGATGCGGAACCTCCTTGGGAACCTAGAGTTGAAGAAAACCTCTCCAAGAAGAGTGAATTTGGTGTTGAGGAGGAATGTGCACAACCTCCAAAACAATTTTTGAATGAAGACTTGGAAGGAGTGGAGCAAGAATTGAGTTCCCTTGGTGATGAAGATCATGCATCCAACCTTCTTGGTGGTGAATCCTTTGAATTTGACGAACCTTCTCCCAATGAGATAGAAAGCAATGTGGAGGTAGATTTTTCTCTTCCTCCCATTTATGATTTGAGTGATGGAAAAGAGTTGGATGAAATTGATGAACAAAGGGTTGAAATTGAAGAAGTTTGTGAAGAGGTGGAGGTAACCAAGGAAGAACACAAGGGAGTAGAGCTTACAAGCACATTGGAGATACCTCCCCCCAAGCCACCACCATCCATTCTTTCATTCAAAAGGGTAAATTCCTTATACTTAAGCTTTATTATTCCCCTTGAATATGATTTGCTTGATACGGATGGTCAACTTAGACATATTTGTGGCTTTAAGAGTAAAAGAGAGATGACTAGTGGTTGGAAACATTATTCTAGGCTCATTATGGTTGCATGTTCAAAGCTTAATTGCAAGGTTTGGTGTAGAGCTAGATTGTTTGGGTCTAGGAGAATGTTTGGTCACTTTATTGAGAATTCTAAGGTCATGCCACCCAAATGGAATAATGATAATCAACTCAAAGATGGGTGTGACAACAAGATATGGGATCCGGGAATACATGAGGATCAATTTTGGGAGCCCATAATCTATGAAGAACTCCATCAAAGCTTGGGAAAATTGAACTTGAAGAATGAAGCTTATTGGAAATTCAAGCATTGGTGGGTGTTCAAGGATGGTTTCAAGCACAAGCCACCTTGATGGAGCTCCCCATAAGTCCAACTTAAGGACATTAACAAAAGTGCTAGGTGGGAGACACCCCACGGTGGTAACTTCTTTTCATTTTCTCTTTTTGTACATATTGGTAATTAATTTAAATTCAGGTTTTTGTTGATTTGTTGAGTATATTTGGTAGTTTAGTATGTTAAATAAGGTTTTATGGTGTTTTGGTAGCTATTTGGAGGTTTGGAATGCTTGGATTGGTGCAAAAACATAGAAAAATTTTGAAAAAAAGAGCACCATCCACGCGTACGCGCACTGCACGCGTAGGCGTGCATCAAGCATTTTCACCTACCCACGCACACGCGCCATGTACGCGTACGCGTGGATACCAAATTTTCATTCCTCCATACATTGACCCGAGAGTTGTGCAAGTGTTGAGTGCGCATTGTGCCTTTCGCACAAACCAACTCGCGCGTACGCGTACATGACGCGTACACGTCACTCTCGAAATAAGCCATCGACGCGGACGCGGCATGCGCGCGTACGTGCGGATGTCCTTCCTTCAACACATCTCTTTTCTTCTCCTCTTTCCATTTCTTTCCTTATCCTTTCTTCTTCCCTTCTTCTACCCCTCATCTAACACTCCCAAACACCATTCATAACCATTTATTTTAGTTAGTTAAATAGTTAGCTAGTTAGTTGATCAGTTAGTTAGTTTCATTTTCATTTCATTTTCTATTTTTTCGTTATAAGTGTTGGATTATTAATCTTGTTTACTATCTCCTGCTGCTGATAATTGATAGGTTGTTAGTTTAACATCCATTTTTTTTATTTCAATTGTTGGTTTCTATTGTTGAGGTTATATTTTGCTACTTGGTTTTGAGTTTTTCATGCTTACCTTTTAAGGATACCAAGTGATGAGAATTGCCTTCGAGCTTGTAACTCTTCTTGAATTACATGATTTGGCCAACATGTGATTTGAACCCTATTCTTTGATTAGGCAATCTCTTGATATTGGATGTTGAGCATTTACTTTAATATATTGTGTTTCATGATTATATGAATCCATATGCTTTTTAGCTTGAAGGCTCTCATGCTTCTTTAATGCTTGTTTACCTTACAAGTTTACTTAAAGCATCTCAAGCACACTAAGATAAGTGAAGTGCATACTTCTTTTGTGACATCGTTTTTATGCTAATGTGTGTTCAAAAAGCGCGCAATTTAGAATTCACACATTCCTATTGTCATTAATGTCACACTAATTCACTCACTCAATTCTAGTAATTAGTACCTCATTCCAACAATGTATACTTCCTTGCTTTTTGTATTTTCTTCTCTTATGGTGTTATATTTTTGTTTTTTCATGATTGACGCACCACAAGTAAAATTGAAGCGGAAGAAAGAACGTGCAGCAACAGGTTGATCTACCAGCTGAAGGTAGCAATCCGGAGAGTCGCCGTACCCCCTTACTCATCTTTGAGTGCACCGAGGACGGTGCAAACTTTTAAGTGTGGGGAGGTCGTCCGACCGATCGGCGATTTTGGGTGACAAATTTCTAATTCCAACACTTTTGCATTTTATTTTAGGTTTTTAGGATTTTTACTTGTATTTTCTTATTTTTGTATATATATACACAATAAGCTTAGTCAAAATGATGAAATTTTTTGAGAAATTATCTATAGGGCACCAATTGATTTGAGTGAAAACTTTTCATAGAACTTGCTTGAATTATATATATTATGGATAATGTTTTTGAGCTAAGAACACAAGCAAGTGAGATTTGAGCCTAATGGTGTGGTTACATTATATAGCCACTTATTTTTCCTTCTTGTGTGCATTATTCTCTTTCTATGATTGTAACTTTGATTTGTTTGATTCTCTATGTCCATTATTTTGTGTATTCATACATTTATATGATTGAGGCCATCGTTTCATTTAGCTCACTTACCCAAATAGCCTTACCTTTTATCTTCCATTGTTAGCCAATTTGAGCCTACGATTAACCCACTTGTTCTTAATTTAGCACATTACAAGCCTAAAGCGGAAAACAATAAATGTCCTTATTTGGATTTTTGATTAGCTTAGGCTAGTGTGTGTGTATCATTCAAGTGTGGGAACCTTGGGACATTGGGAGAATAAAAGGGTAGTTTTGTATTTTGTTGTAAACATTGGGAATTGGGTGCATGCTCATGTTTTAAGCAAATGTAAAACCTTATGCATTGATGTTTTTGTATATATTGCAAAGCAAAAGAAAGAAAAATTAGAAAGACGAAAGAAAAAGAAAAAAATATGGAAAAGAAAAGAAAAAAATAGAAAAAGAAAAAGAAAAAAAATAAAAGGGGACAAAATGCCCCAAAGCAAGTGAAGCTCAATAAAATCAATGCATATGTGTTGTGAAATGAAAAGAAAATGCATGAGCAGATGAAAAAGTGAAAAATGGGTAGTTAGATTAGAACTTAATTGTATAGGATGTCATAGGCTAGGTGGGAAGTCTAAGCTTATCAAAGATTCAAATTTCAAGCTCACTTAACCATATATGCATCCTACCTTAACCCTAGCCCCATTACAACCAATAAAAAGACCTCATGATACTTGTATGCATGCATGAAATAAATGTTGATTGTTAGAAGAAAAACAAATCTTGGAAAGTATGATTAGGAAAGAATTGATTGAATCAATCCTACACACTTGAGCGAATAGAGTGCAAACACATCCGGTGAGGGTTTGATGCTCAATTACATGTTTTCACCTATGATCATCATTCTTCATGCAAGTTTGTAAAATTATTTAATAGCTCAATTCAATTGTGGTTTGGCATGGTTGTTAATACCTTTAGCCCTTGTGCATATATGCTTCTTGGACATTGATTTATTTTGACCAAGCAATTGCATTCATGTAGATAATTGCATATAGTTTAGGTTGCATTTAGTTAGATTTCATTGAATAAATGTCGATGCCCCTTTGCTTTCTCTTGGTTTAAGCATGAGGACATGCTTGGTTTAAGTGTGGGGAGGTTGATAAACCCCATTTGTAGGGTTTATCTTATGGCTCATTTAAGGGATTTTATAACCTTTTACCCACATTTATTCAATGAAATAGCATGGTTTTATAAATTCTCCTTTAATTGTGCTTAATTGTTTAATCTTGATTTACCTTTGATTCCATTAGATGCCTTGATATGTTTGTTAAGTGATTTTAGATTTAGGAGGCAAAGATTGGATCAAGGAAATGAAGGAAAAGCATGTAAAAATGGAGAACTCATGAAGAAATGAAGGAATCGCAAAAGCTGTCAAGCCGACCTCTTCACACTTAATCGACCATAACTTGAGCTACAGAGATCCAAATGATGCGGTTCTAGTTGCGTTGGAAAGCTAACATCCGGAGCTTCGAAATGATATAAGATTTTCCATATTTGCATCAAGTTTAGGGGGGCACGCACGCGCCGATTTGCACGTGAATTATTAAAAGCAAAGTAGTGGCCAGCGAATTCTAAAGCCTTGTGGGCCCAATCCAACTCATTTTCTGATGCTATTTGACCTAAGGATTGAAGAGGGATGAGACATCTAGTCATTAGTTTAGTTTTCACATGCTTTTAGTTAGTTTCTAGAGAGAGAAGCTCTCACTTCTCTTTAGGATTAGGAGTAGGTTAGATCTAGATTAGGAATTCTTAGATCTAGGTTAATTTCATGCTTTGATTTACTTTTCCTTTTTCAATTCTTCTTCTTCTACCTTTTCTCTCTCTAGTTTAGCATTTAATTCTTGTAATCCTTTACTTTTATGTTCATGCACTTTTATTTCTTCTATTTTCATTTAAATGCAATTTATATTTTCATGTTCCTTTATTGTTCATTTGATTTGTTGTTGTTTAATTTCTTGCAATTGAGTAGTGTAGATTTACTTTCCTTGCACTTTTTACTATGCTTTCCTTTGATGCCTTCCAAGTGTTTAATAAAATGCTTGGTTGGATTTTAGAGTATAATTTTATGTTCTTGTCTTGGAAAGGTAACTTAGGAACTCTCGAATTACTAATGTCCAAGTGATTGACGATTGGGAGCCATTAACGCTAGATCTCACTAATTGATTTGGTGGAGAACTAGGACTTATGGTCTTGGATTGACATATCTCACTTGACTTTCCTTTATTAGTTAGAGGATGACTTAGTGGGGTTGATCCTTGCCAATTCTCATGTTGTGGTTAGTGATTAGTATAGAGATCCTTGACCACCAACCTTTGCCAAGACCTTTTTAGTTGTTAGTTTATTTTCATTGCCATTTACTTTTCATGTTTCTTATCCAAAAACCCCAAAATACCTCATAACCAATAACAAGACACTTCATTGTAATTCCTAGGGAGAACGACCCGATGTTCAATACTTCGGTTTATAAATTTAGGGGTTTGTTACTTGTGACAAACAATCTTTTGTATGAAAGGACTATTGTTGGTTTAGAAACTATACTTACAACGAGATTTCAATTGTGAATTCTAAACCACACAAAAGTCTAATCATCAGCTTCTGCAGGCATTTTCTTTAGGTAGAATGGTCCAGTGACATCTTTGATAGCTCAAACAGACCATCATGGAATATATCCAGGATGGTCCATTCTGAAAGCATGTCAGAAGGACACTTTTTGGTCAGTTCCTTGTATCTCTCCCAAGCTTCATAGAGGGATTCACCTTCTTTCTGTTTGAAGGTTTGAACATCCACTCTAAGCTTGCTAAGCTTTTGAGGAGGAATGAACTTGGCTAAGAAATCTGTGACCAGCTTATCCCAAGAGTTCAGGCTATCTTTAGGTTGAGAGTCCAACCATACTCTAGCTCTGTCTCTTACAGCAAATGGGAAAAGCATAAACTTGTAGACCTCAGGATCAACCCCATTGGTCTTAACAGTATCACAGATTTACAAGAATTCAGTTAAGAACTGAAAAGGATCTTCAGATGGAAGTCCATGAAACTTGCAATTCTATTGCATCAAAGAAACTAATTGAGGCTTTAGCTCAAAATTGTTTGCTCCAATGGCAGGGATTGAGATGCTTCTTCCATGTAAGTTGGAATTTGGTGCAGTAAAGTCACCAAGCATCTTCCTTGCATTGTTATTATTTTCGGCCATGTCTCCTTCTTTTTCGAAAATTTCAGTAAAGTCCTCTTCAGAGTGTTGTGTTTTAGCTTCTCTTAGCTTCCTCTTCAGAGTCCTTTCAGATTCCGGATCAGCTTCAACAAGAATGTTCTTATCCTTGCTCCTGCTCATGTGAAAAAGAAGAGAACACAAAAGAAAGTATGGAATCCTCTATGTCACAGTATAGAAATTCCTTATGTAAGTATAAGAAGAGAAGAGTAGCAAAAAGAAACAGATAAGAATCTAAATACAGGGGAGAGGAATGGGTTCGAATTCTTGAGTGAAAGAGGGGTGTTAGTAGATGAATAAATAAACAGAAGGGGATGAGAGATGAGAGAATTCGAAAATTAAACAAAATTAAAATAAAAGTATTTTTGTTTTTTTTAATTTAAAATTAAAATTAAAATTCAAAATTAAGAAAAGAAATAAAATTAAAATTAAAATTTAGAATAATTGGTTAATTAAAAAGGAACTTTGAAAAATGAGGAAGGTGATTTTTGAAAATTAGAGAGAGAATTAGTTAGGTAGTTTTGAAAAAGATATGATTGAAATAGTAAACTTTTTTAAAATCAAACAAAAAGTCTAGTAGTTAATTGAAAAAGATTTGAAAATCAATTTTTGAAAAGATAAGGAGTTAGAAAAGAAGTTAGAAAAGATTTTGAAATTGATTTTGAAAAAGATGTGATTGAAACTTATTTTGAAAAAGATTTGAAAAAGAAATTTAAAAAGATTTGATTTTGAAAGTTAAAGTTGATTACTTGACTAACAAGAAACAAAAAGATATGATTTAAAATTTAAAGATTGAACCTTTCTTACAAGTAACAAACTTAAAATTTTTGAATCAATCACATTAATTGTTAGTAAAGATTTTGAAATTATGAAACAAAATAAGAAAAAGATTTTTGAAAATCAATTTGAAATTTTCGAAAATATAAAAGAAAAAGTGAAAAAGATTTGATTTTTGAAAAAGATTTGAAAAAGATAGAATTTTTAAATTGAAAATTTGATTTGACTCATAAGAAACAACTAGATTTTAAAAATTTTTGAAAAAGTCAAGTCAAATATTCGAATTTTATGAGAAGAAAAGGGAAAGATATTTTTTTGATTTTTGAATTTTTAATGATGGAAGAGAAAAACATGAAAAAGACTCAATGCATGAAAATTTTGGATCAAAACAAATGATGCATGCAAGAACACTATGAATGTCAAGATGAACACCAAGAACACTTTTAAGATCATGATGAACATCAAGAACTTATTTTTGTAAAATTTTCAAGAAAAGAAAACATGCAAGACACCAAACTTAGAAATTTTCAAACTTTAGACACTAACAAATTGAAAATGCATATGAAAAGCAAGAAAAGACACAAAACAAGAAAATATGAAGATCAAACAAGAAGACTTACCAAGAACAAATTGAAGATCATGAAGAATGCAATGCATGAAATTTTGAAAAATGCAAGAAAGAGATAAACATACAATTGACACCAAACTTATGACTTGACACTAGATTCAAGCAAGAAACATCAAATTATTTTTTTGATTTTTATGATTTTATTAATTTTTTTTGTATTTTTTTTTCGAAAATTAATTTTGAAAAAGAAAATAAGGATTTCAAAATTTTCAATAAGAATTCCAAGAATCTGCAATGTTAGTCTAAAGCTCTGGTCCAGGAATTAGACATGGCTTACTAGCCAGCCAAGCTTTCAGTGAAAGCTCCAGTCCAAAACACTAGACATGGCCAATGGCCAGCCAAGCTTCAGCAGATATTGCCTACCTCCCATGTATACAACAACTATGTGTGTAACTGCAAAATGGGTGAAGATCAACAAGCTCTTGTGATGATAAGTTGAAACTCCGGTCCAAAAGATTAGACATGGCTTACAGCCAGCCAGGATTCAACAAATCATCATGAAACACTAGAATTCATTCTTAACAATTCTGAAGAAAAATATATTTTTGAAAATATTTATTTTTAAATTTTTTTTTGAAATTAAGAATAATAAAAACGAAAAGCTTAAAATTAAAATAAATTTACCTAATCTGAGCAACAAGATGAACCGTCAGTTGTCCAAACTCGAACAATCCCCGGTAACGGCGCCAAAAACTTGGTGCACGAAATTGTGATCATCAACAATGGCGCCAAAGACTTGGTACTCTCAAACGTGAATCACACTTTGTCACAACTTCGCACAACTAACCAGCAAGTGCACTGGGTCGTCCAAGTAATAAACCTTACGTGAGTAAGGGTCGATCCCACGGAGATTGTCGGCTTGAAGCAAGCTATGGTCACCTTGTAAATCTCAGTCAGGCGGATTCAAATGGTTATAGAGAATTGATAATTAAAACATAATTAAAATATAAACTAGGATAGAGATACTTATGTAATTCATTGGTGAGAATTTCAGATAAGCGTATAGAGATGCTTTCGTTCCTCCTGAACCTCTGTTTCCTGCTGTCTTCATCCAATCATTCCTACTCCTTTCCATGGCAAGCTGTATGTTGGGCATCACCGTTGTCAATGGCTACATCCCGTCTTCTCTGTGAAAATGGTCCAATGCGCTGTCACTGCATGGCTAATCATCTGTCGGTTCTCGATCATACTGGAATAGGATTTACTATCCTTTTGCGTCTGTCACTACGCCCAGCACTCGCGAGTTTGAAGCTCGTCACAGCCATCCCTTCCCGGATCCTACTCGGAATACCACAGACAAGGTTTAGACTTTCCGGATCTCAGGAATGGCCGTCCATGGGTTCTAACTTATACCACGAAGACTCTAATATCTCAGACTCGGTCCCCCTGTATTAGATATCTAAGAGATACTCATTTTATCTCATCTTCATGTAGAACGGAAGTGGTTGTCAGGCACGTGTTCATAAGTGAGAATGGAGATAAGCGTCACATAATCATCACATTCATCATGTTCTTGGGTGCGAATGAATATCTTAGAATAGGAATAAGCTTGAATTGAATAGAAAAATAATAGTACTTTGCATTAATACTCGAGGAACAGCAGAGCTCCACACCTTAATCTATGGTGTGTAAAAACTCTACCGCTGAAAATACATAAGAACAAGGTCTAGGCATGGCCGAGAGGCCAGCCTCCATGATCTCAGAACTAAACGTCCCAAAGATCCCTGAATACAATAGTAAAAAGTCCTATTTATGCTAAACTAGTTACTAGGGTTACAGAGATAAGTAAATGATGCAGAAATCCACTTCTGGGGCCCACTTGGTGTGTGCTTGGGCTGAGCATTGAAGCTTTCACGTGGAGAGGTCTTTCCTGGAATTAAACGCCAGTTTATAACCTGTTTCTGGCATTTAACTCCACTTTGCAACCTGTTTCTGGCGTTTAACTCTAGAATAGGGCAGGGAGCTGGCGTTGAACGCCAATTTGCGTCATCTAAACTCGGGCAAAGTATGGACTATTATATATTGATGGAAAGCCTTGGATGTATAATTTCCAACGCAATTGAGAGAGCGCCATTTGGAGTTCTATAGCTCTAGAAAATCCTCTTTGAGTACAGGGAGGTCAGAATCCAACAACATCTACAGTACTTCTTCAACCTCTGAATCTGATTTTTGCTCAAGTCCCTCAATTTCAGCCAGAAAATACCTAAAATCACAGAAAAACATACAAACTCATAATAAAGTCCAAAAATGTGATTTTTATTTAAAAACTAATAAAAATATATTAAAAACTAACTAAATCATACTAAAAACTATGTAAAAATAATGCCAAAAAGCGTATAAATTATCCGCTCATCACAATGTCAAGCTAATGACAATAAAAGAGTGCTTCATGGGAGGCAACTCATGCATAGTATCCTTTAATTTTTATGCTTTGGTAGTTAGAAATAAAATGTTTCTTCTTATGCACTCAAAGAAACAAAAATCAATTGTCACAGAAAGTTATTAAGGTTGCATGTAGCCTATGATAAACACCAAGTTTGGTGTGAATAAAGACACTTTATGATAGCTTCATGAGTCATTGATATTAATTGAGTCTATCTAAGTGAATTAATTAATTAATTCTGCAGCATATTGTCACAATCTAAGTTTGGTGTTCACATAAGCTACACAAATATTAAATTTTGAGACAAGCGATTTAATGCCTTTAAGCATAAAGAAACAACATTAATTAATTGTTCTCATTAAGAAGTAGAGTTAGATTTGTCTTCCATTAATTTTTATTATTTTTTTTAAAAGATGAGTTGATGCTTTGTTTTATCTTGCAGGAAAACTAAAAAGAAGGTGTGATGGAAGCAAGGAGGGTATTGGAGCATAGTGGGGTCACATGGGCAAAGGAAGAACCGGACAACATAAGGAATCACATGGCCTGGAGTTTTGTGCCTTGGGAAAGGCACCCTGACATGCATTAGCTAGCTAGGACACCTGCACTCCAAATGTCATGACCAAGCTATAATCACTGCCACAACCAATCTCAATTCTTATCTTCAGTCCACCTCCTCATATGAGCCATCTATCCTTACAATACTCACTAAATCCTCACCTTCCATTTCAAAGTGGCCGAACACAAACCTCCTTTGTCTTGCTCCAATAACTCATTCCATTGCTTTAAATTGGCAAGCAGCTTCCCTTTTGCTCACACATCTTTGCTGTATTCACATATTTGCTTTATTCATCACCAACTCCTCTGTCCAAAACCGAACACACTTTTTCATACACCGCAAGTCACCTTTCTTCTCAAGCCTTGCTCTGTTCAAGATTCTTTTCTCAATTCTACATTATCACTTCAAACCGTATTCATACACCTTATTCTCCCAAACCTTTCTTCTTAGCTTTACTCATAATTTCTCTTGTGCTTGAGGACAAGCACCATTTAAGTTTGGTGTTGGAAGACTCGGCCTTCTCCTCTCCATTCAATGGCCTCACCAAGTTCTAAAAGAAGAAAAGGAAAGCAACTGGCTGAACCACCCACTTATGATAAAAAGAGATTCAAATCTCACTTCCATGAACTCAATTATCATGGGTGGATGGAGAATAAGGAAGTCATCCCCGAAATAGGATTTAGATTGCAGGAAGGTGAATATCCTATAATGAGAGAAGTGATAGAAAAGAGAAGATGGGAGTTCTTATGCGATCCAGAGATAGACATAAGTGCAACCCTTGTAAGGGAGTTCTATGCAAATGCAATCAGTGAAAACAAAACCAGCCCTCCCTACAAGAGTTATGTGAGAGGGATAGAAGTAGACTTCAGCCCAGCAACAATCATGAGGGTTCTACAAATAAGAGCAATACCATTCAGAGAGCCCAGTTTTGAAGAAAGAATGAAGGGCAAAAATGATCCCGATGAGATAGTGAATGATATATGTCTGGAATGTAAAGACTGGGTGAGAGATTCAAATAATAATCCATGCCACTTGAAAAGGATTGATCTCTCACCTGAATGCAAGGGTTGGTATAAAATAGTGAGAAGATCAATCTCCCCCACTGCAAACACTTCAGAAATCACAATCAAGAGAGCAATCATGATACACTGCATAATCAAAGGGGGAAGGGGGATAAATGTGCCATAGCTTATAGCAGACAGCATTCAAGAGCTAGCCGAGGACAGTAATAAATCAACCAGACTCAGCCACTCAAGTACCATATTACGTCTGTGCAATAGGGCAGGAGTGCTTTTTGAGAACCAAGACACAGATTGGGTGAAGGAAGGCAAGCCTATTACTAAGATGAGGATGGACAATGTCAGTAGCACTCAGGGTGAGAGAAGACCTCAGAGAAGAAGAAGGGAAACACAATTAGAAGAGGGACAAGCTTCTAGTACAATTGATTTAAGCCAAATTCAGAGTGCCATTAAAAGACTGTCTCAGCAATATATGAGGGCTCAAGAGCAGCAACAAGAGCAATACAAGGAGTCAGGAGCAGCAACAAGAGCAATATATAAAAATGATGGAACAACAAGAGAATTTCTAGCTAAGGATGATGGATCAGCAAAGGGATTTTCAAGCAAGACTACTGGACCAGCACAAAGAACAATTTGATCAATTCCAAGAGTCTTTCAAAAAAATATCTTATCAACAAGATCAACTTGAAGGGTACCTTGATAACTTGTTGGCTTGGAAAAATATATACCACACAGCTGAGGAGGCTAGACACTTGGACAGAGTGGAATATGATGTGGATACCCAAGCCAAGCTTGACTACCTCATTTTCAGTATGCCTATATTAAATAAGGAGACTATACCATACCTACAGATCAAGCCACTAGAAGGACAACTAGCAAGAGCAAGAAAAAACGGGGAAAGAATGAAACAAAAATTGAAAGATGCTGGACTGTGGGATGAGGTAGAACAAACTGGAAAACGACAAGAGGAAAACAAAAAGAAAAAGTAGTAGTCAAAGAATAAAGAGAAGAAAGGAGAATCAAGCAAAGGGAAGGGCTACAAGAACTAGAGGTGGTGAAGCTCCTTTCATAGTGTTAGTAAATAAGGAGGATGCATATCTGAAAAATGATATGCCTTCCAAGTTTTTTTTTATGTTCTGCACTTTTATGATTGGTTGTTTTACTTGTGTGACACTCATATCTGTTTAGCATAGTTCCTTTGTAGCTTAATAACTTGTGTGACACTCATTTCTAGTATGCCTATATTAAATAAGGAGACTATACCATACCTACAGATCAAGCCACTAGAGGGACAACTAGCAAGAGCAAGAAAAAACGGGGAAAGAATGAAACAAAAATTGAAAGATGCTGGACTGTGGTATGAGGTAGAACAAACTAGAAAACGGCAAGAGGAAAACAAAAAGAAAAAGCAGCAGTCAAAGAATAAAGAGAAGAAAGGAGAATCAAGCAAAGGGAAGGGCTACAAGAACTAGAGGTGGTGAAGCTCCTTTCATAGTGTTAGTAAATAAGGAGGATGCATATCTGAAAAATGATATGCCTTCCAAGTTTTTTTTATGTTCTGCACTTTTATGATTGGTTGTTTTACTTGTGTGACATTCATATCTGTTTAGCATAGTTCCTTTGTAGCTTAATAACTATAATGCTTGATATCTCACAGCACCATACTCTTGAAAAATTGCTTGCACTCAATATTTCTAGGAATGCAAACAGAAAACATTTCTTTGAAAAGAAGGATTGAAGAATCCCAAAAAATGTTGAGGCAAGTAAAAGATTAAGAGGAGTGGTGGTTCTGATTGTATGATTATGTATTGAGGTTGCATGTTTGTGAAAACCTGTGTGGGAGCTCATAGGCAAGAAATGAAATTTGGAGGAGTGTTATGGAAAATCTCAAAAATCTATTGATCCAAGAAGCAATAGTAAAAGAAAACAAAAGAGAAAGAAAAACAAAGAACAAGCCCAAGGCTCTGAGCATCAATTACTAGGAATTAGAAGAAAGATACAAAAACTCAAAGAGTTAATATTCTAGTGACATGCTTGTGGTGGGTTTGTGTCAAAGAGAGAGGTCTGAGCTAGTAAATCCTAAGGGGTGCTTCATCACCTAATACCTTAATCCAAGTGGGTTGGGAGTATTGATTGAAAACTTATCTTAAAGGGCCACTTTGAGACATGACACCTAGAGTCAAGGCTGAGATGAATAAATGCCGCTTCAAGGTGACTATCTATAAAGAGATTTCCATAATACAATTCGAATGAAAGTCCTAAAACCTAAGACTTCAAAATATAGGGACTAATGAGCACTGGAATCCTTACATGAGCATATAATTCATAGTTCACCCCACTATCACTTAATCACTTCACTCAGCAAGGCATTATGAGCTATCCTTCAATCCATTCCAAGTAAAAGAAACTTGTGTGCATAATTCTTTTCTTGCGTGAGGACAAGCAAGGTTTTAAGTTTGGTGTTGTGATGCATTCGCAATTTGTTTTAGATTAGCTAGTTAGTTTAAGTAGTTTTAGCTTAATATCATGCATTTTATTCAAAATAAAAAAGCATTTGAATGAAGTTCTCATTATACATTAATATGTCAAAGGCTAAGTGATTTTGTGGTTGATTCTATGCAAATGACATAAGGAAAGTGTTAAATACTTGAATTTTAAAAATTTGAGATGCAGAGCTTTGATGAGATGTTGTTTTGTGATCATGGCAGGGGAGATAAGCGCTACGCTCATTTGAAGAACGCTACGTTCCCCTGCAGCACACCCCTAGGCGCTACGCTCTCTTTCAAAGAGCGCTACGTTCTTCAGCGACGCATACACGTATGTGACGCGTACGCGTGGAACAGCATCTTCGAAGGGCCACGCATACGCGTGGATAACGCGTTCGTGTGAGAGGGATCTACGCTCTTCAGCCAAGAGCGTTACGCTCTTTTTCAAAGAGTGCCTGCGACAACCTTCAAAGTTGGATTCAAAGTTTGGCTGGCGACGTGTACGTGTCAGTGACGCGTACGCGTGGGTGTGGCATTAGTGAAGGGTCACACATACGCGTGGATATGTGAGCGCTATGTTTTCCTGAAAGCGCTACGTTCTCCTGGAGCAGGGTATCTTTTTCCAGGTACAAACTTACAAGTTCACCTGAAGCAGCCATTGAACTAGTATAAATAAGGTACATTTGGAATCATGAAGGACTTCTTCTGGATCTTCTTTTTTGGTTTCTTTTTCTTTTCAGATCTCTTTTGTACTTTTGCACTTTTGAAATTTACCTTCTGCTGAGACTCTACTTTCTGTTTACAATTTTATTTTCCAGTTCTGAATTTTACTTTTCAGTTTTCATTTTGTTTTGTTTCCAGTTTTATTTTCTCTTTCTTTTCTATTTTTAGTCTAATTTCCAATTTGAGAATTTTGTTTAAACTTAGAGCTATGAATCACTGAACCCTATTTTCACTAGGGAGAGGAGCTCTGTTGGTTTTCAATGAATTAATACTTCTTCTTTTCTTCTCGATTCAATTACTATCGAGAGAGGGATTGAATCTATTTGAATTGTGTGATAAACTTGAGAAAGGAGTCATAGAATTCAGTTTGGGATTTATCCTCTCATGATTCTCCTGATTGATATATTCTGGGTTGGTATGTGAGATGTAACCACCCTGAATTGAAATCCTGAGAGTTATGTGGTCTTTGGATTAGAAACTGAACTTCATCTCTTCTCATGACCAATTAGATCACGAGAGTGGCAATTGATTGTGTTGAGAGAAATTGAGTCACCAAGAGATTGGGACTTAATTATTTACAATCTTCCATAGATCTATTCATATGATTGAGAAGGAATTGATCACCATTAATTCATGAGAAATCAACATCTTTGATCCCTAGTGATCTCACCCATTATCAATCTTTACTTCTATTCTTTTAGATTTCATGTTACCCAGTACCCAATTCCCTTGTTTACATTCTTGCAATTTACAATTTCTGTCAATTACATTCAGCTTTTACTTACTTGCAATTTAAGCTTCAGTCATTTACATTTCAGTTCTTATTTTCTTG
The DNA here is from genome assembly GCF_059453495.1 of Arachis ipaensis. NCBI lineage: Eukaryota > Viridiplantae > Streptophyta > Magnoliopsida > Fabales > Fabaceae > Arachis > Arachis ipaensis. The sequence goes on along the minus strand of NC_142442.1, from coordinate 77,357,162 downwards.
CACTTTAAGTTTCTGTTCTTACATTTTCAATCATTAATTTTATTCTCATTTACTTTTAGTCATTTAAATTCATTGTCATTTATATTCCTGCATTCTACTTTCATGCTTAAGTTAACAAGAAACCATACCAAAAATTGTTTCCCTAACTAGAGCATCATTTAACTAAAATTGCTTAGTCCACCAATCCTCATGGGATCGATCTCACTCTTAGTGAGTTTTATTACTTGATGCGACCCGGTATACTTGCCGATAGTAATTACGTAATAAATTTAATTTTTACGTATCAAGTTGACAACATTCCAATGGAAGATTCACATGAAAGGGGTCGACAAACTTGGCAAGACTATGCCAGGCAATGAAGACAAAAGATGAGCGAAGAACAGAGGCAGCAACACCTTGCCAGAAGGCGTGCCTGTTACTGAGAGAGTATTAGACGAGGAAAACAAATCGATACATCGAGTGGAACTAACATGACAACACCATTACAAGATATCACAAATACACCCGTTCATCAATATTCTGTATCAGGTACTCTAAGTTATACTTCCCATTAATAAATTTATGTTGTTAGTTTATCATTTAATATAAATTATTTTTTACGATATATCTATATTACTGTACTTAGTACCAATTATATATAATTTATCTCTTGAGTGTACCCTTAAATGATAAAATTACACTATTTTCATCTTAGTAATAATTTTTCTAAATATACAGATACTCACAATAACAGCGGAGCTGGTTCAAGTAATATACCGAATGGTCCAAATATGGGTACTTTTATTATTTGGTCCAAATATGGGTACTTTTATTTAATAGGTCCAAATATGGTCCAAATATGGGTACTTTTATTTAATTAATAATAATTTATTTTTCTTTAAATTTTAATTCAATAAATCTTTTATTATTTGCCTAAATAATATTATTATAGATATTATTATATTGTCTTAATGTACTTTACATAATTATAATCTCAATTATTAGATAATTTAATAATTTTTAATATAATATTATATACGTATAAAATTTATATAACTGTATTATTATAAGAAAAATATATATGTTTAATGTTTAATAATATATTTGTTATTAAATTTTCTGACTCTGTAACAAAAAACTTAGTGGATAATTCTGGTATTTTTTTTTAAATTTTTTCTACAATTTAGCTTGCCATTTAATTTGAATTATTTCTACAATATCTCTATGTTAATGTACTCTTAGTACTATTTATCTGTAATTTCTCTATCGAATGTACTCTTAAGTTCTCAACATACATTATTTTTAATTTAATAATAAATTTTTTAAATATTTGAATACTCATAATAAAAGCGAAACTGATTCAAGTAATAGATCGAATGGTAATAAATATGGGTAGGACTCTTGTATATTTATTTAATTAATAGTAATTTATTTTTTCTTAAATTTTAATTCAATAAAACTTTCATTATTGTCCTAAATAATATTATTATAAGAATAAATAAAATGTTCCCACCGTATCATTAAAAAAAATTATATTAGATATATGTTTAATAATATAATTGTAACTTAAATTTTTTCAGTGTATAACAAAAAAAATTTGCATATAATTTTGATATTTTTCTATACTTTTCCTTCTAAAAATTAGATATATAAGAAGTGGCAATTTGTTCACTACATAAATTTAAATTGATAAATTTACTATTTTTAATATAATTAGAAAATGGATTAATACAGATAGATTTACAGACAGATTTAGTCTTTATTACAGACGGAATTTTGGTTACCGATGGATTTTGTCCCTCTGTAAAAGCCCCGTCGGACATTATTTACCGACAAATTTTTTTCCGTCGAAAAATTACTGACGGATTTTTACCATTTACCGACGGATTTTTCCCTCTGTAAATTCTCCATCCATTTCCCGAAGGCGACGAACTTTCCGATGGATTTTCCGTCTGTAGTTACAGACGGATTTTCAGACGGATTTTCTGTCTGTAATTATAGACGAATTTTTCGACAGATTTTCCGTCTGTAATTTGAACTTTTGGAAAATCATCTCACATTCTGATTACAGATAGAAATCCATCTGTAAATTCGTCTGTAAGATAAAATAGAATATTTTTTATTTTTCTAATTACAAAATAAACTTGTTTTCATACAAAATAAATATAAATTTAATACAAATTTTTATCTAATTTATATTCGAATATTTATAATATTTCAAAAAAAAATAAACAAATTCATCGTATTATGAAGTACTATAAACAAGCAAGTCAATATAATTCAAAATATAAACAAAATAGCGGCTGCGGCAGTGTTGCGAGAACCTCTATGACCCTTGACACCTTTACCCTTGACCCGAGGAGCCATGACTTACATATATATTAAAGACAATATTAAAACAATATTAAAGACAAATAAATACTTTATTATCTGATATTTATTTCTGAGCAACCCAGCAATGATTTCTGTGCGTGGCTGCACACCACACAGTGTAATGTGTTGTAGATCCGATTGGATATTGAGTGAGAGACTCTAATCAATTATTTAAACAAGTTAAGATGGTGATTCAGGATATAGCTGTCTCCAATTTTTAGTCCTTATCCTCTGTCTATCCCCTAATAACAAGTGTGCCACAAGTTATACTTACCATTACAAAATGTAATGTGATGTACCACCGTCTACATACATTTATTATTCATTTTTTAAATAAATAATAAAAATAAATGCGATATTTAAATATTTATCTCATTGAAGAGACCAAATAGTGAAATTCAGTTACAAAAAACATGAATTAGTCTATTTTATAATACTTGGATTGGTAAGAGTCTTGATGGGCCACCCTAATCCCTAATCTCCTAACATGACCCTACCTGAATCATTGAGTCAACTATATATACTAAGTTCAGCTATAATCAATTTCCATCCATATTATCAATTAGTCAACAGAATATTCCATGTTTTCTATAAACTCCTCAACCTTGTCATAAAACTCAGGTTTAATACCTCTTCTTGTTAGGTTCAACCTATCATACATCCACACTCGATGGTGCCAAGACATTTTTTACAAATTCGATATTTTTAGTACCTATAAATCATCCAACACAAGCAATATTTCATCTATCATATAACATCCTATCAATATTTAACCATATCAATATTTTCAATGCAATACAAGTAGCAACACAACACAAGTAATATTTCATTTATCATACAATACCCTAGAAATCAATGAAGTTTACAACACAAGAATTGTACTAACCTTAACTCCAAGCAAAAATTTGAAGGGATTGGACCAAAAATCTCTGAGCGAACACACAAATTAGTCTTCTAATAATCAACTACTATGCAATGACAGAGAGAGAGAGAGAGAGTGTGTGTTAGAGTATTATTTTTATAAAATCAACACACAAATTTATGAATATTTATAAAATAATATTTCAAGATTAAAGTAATATATATTTGACTAAAATATCTTTTACTAACTATATATAAAAAAGAAAATTAAAGATTATAGATAAGTTTATAATTCTTATGTGAAATCGTGTCCAGCAAGTCAAGAATTTAGAAGAAACAAGAAGAGAATGTGTATAGATTGCAGAACGGTGAATCTCAAAGGAATAGAATGATAAATGAAGTTATTAATTAAAAATTATTAAATATTTTAACATATTTAATTAAATTATTATTTAACGTTCTTAACTAATAACTTCTTTAATAATATAGGAAACGCTTGAGTACTTTCAATTTGTATATCAGCAAGTTCAATTTCTGGGGTCTAATAATTATGCATGCCTAATTAAGAAACTAAATTAAATTAAATAAACTAAGGTCAGGAATGCATGCATTTGGCAGTAGTTCAACCCGTTTGAGAGAGTAACATATATTAATTACTATGACAATAACAAAACAACGTGAAGTGTGTGGGAATTGATGATGATTTCCAAGTACTGACAAACAAATCAAAGTATAGTGTGATAAAGATACGAACTAAATTAATACAATAAAATGGAAACTAGGTAGTAAGCTACATAGCAAGCTCTTTCATATATTTATAGTAGTTAGTCTGATGCATAAAAGTAATCAAAATATGAAATAATCATGTTATTATATATAAGCAGAACAATCAATCCTCATCAAGTAATAATCTTACATATAAAATTAACGCCTAGTCCAACATTGCTAGTCACAAATAATTAATATAGAAGGCATGTATATAGAATTGGCCATCATCTTAAATTTCTGCAGAATGTAACTAACTAAATCAAATTCTGCAGGAACAAATTCTAAAGGAACAAGTTCTACATGATAAAAGGAGCATCTGGATGGAGGCCATTCTCATTTGACTTGTCCTGGAAGTACATTGTCTTCCTAAAGTTAGATAATCAATTCACAAAATGAAAATCCTTACTGAGGATAAGAAATGCTTCAGTTAGTACATACGCATATATAATATTATAATATAGTATACTTGTATTATATTGCATATTCATAGCCGGTTAACAGAACTAATTCTTAGACCGTCATAAAATCATATGTTGTCACATAGATAAAAGTGAGGTTTCTTTCAGAAGTGATCCGTGTGAAAGTCATAAGTTTTTGTCTATGTACCAGAACCTGATATTAAGGACAACTTATAATGCCTTATGAATATGATAGATCATAATAATCCTCCATTTTAGACATGGATATTTTGTAATAATCATTCTAATGTAATGAGAGAAAGAGAGAGAGATCATACAATGTTTGGCATGTAAAAGCCTTGGGGAACAGCAAAATAGTGAAGTAAGTAGTATTTTTCCCAAATAGCTAAGCTTCTGTCCAAAACAGATTGGGTCCTCTGCCGAACGCAATCAACTCCCTTTTTCACAAAAACCAAAATAATGGCATGAACCACACTTAGCATAACTATCATACTCTCAAATTTCCATTATCACAACAAAATTAATGCTAACTGGTAAAATTCTGTTCAGTTCAGCAGAACAGTTACCTTTTTCAGATCTTTAGATTTTTGTATGGAGCCTTCAGAGTTCAACTTGGTTGATGCCTCTCTGAAATCATAGAATTACAAAACCGATTAAAACAAACAATGATATTTCAGAATTGAAAGTGAAAAAATAAAGGAGAAAAATGGAGTGTTTGAGGGTGTTACTTACTAAATCAAATTCTGCAGGAACAAATTCTAACAGAAGAAATCAAAGAGCTAAACCAAAAGGTTGTGTGACGCAGCAATGGTCAATGATCTTTCTCTAAAAAATTTATAAGATATAACTCTGATTTACCTTTTTAACTATTTTGCAAATGCAGGGCAACCTTATCCATCAAAAAAATTTGGAACCTTTTAAGAAAGTAAACCTGATGCAGGAAGAAAACACACAATTATGCAGAAAGATAGTCCAGCTTGGTTACTCTATATAGGAAAACACACAATTATGCAGAAAACATTATTTCCTTATGTAAAGGTGGTAGATTTTCATTTATTCTTAGAGCTACCTATAAAACTTGTACATGATAATAAAGTAACAAAAAATGTTGAGCATATGAATGCAAGCAGTTCTGGCCTTACTTTATGCCTCAAAAATTGTACGTTCTGCATATACTCATTACTTAGTAGTTAGTATTATATAAGATTGAATAGATATTTTCCAGAAATTTTTGTGCTAATGTGTATTCAAGAATTCAGATAATGTTTATTGAATCAGATAGCTATTTCTGCCTCGGAAAATAAGATTGTATCTCATGCAGATTCATTACTTAGTATTGTGCAGATTGATGCAGTTTTTATCAGAAAATATCAATTCATCTTTAATATTCATAGTGTTTTCTTCCTCAGAAGAGACTAAATCAAAGGCAAATGCTAGCTTAATCCCAATTAGCTAATTATACGCTAAACACCTGCTTAACATTAAATAATGAAACACCAAAACAATAGTAATTACTTCAGTTGCTTCTTAGTAATTACTTCAGTTGCTTCTTCCTGAAATTAGAATGGGAGATTTGGGAATTCTTACATAGTTATGCTTATGTACAATATAAGTAGCTAAAAATCCCAAATTGCAAATGGACAAGTCAAAGGAAGTCAATAAGTGAAATAAGATAAATGTCGTTAAAATTAGGGTTATATTGAGAAACTCAAGTGGTATTAAAGGGGAAGAAATTGAGATCAGCGTGAAAAAAACTTACAGATTGATGTGAGCGAGAAAACTCGAAATTCATTATGGATCTGCAACCTAGGTGCTCTGTCATGTAAGGGAGAGGTTCGTAAATGCACTAAAAAGAATTAAAGGAAGCAGAGATTAAATCACAAAATCAGAAATGAAATCACAAAATCAAAGGCAAACGCTAGCTTAATCCTAAATAAAAAATGGCGAGGAGCAGAGAATCAGAAACAACGCACGGCGAGGAGGGGAGGAACCCTTCGCGACGGCGATGCCACGAGCTTAACTCAGAACTTCATGCGATAGCGAGGAGAGGAGGAATGATGCGAAGAGGGCCGAGTAGAGCTTCCACAGATGACGAAGGTACCCACGGTCTATCCCCGCCGGCGGCGACAGCACCTTCTACCGGAGGAGAAGAGTTCGAGGGATGAGGGCTGCTGGAAACGTTCAAATGGAGTGTGAATGGGTGGTGATAAAATTAGGGTTACCTCAACATTTCCGATGGAAAATTTAAATTACAGACGGATTTTCCATCTGTAATAATTTAATAAAACGCAGTGTTTTGTCTATTTAATTACAGATGAATTTTTCGTCTATAACCATTTTCCACGAAAAAAAATAATTTTACCGATGGAATTATTGACGGATTCTATTTTCCGTCTGTAATTTATGCTAATTCATTTTTTCTGTTTTCCGCAAAAAATTCCTCTGAAATTTCGTCTGTATTTTCATGGGATAAAATCCGTCGGAAATATCCGTGTGTAATAACTAATTTTCTAGTAGTGAATTATTATACTACCAGTTTAATATAATTTTTATATTCACGAATTACTTATCTCTAAAGAATAATTATACACTGTAAAATATAATCATTTAAAATACATTATTGTCGTTCCAATAATATGATTGCTATTATTCAGATGCTCATAATAATAGTGGTCCAATTGATATCTAAGAGAATTTTACATTTCATATCTTTTTTAATATTCTACAATTCTTTTAAACGTTTTATTTAATACACAAAAAAGGTTCAAATATTTTTCATAAATATATAATATTGTAAATTATAAATGATAATTTCTTCACTCAATAAATCTATTATACGGTTACACTTGAATCATTTTTCAAATGGTAACTTTTTACAGGAACTCAAACAGTCTATCATGTATTTATATTTTACGTTCACTATCTATTTTTTTAGTTATTCAGGATTTGGATAATTATGATATTAATGGGTATTCTACGTATTCTATTACTTCCAATGAATTTAATTTTGTATAATTTGTTTCTTATAAAGTAACTTCTCAATTACCATGGATACTGTACAAACTTAATTTATTGAACAATTTTATAATTTTGTTAATGTGTTCTTTTTACATACTATCAGAAATTTATGGAAATAGATCTGATCAAAACAGTAGATGTGAAGAAAATATAACTGGTTAGTATTCTACTTTTTTTTTCTTTATATATTTAGTATTGTGACACAATTTTAATAGGTAAATAAATTTATAAAAAAATTATTATTTTATCCTTATATGTTAGCATATTAATGAATTCATAGTAAACATTAAGTGTGAGCATAATTGATGTTAAAAAATTTATTTATTTAAGATCATTACAAGAACCAATTATAAAAAAAGAGTGACAGTGCCTAACAAAAAAAATTAAAATCTATATACAAAAAAATTTATAAAAATCAAAATGATACTTAAAATATTTATTTGCCAATTAAAATGAAAAATATGTAAACTTTAGCAAAAATGAAAAATTAGTTAATTTAAAAAACTTTATATTTTATTGAATTATTTTGTTATAATTTACACAAATATCAAAAAATAAAATAATTAAATAAAATATATTTTAGGAAATAAAATGAATAGTAAAAATTAAAATGATAACTCTAGGCGAAAGCATACAAAATAAAAATTATTAGAAGTAATAGAACAAATAAAATATGAACCAATATTATCTTCAATTGTATTACTTCGACCAGTAATATCTAAACATTTAAAACATGAAACAAAACATACAAACTAAAAAATTTAGCCAAAGGCAAAAATCGTCATACCCTATATGAAATAATTAACTAAAAAATGCTATAAGACAACTGATGCAAATGAGAACTTTATACAAAAAAAAATTATGATATATAAAGATAGCATTTTTAAAAAAAAACTTTTATTTATTTCAGACTCAAACTATATTGAATTGACTATTTAATCTAAAAAAAATAGTCCATAACAAACATAATGTTAACATATAACTCAAAAACATATAATGGAACAAGGAAATAATAAATATTTAAAATAATATAATGTTTTTATAGATCGTATGTGGTTTTAACTTGGTTATAACAGTTTCGAATAAAAGGTTTTAAACAAAATGATTTTATTAAAAAAATAAAGTCAAACAGCATCATAATATTATACAGTGTAACAAAATTAAAAAAATTATTGAAACATCACTTAAATATTTGATAGTTACTTATCTCTTTTTTATGATCACTATAATGGAAGTAATTCTTTGTATTTATAATCAACAAAGTACTATTTTTTTAGTTGTTACAAAATTAATCATTTTCTGATTTTCATTATGAATGTAACCAAATATATGTAAATTTAATACGAGTACAGAAATTAGACAAAATGTTCGAGCATCCCACAATTGTGCTTGAAATTTTCAAGAGGATGCAACAATAATTCGAACTCCGCTACCAATCCCAAGGACATGTAATTACTGTAGCGTACGTCTATTTTACCATGAGACGTTCGAGATGTGCTGTAATGGGAGAAAGTCTCTCTTCCCCGAGTAAATGCTCCTCAGGAATTGCTTGAAATCTTCCTGGACCCCTCTGCAGAAGGAAACCGTTTTAGAAAATATATTCGTGGATACAATCATGTATTTTCCTTCACTTCGTGTAGTGTGCACATAGACGAACAACTAGCTATAATAGGTCGTGGTAAATATATATTTCGTGCTCAAGGCTCAATATATCACAGTATAAGGGAATTTTATCCAGATCAAGGCACGCGACCACGTTATTTGCAACAGTACATATATGATACTAATCAGCCACAATATAGTTTTCCAACTACGTTGCAGGTAGCAGCTATAATTGTTGGTGATGATGTTGAAACAATGATTCGTGGGTGAGATATTAAGGTGCAAACTCATACTGGTAGCCTATGAAGGATTTAGGAATTTGTTGGCTATTACGATCCACTATAATATCCACTTCTTTTTCCATTTGGAACTCATGGATGGGATATCAATACTCGAAGTCAAAGTGGTGGCAAAGTATCATGCCGAACATATAATAGCTATATGCTCCAGGCACAAATCCCCATTTCCTACGCAGTATAGACTTCAATAAAATTCTGCCAAAAAATTGTTCAATGTATCTAATCTTTTTTGCAAATTCTTAAAAATTTGTAGATCCATCCCGATGATCATTCCACCGTATTGCAAGCAGGGCGACTACTACAACAATATGTTGTTGATAACTATGTGAAAATTGAAACCGGAAAATTAATATGGGTTTGAACTAGATAGAAGAAATTATGAGCTGAATTATACCAAGGCTTACAAGATGCCTTGAACACAGGAGAAACCAATGCAGGTAAATATTGTTGTATCTAATTCCTACTTCATAAATAATTAAGAATTACCCAAAATAATTATTAAAACTAATAATATTTCTCTCTATATTTGTCTCCAGAAAATGTTGGAAGAAAAAGAACAATATTACCATCGTCGTTCATTGGTAGCCATCGCGACACGACCCAACGATATGAAGATGGAATGACGATTGTTCTTAAAGAGGGCAAGCCATATATTTTTCTCACAATGACATGCAATCCATCTTGGAGTGAAATAACTTCAGAACTCAACCAAGTTCAAACTCCACAAGATCGTCCAGATCTAACAACAAGAATTTTTCAAGCCAAATTTGAACAGCTGAAAGAGGATGTAATTACTAAGGGTGTCTTGGGAAAGGTGAAGAGCTATATTAATGTCATTGAGTTTCAAAAAAGAGGGTTGCCACATGTACATATGTTGCTAATCTTAGAAAACAATGACAAGTTAATTGACCCGGAGCATTATGATAGTTTGGTACGTGCAGAGATACCATCTAAAGAAGTAGAACCACACCTACATGATGCAGTGCTAAAACATATGATTCATGGTCCTTGCAAAACACTTGATCAATCTTCACCCTGTATGAAAAATGGCCAATGTAAACGCAACTACCCAAAAGAGTTCGCAGCAGAAACACGACGAGGTGACGACTCATGTCCGCAATATAAGCGATGATTCGACACACCAGTACCCATCAACCCAAATATCACAGTTGACAATAGATGGGTAGTTCCGTACAACCCTTGGCTACTACTAAAGTATGATTGCCATATTAATGTTGAGATATGTAGTAGTATCAAGAGTATAAAGCATCTCTACAAGTATTGCTACAAGGGTCCAGACCGGGTTGCAATGGAAGTTCACAACGGTTTTAATGTTGACGAGGTCCAACAGTTTGTTGATGCAAGATGGATCGCTGCTCCAGAGGCATGTTGAGAATATTTTAATTTAACCTTTACCGAATGTATCCATTAGTTGAAAGGTTACAAATTCATTTTCCAAATCAACATCAAGTGAGCTTCTATGATCAGTAAACCATTCCTGAAATACTTAATGATGATTATTTCTCTAGAACAATACTCACTGATTTCGTTGCCCTAAATCGTGAGGAGGACCAACAATCTAGGCATCTTCTGTATAGGGAAATTCTAGAGTATTACACTTGGCACAACAAGGAAAAGGAATGGCGTCGACGCAAGACACAGAGGAGATCCATCGGTAGAATTTATACTGTATCACCTTCAGAAGGAGAAAAATTCTATTTGCGTATTCTGTTATCTAATGTTAGAGGACCAATCATTTGGGATGACTTGCTAACAGTGAACGGGGTCCAATATTCGTCCTTCAAGCAATCTGCTCAACACCAAGGATTGTTAGAGAGTGACAGTAGCGTCCATGCGTGTTTGGTTGAGGCTTTTGTTTTACGATTGCCATGTACTTTACGAAGGTTGTTTGCAACCATCTTAATATTTTGTGAGCCTACAGATGTAAGAAGCTTATGGGAGGAATTTTTTCCATATATGGTGGATGATTATCCGTCAACCAGCACTACAACAGCCTTAGTGTTCACAAATCGGCTACTCAGGGATATAAATGATATACTCCTTTAGCATGAAAACAGATTATACAATAGGATTTGCCAGCTCTAACTCATGAAAATGACAATGAAAACTCGATACCCAGAGTTATTCAAGAAGAACTGTTGGTCGAAGTACCTCGGGAAGACCTGTGTTCTATAGAAAGATTGAACAATGACCAATCTAAAGCTTTCAAGTGCATTATGAATACAATTGATTGAAGAGAAAGTGGAGTGTTCTTTGTTGATGGGCCAGGAAGAGCAGGCAAAACATTTCTTTACAGAGCTATAATTACAGAATTGAGAAATAAGGGTCATATTGTCTTGGTAACTGCATCATCAGGAATAGCTGCAACATTATTGCTTGGGGGTCGAACAACTCATTCTAGGTTTAAGATCCCAATTAATGCACAACCATCATCTATTTGCAACATAAGCAAACAATCAGATCTTGCAAAGCTGATTAGACAAACAATGACAATCATCTGGGATGAAGCACCAATGGCAAATAAAGAATCGGTGCAATCATTAAACCGCACTCTGAGAGGCATATTAGCAAACGATATGCCATTTAGAGGAAAAGTGATGGTGATGGGAGGAGATTTCCGCCAAGTACCGCCTGTCGTACCGAAAGGTAGTCAATCACAAATGATTTCAGCTTCTATAGTTAAGTCTCATTTATGGGCTTCCACTAAAATTTTCTATTTGCGACAAAATATGCAATCTTCTAATAACCATGTTTTTGTGCACATTGGTGATGGAATTGAGCCCACCATACATGAAGACTTTGTACGGATACACGCAAAAACGGCAATTCTGTGGGAGGGTGAAACATCGTTACACAAGTTAATAGAAGAAATATTTTCAAACTTACAATCTCATGGGTGGGACGCTTCTTACATGGTAGGGCAATATTGACGCCAAAAAATCATGATATGCAACAACTTAATGATATAATTATCAACCAGTTTCTAGGAGAAAAACAAAATTTAGGCCCAGTTTGGGTAAACAACTTAATTAAGCTAATTTTGAAAAATAGCTTAAATAATAAATGATTATATTAAAAGTAGCTTATAAATAAGTTATTTTGTGTTTGGGTTTTTAGTTCTAAAAGTACTTATTTTATAGAAATGTGATAAAAAGTAGTAACATTATGAGAGAAGTTATTTTTTTTAACTTCTCTATAAGTTCTTAAATAGCTTCTTAGAAAGCTGTAATTTGGTTTTGAAAATTGCACCAGACATTAATACTACTACTTTTCATAAGTCAAAAGCTCAAAAAAAGTTACTTTTGAAGCTTCTCAAACGGGCCCTTAGTCTCATTTCATGAGGTAGAAGGAGATGCTAATAATTTATATTAACAAGAATACCTTAACTCAGTTTCTACAGGCGGGTTGCCACCTCATGTGTTGAAGGTGAAAAAAGGGGAACCTTTGATGTTATTCAGAAACAAAGACCTTAAGGCTTGCTTATGCAATGGTATAAGGTTACTATGTTGTGGAACTTTTCAAAACATGTTGGATGTAGAAATTTTAACCGGCCATCACTGTGGAAGAAGAGCTTTCTTGCCTCGGATAAAACACAAAACCACAGAGAATTCAGGACTGCCTTTTATACTTACCCGGAAGCAATTTCCTGTAAGGTTGAGTTTTGCAATAACAATAAATAAATCACAAGGACAGACCATTCCTAAAATAGGGATCTATCTCTCTAGACATGTGTTTAGCCAAGGCCAATTATATGTAGCTCTGTCTCGAAGTATTTCTCAGTCAACAACAAAATTTTAGTCAAAGAAGGAAAAATAGATGGAACAAGTGGAGAATTTACCAGAAATGTAGTTTTCAAAAAAATATTGTTACCTTCACCACATGTAATTTATATTCTTAGTAAGTGTGTGTAGTTACTTCTTGGTACAATTGAGTCTACATATAATTTTAATCTTTAAATCTTTTTCATTGATATAGATATTTTTGTATACAAACTTCAATTTATTGACGACTAACGACTTATATTTTTTTAATAGACAATTTGATTTCAAAGGAGATCATCAATATCTGCCAGGAGATAAAGACAACGAACTTGAACATCTATTTTACGCCACAGGTACATACTAATTATCATTAACTAAGACATACTAGATATACTAGAAATATATTAACAAATATCAATTACAGGAAGAAGGATTCTAAAGTCTTTGGAGTGCATAGAAAGATGAGCAAGCAATTACATCAATCAAACCAATAGACAATAAAGTAATTTTTTAAATTAATTACTGTCAAAATTGCATTAAATATACATACTTTTATTTCTATGTTAGTAATCATAATCATATGTTATCTAATAGGTTCATTCCCTTCAAATTTATTCTATTGGTTGGGGAGGAACGGTTAAAACAGACAAGACCTAATTCTGAAAGATGATAAAAAAGGAAATACTACTCCAACAACATACAAGAAAATGCAATCATCGTAATTAGAATGTTATTGATATGCCTATTATCTATCCCCTTCTATGTTCTTCTTTTACTATTAAATAAAGGAAAAAAGTATATGCCTAAAATATTAAAAGGTTACTCTGAGATTGTAATGGAGATTATGTTTTCCATGTTAAATAAAGTTACAAAAAATAATTTTAAACCAATGATAATAAATTAAACATTTTTCTTTTTCCAGCAACAAACTCACAGGAGCGGAACCAACTGATGTTAGTAAAGAACAACATTGCAGGTACCTATCATTAGATTAAGAAACCACATAAAATAGAGGTAATATTGGATCATTATAGATTTGAATGCTCTAGAGAGGGTTTAATGGCTTCTTTTGTTGCGCATGTGTAGGAAATCCAATCTCAAACAAGAAATTTCAATTTTACAGGTTTAATTTTTTTTTATTGTTATATTGTCGTTCAAATATAATGAAATTTTTATTGGCATATGGTATATTTTATTGATTTCTAAATTTTGTAGTTCTTCAAGGCTTAAGAATTTATTGTTAAGGAGATGTATGAGGAATTGCTAAAGATTTTTACTCGGTACAAATTCAGAAATTACTTTAGGTTTATCTTAACGTTTTTACTTATAGTTTGATCTATAATTTCCAAAAAAAAGACATAATTATTTTTCTTCTTTACACTTTTTGCAGGCACATGAAAGATTCTTGAAATACAGATCCGTACTTTGGCTTACCACTTAAAGAAAAAGGTCCCTAAATAAAGAAAAAAATATGACTTTTTAATATGGCTCATCTTTTGTAAATAATCATATTTTTATATTTATTTTTATGACTTTGAGTTAGATAAAAGAAGATAATATATTATAATAATTACTATTTTATGAATTATGTTATTAGATAAGTGACGTATGTGTTCATTATAATTAAATTATTTTCATATTGTTATTGTTTATACATAGGTAATATATGATTATTTTAATTTAAACATTTCTATATTATCATAAGCTATTCTATATTATTATTTTTAAGTTATTCAAATTTAAAATTTCAAAAATCATTAAAATAATCAACTTTAAATCCCATAGAAAAAGCGACTGAACATGTGCCTGTTAAGCCGCTAGTATATATAAAGAGAGAAAGAGAAACCCAAAATTGCTAATCCTTATTTGCATAACTCTTCTTCAATTCATAAATCTTTAGCGTCATCTATACTCCATTCAACCTCTCTGCAGCCACTCCCTCGCCACTCTCCCGTCTCACCACATTGTCACCCTTCATCGTTCCATCACCTTCACCGCCTTGTTCTCTATATTCGTGGCATTCCTTTCCACAACTCTGTTGTCATGTCTATTCCCCTCTCTGCTGCTGCATCCCCCACCTCATCCACTGCTTTGTGCTCTGACTCGTACGTGGCGTCCCCACTGCATCATTTTAAAAGAAGTTACCATCTTGTCGTTTAGACTTTTTGTATAAAATCTTGTTATTTTTGTATAGGATGAATACTTTCTATTCTATTTCTATGAAAAATAATAATTAGTCAAAACTATCAGAAAGATGGAGAATGGGGTCCCCGCGAAAAATGGCACCTTATCTTGTGAGGAATGGGGATGGGGAGCAATATTTTCCCACAGTGAAGAATGGGGACAGAGACAAAGAGCAAATCTGGAGGCGAGAATGGGGAGCAGGGAGGCATTTTCTGCCCCACTCTATCCCGTTGACATTCCTAACTTTGACTTAGGTAGGTAATATTCACTTGACATCTACTTTTATTCTGTTGTCTTTAGTTTTTCTACCTTTCTTGACTTTGACTTATGTAGGTAAAATATCAAGGTTTAAATGGGTAGAATAGGAATTTAAAAATGTAAAGATTTAATTGAATATAATAAAATAATATATTTATATATAAAATATATACTTTTTAGAAGGTTTAATTAGTTAGTTTTATAATTTTTGTAATTATATATTTATATTTTTTTAGTTAGATTTTTATACTATTGTTAAATTTTGTAATGAGATCTTTTTTGTGTGAAAAACGTCACAATTAATGTAATATTCTTTTAAAAAATTTGTGGTCAATGATTTAATTAGATTTTTAATTATAGGTACTTTTAAATTGCGAATAAATATTCTCTTTAAATGTAATATTTTTTACACTGGCAAGGACTTAATTACAAAATTAAAAAATAATGTAGGGACTAAATTGAAAGAAAAAAGTATAAAAACCTAATTACAAATTGGGTAAAACTATAGAGACTAACAGAGTAATTAAATCTTTAAAAAAAATAAATTGTTTGTATTTTATTATTTTAAAGATTTAATTACTCTGTTTGGTCTTTATAGTTTTGTCAAATTTACAATTAGATCCTTGATGAGCGGATAATTTATACCCTTTTTGGCATTGTTTTTGCATAGTTTTTAGTTTGTTTTGATTACTTTTTATTATATGTTTATTAGTTTTTATTCAAAAATCACATTTCTAGACTTTACTATGAGTTTGTATATTTTTCTATGATTTCAGGTATTTTCTGGCTGAAATTGAGGGACTTGAGCAAAAATCTGATTCAGAGGCTGAAAAAGGACTGCAGATGCTGTTGGATTGTGACCCTCCTTCACTCAAAGTGGATTTTCTGGAGATACAGAAGCTCCATTGGTGCGCTCTCAATTGTGTTAGAAATTAGACATTCTGGGCTTTTCAGCAATATATAATAGTCCATACTTTGCCCGATATTTGATGACCCAAACTGGTGTTCAAAGACAGCTTAAAACATCTTGGCGTAAAATGCCCAAACTGGCACCAAAGCTGGCGTTTAACTCCAGGAACAGCCTATGCACGAAAAAGCTTCAATGCTCAGTCCAAGCACACACCAAGTGGGCCCCGAAAGTGGATTTCTACACTATCTACACTTAGTTACTCATTTTCTGTAATACCTAGTAACTAGTTTAGTATAAATAGCACTTTTTACTATTGTATTCGTACCATAGAGGGAGACTTTTACCATATTATGCTATTGTTCACGTTTGGAGGCTGGCCTCACGGCCATGCCTAGACCTCTTTTCACTTATGTATTTTCTACGGTGGAGTTTCTACACCCCATAGATTAAGGTGTGGAGCTCTGCTGTTCTTCATGAATTAATGTAATTACTACAGTTTTCTATTCAATTCACGCCTGCTTCTTCTCCAAGATATACTCTCGTACTTAATTCATTTAAGTCAGAATGAAGGGGTGACTCGTGACAAACACCCAATCTTTGTTACTCGCTTAGCCAAGATCCGCGTGCCTGACAACCACAAAGCGGTCTACATGATGTTCAACGTAGTCATTGGATGACAGCTGAAGTATATTCTCTTGGATATCTAATACACGGACCGAGTCCATGAGATTAGTATCTTCGTGGTATAGGCTAAAATTATTATTAGTCATTCCTAGGATCCGGAAAGTCTAAACCTTGTCTGTGGTATTCTGAGTAGGATCCAGGAAGGGATGACTGTGACGAGCTTCAAACCTGCGAATATTGGGCGCAAGTGACAGTGTGTAAAAGGATCAATGGATTTTATTCCGATGCTAGCGGGAACCGACAGATGATTAGCCATGCGGTAGTTGTACCTGGTATTTTTCATCTGAGACGAGAAATCCAACAGTTGATTAGCCGTGCAGAAATCGTAGAGGACCATTTTCACTGAGAGGATCTTACAGCTTGCCATGGAAGGAAGTAACGCATGGTTGGAAGGAGGCAGAAGGAAAGCAGAGGTTCATAAGCAACAAAGCATCTCCAGACGCTTATCTGAAACTCCCACCAATGAATTACATAAGTTACTTTATCTTATTTTATGTTTTATTTATATTTTAATTATCAAAATCTCATAACCAATTGAATCCGCCTGACTAAGATTTATAAGGATGACCATAGCTTGCTTCAAGCTGACAATCTCCGTGGGATCGACCCTTACTCACGTAAGGTTTATTACTTGGACGACCCAGTGCACTTGCTGGTCAGCTGCACGGAGTTGTGAGGAAAGTGTGAGATCACGATTCCGTGTACCAAGTTTTTTGAGCCGTTGTCGGGGATTGTTCGAGTTTGGACAACTGATGGTTCATCTTGTTGCTTAGATTGAGTAATTTTATTTTATGTTTACGCTTTTTATTTTTATTTTCGAAAAATTCAAAAAAAAATTTTGTTCTTTAGAATTTTTAAGAATGAATTCTAGAGTTTCAGATGATATGTGAAGCCTGACTGGCTGCTAAGCCATGTCTAATTTTTTTTTGGACTGAGGCTTTCACTTATCACTGCAGGAGCTTTTTGATTCCCATCAATTTGGCTGTTGAATGTAATGCTCTGCTGAAGCTTGGCTGGCCATTTGGCCATGTCTAATCTTTTGGACCGAAGCTTTCACATAAAGCTTGGCTGGCTATTTAGCCATGTCTAAATTTTTGGACCGAAGCATTAGACTAACATTGCAGGATTCTTGGAATTCTTATTAAAAATTTTGAATTTCTTTATTTTTTTTCCAAATAATTTTTGAAAAATACAAAAAAAAATTAATAAACCATAAAAACAAAAACATTTTGTGTTTCTTGTTTGAGTCTTGTGTCAAGTTTTAAGTTTGGTGTCAATTGCATGTTTTTTCTTTTTCTTAAATTTTCGAAAAATATATGCATTGTGTTCTTCTTTGATCTTCAAATTGTTCTTGATGATTTTCCTTGTTTGATCTTTGATTTTTCTTGTTTTGTATCTTTTCTTATTTTTCTTGTGCAATTTCGAATTCATAGTGTCTAAACAATAAAAATTTTTTAAGTTTGGTGTCTTGCATGTCTTTCTTTTCTTAAAAATTTTCAAAAATATGTTCTTGATGTTCATCATGATCTTCAAAGTGTTCTTGGTATTCATCTTGACATTCAAAGTGTTCTTGCATGCATTTTTGTCTTAATCTTAAATTTTTATGTCTTGTGTAATTTAGTTGTTTTTCTCTCTTCTCATTAAAAATTCAAAAATAAAAAATAATATCTTTCCTTTATTTTACTAATAAATTTCGAAATTTTGAGTTGATTTGGTAAAAATATTTTAAAATTTAGTTGTTTCTTATTAGTCAAGTCAAAATTTCAATTTAAAAGAAAATTCTATCTTTTCAATCCTTTTTTTTTTCAAAAATCAAATCTTTTTCATTTTTCTTCTTAATATTTTTGAAAATTTTAAAAATTGATTTTCAAAATATTTTCTTATTTTTGTTTCATAATTTTCGAAATCATTACTAACATTTAATGTTTTGATTCAAAAATTTATGGTTGTTACTTGCCTATTAAGAAAGGTTCAATCTTTAAATTCTAGAATCATATCTTTTAGTTTCTTGTTAGTCAAGTAATCAACCTTAATTTCAAAAATCAATTCTTTTTAATTTCCAATTCAAATCTTTTTCAAAATGATTTTCAATCATATCTCTTTATAATTTTGATTTCAAAATCTTTTTCTAACTTCTTATCTTTTCAAAATTGATTTTCAAATCTTTTTCAATTAACCACTTGACTTTTTGTTTGTTTTACTATTTCTTATCTTTTTCAAAACCACCTAACTACTTTTCTCTCTCTCTAATTTTCGAAAATCACTAACCACTTTTTCAAAATTCTTTTTAATTAACTAATTGTTTTAAATTCTAATTTTATTTTATTTTCCTTCTTAAATTCGAATTCTAACTAATAATTAAAATAAAAACAAAAATATTTTTCTTTTCTTTTGAATTAATTTTTGAATACTCTCTCTCATCTCTTTCTATTTAATTTATTTATTTACTAACACTTCTCTTCTTCTTATAATTCGAACCCTCTCCCTCTCTCTGTGTTCGAATTCTTCTTCTCCCTTCTTCATTCTATTTCTTCTATTCTTCTACTCACATAAAGGAATCTCTATACTGTGACATAGAGGATTCCTATTCTTTTCTGTTCTCTTCTTTTTTATATGAGCAAGAACAAGGATAAGAACATTCTTGTTGAAGCTGATCTTGAACCTGAAAGGACTCTGAAGAGGAAGCTAAGAGAAGCTAAAACACAACACTCAGGAGAGGACCTAACAGAAATTTTCAAAAAAGAAGTAGTTATGGCAGCCAAAATAACAACAATGGTGGAGATGCAAGGAAGATGCTTGTTGACTTTACTGCACCCACTTCTGACTTCTATGGAAGAAGCATCTCAATTCCTGTAATTGGAGCAAACAACTTTGAGCTTAAGCCTCAATTAGTTTCTCTAATGCAGCAGAATTGCAAGTTTCATGGACTTCCATTGGAAGATCCTCATCAGTTTTTAGCTGAATTCTTGCAAATCTATAACACTGTAAAGACCAATGGGGTTAATCTTGAGGTCTATAGACTTATGCTTTTCCCCTTTGTTGTAAGAGATAGAGCTAGGACATGGTTGGACTCACAACCTAAAGAAAGCCTGAACTCTTGGAAAAAGTTAGTCAATGCTTTCTTGGCCAAATTCTTTCCACCTCAAAAGTTGAGCAAGCTTAGAGTGGAAGTCCAAACCTTCAGACAGAAGGAAGGTGAATCCCTCTATGAAGCTTGGGAAAGATACAAGCAATTGATCAGAAGGTGTCCTTCTGACATGATTTCAGAATGGAGCATCTTATGTATATTCTATGATAGTCTGTCTGAATTGTCCAAGATGTCATTGGACCACTCTGCTAGTGGATCTCTTCATATGAAGAAGATGCTTGCAGAAGCCCAAGAACTCATTGAAATGGTTGCAAATAATCAATTCATGTACACTTCTAAAAGAAATCCTGTGAATAATGGGATAACTCAGAAGAAAGGAGTTCTTGAGATTGATACTCTGAATGCAATATTGGCTCAGAATAAAATATTGACTCAGCAAGTCAATATGATTTCTCAGAGTCTGACTGGAATGCAAGCTGCAGCCGGTAGTACTAAAGAAGCTTCCTCTGAAGAAGAAGCTTATGACCCTGAGAATCCTGCAATGGAAGAGGTGAATTACATGGGAGAATCCTATGGAAACACCTATAATCCTTCATGGAGAAATCATCCAAATTTCTCATGGAAGGATCAGCAGAAGCCTAATCAAGGATTCAATAATAATAATGGTCGGAGAAATAGGTTTGGCAATAGCAAGCCTTTTCCATCATCTTCTGAGCAACAGACAGAGAATTCTAAGCAGAGCCTCTCTGATTTAGCAACCATAGTCTCTGATCTATCTAAGACCACTCTCAGTTTCATGACTGAAACAAGGTCCTCCATTAGAAATTTGGAGGCACAAGTGGCTCAACTAAGTAAAAGAGTTACTGAAATCCCTCATAGTACTCTCCCAAGCAATACAAAAAAGAATCTAAAAAGAGAGCAAGGCCATCAATATACCCAACATGGCCGAACCTGTAGAGGAGGAAGAGGCAGTGATTTCCAGTGAGGAAGACCTTGCTGGACGTCCACTAGCCAATAAGGAGTTCCCTAATGAGGAACTAAAGGAATTTGAGGCTCATATAGAGGCCATAAAGATTCCACTGAACTTACTGTTGCCATTCATAAGCTCTGATGAGTATTCTTCCTCTGAAGAGGATGAAGATATTATTGAAGAGTAAGTTGCTCAATATCTAGGAGCAATCATGAAGCTGAATGCCAAGTTATTTGGTATTGAGACTTGGGAGGATGAACCTCCATTGCTCATCAATGAACTAAATGCCTTGGTTCAACAGAAATTGCCTCAGAAGAAACCGGATCCCAGAAAGTTCTTAATACCTTGTACCATAGGCACCATGACCTTTGAGAAGGCTCTGTGTGACCTTGGTTCAAGTATAAACCTCATGCCACTCTCTGTAATGGAGAAACTAGGGATCTTTGAGGTACAAGCTGCAAGAATCTCACTAGAGATGGCAGACAATTCAGGGAAACAGGCTTATGGACTTGTAGAGGATGTCTTAGTAAAGGTTGAAGGCTATTACATCCCTGCTGACTTCATAATCCTAGACACTAGGAAGGATGAAGATGATTTCATCATCCTTGGAAAACCCTTCCTAGCCACAGCAAGAGCTGTGATTGATGTGGACAGAGGAGAGTTAGTCCTTCAATTGAATGAGGACTACCTTGTGTTTAAGGCTCAAGGATCTTCTTCTGTAACCATGGAGAAGAAGCATGAAAAGCTTCTCTCAATACAGAGTCAAACAGAGCCCCCACACTCAACTTCTAAGTTTGGTGTTGGGAGGCCACCATTAAGCTCTAAGTCTCTGTGAAGCTCTTTAAGAGCTCACTGTCAAGCTATTGACATTAAAGAAGCGCTTGTTGGGAGGCAACCCAATGTTATTTAATTATATTTATTTATATTCCATTGTTATTCTATGTTTTCTTTAGGTTGATGATCATGTGAAGTCATAAAAACAACTGCAAAATTAAAGCAAAATGAAAAACAACATCAAAAACAGCACACCCTGGAGGACAGGCTTACTGGCGTTTCCAGTTTAAACGCTAGTAAGGATAGCAGAATGGGCGTTTAACACCCAGCCTGGCAGCATTCTGGGCGTTAAACGCCAGAATGGGCAGCACTCTGGGCATTTAATGCCAGAAAGGGCTGTTTGGCATATGGTTGGCGTTAAATGCTAGGAATGGGCATCTGGCTGGCGTTTAACGCCAGAAATGGGCAGCAGACTGGCGTTTAACACCAGGAAAGGTAGCAGAGCTGGCGTTAAACGCCAGGATTGGCACACAGTGGGTGTTTAAACGCTAGATTGGTGTAGGGAGCAGAATTCCTTGACACCTCAGGATATGTGGGCCCCACAGGATCCCCACCTACCCTACCTCTTCCTTTCTCATCTTCACACCTTTCCATAACACTCTTCCCTAAATACCCTTGACCAATCCCATCAATAACTCTTCACCAAATACCCTTCACCTATCAAATCTTACCCCCTTCCCCATTCTCTTCACCACTCACATCCATCCATCATAAACCCCACCTACCTCACCATTCAAATTCAAACTATTTCCCTCTTAAACCCACCCCTTCATGACCGAATTCCCCCTTTCTCTTACCCTATAAATACCCCTCCTCACTACCTTCAATTTTACACATCATACACACTACTACCCCCTTGGCCGAAACCACCACTACCCTCCATCTCCTCCATTTCTTCTTTTTCTACTCCTTTCTTTCTTCTTTTGCTCGAGGATGAGCAACAATTCTAAGTTTGGTATGGGAAAAGCTAAGCTTTTTTTTTTTGTTTTTCCATAACCATCAATGGCACCTAAGGCCGGAGAAACCTCTAGAAAGAGGAAACGGAAGGCAATTGCTTCCACATCCGAGTCATGGGAGATGGAGAGATTCATCTCAAAGGTCCTTCAAGATCACTTCTATGAAGTTGTGACCAAGAAAAAGGTGATTCTCGAGGTCCCTTTCAAACTCAAAAAGAGTGAATATCCAGAGATCCGACATGAAATTTAAAGAAGAGGTTGGAAAACTCTCACCAATCCCATTTAACAAGTCGGAATCTTAATGGTTCAAGATTTCTATGCTAATGCATGGATCACTAGGAACCATGACCAAAGTATGAACCCGAACCCAAAGAATTGGCTCACAATGGTTCGGGGAAATTACTTGGATTTTAGTCCGGAAAATGTGAGGTTGGCATTCAACTTGCCAATGATGCAAGGAGATCCTCATCCTTTCACTAGAAGGGTCAACTTTGATGAAAGGTTGGACCAAGTCCTTAGGGACATTTGTGTGGAAGGAGCTCAATGGAAGAGAGATTCAAGAGGCAAGCCAGTTCAATTAAAAAGACTTGACCTCAAACCTGTGGCTAGGGGATGGTTGGAGTTTATCCAACGCTCTATCATTCCTACTAGCAACCGGTCTGAAATTACAATAGATTGGGCTATCATGATCCATAGCATAATGATTGGAGAGGAAGTAGAATTTCATGAGATCATATCCCTAGAACTCTACAAGGTAGTGGACAAGCCCTCTACCTTGGCAAGGTTAGCCTTCCCTCATCTCATCTGTACCCTATGCAATTCAGCTAGAATTGTCATAGAGGGAGACATCCTCATTGAAGGAGATAAGCCCATCACTAAGAAGAGGATGGAGCAAACAAGAGAGCCCACTAACTTGGTACGCACAATTATAATCTCAACTCTTTGTCACAATTCCGTACAACTAACCAGCAAGTGTACTGGATCGTCCAAGTAATAAACCTTACGTGAGTAAGGGTCGATCCCACAGAGATTGTCGGCTTGAAGCAAGCTATGGTCATCTTGTAAATCTCAGTCAGGCGGATTCAAATGGTTATGGAGAATTGATAATTAAAACATGAATGAAATATAAAATAAGATAGAGATACTTATGTAATTCATTGGTGAGAATTTCAGGTAAGCGCACGAAGATGCTTTGTTCCTCCTGAACTTCTGCTTTCCTATTGTCTTCATCCAATCATTCATACTCCTTTCCATGGCAAGCTTTATGTTGGGTTTCATCGTTGTCAATGTCTACCTCCCGTCCTCTCAGTAAAAATGGTCCAAATGCGTTGTCACCGCACGGCTAATCATCTGTCGGTTCTCGATCATGTTGGAATAGGATCCATTGATCCTTTTGCGTCTGTCACTACGCCCAACACTCGCGAGTTTGAAACTTGTCATAGTCATCCCTTCCCAGATCCTACTCGGAATACCACATACAAGGTTTAGACTTCCCGGATCTCAGGAATGGCCGCCAATAGTTCTAGCCTATACCACGAAGGTTCTAATCTTAGATTAGAAACCCAAGAGAGTATACTCCAGCTGTCGTCCAATGACTACGTTGAACATCATGTAGATCGCTTTGTGGTTGTCAGGCACGCGACCTTGGCTAAGCGAGTAACGAAGATTGGGTGATTGTCACTGATCACTCCTTTATTCTGACTTAATTGAATTAAGTACGAGAGTATATCTTGGAGAAGAAGTAGGAGTGAGTTGAATAGAAATTAGTAGTAATTGCATTAATTCATGAAGAACAGCAGAGCTCCACACCTTAATCTATGGTGTGTAGAACTCCACCGTTGAAAATACATAAGAACAAAAGGTCTAGGCATGGCCGAATGGCCAGCCTCCCAAAAAGGGTTCAATCATCAAAACATGATTCAAAGATGATCAAAAGATGAATTGAAAGATGAAAATACAATAGCAAAAGGTCCTATTTATAGAAAACTAGTAGCTTAGGATTATAGAAATAGGTAATTAATGCAGAAATCTTCTTCCGGGCCCACTTGGTGTGTGCTTGGGCTAAGCATTGAAGCTTTCACATGTAGAGACTTTTCTTAGAGTTAAACGCCAGCTTTTGTGCCAGTTTGGGCGTTTAACTCCAGCTTTTATGCCAGTTCTGGCGTTTTGACGCCAGAATTTCTATGCTGACATGGAATGCCGGTTTGGGCCATCAAATCTTGAGAAAAGTATGGACTATTGTGTATTGCTGGAAAGCCCAGGATGTCTACTTTCCAAAGCAATTGAGAGCGCACCAATTAGGCTTCTGTAGCTCCAGAAAATCCACTTCCAATGCAGGGAGGTCAGAATCCAACAGCATCTGCAGTCCTTTTTCAGCCTTTGAATCAGATTTTTGCTCAGGTCCCTCAATTTCAGCCAGAAAATACCTGAAATCACAGAAAAACACACAAACTCATAGTAAAGTCCAGAAATGTGATTTTTATTTAAAAACTAATAAAAATATAATAAAAACTAACTAAAACATACTAAAAACATACTAAAAACAATGCCAAAAAGCGTATAAATTATCCGCTCATCACAACACCAAACTTAAATTGTTGCTTGTCCCCAAGAAACTAAAAACAAAGTAGGATAAAAAGAAGAGAATATACAATGAATTCCAAAAAGCATCTATGAAGATCAGTCTTAATTAGATGAGCGGGGCTATTAGCTTTTTGCTTCCGAACAGTTTTGGCATCTCACTTTATCCCTTGAAGTTCAGAATGATTGTCATCTATAGGAACTCAGAATTCAGATAGTGTTATTGATTCTCCTAGTTAAGTATGTTGATTCTTGAACACAGTTACTTTATGAGTCTTGGCCGTGACTGGTGCGCAGAAATTGTGATTAGACTTTGATTATGTAAAATTCATCGCTCTTTCTTTCCCTGGTAGTGGCGCCAAAAGCATGATGCCAATACCATGGCTCACAACTTCGCACAACTAACCAGCAAGTGCACTGGGTCGTCCAAGTAATACCTTACGTGAGTAAAGGTCGAATCCCACGGAGATTGTTGGTATGAAGCAAGCTATGGTCACCTTGTAAATCTCAGTCAGGCGGATATAAAATAGTAATGGGGTTTTCGAAAATAATTAATAAAACAGGGATAGAAATACTTATGTAAATCATTGGTGAGAATTTCAGATAAGCGAATAGAGATGCTTTCGTTCCTCTGAACCTCTGCTTTCCTGCTATCTTCATCCAATCAGTCTTACTCCTTTCCATGGCTGGCTTTATGTAATGCATCACCATTGTCAATGGCTACTTTCGGTCTTCTCTCGGGAAAATGATCCAAATGCCCTGTCACGGCACGGCTAATCGTCTGGAGGCATCACCCTTGTCAATGGTTACATCCTATCCTCTCAGTGAAAATGGTCAACGCACCCTGTCACGGCACGACTATTCATCTGTCGGTTCTCGATCATGCTGGAATAGGATTTACTATCCTTTTGCGTCTGTCACTACGCCCAGCAATCGCGAGTTTGAAGCTCGTCACAGTCATTCAATCATTGAATCCTACTCGAAATACCACAGACAAGGTTTAAACTTTCCGGATTCTCTTGAATGCCGCCATCATTCTAATTTACACCACGAAGATTCCGATTAAGAGATCTAAGAGATAATCATTCAGTCGAAGGTAGAACGGAAGTGGTTGTCAGGCACGCGTTCATAGGGAATGATGATAATTGTCACGTTCATCACATTCAGGTTGAAGAGCAAATGAATATCTTAGAAGCGAAATAAGATGAATTGAATAGAAAACAGTAGTACTTTGCATTAATCTTTGAGGAACAGCAGAGCTCCACACCTTAATCTATGGAGTGCAGAAACTCTACCGTTGAAAATACACAAGTGAAAGGTCCAGGCATGGCTGAGAGGCCAGCTCCCAAAACGAGATCACAGGATCAACAATACAATCCAGGATGTCAAATACAATAGTAAAAAGTCCTATTTATAATAAACTAGTTACTAGGTTTACAGAAGTAAGTAATTGATGCATAAATCCACTTCTGGGGCCCACTTGGTGTGTGCTTGGGCTGAGCTTGAATGTTACACGTGTAGAGGCTCTTTCTGGAGTTGAACGCCACCTTTTGTGCCATTTTGGGCGTTGAACTCCACTTTGCAACTTGTTTCTGGCGCTGGACGCCAGAATTGGGCAGAGTGCTGGCGTTGAACGCCAGTTTACGTCATCTAAACTTGGGCAAAGTATGAACTATTATATATTGCTGGAAAGCCCTGGATGTCTAATTTCCAATGCAATTTGAATCGCACCATTTCGAGTTTTGTAGCTCCAGAAAATCCACTTTGAGTTCAAGAAGGTCAGAATCCAACAGCATCAGCAGTCCTTCTTCAACCTCTGAATCTGATTTTTGCTCAAGTCCCTCAATTTTAGCCAGAAAATACCTGAAATTACAAAAAAACACACAAACTCATAGTAAAGTCCAGAAATGTGAATTTAACATAAAAACTAATGAAAACATCCCTAAAAGTAACTAGATTCTACTAAAAGCATACTAAAAACAATGCCAAAAAGCGTATAAATTATCCGCTCATCACAACACCAAACTTAAATTGTTGCTTG
The DNA here is from genome assembly GCF_059453495.1 of Arachis ipaensis. Taxonomy (NCBI): domain Eukaryota; kingdom Viridiplantae; phylum Streptophyta; class Magnoliopsida; order Fabales; family Fabaceae; genus Arachis; species Arachis ipaensis. Next base: position 77,329,556 of record NC_142442.1, on the reverse strand, counting down.
TCCCCAAGCAACTGAAAATCAAATAGGATAAAAAGAAGAGAATATACTATAAATTCCGAACTATCAATGAAACATAGCTCCAATCAGATGAGCGGGACTTGTAGCTTTTTGCCTCTTGAATAGTTTTGGCATCTCACTTTATCCATTGAGGTTCAGAATGATTAGCATCTATAGGAACTCAGAGTTCAGATAGTGTTATTGATTCTCCTAGTTCAGTATGATGATTCTTGAACACAGCTTCTTTATGAGTCTTGGCCGTGGCCCTAAGCACTTTGTTTTCCAGTATTACCACCGGATACATAAATGCCACAGACACATAATTGGGTGAACCTTTTCAGATTGTGACTCAGCTTTGCTAAAGTCCCCAATTAGAGGTGTCCAGGGTTCTTAAGCACACTCTTTTTTTTTTTGCTTTGGTCCTCGACTTTAACCGCTCAGTCTCAAGTTTTCACTTGACACCTTCACGCCACAAGCACATGGTTAGGGACAGCTTGGTTTAGCCGCTTAGACCAGGATTTTATTCCTTTAGGCCCTCCTATCCACTGATGCTCAAAGCCTTGGGATCCTTTTTATTTCCCTTTGCCTTTTGGTTTTAAGGGTTATTGGCTTTTTGCTCTTGCCTCTTGGTTTTAAGAGCTTTGGCTTTTTCTGCTTGCTTTTTCTTTTTCTTCCTATTTTTTTTCGCCTATATTTTTTTCTGCAAGCTTTGTTCTTTGCTGCTTTTTCTTGCTTCAAGAATCATTTTTATGATTTTTCAGATTATCAAATAACATGTCTCCTTGTCATCATTCTTTCAAGAGCCAACATATTTAACATTCTTAAACAACAACTTCAAAAGACATATGCACTGTTTAAGCATTCATTCAGAAAACAAAAAGCATTGTCACCACATCAATATAATTAAGCTAAGTTCAAGGATAAATTCAAAACTCATGTACTTCTTGTTCTTTTGAATTAAAACATTTTTTATTTAAGAGAGGTGATGGATTCATAGGACATTCATAACTTTAAGACAAAGTTACTAACTACTAATGATCATGTAATGAAGACACAAACATAGATAAGCACTTAATATAGAAAACGAAAAACAGAGAAAGTAAGAACAAGGAATGAGTCCACCTTAGTGATGGTGGCGTTTCCTTCTTGAGGAACCAATGATGTCCTTGAGCTCTTCTATGTCTCTTCCTTGTCTTTGTTGCTCCTCCCTCATTGCTTTTTGATCTTCTCTAATTTCATGAAGGATGATGGAGTGCTCTTGATGTTCCACCCTTAGTTGTCCCATATTGGAACTTAATTCTCCTAGGGAGTTGTTGATTTGCTCCCAAAAATTCTGTGGAGGAAACTGTATCCCCTGAGGTATCTCAGGGATTTCTTGATGATGAGCTTCTTCATGTGCCTGTTGAGATCCATGAATGTGCTCTCTTGTTTGCTCCATCCTTTTCTTAGTGATGGGCTTGTGAGATGGATCTTTCCATCTCCCATGGCTCAGAGGTGGAAGCAATTGTCTTCCCTTTCCTCTTTCTTGAGGTTTTTCTGGCCTTAGGTGCCATTAATGGTTATGGAAAAACAAAAAAATCTATACTTTTATCACACTAAACTTAGAATGTTGCTCGCCCTCGAGCAAAAGAAGAAAGAATAGAAGAAGAAGAAGAAGATATGGAGGAGATGGAGGGATGTGTGTATTTGGCCATATGGGTGGGATTGGGTGGGAGAGAGATGTGAATTTTGAAGGTAGGTGGGTGTATGGATGTGAGTGGTAAATGGAAAACAGAAGGGATGGTCATGAATGGAAAGAGAGATGATGAGGTAGGTGGGGATCCTGTGGGGTCCACAGATCCTGAGATGATTCTGTGGGGTCCACAGATCCTGAGGTGTTCAAGAATTTACAACCTTGCACCAGATTAGGCATGTAAAATGCCCTTGCACACAACTCTGGGCGTTCAGCGCCAGGTTGGTGCCCATTTTGGGCGTTCAACGCCCATTTATTGCCCATTTCTGGCGTTGAACGCCAAAACCATGCTTGTTCTGGGCGTTCAGCGCCAGCTCCTCTCCAGGGTGCAATTCTGGCGTTCAGCGCCCAGATGATGCCCATTTTGGGTATTCAATGCCCAGACACTGCCCATTTTGGGCGTTCAGTGCCAGAACCATGCTCTGTTCTGGCATTGAACGCCAGGCAGGTGCTTCTTCCAGGGTGTGATTTTTCTTCTGCTGTTTTTGATTCCGTTTTCAATTTTTTGATTTATTTTGTGACTCCACATGATCATGAACCTAAGAAAATATGAAAAACAAAAATAAAATTAGATGAATAAACATTGGGTTACCTCCCAACAAGCACTTCTTTAATGTCAATAGCTTGACAGTGGGCTCTCATGGAGCCTCACAGATGTGCAGAGCTTTGTTGAGACCTCCCAACACCAAACTTAGAGTTTGACTGTGGGGGCCTTGGTTGACTCTGCTTTGAGAGAAGCTTTTTCTGCTTCCTCTCCATTGATGCATAGAGAGATCCTTAAGTTGTAAACACAAGGTTGTCCTCATTCATTTGAAGGATCAATTCTCCTCTGTCCACATCAATCACAGCTCTTGCTGTGGCTAGGAAAGGTCTTCCTAGGATGATGGATTCATCCTCTTCCTTTCCAGTATCTAGGACTATGAAATCAGCAGGGATGTAAAGGCCTTCAACCTTTACTAACACGTCCTCTACTTGTCCATAAGCCTGTTTTCTTGAATTATCTGCCATCTCTAATGAGATTTTAGCAACTTGCACCCCATAGATTCCCAGTTTCTCTATTACAGAGAGGGGCATGAGGTTTATTCCTGAACCCAGGTTACACAGAGCCTTAAAGATCATGGTGCCTTTGGTAAGGTATTATGAACTTTCCAGGATCCTGTCTCTTCTGAGGCAATGTCAGTTGATCCAGATCACTTAGTTCATTGGTGAACAAGGGAGGTTCATCTTCCCAAGTCTCAATGCCAAATAATTTGGCATTCAGCTTCATGATTGCACCAAGAAACTTGGCAGTTTTCTCTTCAGTAACATCCTCATTCTCTTCAGAAGAGGAATACTCATCAGAGCTCATGAATGGCATAAGGAGGTTCAATGGAATCTCTATGGTCTCTAGATGAGCCTCAGATTCCTTTGGTTCCTCAGAGAGAAGCTCCTTATTGGTCACTGGACGTCCCAGGAGGTCTTCCTCCTTGGGATTCACGTCCTCTCCTTCCCTTACAGGTTCGGCCATGGTGCTTATGTCAATGGCCTTGCACTCTTTTTTTGGGTTCTCTTCTGTATTGCTTGGGAGAGTACTAGGAGGGATTTCAGTGATCCTCTTACTCAGCTGGCCCACTTGTGCTTCCAAATTTCTAATGGAAGACCTTGTTTCATTCATGAAACTTACAGTGGCCTTGGACAGATCAGAGACTAAGTTTGCCAAATTAGAGGTATTTTGTTCAGAATTCTCTGTCTGTTGCTGAGTGGATGATGGAAAAGGCTTGCTATTGCTAAACCTGTTTCTTCCACCATTATTAAAGCCTTGTTGAGGCCTTTGATCCTTCCATGAGAGATTTGGATGATTTCTCCATGATGGATGATAGGTGTTTCCATAAGGTTCACCCATGTAATTTACCTCTGCTATTGTAGGGTTTTCAGGATCATAAGCTTCTTCTTCAGAAGATGCCTCTTGAGTACTGTTGGATGCAGCTTACATTCCATTCATACTCTGAGAAATCATATTGACTTGCTGAGTTAATATTTTGTTCTGAGCCAATATGGCATTTAGAGTATCAACTTTAAGAACTTCCTTCTTCATAGGCGTCCCATTACTCACAGGATTCCTCTCAGAAGTGTGTACATAAACTGGTTATTAGCAACCATGTCAATGAGTTCTTGAGCTTCTGCAGGTGTTTTCTTTAGGTGAATGGATCTACCTGCAGAAGTATCCAATGACATCTTTGATAGCTCAGATAAACCATCATAGAATATATCCAGGATGGTCCATTCTGAAAGCATGTCAGAAGGACACTTTTTGGTCAGCTGCTTGTATCTTTCCCAAGCTTCATAGAGGGATTCACCTTCTTTCTGTCTGAAGGTCTGAACGTCCACTCTAAGTTTACTAAGCTTTTGAGGAGGAAAGAACTTGGCTAAGAAAGCCGTGACCAGCTTATCCTAAGAGTTCAGGCTATCTCTGGGTTGAGAGTCCAACCACACTCTAGCTCTGTCTCTTACAGCAAAAGGGAAAAGCATGAGCCTGTAGACTTCAGGATCTACTCCATTAGTCTTAACAGTATCACAGATCTGCAAGAATTCAGTTAAGAACTGAAAAGGATCTTCAGATGGAAGTCCATGAAACTTGCAGTTCTGCTGCATCAGAGAAACTAGCTGAGGTTTCAGCTCAAAGTTGTTTGCTCCAATGGCAGGAATGGAGATGCTCCTTCCATGTAAATTGGAATTAGGTGCAGTAAAGTCACCAAGCATTCTCCTTGCATTATTGTTGTTGGGTTCGGCTGCCATCTCCTTTACTTGTTCAAAATTTTCAATAAGGTTGTCTCTGGATTGTTGTAATTTAGCTTCTCTTAGTTTCCTCTTCAGAGTCCTTTCAGGTTCTAGATCAGCTTCAACAAGAATGCCTTTTTCTTTGTCCCTGCTCATAAGAAAGAGAAGAGATAAAGAAAAGAAGAGGAATCCTCTATCTCACAATAAAGAGGTTCCTTATTGTTAGTAGAAGAAGAAAAGGAATAGGGGTGAAGAAGAATGAAGAATCCAAACACAAGGGTAAGGATAGGAGCAGTGATGTGGGATGAAGAGAAGTGTTAGTAGATGAATAAATAATTAGAAGGAGATGAGGGAAAAGAGAATTTTCGAAAATTATTTTTGAAAAAAGAGTTAGTGATTTTGAAAAATAATTTTGAAAAAGGTTAGTAGTTTTTTTCGAAAATTCAAATAAAAAAATAAAATAATTAGTTAATTAAAAAGAAATTTTTGGAAAAGGGGGAAGATATTTTTGAAAATAGAGAGAGAGAGTTAGTTAGGTGGTTTTGAAAAAGATGAGAAACAAACAAAAAGTTAGTTAGTTAGTTGAAACAAATTTTGAAAATCAATTTTGAAAAGATAAGAAGATAAGAGGTTAGAAAAGATATTTTTGAAATCAAATTTTTGAAAAAGATAAGATAAGAAGATATTTTTGAAAAGATATGATTGAAATTAGTTTTGAAAAAGATTTGATTTTTAAAATCACAATTAATGACTTGATTCACAAGAAATCACAAGATATGATTCTAGAACTTAAAGTTTGAATCTTTCTTAACAAGTAAGTAACAAACTTGAAATTTTTGAATCAAAACATTAATTGTTATTGTTATTTTCGAAAATATGATGTAAAATTAAGAAAAAAATTTTTGAAAAACATTTTTGAAATTTTCGAAAATAACTAAGAGAAATGAAAAAGATTTGATTTTTGAAAAAGATTTTGAAAAAGATAAGATTTTTAAATTGAAAATTTGATTTGACTCACAAAAACAACTAGATTTTAAAAAGTTTTGAAAAAGTCAAATCTAATTTTTGAAATTATGAGAGAAAAGAGGGAAAGATATTTTTTTGATTTTTTGAATTTTTAATGATGAGAGAGAAAAACATGAAAATTATGCAATGCATGAGAATTTTAAATCAAAACATGTGATGCATGCAAGAATGCTATGAATGTCAAGATGAACACCAAGAACACTATGAAGATCATGATGAACATCAAGAACACATTTTTGAAAAATTTTTAATGCAAGGAAAACATGCAAGACACCAAACTTAGAATTCTTTAATGCTTAGACATAAAGAATTCAGAAATGCATATGAAAAACAAGAAAAGACACAAAACATGCAAATGCAAAGATCAAACAAGAAGACTTACCAAGAACAACTTGAAGATCATGAAGAACACTATGAATGCATGAGAATTTTCGAAAAATGCAAGATGCACATGCAATTGACACCAAACTTATAACGTGACTCAAGACTCAAACAAGAAACACACAATATTTTTGATTTTTTTTTTATGATTTTCTAATTTTTTTGTATTTTTTCGAAAATTATTTGAAAAACAAAAATAAGGATTCCAAAATTTTTAATATGAATTCCAGGAATCTAGCATTCTTAGTCTAAAGCTCCAATCAAAGGGTCAGGCATGGCTTAATAGCCAGCCAAGCTTTAGTATGTAATCCAGACATGACACGTCTAACATGCCCTACAGTCGTGGCTTTACAGCCAACCAGGCTTCAACATGCTTTATGAAACACTAGAATTCATTCTTAAAAATTCTGAAGAAAAAAATATATTCTTTTTTGAAAACATTTTTATTTTAAAAAAAAAATTTCTTTTTTTTTTTCGAAAACAAAAGGAAAATTTTTGAAAGATTTTTGAAAAATTTTTGAAAATAAAACAAAAAGAAAATTACCTAATATGAGCAACAAGATGAACCGTCAGTTGTCCAAACTTGAACAATCCCCGGCAACGGTGCCAAAAACTTGGTGCGCAGAAATTGTGATTACACTTTGATTATGTAAAATTTATCGCTCTTTCTTTCCCTGGTAGTGGCGCCAAAAACATGATGCCAATACCATGGTTCACAACTTCGCACAACTAACCAGCAAGTGCACTGGGTCGTCCAAGTAATACCTTACGTGAGTAAGGGTCGAATCCCACGGAGATTGTTGGTATGAAGCAAGCTATGGTCACCTTGTAAATCTCAGTCAGGCGGATATAAAATAGTAATGGGGTTTTTGAAAATAATTAATAAAACAGGGATAGAAATACTTATGTAAATCATTGGTGAGAATTTCAGATAAGCGAATAGAGATGCTTTCGTTCCTCTGAACCTCTGCTTTCCTGCTATCTTCATCCAATCAGTCTTACTCCTTTCCATGGCTGGCTTTATGTAATGCATCACCATTGTCAATGGCTACTTTCGGTCTTCTCTCGGGAAAATGATCCAAATGCCCTGTCACGGCACGGCTAATCGTCTGGAGGCATCACCATTGTCAATGGTTACATCCTATCCTCTCAGTGAAAATGGTCAACACACCCTGTCACGGCACGGCTATTCATCTGTCGGTTCTCGATCATGCTGGAATAGGATTTACTATCCTTTTGCGTCTGTCACTACGCCCAGCAATCGTGAGTTTGAAGCTCATCACAGTCATTCAATTATTGAATCCTACTCGGAATACCACAGACAAGGTTTAGACTTTCCGGATTCTCTTGAATGCCGCCATCATTCTAGCTTACACCACGAAGATTCCGATTAAGAGATCTAAGAGATACTCATTCAGTCGAAGGTAGAACGGAAGTGGTTGTCAGGCACGCGTTCATAGGGAATGATGATGATTGTCACGTTCATCACATTCAGGTTGAAGAGCAAATGAATATCTTAGAAGCGAAATAAGATGAATTGAATAGAAAACAGTAGTACTTTGCATTAATCTTTGAGGAACAGCAGAGCTCCACACCTTAATCTATGGAGTGCAAAAACTCTACCGTTGAAAATACATAAGTGAAAGGTCCAGGCATAGCCGAGAGGCCAGCCCCCAAAACAAGATCACAGGATCAACAATACAATCCAGGATGTCAAATACAATAGTAAAAAGTCCTATTTATAATAAACTAGTTACTAGGGTTTACAGAAGTAAGTAATTGATGCATAAATCCACTTCTGGGGCCCACTTGGTGTGTGCTTGGGCTGAGCTTGAATGTTACACATGCAGAGGCTCTTTCTGGAGTTGAACGCCACCTTCTGTGCCATTTTGGGCGTTGAACTCCACTTTGCAACTTGTTTTTGGCGCTGGACGCCAGAATTGGGCAGAGAGCTGGCGTTGAATGCCAGTTTGCGTCATCTAAACTTGGGTAAAGTATGGACTATTATATATTGATGCAAAGCCCTGGATGTCTACGTTCCAACGCAATTGGAAGCGCGCCATTTCGAGTTCTGTAGCTCCAGAAAATCCACTTTGAGTGCAGGGAGGTCAGAATCCAACAGCATCAGCAGTCCTTCTTCAACCTCTGAATCTGATTTTTGCTCAAGTCCCTCAATTTCAGCCAGAAAATACCTGAAATTACAGAAAAACTCACAAACTCATAGTAAAGTCCAGAAATGTGAATTTAACATAAAAACTAATGAAAACATCCCTAAAAGTAACTAGATTCTACTAAAAACATACTAAAAACAATGCCAAAAAGCGTATAAATTATCCGCTCATTAGTGACCCTAAGCATTTTGTTTTCCAATATTACCACCGGATTCATAAATGCCACAGACACATAACTGGGTGAACCTTTTCAGATTGTGACTTAGCTTTGCTAGAGTCCCCAATTAGAGGTGTCCAGAGCTCTTAAACACACTCTTTTTACTTTGGATCACGACTTTGACCGCTCAGTCTCAAGCCTTTCACTTGACACCTTTACGCCACAAGCACATGGTTAGGGACAGCTTGGTTTAGCCGCTTAGGCTAGGATTTTATTCCTGTGGGCCCTCCTATCCACTGATGCTCAAAGCCTTGGATCCTATTTATTTTACCCTTGCCTTTTGGTTTAAAGGGCTATTGGCTTTTTCTGCTTGCTTTTTTTCTTTTTCTTTCTTTTTCTTTTCTTCTTCTTTTTTTTTCGCATATATTTTTTTTGCAAGCTTTTCACTGCTTTTTCTTGCTTCAAGAATCAATTTTATGATTTTTCAGATTATTAATAGCATTTTTCCTTTTTCATTATTCTTTCAAGAGCCAACAATTTTAACATTCATAAATAACAAATTCAAAAATATGCACTATTCAAGCATTCATTCAGAAAAACAAAAAGTATTGCCACCACATCAAAATAATTAAACTATTTTAAAATTCGAAATTCATGTACTTCTTTTTCTTTTTTAATTAAAAACATTTTTCATTTAAGAAAGGTGATGGATTCATAGGACATTCATAACTTTAAGACATAGACACTAAGACACTAATGATCATGTAATAAAGACACAAACATAGATAAACCTAAAGCATAATTTTCGAAAAACAGAAAAATAAAGAACAAGGAAATTAAAGAACGGGTCCACCTTAGTGATGGCGGCTTGTTCTTCCTCTTGAAGATCTTATTGAGTGCTTGAGCTCCTCAATGTCTCTTCCTTGCCTTTGTTGCTCCTCCCTCATGACTCTTTGGTCTTCTCTAATTTCATGGAGGAGGATAGAATGCTCTTGGTGCTCCACCCTTAGTTGTCTCATATTGGAACTCAATTCTCCTAGGGAGGCATTAATTTGCTCCCAATAATTTTGTGGAGGAAAGTGCATCCCTTGAGGCATCTCAGGGATTTCATGATGAGGAATTTCCTCATGCTCTTGCCCATGAGTGGGATCTCTTGTTTGCTCCATCCTTTTCTTAGTGATGGGCTTGTCCTCATCAATGAGGATGTCTTCCTCTATGTCAATTCCAGCTGAATTGCAGAGGTGACAAATGAGATGAGGGAAGGCTAACCTTCCCAAAGTAGAGGACTTGTCCGCCACCTTGTAGAGTTCTAGGGATATAACCTCATGAACTTCTACTTCCTCTCCAATCATGATGCTATGGATCATGATGGCCCAGTCTATAGTAACTTCAGACTGGTTGCTAGTGGGAATGATTGAGCGTTGGATGAACTCCAACTATCCCCTAGCAACAGGCTTGAGGTCATGCCTTCTTAGTTGAACCGGCTTCCCTCTTAAATCTCTCTTCCATTGAGCGCCCTCTTCACAAATGTCTATGAGGACTTGGTCCAACCTTTGATCAAAGTTGACCCTTCTAATGTAGGGATGTGCATCTCCTTGTATCATGGGCAAGTTGAATGCCAACCTTACATTTTCCGGACTGAAATCTAAGCATTTCCCCCGAACCATTGTGAGCCAATTCTTAGGGTCCGGGTTCACACTTTGATCATGGTTCTTGGTGATCCATGCATTGGCATAGAACTCTTGAACCATTAAGATCCTGACTTGTTGAATAGGGTTGGTGAGAATTTCCCAACCTCTTCTTCGAATCTCATGTCGGATCTCCGGATATTCACCCTTTTTGAGCTTGAAAGGGACCTCGGGGATCACCTTTTTCTTGGCCACAACTTCATAGAAGTGGTCTTGATGCACCCTTGAGATGAATCTCTCCATCTCCCATGACTCAGAGGTGGAAGCTTTTGCCTTTCCATTCCTCTTTCTAGAGGTTTCTCCGGCCTTTGGTGCCATAAATAGTTATGGAAAAACAAAAAGCAACGCTTTTACCACACCAAACTTAGAAGGTTTGCTCGCCTTCGAGCAAAAAAATAAAGAAAAGAGTAGAAGAAGATAATGGAGGAGATGGAGGGGATTTTGTCGTTCAGTCAAGGGGGAGAAGTAGTGTGTATGATGTGTGAAAATGAAGGAGTGAAGATGGGTTTATATAGGAGTGGAGAGAGGGCTAGGGTTCGGCCATGTATGGGTAGGTTTGGGAGGGAAAGTGGTTTGAATTTGAATGGTGAGGTAGGTGGGGTTTTATGATGGATGGATGTGGATTGGTGAAGAGATTACAGAGAAGAGGGTAGGATTTTATAGGTGAGGGGTATTTGGGGAAGAGGTATTGAGGTGATTGGTGGAGGGTATTTGGGAAAGGTTGTTATGGAGTGGTGTGAAGAAGAGAGAGAGAGAGAGATGAAGTAGGTGGGGATCCTGTGGGGTCTACAGATCCTGAGGTGTCAAGGATTTCTCATCCCTGCACCATGTGGCGTGTAAACGCCCCCTTGATTGCCAATCCTGGTGTTAAACGCCAGGTTGCTGCCCATTTCTGGCATTTAACGCTTGTTTTTCTCCCCTTTCTAGCGTTTAATGCTAGCTCTGTGCCCATTTCTAGCGTTGAACGCCAGCTCTGTGCCCATTTCTGGCGTTGAACGCCAGCTCTGTGCCCATTTCTGGCATTGAACGCCAGCTCTATGCCCCTTACTGGCGTTAAAATGCCAGTAAGCTTCTCCTCCAGGGTGTGCTGTTTTTAATACTATTTTTATTCTGTTTTTGCTCTTTCAGTTGTTTTTGTGACTTCACATGATTATCAACCTACAGAAAACATAAAATAATAATGGAAAATAAATAGATATGATTAAATTGGGTTGCCTCCCAACAAGCGCTTCTTTAATGTCAATAGCTTAACAGTGGGCTCTCATGGAGCCTCACAGATACTCAGAGCATGATGATGGCCTCCTAACACCAAACTTAGAGTTTGAATGTGGGGGTTCTATTTGACTCTGCATTGAGAGAAGCTTTTCATGCTTCCTCTCCATGGTTACAGAGGGAGATCCTTGAGCTTTAAACACAAGGGAGTCCTCATTCACTTGAAGGACCAATTCTTCTCAGTCAACATCAATCACAGCTTTTGCTGTGGCTAGGAAGGGTCTGCTGATGATAAAACTTTTGCGTGGTCTAGAAATTTCCGGATAAATCCTCGTTGCAAGTATAGTTTCTAAACCTTCAAAAGTCCTTTCATAGAAACGTTTTGGTTGTCACAAGTAACAAACCCCTAAATAAATTGTTAACCGAAGTATTCAAACCTCGGGTCGTCTTCTCAAGGAACTGCAGGAAAGTATGTTCTTATTATTGGTTATGGAGATTGTAAATTCGGGGTTTCAAGAATGAGGAACAAATATGACAAATAATTTAAATAGCAATTAAAATAAATAAATACTGTAAAGTAAACTTTTGGCAAGGGATGAGAAATTGGAAGTCTAAATTAGTTACCCTTCTCAATAATAAAGAAGATTGAATCTTAATTCCACTTAGTTAACCTTTGCTAAAGCAAAGGAAAGTCAAGGGATTAATTAGTTTGACCTTCGAATCCTATTTATTTCCTAAGAAAAGATTGGGATTATTGAAAGTCAATTCAATTAGCAAAGATAACAGTTATCAATTATGTTGAGCTAAGATAACTTCTGAGTTACTGATTTCTTAACTAAGACCAAAAGGGAAAAAGTAAATTTGCTGGAATAAAAATGTCTTCAGATTGAAAACAATGGTGACATAAATAAAAGAAAGCAATGATAAAACTGAAATACCTCAAATAACATTAATTCAAATAATCTGGAACATAGAAGAATTCATAAATTAAATGGCAAAAGTAAACAATCAACTAAAGTAATGGAATGAATAAAAGTGAAAGGGAAGCTTAAAGTAAAGGAACATTAAACCTGGGATCGAGAGTCACTCCTAAAATTAAGAGAAATCCTAAATCCTAAGAGAGAGAGGAGAGAACCTCTCTCCAAACTAAATCTAAATCATGAGAAGTAACTAAATTGGCGAGCTCTCCTTGAATGGATGCATTCCCTCACTTCATAACCTCTGGTCTATGCCTTCTGGACTTGGATTTGGGCCAAAAAAGGGCTTTAGAAATCGCTGGGAGCGTTTTCTGTAATTTCTAGTGCGTGGCCTCTGTCACGCGTCCGCGTGGGTCACGCGGTTGCGTCATTCGGAGCTTTTCTTGTCACGCGGTCGCGTCAGTCATGCGGCCGCGTCATATGTGTTTTGCTTAAGGTGCGCGGTCACGTCAGTCATGCGGCCGCGTTGCTGTTGATTCGCGCTTGGCATGTGTCCGCGTCACCCATGCGATCGCGTGGATGCCAGTTTCTCCAAAAACTCCGTTTTGTGCCTTCCTTCCATTTTTTGTATGTTTCCTTTCCATACTTGAGTCATTCCTGCCTTAGAAGATCTGAAACTACTCAACACACTAATCACGGCATCGAATGATAATAAGGGTAATTAAAATAATTAATTTTTTAAGCATAGGAAACATGTTTTTCACATACATCACATAATAAGGAAGGAGAAGTAAAATCATGCAATTAATATGAATAAGTGGGTGAAGGATTGAATAAATCACTCAATTTAAGCACAAAATATATCATAAAATATGGGTTTATCAACCTCCCCACACTTAAACAATAGCATGTCCTCATGCTAAATCCAAGGTAAAAAGTAAGGTTAAAGTGGTGGAATGTCATGCAATGCAATCTAATCTGAATGCAACTACCTAGATGAATGATGCATTATGCAATTCTAATTTTTTTATTCACTTGAATATAAAGCTTGCATGTAGTTAAATTAATTCACATTCTCAACGAGTCATGTATATATATATATATATATATATATATATATATAGCCAAGCCTTAGATAGTGATAAAGTGCCTTTACAATTGAGATGGGAGAGAAAAACATTTTACAAAAAGCTTGCAAGACAATTAATAATTTAAGCAGAGATATATGTTAATGAGCTATTGAACCCTCACTGGATTTTGTGTTTACTCTCTAATCACTCAGTGTTTATTGGGTTAATCACTCTATTCTTCTTTTTATTCTTACTTTCCATAACTTTGTTCTTCGTCTAACCAATCAACAATCATAGAATATAGTCATACCAAAAATCATGAGGTCTTAAGTAAGGTTGTAATGGGGCCAATGTGAAGGTAAGGGTATATGTATAAGGCTAAGTGAGCTAATAACTGAATCCTTAATTAGACTAAGATCTCCCCTAACATACATACTTTCTAAATCAAAGCTTCTTTACCTATTTTCCATATTTTCTCACTTTTGATGTTACATGCTCATATCTCAATATTTATTTTTATCCCCCATGTGCATTGCTTTATTTCATAATTGGGGAATTCTTTTTGTGTCCCCTTTATTCATAACACTTTTTTTAATGCACATGGTAATTCAATTATTTTGATTTTACATGAGCATGCTTCCCAAAACTTTTTATTTGAGTTATTTTATTCTTTTCAACTTTTCTACCTTTTATTTTTATCATCCATGTTCCCAATAGGTTTTCCCACATTTAAACCATACATACTTCCTATCTTAAGCTAACCAAGGATTCAACTTGGGATTTTTATTTTGTCTTTCTGCTTAAGGCTAGTAATGTGGCTGATAGAATAAAAGGGGATTTACAGGCTCAAGGGGCTAACAAGGGTGATGTAAAGGGTAGGCTATTTTGGGATAAGTGAGCTAAAATCAAATAATGGCCTCAATCACTCTCTTGGTATGTATTTCTATTCTATAATCGGACATATAGATTAAAACAAAGTAAAGAACACCAGAATAAATAAGAAGGGCGGAACACATAGAAAAAAATTATGGTTTGAATGTAACCATACAATTAAGCTCTAAACTCACAGGCTGTGTGTTCTCTAGCTCAAAAATTATTTATCAGTTATGTATGTCATGCAGGTTTAGTTAAAAATTCCCATTATTCTCAATGTAAAACTTATATTGAATGGCTTTAAAGTTCTAGTGTTTCTCCTTGATGAAATGTTGTTAACTAACTAACATGTAATGCTATATATACAAGGTGTGGGTTATTTTGATTCTGTTAAAGTCCCTAGTTTACTTCCTTTTTCTTTTCAATCTATTCCGAGTTATCCTATGCTAAAAAGGGTAAACTATACTAATCAATCCATAATTTCTATAACTAGTAAGTTAGAAATGCAACTAAACTAAGAGGCTAAAATATGAACTAAAGATGCAAAATGCATAAATAGAGTATAAATACATGAAAATAGCAATGTATAAGTACTGAAAAATAAAGAGAAAAAAATACAAGAAAATAGTCAAAATAAAGGAAAAAGGGTCTGTAGTGGTTCACCAAAAAAAAAATACGCCAGAGATGGCGACCTCCCCATACTTAAAATGAAGCATCGTCCCTGATGCTCACTCAAGCAGGGTGTGAAGGGGTGTCATCACCGGAAGGATGTGTAGCCGGAGTCTCTGTGGTGGCGGTCTGAGCATCTGGCTGTTGTAGAGGAGGTGCTGATTGGATATGGATCTCGGAGTCTGCAGCCTGGATCTGATGTGGGATCTCCTGCTGGTGTGATGCCTGCTAGGTGCCTGCCTGCGCTGCCTCCTGCTGTGGATGAGGCGCAGCCTCGGGCGCATCCGCCTCCTCCTCAGATGCCTCGGATGGTGTGTCAGGCTCGGAGGGGATGTCGCCAGATCGTATCATCAGCTTCAAGTGCTCATAGCGTCGCTTGTTGCGATGCTCCATCTGGTCAAGCCGTCGAAACAGGCGGTGCACTAGATGATAGATGGGCTTTGGGGCAGGTGGAGGTGCAGTGGTGGTGGCAGGTGTAGCTGTGGAGGAAGAGGGGCCGGCAGATGGTGTGGCAGTGTCACCAAGAGCAGTGAGGACTGGAGGTCTGTAGCCCAAGGCTAGAAAGTTCCTGCTGTGTGGGATAATCTTCTTGCATTCTGCAGCAGGTGGCCTCTCATCGGCATCCTCCCAAGGCACGTCAGCTCGACGGCCCAGCTGTGTAACCAAATAGGGAAAGGGAAGAGTGCCTCGGACGTGGACCCTGGCCATGTAGAACCGGATAAAGCGTGGTAGGTACAGCTCCTTACCCTCCATCACACCAGAGGAGGGTGATCATAGCGGCTGGTATATCCGTCTCATGAGTACTCGGCATAATGAAGTTGCTAAGTATCTGATGCTATAGCCGAGCCTCATCATTCAAGTACGCCCGCTTGATTCCCTTGGGCATCGTGGTGTTCTGACCCATTATCCAAGGAACGGTCGGGTCAAGGGCAATCCTCGCCTTGACTGCATCCCAATCAAACTTCATAAAGCGCATGTCTTCCTCAGCTTTCTGATAACCATCCGGCTGATCAGATTTAGGCAGAAACTTCAGAACATCTTCAATTGCCTCTTCAGTGACCAGAATCTGCTTCCCTCTAAGGTTCACTGCATCTAGGGAAGTCTTGAAGTAATTGCAGTAGAATTCCCTTACCCAATATGCATTGACCTCAGACAGGTTTCTCTCCAGAAAGAACCAGCCTCTTTGTTTGATCTGATCAGAGGGGTATTGCTGGAGTTCTCCTGGGATCTTCAGAGTCCTCTCCAGGTATAGGTTCCTGGAGTTTGCAAACACCGGATACTTCAGCTCATAGTATCGGTTTGCAAACTTCACTGGGTCATTAGCAGGGAGCAGCTGGTCAGCCTTCTCCTACGGGGTGAAGTTTTTCTCCCGCCAGGAGGCATCATGCATGAGATCTATGATAGACATAGATGATTCTCCTCTTTTATGTTTGCCAGTGGTAGCCTTTCCTTTTCCCATTCTCTGGGAATCTGACATCCTGAAAAACAGAAAACTAGGATATAATAAAAATAGGAAAACAAATAGGCAAATAGTCGAAAGAAACACAAAGTGGCAAAAAAGAAGTAGAATGAGGTAAATGAGTTAAGTAAATGTGCATTAAGGATTGTATAGGAGTTAAAAGTTCGAAAGGAAAAATTCACAATCCAAAATGTAATAGAAGGCATGTTAAGTAGGAAAAATTATCAGTATGCCATGGTTAGAGGGTTAAAAGAAAGTGAAAAACCAGAAAAAAGATTTTAAAAGGTTAGTTTGGTTAGAATTAAAAAAAAGAGTTCAGGAAATTAGAATTAGTGAGTTAATGAAAAATGGGTTAAGGTAAGTGGCATAAGGATAAGTTTCTAAGTAACAAGCATTCATAATTAGAAGCGATAGGTAACTCATAACCAAACAAGGAAAACAGGTTGATGATGATTCAAATAGATATAGAAATAGCAAAAATTGGAATCAAATATCAAAAATGGAATATATGAACCAGAAAATCAAAGAGAATAAGAATGCGTGCCTGGCATTCATGAATGGGTTTGGGTAAAGCAGAGGAAAGCAGATTTCAAAATGTCAAAACCAAAACATGAATGAAAATATTTTACAGAAATTTGGGCAGCATTCCGGCTAAAATTGGATTGTCCCGGAAAATAAACAGCAGTCAAATAGTTCATATGAATAAAAAATAAGGCTGCAATTACATAGAAGGAACATAAACATGAAAATTCAGTGCAAAGAGCAGCAAGAAACAAGAAAGTACAGCATATGAACATTATAATCATCACAGCAACAGCAGAATTGCGAAAATAATGAAACATGAACAGCGCAATTAAAAAGACCTAAATCCACTAACCACATCCTAGGCTACCTAACATCCTAAGATCCACTACAGCATGTATATCTAACTAGCCTAAATATGAACATAAACAGAAAAATATGAACTAACTACGAATGGATAAAAGGGTGACGTTTTACGGAACCTGGAAGGCTAATGAAGGAGATTGGGGCAGAGAGGTGTCTGGGGGGTGGTGGCAGTGGCGGCTGGCGCGGCAGAGGTGTTTGGCGCGGCGGGGATGGCGGCTGTTCGGAGGCAGGGGAGTTTGGGAAGGGGAATGGGGGTAGGAGGGGAAGGGTTGGGAGTTGTGGGTGGTGGTGGGGGCGCGGTGGTTGACGGCGGCACGGTGAGTGGTGGGCGCGGAGGTGGGACAGTGGGGGTGGAGAGAGAAGAGGAAAGAAGAAGAAGAAAGAGGGGGAAGAAGGAAGGGGGGTGGCGTGGTGGTGGCTTCTGGGTGGTCGGCGGCGGGACGGTGGCTGGCGGTGGTTGGTGGTGGGGGCTGGGGGGTGGTTCAGATGTTGGAGAGAAGAGTGGGAGGAGAAGGGTTTTGGGGGCGCGATGCATAGGGTTTGCGTGGCTGAGGGGGTTAGTATATTAGAATCCACGCGGCCGCGTGGGGGACGCGGTCAAGTGACTGGAGCGAAAAAAAGGGTGTGATGCGATCGCGTGGGTCGCGCGATCGCATGGGAGGGGTAAAAAGAGGGAATGACGCGATCGCCTGGGGCATGCGATCGCGTCGCTGGAAGTTGTGCTAAATGCACGATTCCAGCGTCATTTTAGCGCAACTCTCTGTCTCCTTTTGGGGTGTTGTGCAATCCATGCGACGCAATCGCGTCGCTCACGCGGTCGCGTGGGATTGGTTGTGTGTAAGTGACGCGATTGCATGGGCCACGCGATCGCGTGGGCATCTTGTGCAAAACGCACAATGGCCGCACGATTCCAGCCTAACTTTCTGGACGTTGGATCTTTACGCTGATTTCCATATCACGCGACCACATGGATTACGCGGTCGCGTGGGTAGTGTTTTTTGCAATATGACGCGATCGCATGAGTGATGGGGTCGCGTCGCACAACCTTTTTTTTCTCTTTTTTTTATGCAATATGCAGAATGCAATGATTAATATGAATGCGATTCAAAATTCCAGGTTCAATATTATAAAATAAAATAAAACTTGAAAACAAACAAAATGAAATAAAAATTGAAAAATGAACGATCATACCATGGTGGGTTGTCTCCCACCTAGCACTTTTAGTTAAAGTCCTTAAGTTGGACATTGGAGGGGCTTCCTGTTATGGCGGCTTATGTTTAAATTCATCCAAAAATCTCCACCAATGCTTGGAATGCCAATAGCCTCCCGGGTCCCAAATTAGGCATGTAAAGCTCCTGAGCAGCTTCAAACAAATTTTTAGGCTCCCGGAATGACGAATGTCAGAATAGATTCCAGGATCCCAAACTTTGCTTTTAAATCCGCCTCCGTCTTGATCTATACTTTTCCATTCGGGCGGTTTAGAAAGTAGATTCTCACCATGGTGACCAAACTTTTTCCGAGATCCATTCAATTGAACATGATACCAATCCGTGCACTTCAAGTTGAAGCGTGGAACCTTATTGAACCCTGTGCACCAGCTCTGAGCACGAGCCATTTCCCTCTTACTCTTAAAGTCGCAGAGAGCTCTAAGCTGGCCATCTGTTTCAAGCAAACCATATTCAAGTAAAAAAGTAAAGTTAAAGGTTAAGGATTGTACCCACTTGAAGCTTGTATTGGGTGGTAATGGCCTTGGGGTAGGTGTTTCCAGTGGTTCTGTAAGTTCTACTCCCTTGTGCTCTTCTGTGAATTCCTTCACTTCTTTGCAAGGTTCTTCAAATGCATCTGTGTCCTGGTCAAAGTCTTCTGTGTCTTCCTCATCACTCGAGTCATAGATTGGAGGTTGAGAGAAATCTACCTCTGCATCATCTTCGTATTCATTTGGGGAAGATTCTTCGATCTCAGAGAATTCACTTGCGGATGCAAGTTCATTACTAAGAGAACTTGACTTGTGACTATCATCATCAAAGGAATTTGTGTCCTGGGTTATTCCGTCTAGTTCTTCATAAACGACTTGCCTTGGGGATTGTACACTGTCCTCCTTAGCATCAACTGTAACGTCCTTGACGGAGTTCTCCTCAACTCTGAATTCCCATGGAGGTTCAGCGTCTCCTAGATCTTCAATCAACTCTTCTTCTTGCGTAATGACAGCTTCTTTTACTTGTTCTAGTACGAATTCATTCTCTGTCTTGTCTACTGGAGTTTCTAGTATTTCCTTCATGCTACGCTCTTCGTTAGATTGTCCACATGGGGCTGTGGTTGGTCCTTGAATGTTCGAACGTCTAGAAACTAATTGAATTACTGCTTGCTCCAGTTGTCGAATGGTTGTTTGAAGTTTATTTACTGTTTCCTTGAGGCAAACCTCTGATTCTCGGGGTCACGGATTTGGACATGATACATAGGAAAGTGGTGGTGCTTGGGAGTGATTGGATTGGAACTGGGGTAAATAGAGATCATGTGGTGGCGAATGGTGAAGAGAAGCTTGTGAGTGTGGTGGTTCGAGGTTATGTTGAGAGGATGGTCTATAGGCACGTGGGGGGCTTGCTGGTAGTTACAAGGTTGTCCACCATATCTATCAGCTAGGTATGCATTGTAGAATGGTCATTGTCCATGATATCTTGGAGGGTGTTGTTGCCTAAAGGGTTGATTAGATCCTCTTGGCTCCATCCATCCTTGATTGGTCTGACCTTGATGCATATTCCTGCTATGGCTTCTATTTCCTTCAACAAAGTTAGAACCAAACTCAAAGCGAGAGGGGTGAGAGTTCATAGTAGCAAATAAAATTAAAAAGGAAAAAAACAGAAGTAAATAAACAAGTAAAAGAAAAATATTTATAATAACCAATAATAAGGCACACGTTAGCAGTTCCCCGACAACGGCGCCATTTTGACGAGAGAACTTTTGCGTGGTCTAGAAATTTGCGGATAAATCCTCGTTGCAAGTATAGTCTCTAAACCTTCAAAAGTCCTTTCATACAAACGTTTTGGTTGTCACAAGTAACAAACCCCTAAATAAATTGTTAACCGAAGTATTCAAACCCCGGGTCGTCTTCTCAAGGAACTGCAGGGAAGTATGTTCTTATTATTGGTTATGGAGATTGTAAATTCGGGGTTTCAAGAATGAGGAACAAATATGACAAATAATTTAAATAGCAATTAAAATAAATAAATACTGTAAAGCAAACTTTTGCAAGGGATGAGAAATTAGAAGTCCAAATTAGTTACCCTTCTCAATAATAAAGAAGATTGAATCTTAATTCCACTTAGTTAACCTTTGCTAAAGCAAAGGAAAGTAAAGGGATTAATTAGTTTGACCTTCGAATCCTATTTATTTCCTAAGAAAAGATTGGGATTATTGAAAGTCAATTCAATTAGCAAAGATAACAGTTATCAATTATGTTGAGCTAAGATAACTCCTGAGTTACTGATTTCTTAACCAAGACCAAAAGGGAAAAAGTAAATTTGCTGGAATAAAAATGTCTTCAGATTGAAAACAATGGTGACATAAATAAAAGAAAGCAATAATAAACTGAAATACCTCAAATAACATTAATTCAAATAATCTGGAACATAGAAGAATTCATAAATTAAATGGCAAAAGTAAATAATCAACTAAAGTAATGGAATGAATAAAAGTGAAAGGGAAGCTTAAAGTAAAGGAACACTAAACCTGGGATCGAGAGTCACTCCTAAAATTAAGAGAAATCCTAAATCCTAAGAGAGAGAGGAGAGAACCTCTCTCCAAACTAAATCTAAATCATGAGAAGTAACTAAATTGGAGAGCTCTCCTTGAATGGATGCATTCCCTCACTTCATAACCTCTGGTCTATGCCTTCTGGACTTGGATTTGGGCCAAAAAAGGGCTTCAGAAATCGCTGGGAGCATTTTCTGCAATTTCTGGTATGTGGCCTCTATCACGTGTTCGCGTTGGTCACGTGGTCGCGTCATTCGGAGCTTTTCTTGTCACGCGGTCGCGTCAGTCATGCGGCCGCGTCATATGTGTTTTGCTTAAGGCGCGCGGTCGCATTAGTCATGCGGCCGCGTCGCTGTTGATTCGCACTTGGCATGCATCCGCGTCGCCCATGCGATCGCGTGGATGCCCGTTTCTCCAAAAACTCCGTTTTGTGCCTTCCTTCCATTTTTTGTATGTTTCCTTTCCATCCTTGAGTCATTCCTGTCTTAGAAGATCTGAAACTACTCAACACACTGTTTACGACATCGAATGATAATAAGGGTAATTAAAATAATTAATTTTTTAAGCATAGGAAACATGTTTTTCACATACATCACATAATAAGGAAGGAGAAGTAAAATCATGCAATTAATATGAATAAGTGGGTGAAGGATTGAATAAATCACTCAATTTAAGCACACAATATATAATAAAATATGGGTTTATCATCTGCCAAGGATGATGGATTCATCCATACACTTTCCAGTGTCTAGGATTATGAAATCAGCAGGGATGTAGTGGCCTTCAACTTTTACCAAGACATCCTCTACAAGTCCATAAGCCTGTTTCCTTGAATTGTCTGCCATCTCTAGTGAGATTCTTGCAGTTTGTACCTCAAGGATCCCTAGCTTCTTCATTACAGAGAGAGGCATGAGGTTTTTGCTTGACCCTAGGTCACACAGAGCCTTCTCAAAGGTCATGGTGCCTATGGTACAAGGTATTGAGAACTTTCCAGGATCCTGTCTCTTTTGAGGTAATCTCTGCCTAATCAAGTCATCCAGTTCTTTAGTGAGCAAGGGGGGGTTCATCCTCCTAAGTCTCATTACCAAATAACTTGGCATTCAGCTTCATGATTGCTCCTAGGTACTTAGCAACTTGATCTTCAGTAACATCTTCATCCTCTTCAGAGGAAGAATACTCATCAGAGCTCATGAATGGCAGAAGTAAATTCAATGGAATCTCTATGGTCTCTGTATGAGCCTCAGATTCCCATGGTTCCTCATTAGGGAACTCCTTGGAGGTCAGTGGACGTCCATTGAGGTCTTCCTCAGTGGAACTAACTGCTTTTCCCTCCTCTATGCATTTAGCCATGTGGGACGTGTTTATGGCCTTGTATTCTCTCTTTGAGTTCTCTTCTGTATTGCTTGGGAGAGTACTAGGAGGGAGTTCAGTAACTTTCTTACTCAGCTGACCCACTTGTGCCTCCAAATTTCTAATGGAGGACCTTGTTTCAGTCATGAAACTTTGAGTGGTTTTAATTAAATCAGAGACTTTGGTTGCTAAGTCAGAGTGGCTCTGCTTAGAATTCTCTGTCTGTTGCTGAGAAGATGATGAAAAAGGCTTGCTATTGTTAAACCTATTTCTTCCACCATTACTGTTGTTGAAGCCTTGTTGAGGCCTCTATTGGTCCTTCCATGAGAGGTTTGGATGATTTCTCCATGAAGGATTATAGGTGTTTCCATAGGGTTCTCCCGCGTAATTCACCTCTTCCATTGCTGGGTTCTCAGGATCATAAGCTTCTTCTTCAGATGAAGCTTCTTTGGTACTGCCTGTTGCTGCTTGCATTCCAGACAGACTCTGAGAAATCATATTGACTTGCTGAGTCAATATTTTGTTTTGAGCCAATATGGCATTCAGAGTGTCAATCTCAAGAACTCCTTTCTTCTGATTCGTCCCATTATTCACAGGATTCCTTTCAAAAGTGTACAAGAATTGGTTATTTGCAACCATTTCAATAAGTTCCTGAGCTTCTGCAGGCGTCTTCTTCAGATGAAGAGATCCTCCAGCAGAGATGTCTAATGACATCTTGGACAGTTCAGACAGACCATCATAGAAGATACCTATGATGCTCCACTCTGAAAGCATGTCAGAAGGACACCTTTTGATCAATTGCTTGTATCTTTCCCAAGTTTTATAGAGTGATTCACCTTCCTTCTGTCTGAAGGTTTGGACTTCCACTCTAAGCTTACTCAATTTTTGAGGTGGAAAGAACTTTGCCAAGAAGGCATTGACTAGCTTTTCCCAAGAGTTCAGGCCTTCCTTAGGTTGTGAATCCAACCATATCCTAGCTCTGTCTCTTAAAGTAAAAGGGAAGAGCATAAGTCTGTAGACCTCAGGGTCAACCTCATTGGTCTTGACAGTGTCACAGATTTGTAAGAATTCATCTAAGAACTGATGAGGATCTTCTAATAAAAGTCCATGAAACTTGCAATTCTGTTGCATTAGAGAAACTAATTCAGGCTTAAGCTCAAAGTTGTTTGCTCCAATGGCAGGGATTGAGATGCTTCTCCCATAGAAGTTGGGAGTAGGTGCAGTAAAATCACCAAGCACCTTCCTTGCATTGTTGGCATTGTTGTTGTTTTCGGCTGCCATGGCTTCTTCTTGTTTAAAAAGCTCTGTTGGGTCCTCTACAGAGAGTTGTACTTTAGCTTCTCTTAGCTTTCTCTTCAAGGTCCTTTCAGGTTCAGGATCAGCCTCAACAAGAATGTCTTTGTCCTTACTCCTGCTCATATGAAAGAGAGAGGAGAAGAAAGTATGGGATCCTCTATGTTACAGTATAGAGATTCCTTGAGATGTCAGAGGAAAAGAAGAATAGAAGGAGGAGGTAGAGAGGAGAGAATTTGGACTTATAGAGAGAGGTAGTCCGAATTGCACATTGAGGAAGAGTGCTAGTCCCTTAAATAGAAAAATGTGAGAAGGGGGGAAGAATTTTCGAAAACAAATTAAAAAGATTTTGAAATAATTAAAAGAAATTTTGAAAAATTGATTGATGATTTTTGAAAATTAAAGTTGAGAAAGTAGTTAAGTGATTTTGAAAAAGATTTTGAAAAAGATTTTGAAATTAGAAATCAAAAAGATATGATTGAGAATTTTTTTGAAAAAGATGTGATGGAGAAGATATTATTGAAAATCAAATGAAAAAAAAGAAAGTTTTAAAATTAAAGTTGATTACTTGACTAACAAGAAATTAGAAGATATGATTCTAGAATTTAAAATTTGATCCTTTCTTAATAGGCAAGTAACAACTTGAAATTTTTGAATTAAATCGTTAATTGTAGCAAGGATTTTTGAAAATAGAAAAAAATATAAAATGGAAAGAAATTGATTTTGAAAAGATATGATTGAAAAGATATGATTTGAAAAAGATTTGATTTTGAAAAATTATGAAAATTTGCAAAAGATTTGAATTAAAAACAAAATCTTACCTCTTGTGCCATCCTGGCGTTAAGCGCCTAGAATGGTATCCATTCTGGCGATTAACGCCCAAAATACTACCTTTTTCTGTCAGTTTTCCTTCCTCATTGGGCGTTTTGAACGCCCAGCTTTTTCTGTGTAATTCCTCTGCTGCATGTTCTGAATCTTCAATTCTCTGTAATACTGACTTTAAAAGACACAATTTTGAAAATTTTTTTGAAATTTTAATGATGAAAAACAACAAAATGAAACTAATCATGTAAAACTAAGATCAAATAAACAAAGCATGCAGGACACCAAACTTAGAAATTTTCATATTAGAAACACTAACAAATTGAGAATGCATATGAGAAACAACTAAACACACAAAACAAGAGAATTTAAAGATCAGAGCAAGGGAATCATCAAGAACAACTTGAAGATTAATGAAGAACAAAATTCATACATTCAAAAAATGCAAGGAATAAATAAAACATGCAGGACACCAAACTTAAAAATTGACACTAGACTTAAACAAGAAACACAAATTATTTTTTATTTTTGTGATTTTAAATTTTTCTTTGTAATTTCTTTCGAAAATTAATTGGAAGAAGAGAAAGTAAGGAATTCAAAATTTTTAATGAGAATTCCAGGAATCATGCAATGTTAGTCTAAAACTCCGGTCCAGGAATTAGACATGGCTTACTAGCCAACCAAGCCTTCAATGAAAGCTTCGGTCCAAAACACTAGACATGGCCAATGGCCAGCCAAACTTTAGCAGATCATTATTTTCAACAGCAAAATTGATAGAAATCAACAAGCTTTTGTGATGATAAGTTGAAACCTCGGTCCAAAAGTTTAGACATGGTTTTACAACCAGCCAGACTTCAACAAATCATCATGAAACTCTAGAATTCATTCTTACAAACTCTGAAGAACAGAATAGAAACATTTTTTCTTTTTTTTTTTCGAAAATAAAAAGTAAAAAACTTAAACATAAAATGAAATTACCTAATCTGAGCAACAAGATGAACTGTTAGTTGTCCAAACTCGAACGATCCCCGGCAACGGCGCCAAAAACTTGGTGCACGAAATTGTGATCATCAATGGCGCCAACAACTTGGTACGCACAATTTTAATCTCAACTCTTTGTCACAACTCCGCACAACTAACCAGCAAGTGTACTGGGCCGTCCAAGTAATAAACCTTACGTGATTAAGGGTCGATCCCACGGAGACTGTCGGCTTGAAGCAAGCTATGGTCATCTTGTAAATCACAGTCAGGCGGATTCAAATGGTTATGGAGAATTGATAATTAAAAGATGAATAAAATATAAAATAGGATAGAGATACTTATGTAATTCATTGGTGAGAATTTCAGATAAGCGCATGAAGATGCTTTGTTCCTCCTGAACTTCTACTTTCCTATTGTCTTCATCCAATCATTCATACTCCTTTCTATGGCAAGCTTTATATTGGGTTTCACTGTTGTCAATGGCTACCTCCCGTCCTCTCAGTGAAAATGGTCCAAATGCGCTGTCACCGCACGGTTAATCATCTGTCGATTCTTGATCATGTTGGAATAGGATCCATTGATCCTTTTGCGTCTGTCACTATGCCCAACACTCGCGAGTTTGAAGCTTGTCACAGTCATCCCTTCCCAGATCCTACTCGGAATACCACAGACAAGGTTTAGAGTTTCTGGATCTCAAGAATGGCCACCAATAGTTCTAGCCTATACCACGAAGGTTCTAATCTTGGATTAGAAACCCAAGAGAGTATACTCCAGCTGTCGTCCAATGACTACGTTGAACATCATGTAGATCGCTTTGTGGTTGTCAGGCACGCGACCTTGGCTAAGCGAGTAACGAAGATTGGGTGATTGTCACTGATCACTCCTTCATTCTAACTTAACTGAATTAAGTACGAGAGTATATCTTGGAGAAGAAGTAGGCTTGAATTGAATAGAAAACAGTAGTAATTACATTAATTCATGAAGAACAGCAGAGCTCCACACCTTAATCTATGGTGTGTAGAAACTCCACCGTTGAAAATACATAAGAACAAAAGGTCTAGGCATGGCCGAATGGCCAGCCTCCCAAAGAGGGTTCAATCATCAAAACATGATTCAAAGATGATCAAAAGATGAATTGAAAGATGAAAATACAATAGCAAAAGGTCCTATTTATAGAAAACTAGTAGCCTAGGGTTACAGAAATAGGTAATTAAATCAAAAATCTTCTTCCGGGCCCACTTGGTGTGTGCTTGGGCTGAGCATTGAAGCTTTCACATGTAGAGACTTTTCTTGGAGTTAAACGCCAGCTTTTGTGCCAGTTTGGGCGTTTAACTCCAGATTTTATGCTAGTTCTGGCGTTTTGACGCCAGAATTTCTATGCTGACATGGAATGCCAGTTTGGGCCATTAAATCTTGGGAAAAGTATGGACTATTATATATTGCTAGAAAGACCAGGATGTCTACTTTCCAACACAATTGAGAGCGTGCCAATTGGGTCTCTGTAGCTCTAGAAAATCTACTTCGAGTGCAGGGAGGTCAAAATCCAACAGCATCTGCAGTCCTTTTTCAGCCTCTGAATCAGATTTTTGCTCAGGTCCCTCAATTTCAGCTAGAAAATACCTAAAATCACAAAAAAACACACAAACTCATAGTAAAGTCCAGAAATGTGATTTTTATTTAAAAACTAATAAAAATATAATAAAAACTAACTAAAACATAATAAAAACATACTAAAAATAATGCCAAAAAGCATATAAATTATCTGCTCATCACTTGGGGACAAGCAACAATTTAAGTTTGGTGTTGTGATGAGTGGATAATCTATACCCATTTTGGCATTGTTTTTGCATAGTTTTTAGTTTGTTTTAATTACTTTTTATTATATTTTTATTTGTTTTTATTCAAAAATCACATTTCTGGACTTTACTATGAGTTTGTATATTTTTCTGTGATTTCAGGTATTTTCTGGCTGAAATTGAGGGACCTGAACAAAAATCTGATTCAGAGGCTGGAAAAGGACTGCAGATGTTGTTAGATTCTGACCCTCCTGCACTCAAAGTGGATTTTCTGGAACTACAGAAGCCCAATTGGCGCGCTCTCAATTGCGTTGGAGAGTAGACATCCTGGGCTTTCCAGAAATATATAATAGTCCACATTTTGTCCGAGATTTGATGGCCCAAACTGGCGTTCAAAGACAGCCTAAAACATCTTGGCGTAAAACGCCCAAACTGGCACCAGAATTGGAGTTAAACGCCCAAACTGGCACCAAAGCTGGCGTTTAACTCCAGGAACAGCCTATGCATGAAAAAGCTTCAATTCTCAGCCCAGGCACACACCAAGTAGGCCCCAGAAGTGGATTTCTGCACTATCTGCACTTAGTTACTCATTTTCTGTAATCCCTAGGAACTAGTTTAGTATAAATAGCACTTTTTACTATTGTATTAGAGGACTTTTGGATTTTATGCTATCATAGACCATTGTTCACGTTTGGAGGCTGGCCTCACGGCCATGCCTAGACCTCTTTTCACTTATGTATTTTCTACGGTGGAGTTTCTACACCCCATAGATTAAGGTATGGAGCTCTACTGTTCTTCATGAATTAATGCAATTACTACTATTTTCTATTCAATTCACACCTACTTCTTCTCCAAGATATACTCTCGTACTTAATTCAGTTAAGTCAGAATGAAGGGGTGACCCGTGACAAACACCCAATCTTCGTTACTCGCTTAGCCAAGATCCGCGTGCCTGACAACCACAAAGCGGTCTACATGATGTTCAACGTAGTCATTGGACGACAGCTGGAGTATATTCTCTTGGATATCTAATACACGGACCGAGTTCATGAGATTAGTATCTTCGTGGTATAGGCTAGAATTATTGGCAGCCATTCCTGGGATCCGGAAAGTCTAAACCTTGTATGTGGTATTCTGAGTAGGATCCGGGAAGGGATGACTGTGACGAGCTTCAAACCTGCAAATGTTGGGTGCAAGTGACAGTGTGCAAAAGGATCAATGGATTCTATTCCGACGCTAGCGGGAACCGACAGATGATTAGCCATGCGGTAGCTGTACTTGGTATTTTTCATCCGAGACGAGAAATCCGACAGTTGATTAACCGTGCAGAAACCGTAGAGGACCATTTTCACTGAGCAGATCTTACAGCTTTCCATGGAAGGAAGTAACGCATGGTTGAAAGGAGGCAGAAGGAAAGCAGAGGTTCAGAAGCAACAAAGCATCTCCAGACGCTTATCTGAAACTCCCACTAATGAATTATATAAGTAACTTTATCTTATTTTATGTTTTATTTATATTTTAATTATCAAAACCTCATAACCAATTGAATCCGCCTGACTGAGATTTACAAGGATGACCATAGCTTGCTTCAAGGCAACAATCTCGGTGGGATCGACCCTTACTCACGTAAAGTTTATTACTTGGACGACCTAGTGCACTTGCTGGTCAGCTGTACAGAGTTTTGAGGAAAGTGTGAGATCACGATTCCGTGTACCAATCCTTATACTTTTTTTCTTTTCAATTGAGTTCCTACACTACTTTTAATTTTATAATTAGATCCTTTTATATAAAAATATTAAAATTAACAAAATAATTTTCTCAAAAATATGTGATCAAAGATCTAATTATGTTCTTAATACTAGATATCTTCAATTTGTGGAAAAATATTTAGTTGACTTTAATATTTTTTATACTAGAAAGGATCTAATTACGAAATTAAAAACAATGTAGGGACCCAATTAAAAAGAGAAAAAAGTGTAAGGACCTAATTAAAAATTTGGTGAAACTATAGGGACCAACACAGTAATTAAACCTATTTTGAACTAGATAGTCGCTAACGCGTGTAAGTATGCTCAACTAGAATTTGAAAGTCTCTGCTAGAGTTTGTGTGCCAACTAAGGCTAGAGAGTTTTTGACTTGTGAGAATGTTTTCTAAGGTTCCGTTTAGTTCATGTATAGGATGAAACATAGACAAAAAGACACAAAGCACAGACATTAAAGACATAGACATAAAATATTTGTATTTATATAAAGTCAAAATAATGAATAAGACACACAAATATTTAGAAAAGATTGAATTACCCTTCATTCAACCACAAGTTTTACCACCACCACTATACACCCATCACTCTAAACACTGCATGTCATCA
Organism: Arachis ipaensis; assembly: GCF_059453495.1. Taxonomy (NCBI): domain Eukaryota; kingdom Viridiplantae; phylum Streptophyta; class Magnoliopsida; order Fabales; family Fabaceae; genus Arachis; species Arachis ipaensis. The sequence continues at coordinate 77,300,198 of NC_142442.1, read as the reverse complement.
CCATTGAATTTTTATTTCTTTCAGTATTTTTTATTTCTTCTAATATCATCTCAAATTATCATTCAAATACTAAATATACAATTTTTCTTGAAAAAAAATAGAAAATCAAAGTCCAGAATTTATCAAAGATTAATCAAAATTCAAATAAATAAAATCTTAAATGTGCAATTTTTTTCTTGAAAAAAAATAGCAGAACAAATTTGGTTGTATAATCTAAAAGAGAAAGAGAAAAAAGAAAAGTTTGGGGAGATAAGAGGACAAAGTTTAAAAATTTAAAAATTTAATAAGGATAAAAAGTAAAAAATTAATGTCTCACAAGTTGTGTCTCAGTGTCACATCATATTGGAGGTACACAAATTTAGAGTCTTCGTGTCCATCCGTGTCCTCCCATGATGTCCTTCGAAAATATGTGTCTCACCAAACCAAACAGCAGATATGTGTCACCGTGACATCAACCAAATGCTTTTGAGAGTGAGAAACTATAATGCACGGACACTGACACGAACACGACACGATATAGGACACGCAGACACATGAATTTAAAATTCTTAAATACACGGGAACACGGTATATATATAAAATCCTTAACTGTTTACTCATACTATTTTCACCAACCGTTCATTACTTGCTTGCTTAAATTCTCTGATTTATTGTTTTATGATACTGGAACAGAAATACTCAATTTAACTTGTCTGATTAGTCTAATCACTCAACTATTGTTGCTCAGTCCATTAATTCTCGTGGGATCGACACTCACTCACCTGAGTTATTACTTGGTATGTGATGAATCCACATTTCATGGTATTTATTTGCTCTATTTGGGTGGATTTCATCAACTTTTCTTGCACTTATTCATTGAAATAGCATAGTTTCATGATTTTTTCCTAAATTGTGCGTGAAAGTGAAAACATGCTTTTTAGGCCTTTTAATTGCTAAATTTTATCCACTTTAATTTCGTATGATGCTTTGATGTGTTTGCTAAGTGATTTCAGGTTTCCAAGGCACGTATGGGTTGAAGAAGTGAGGAAAAGAGCATGCAAAAAGGAAGAAACCATGAAGAAATGGAGTTTGGAAGTTTCAGCACGCGTGCGTACGCACAACGAAGATTTGCGAACAACGCGTACGCGTGACCCACGCGTATGCATGGATGGAATTTTCGCCAGGCGACGCATACGCGTGACCTACGCGTACGCGTGACCTGAGTTATGTCAGCTCATTAATTGCAAATCGCTGGGGGCAAATTCTAGGCCTCCAAAACCCAGTCCAACTCATTTATGAAGCTATTTCAACCCCAATTCAACTGAAAACAAGGAGGAGCAATTAGGGTTACCTTTTACCATGTTTTAGTGTAGTTCTCTAGAGAGAGAAGCTCCCTCCTCTCTCTAGAATTAGGGTTTTTAGCTTAGTTCCCTTTTAATTTCAGCACTTTAATTCTTGTTTTAATGTAGTTTCATTTATGTTTCTATGCTTTGTTGTCTTTATCTTCTTCATCTCTTTTGCTATTTTCTCTTTTATGTTTTCATGTCATTTATTGCTTTCCTTAGTTGTTATTGCTATTTTCTTGCTTTTGGTAGCTAGACTTTATTTTTAATGCATTTTAATATTATTTTATTCTCATGCACACCAAGTGTTTGATAAAATGCTTGGCTTAGTTTTTACATAGTTTTTCTCCACTCTTGGTTTGAAATTGATGACTTTGGTGATCCTTGAGTTATTGATGTCCATTCTTGTTTGATATATTAGAGTAGTTAGTTGATTTGGTCTCCCTTGATTCTATGTGAGCCCTTAGTATTGACATAGGACTTAGGGATTGAAATCAACTATGCCTATTTGAGTTATCTTCGATGTAACATTGACTAAGTAGGATTAACTCTTCATAATCATCATGTGTTTGTGGTCAATGGCTACGATAGGTAACCTTAGCTCTCAATTGCTTGCCAAGAGGTTTTCTTGCACTTTAAGTTTCCTTTCCTTGCATTTTATTGCTTTGAATTTTATTTCTTTGACTTTTAATTCCTTGCATGTTTATTTAATTTCTTTGATGTTTAATTTCTTGCATGTTTAATTTTCACACTCTTGGTTGAGAAATTGGGTGTTTGGGTGGAATTGAGTTGTGGATGTCCATTCTGCATTGTGTGATAATGCTTAATTGGTTTGGTTTCCATTGACGCTAGTTTTTCACTAAGTAATTAGTGAGTTGACTAGGACTTATGGATTGAGATCAATTACGCCTTTTGACTAATTCTCAAGGAGGATTGACTGATATAGATTGATTCCACACAATTGCCATGTTTGTGGTCCATAACTAGGATAGAAATCCTAAATTCCCCAATTCTTGCCAAGAGTTGCCATTTACATTCCTTGCATGTCCATTACTTTCTGCTATTTACATTTCTCACTTTCATTCCCAATTCTCCATGCTCTCTCATAGCCAATGACATGTACATTTTATTGCAACTCCTAGGGAAGAGCGACCCGGGTGTTAAATACTCTCGGTTAAAATATTATGTTTTTATTGTGATATCCTTTGGATTGACATTTGATTGATGGCCAATGTGTTAGGTTAGGACTATACTTACAACGCCAATTCCATATTTTGATAATCGAATTCCTAGCCCATGCAAATCGGCAATCATCAGTATGACCCGATGCACTTACTGGTTAGTTTGTAGTATTCAAAATTTGCATCAAGTTTTTGTCACCCATGTGACCGGCGGGATTGAGATCACCTGGCGCCACCATCGTCGTCGTGAGGTATGCGCCACCGTCATCGTCCTCTCCACAAAGCCACTACATTAGAGAGGGACGCCGTTGAGGAGAGAGAAGGACCTCGCATGAGAGGAGCTCATCGTTGCCGCTGCATGCATCGCCATCGTTCGCACACTCTGTCGCCGCTACTGGAGATGTGGTCGCTGAGCCTCTGGTTGTCGGGAAACAATGTTGTCAGTGCCGGAGGTTGCTGTCAGAGCTACTGTTCCATTCTGTCATTCTTTATTATAGTAAGATGTTTCCACTCCAAAAATCTTGCTATACTTGTTCTGATTATCTGTTGTTAAGAGTTTTAAGGTATGCACGTTGTAGGATTAATTTACTGAGACTTTATACGGTGAATGTTGCCGCTGTTACAACTACTGGGTCAGTTCGGAGTTGCTGCTGCGTCGTTCTGTCATTACAGTAGGTATCTCTGTCTCGGAACTCTCACTGTTAGTATCGTGTTATATGTTATTAAGGATTTTGCGACATTGATATTTTAGGATTGAGTTATCGAGGTTGCATGTTGCGATTAAAGTGGCTGCTATTGTTGCAAAAGTAAACAGAGCCGTGGATGTAGCTGCTGCTGTTGTGGGCCGAGGGAAAAAGGGATTTACTACGTTTAATTATGAAAATTTTGGCTAATTGAGGTAGGAGATTATTTTAAAATTAAAAATGTTTTGGGCTTAAATACCTGATGAGTTTAGTGAATTAATGAAATGAATGAATGCCTATGATTCAAATGATTTTCTTCTGTAGTTGAGGTTGTGGCTAATTTTGTTATTAATATTTCAATTTTTGAATCTCTGGTGAAAATGATTGAATATGTCAATTTTGAACTTTTATTTTAAATTGGTATTGATTGATTCTAAATGTTGGATTCGAAAATGTTAAATTGAAATGCTGATTTTGTTGGGTTGAGGTTGAATAGAGAGAACCCGTGAAGGGTGAAAAATCTCTGGTTTTTAGGGGAGGTTCTGTCGAAATTTTTGTAAAAATTTAAAGAGTTTTGGAAGTTTGGTTTAAACGAGAAATGAGTTCCCTGATTTTAGTTTGTGAAAATGATTTATGATTTAACCTATATAATTTTAAATAATGACAAAATGAGATTTAATTAATTAATTGAAGTTTTAAAAAGACAAATTACTTTATCAAACTACGGGTATGGGTTTAGGAAGTGTGAGAGGAAATACTGTTAATAGAGTTAGGTGATGGACTTAAAGGAAAAAGAGATATTTGGGAAAGGATGTAGTTGAGTTTTGATTTATAAGAATTCTTGTGATAATGATTGCGAATTTTGGGAGTATTATATTGAAATTGAGGATTTAGAGAAGTTTGGCTTGTCGATCTATAATGTGACTAATTAGAGAAATTATTTAATGAGATTGAACAGGTTATGCCGTGTTTGAGTTAGATTGTTTTTTGGCTATGAAAGATTATGTTTTATTTTGAGTTAGTGTACAACCTTTACCTCGAGGTTAGGGTGTTGTATTTAAAGACCTCATAGCCGCAAGCCGTATGTAACTGCCCAAGCCTCACCCAGTGAATGATAGAGGTATAGAGTAGGATTTTAGTAGAGTTGTTGATGAGTATGTTGAGAGTTGTGATTGAAATTGAAATAAGTAAATATTGAGATTATAATGAATGAGGTGATGATAGTGATGATGAGAATAATGATGAATTTGAGATTTAATGAGATATGAATGGATGAATGATGATGACATTGAGAACGATGAATTAAAATTATTTTGTTTGTATAATTGAGACATTGTTGACCCTCTATCGCAAGATGTGACCAGACACTTTAACTTTCCGGGTTCCCCCATGTGCATGCATATACATACATACATACATACATACATACATACATACATACATACATACATATATATATATATATATATATATATATATATGAATTTGAGCTTGGGTTAACTCACCTATGGATAAATTGAGCTTTGGATTTTTTCCATGGATATTATTGAGCTTAGGGATGCGCACATAAAGGGACTGTCCACGGTTAGCTACCAGGATATGTCGAGTTGGCTATATAACCGACAGATGATATCATCAGTCATAGCACATGCATGCATTATGCGCATTTGTACTGTTTTGCTTGAGTGTGCATCATTTTGGTTTGCCTAATTGGTTAACTATGCTTATCTGCTACTTGCTCTACTTGCTGTATCTATATTCTATCTGTAATTTCTTTATTTGATTTGTAAGTGTATGTTTATCTAAGAGACCCTCTTTGGTGGAGGCATGATGAGGGTGGTTTCTGATATGTGGTGATGAAGGTTAAGGTCGGGTGCACTATGTGTTGCTTTATTATTCTAATTTATGAATTGGTTGGATAGGAGTGAGCGATGTCAGTTGGGTAGGAAGCCCTTAAGCACATCTTTGGTCCTTTTTCATTTCTTTAAACTATTCACTTTACTGGTTTGTAAACTAAAGGAGTTATTTCACAACTTTTCAAAGTAGTTTTTTCCATAAAGCTTTTTCAAAAGGTTATTTCAAGGATAAACTATTTTTATAATGAAATTAATTCCATTTGCAAGTATTTGTTTGCTTTGATGGTATTTTCTTCCCTGTTAAGAACCTGCGAGGACGATGTTCTTACTCCCCTACAGAATTTCTTTTTAGTGGCATGTTCAGGAAGCTTTAGTGCGAAGTCACGACCGAACTATGAAACTTATGTATATATGTGTTTTCATTTCTATATTTGGTTTAGTCTTAGATTTTATTTTTCCCTCATCATTTATTGTTTTAGTTTTTTAGATGGGTAGGACTTGTATTTGAGAAATTTTAATAAGTCTATGTATTTATTATTATATGGATATAATTACGTGATTAAGTGGTTTAAAATAAATACTTTTCAAGTTCTTAAGTAAAAATTCAGTTTATTTTCGTGAAGGCTCAATATTAAATAAATATAGTACGAAATCAAAGGAGTAGAGATAGGTAATGCCTAGACATTTAGTGCGATCATGAGGTGCTAAAAGTTAGGATGTTATATCCAGCGGTATTAGAAAGCCAACTTCCAGAGCTAATCCAACGATATATAATAGTCCATGCTTTCTCTCTAGCATCACGGTACTAAACGCCGCAACATTGGTGTCCAGCGCCAAACCACATCCAACACCAAAACGGAAGTCATGCGTACGCATGACACCCAATTTGTGTCCCACATGAGAATTCAGCCATGGGGTGCCTGGAAGTAAAACAGAAGCTAAATGAAGGCACGTTTAACATGGAATTCTTCACGTGCCATGGCTGGACCAAACAGAGGCCTGATTTAAGAGAATTGTTATGTCGGTATAGAATTTCACACAAAATGAATTCTCGTTGCAAGTATAGTTCTACACCAACAAACAATCCTCCCAATAAAAAATTTTGGTTTTGTCACATGTACAAACCCCAATGAATTTTTAACCGAAGTATTTAGACTCCGGGTCGTCTCACAAGGAATTACAATGAAGTGCTCAATTATTGGCTATGAATATATTTTGGTGTTTTTGGGATAAGAGACATGAAATATAAATAGCAATGAAAATAAACTAACAACTAACAAAGCTCTTGGCTAGATATGAGAACTAGATGTCCCATCCTAGTTATCCTCCCCAATTGTGACCACAAATTATCCATTACTACCACTTAGTTAACCTCTAACCATGGAGGAAAGTCAAGTGGATGAATCAACTTGATTCCACAAGTTCTAGCCAACTCCCAAGGGAAAGACTAGCGTTAGTGGTATCCAAATCAATTAGCAACTTCTAATTGTTGATCAATCAAAGGAATTAGATAACTCAAGCGTCACTAATTACTCCACCTAGGCCAAGAGGAATAAAATCTACACCAACTTGGAAGGCAAAAAAGGAGAGCATGGTAAAAGTGCAAGAATAATAAATCTACCAACTATCAATTGCAAGGAAAGTAAATTCACAACTCAAATCAACAATTAAAAGAACATCAAACATAAATTTCATAAAAGAAAAGATCCAATTCCAACAAGAATTAATGAACATAAAAAAGGTATAAAAGTAAAATTAACACTACAAATCTTGAGAATGAAAGAGTAGAAGCAAGAAATCATAAAGAAAACAAGATGAAAACATGTAATTGAACCTAAATCTAGAAGAAATTAACCTAACCTAATTCTAGAGAGAAGAGGGAGTTTATCTCTCTAGAAACTAACCTACATGATGCTATACTACCAAACAATTGCTCCCCCCTTGCCCAAGCTTGAATTCTACATGAAATAGCATTAGAAATGAGTTGGGTTGGGCCCAAAGTGCTTCAGAAATCGCTGGGGGCGATTTCACTGGCGATTTCACTTTAGTGGGCCACGAGCAGCATCGGCGCGCACGCATACATGGCGTGTGAGCGCCCCTATACGCGAAGCAACATATGACAAATTTTATATCATTTCGAAGCCCCGGATGTTATATTTCCAACGCAACTAAAACTGCCTCATTTGAACCTCTGTAGCTCAAGTTATGGTCATTTGAGTGCGAAGAGGTCAGGCTTGACAGCTTTACGGTTCCTTCATTTCTTCATGAGTTCTCCTACTTTGCATACTTTTCTCCTCACTTCTTCCATCTAATACTTGCGTTAAGAACCTGAAATTACTCAACAAACATATCAAGGCATCGAATGGAATTAAAGTGAATTAAAATCACCAATTTTAGGGCCTAAAAAGCATGTTTTCACATTGAAGCACAAATCAAGGGAGAATTGCAAAACCATGCCATTTCATTGAATAAATGTAAGAAAAGTTGATAAAATCCCCAAAATTAAGTACAAGATAAACTGCAAAATCGGGGTTTATCAAGGCCAATTTGGGGAAATCCTGGAATAAGAATGCTTGCTGTTGCATGGTTACAAGGACCACGTATAACACCCCGTTACCCTAAGCCTTACCTCTACTCGTAAGGCAAAGAATAACAAAGTGCCATGACGGTTCTAAAGCTTATAATATACAATATATGTCCAAAAATATATATAACTAGAAGTCCGATGAAGGAATAAAGCTCAAGGTCGCGTAAAGCGGGAATACAAAACGCGAAGCGTTCACACACGATAATTAAACACGTAAGCACAAACAGGACAAGACATAACACATAAAAACCTTGTAGATAGTTCCAGGATACACAAGGCAATAATCAAATTAACAAGATATATATATATATATATATATATATATATATATATATATATATATATATATAAGTATGACATACCAAAAAGAGAACTAGTCATAGCTTGCGGAGTTTAGGCTGGCTAGTCAAACTAAAATACAAAGAGTTTTTGAAGTTTAAAACAGCTTATACAACTTATCTCTCAAATCAAGCCTCTAAGGCCATAAAGTCTAAAACAAAAAGGTGAGAGAAAGTACTACAGCAAAATAATAAAAAATACCAAAAGGAGAACAAAAGATTCTCCGCTCTGTCACCATCCGGCAACTCATCGAGGTGAGTTACGACCTGCATCTGAAAAGCAACAACAACATATGGTATGAGAACCGGAGGTTCTCAATATGGTAACAGTGCCCAATATGCAAGATGTAAGGTTCTGGGACGCCGAAGGCAATCCTAGAACTTCACATCAATACAGAATATTCAAGCCTTAAAAAAATAAATAACTTAAACCATAAACCATAAACAAGGTATCTAAAACATAGGGAATTTCTAACTAATGCTAAACACACCATTGTATCCCACATCCTTTGCCAACCTACCCTCCGTGCGATCCCATCGCCACCGCCTATCTAACCTCCTCAACACCAAACAATCACAGATAATGCACGCAAGTGAAACACAGGTAGTATTCATATATAACAAGTAATTCAAGAAGCAAGTAGGCATATTATACAATTAGGCAAACTCAAGTAATCAAAGCAAACAAGCATATAGAAAATGCATATGATAAATGTCTATCCTATTGGCTGTGATATTACTTGTCGGTCTATAAATGCCAACCCGACGCATCCTTTCGGATGTAGCTTTTCTGCCACTCCCACGGGTATAGTGCCGGGCACACTCTATTGACCCACGGATATAGTACCGGGCACACTCATATGCCTAACCCAAAGATATAGTGCCTGGCACACTCTTGCAGCAGAAAAGGTTATTAATCATAATCCAATCCCAGAGATATAGTGCCCTGCACACTATCGTACTTAACCCAAGTATATAGTACCTGGCACACTCTCAACATTCCACAATATCATCATTCCTTTCTGAGTCCTCAACTTATCATAACCATCATCAATTTTTATTTTCTCAAATTTACTATCAACTATTATTACCTCTCAAGTCCTCGTAGTCATATCCAATATAGTATTTTGCCTGCTCACTCACAACTTCAGGAACCTAAGTCTCCGTCTTCTAACTCATAACCAAAAAATATCTAGTTAAACTCCCATGTGTTATTTTATATATTTCAAAGCATAAAAACAAGCTAAGGGATCTTAAACAAGCATTACGGAAGTTTACAAGCTTGCCGGGAAGGTAAAACAGTTAAAAACAAGGTTTTCTTTAAAAGACAGGGTAGTGTGCGTACGCATAGGGTTTTGTGTACGCACGCACAGGAGGATTTTCAAGACATGTGCGTATGCATAGGGGTGTGCATATGTACAGAAAGTAAAAATTTCCATTCTGCGTACACGAATAGATACGTGCGAACGCCTTCAACATAATGCACCTTTCGGCGTGTGCGTGCGCACCAGAGTGTGCTAGCGCCCCCAAATGTAGGCATCTCCCTGTGTGTGCGTGCGTACGAGAGTGTGCGTATGCACGGTTTCAAAAATTCATAGGGTGTGCATACACACAAGGCTGTGCATACGCACAAGTCAAAGTATAGCCACTGTTCAGAGCACGCGCACAGTAGTGTGCGTGCGCACACAAACCAAAAATCACAAATTCTGCAACATCACAGAATTCAGATTTCTGGCACCAACTTCTGACGATCATATCTTTCTTTACAAAATTCTGATTTCTATAAAATCTATACCATTTTAAAGCTCTTTAAATTATCTTTAATTTGATACAAAAATTATTCAATTTCAAAAACCGTAGCTCAAGATATGATCTGTCAAAGTTCACCAAAAAATTTATTTTTACCAAAAATCTCTAAACCTCAAGTTTAACCAACTCTCAATTTAAACCAATTCAATCACATTTCAACCATACTAAAACAACGCAAAAATTCATACCAACACTTCTTCAACCATTTTCTCAATCACACAACCTTCTAAACCATTCAATAATTCTAAATCCAAACTAATTCACATTTTTCGATTTCCATGGGCCTCATTAACATCCATATCACTGAAGAACGATACTCTCGCGCGATCTAGAATTTTCATAATAAATTCACGTTATAAGTATAGCTTCTAGACCGACAAGAATTCCTTTCTTACAAAAGTTTGGTTGTCACTTAAGCAAACCCAATAAAAATAAATAACCGAAGTATTCAAACCTCGAGTCGTCTTCTCAAGGAATTGCAGGGAGGTATGATTTATTATTGGTTATGTAAAATAGTATATTTTTGGGTTTTTGGAAATAAGGGGCAAGTAATTTAAATGACAAGGAAAATAAATTGATAATAATAAAAATCTCTTGGCAAGGTATAAGAAATTTAGGTCCTATCCTAGTTATCCTTATCAGGTGTGAAGAGAATTGGATTCTGCTCCCACTTTTAATTAACCCTTGCTGAATAAAGGAAAGTCAAGTGGACAAATTAATTTGATCCTCAGGTCCTAGTCAACTCCTATGGAAAGACTAGAGTTATTGGAGTACAAATTAACCAGCAAATAATTCAATTTCAATCAACAACTGAGTTTGATAACTCAAGTGTTATAAATTACTTAACCAAAGCCAAAAGGGGAAAATATCTTAAATTGAATTAAAAGCATTCGCAAATAGAATAAAACAATCATAAACTGAAATACCTCAAATTTCATTAAACAGAATATTCAAATCTCAACATGAAAAATTCATAAGCCAAATTAGGAACATTAACAAGTAAAAGCATTGGAATAAATAAAAGTAGAAAATAAATTAAGGGAACATTAAACCTGTGATTGAAGAGAAATAATCCTAAACTTGAGAGAAATCCTAATCCTAATCCTAAGAGAGAGGAGAGAGCCTCTCTCTCTAAAACTACATCTAATCCTAAAATTGTGAATATTATATCTATTACTCAGTTGTTCTACCTATATCCTTTGATTCCTCCATTCTCTGACTTATATTCTGTGTTTCTGGTTTGGATTTAGGCCGAAAAAAGGGTCCAAAAATTGCTGAGGGCATTTTCTGCAGATTCCTGTACGTGGCGTCTGTCACGCGTTCGCGTCATCTGGGAGTTTTTCTTGTCACGTGTACGCGTCAATTGCGTTCTGCTCAAGGCACGCATCTGCGTCGTCTACGCGTTTGTGTCGCTGCATTTTCGCGCTAGGCACACGTTTATGCGTTCGCGTCACTGCCTTTTCTTCAAAACTCCATTTTTGTGTTTTTCTTCCATTTTTGTATGTTTCTTTTTTTGTCCTTTAAGCCATTCGTGCCCTATGAGATCTGAAAAATACTTAACACACAAATCACGGCATCGAATGGTAATAAAGGATAATTAAAATTAATATTTTTAAGGCATAGGAAACATGTTTCTCGCATATATCATAAAATAAGGAAGGAAAAGTAAAACCATGCAATTTACATGAATAAGTGGGTGAAGGATTGAATAAATCACTTAAATTGAGCACAAAATACATCATAAAATATGGGTTTATCAACCTCCCTACACTTAAACAATAGCATGTCCTCGTGCTAAATCCAAGAGAAAGGGTAAAATTAGAATGGTGGAATCTCATGCAATGCAATCTATTCTAAATGCAAATTACCTACATGTATCATGCAATTTTAATTATCATCCACCTATATATATATATATATATAAAGCTTACATGTGGCTAATTTGTTTCATATTTTCAAGGAATCATATATGCATAGCCAAACCTAGATCATGTTAAAGCACTTTCACAATTGAGTTAGGTAAAAATATTTCACAAACTTGCAAGACAATTAATAATTAAGCAGAGATATATGGTAATGAGCTATTGAACCCTCACGGGATTTGTGTTTACTCTCTAGTAACTCAGTGTTTGGGGTTAATCACTCTATTATTTTCTATTCCTGCTTTCCAAAACTTTGTTCTTCATCTAACCAATCAACAAATATTGAATACAGACATACAAAAATCATGAGGTCTTTTAAAGGTTGTAATGGGGCCAAGGTAAAGGTAGGGGTATATATATAAGGCTAAGTGAGCTATAAGTTTAATCCTTAATTAGTCTAAGGTCTCACCTAACATATACATATTCTATAATTTATAACTTTCTTGGGGTTTCCAATTTTTCACTTTCTTAATACATACTCATATAACAATTTCAATTTTTTTATTCTTATCTCATGTGCATTGATTTATTCACTAAACTTATTATTGGGGTAATTTTGTCCCCTTATTTATCTATTTATATTATAAAAAAGGATTTTTTTTAGAAATATAAACATAACATTTTCAATGCACATGGTATTTTTATTTATTTTGGTTTCATATGAGTATGCTCCCAAAATTCTGATTATTTTATTACTTTAATCCTTTCCTATCAACCCATGTTCCCATGTTTCCCCACACTTAGTAGATACACAATCTCTATCTTAAGCTAACCAAGGATTCAACTTGGGATTTTTAATTTGTTTTTCTACTTAAGGCTAGTAATATGATTATAGAACAAGAGGGGATTAAAGGCTCAAGGGGGCTAACAAGGGTGATGTAAAAGGTAAGCTTATTTGGGATAAGTGAGGAAAAAATTTAAATGATGGCCTCAATCATCTCTTGGTATGTATTTATATTCTATATTGGACATATAGATTAAAACAAAGTAAAGATTACAAGCATAGAAAAGAAGTGCGAAACACACAGGAATGAAATTTATGGTTGAATGTAACCATACAATTAGGCTCAAAAACTTACAGGCTGTGTGTTCTTTGGCTCAAAAACCATATATCAGTTATTTATGTCATGTAAGTAGAAATCAAAGGTTCCCATTATTCTCAATGTGAATCTTAGGGTGGCTCTTAAAATCTTAGTGTTCTTCCTTGAAAAATATTGTGTAAATTAACCAATCATTTATTGCTATATATATACATTGTGTGGATTGTTGTGATTCTGTTATACTAAAGTCTTTAGTTTACTCTTTTTATTTCCAATTAATCCAAGTTATCGTATGCTAAAAAGGGTAAACTAACTAATTAATCTATATATTCTATATCACAACTTAATAAGCTAAAATTGCAACTAGACTAAACTAAATATCTAGGATATATATAAACTAAAGTGCAAAATGTAGAAATAAAGTGAAAATACAGCAAAATGTGCAAGTACTGAAAGATAAATAAGATAAGGTAAAATAAAAATAAAAATAAAAATACAGAAAAATAAGCAAAATAGGATAAAAAGAGAGTCTGAAAAGTGGTTCACTAAAATAAAGTACGCCAGAGATGGCGACCTCCCCACACTTAAATAATAGCATCGTCCTCGATGCTCAGTCAAGCTGGGTGTGAGAAGTGTCATCTCTAGAAGGGTGTGCAGTAAGTGTCTCTGTGGTGAGCTGAGGATCTGCAGTCTGGATAGGTGTCGGAGGAGCTGCCTGCTGAAGCGGAGGCTTTGACTGTAGAGGGATCTCCAGATCTGCGGCCTGAATCTGGTGGGGCTCCTCATGGTGTGGTGCAGCCTGCTCAGGTCCTCCTTGCTCATCCTGGGCATGTGCCTCCTCATCATGATCATCTGCCTCCGCATCAGATGGCTCAGAAGCGGTGTCAGGCTCGGAGGGGATGTCGCTGCCGGATCGGATCATCAAATTTAGGTGCTCATAGCGTCGCTTGTGGTGACGCTCCATATGATCCAGGCGTGCGAAGAGTCGGTGCACGAGATGATAGATAGGCTCTGAGGCAGGTGGAGGTGCAGTGGATGGGGCTGGTGCAGCAGTGGATGCAGAAGGGGCAGCTGAAGATGTGGCTGCCTCACCCAAGGCTTTGAGAAAAGGAGGTCTGTACCCTAATGCCAGAAACTTCCTGCTGTGAGGAATGATCTTCTTGCAGTCTACAGCAGTTGGCTTTTCATCCGGAAGCTCCCAAGGCACGTCAGCTCCGCGGCCTAGCTGGGTGATCAGATAAGGGAAAGGGAGAATGCCTCTGACATGGACCCTGGCCATATAATACCTGATGAAATGTGGAAGATACAAGTCCTTACCCTCCATCACACATGAGATGAGGGTGATCATAGCAGCGAGCACCTCTGTCTCATGAGTGTTCGGCATCACGTAGTTACTCAGGATCTGCTGCCAAAGCCTAGCCTCATCATTCAAATATATCAGCTTGATTCCCTTAGGCATCACTGTATTCTTTCCCATGACCCATGGGGTAGTAGGATCAAGGGCTATTCTCTGCTTGACTGCATCCCAGTCAAATCTCATGTATTACATATCCTCTTCAGCCTTTTGGTAACCGTCAGGCTGATCTGACTTAGGCTGAAGCCGGAGGATATCCTCAATAGTTTCCTCAGTGACTAAAATCTATTTCCCTCTGAGGTGCACTGCATCCAGGGAAGTCTTGAAATAGTTACAATAAAATTCTTTGACCCAGGATGCATTGACCTCTGTCAAGTTCCTTTCCATGAAGAACCAGCCTCTTTATTTTATCTGTTCGAAAGTGTACTGGGTGAGTTCTTCTAGAATTTTAAGAGTTCTCTCCATGTAGAGGTTCCTGGCAGTGGCAAACACTGGATAATTTAGCTCACAGTATCTGTTTGTAAATTTTACTTGATCTGTGGCAGTGAGGAGCTGGTCGGCCTTTTTCTGCGGGGTAAAGTTCTTTTCCCGCTAGGAATCATCGTGAAGGATATCGAGGATAGAGGTAGAAGATTCTTCTCTTTTCTGTTTGCCTGTAGTTGCCTTGCCTTTTCCCTTACTTTTGTGATCAGACATCCGGAAAAGCAGAAGTAGCAGGATATAATTGAAGAACTAAAGCAGGAAAACAAGTAGGTAAGTAGGGTTTTGTCAATGTAAGCATAAAGGCAAAAGAGCAATTGAAGCATGAAATGAGGTAAATATATGTACATTTTGGATTGAATTCGAGTTAAAAGTATGAGAGTAAAAATCACAATCCAAAATATAATAGAAGTAGAATTCAAGTTAATTAGGAAAAATAGTAATCATGCCTTGAGTTAGGAAGTTAAAGTAGTTAGAACCAAAAAGAGAAGTTAGAATGCTAAACTGGTTAGGAGTTAAAAAGGAAGTCAAAGTGAGTGGCATGAGAATGGTTCTCCTAGTTACCAAGAAATTCACAAACTTGAAGAACAATCTACTCATATTCAAGCAAGGATTGCAGTTTATTGATGATAATTCCTATAGATAAAGTAAGTGTAAAATGGGAATGAAATCATCAATAAGCAATTTATTACTCAGGGAACCAAAAGGAATAAGAATGCTAGCCCGTGCATTCATGAATTGGTGTGGTTGTAGCCAAGTAATGCAAAATACTGAATTTCCAAACCAATACATAAATGGGGATAGATTAAACCATAAATTTGCAGAAAATTGGGCAGCATTCCGGCTAAAATTGGATGTTCCCGGGTAGTAAATAGCAGGAAAAATCAGTTCATATGAAATTAAATAGTGCTGAAAAGATTAACAAATAGCAAGAACATTAAAGAACAGTTCAACAGCAGCATCAAATATGAAGAGCAACATATGAACAGAATCATCACAGCATATTCAGAATTGCGAATCAGATAAAAGCAGGTAGCAGGAACGGTGCAATTATCAGGCCTAAATCCACTAACCACATCCTAGCTACCTAACCACCTAAAATCCACTACAATCATGCATCTTTAACTATCCTATTTCGAATAAAAACTGTAAAATATGCAACTAACTGACTAATTGGAAAACGAAATCAGTGTTCGGCAGAACTTGGTGTGTAGAAACAGAAATAAAGCTCAGAGAGATGGTGGCGGTTTGGTGGTTGTGGGTAGTTAAGGGTTAAGGAGAAGAGATGAGGGAATGGGGGTGAGGGTTGAGGTGGTTGGGGGGTGGCGCGGTGGTGGCGGCTCGGTGTTGGGGTGGCGGCAGTGGGTTTGTGGAGGGAGGAGGAAAGGGGAAGAGGGGAAGGGGAGGTAGGAGAAGAGAGAAAAGAAGAAGAAGGGGGGTGCGGTGGTGGCGGCTCGGCGGGTGTGGTTTGGCACGGTGGTCGGAGCTGGGCGGCTGGGGCGATGGTGGTTGCAGAGGGGGGGAGGTGCAGAGGAGGAGGGAAAGGGATGAATAGGTGACGCGAGGGGTTAGGGTTTCGCGTGAATGGGGGGTTAGTATTTTTGAATCCACGCGAACGCGTGGAGCACGCGATCGCATGATTTGGGTGAAAAGGGGAGTGACGCGGTCGCGTAGTTGACGCGATCACATGAATTAGGTAAAAGGTAAGGGATGCGTACGCGTCAAGCACGTGAACGCGTCGCTAAAAATTGTGCTAAATGCACAGTTCCAGCATCATTTTGGCGTAACTCTCTGTTTCCAAAAGGGTCCATAAAATCCACGCGATGCGTACGCGTCGCTCACGCTTTTGCGTGGGATGTGTGTAGTGCGAGTGACGCGTTCGCGTCAGGGACGCGAACGCGTGGGCCAATTTGTGCTAAAGGCACACCAGCCGCACGATTCCAGCCCAACTTTTTGGGCGTTGGATCTTTACGCCGATTTCCAGTCGACTTCCATGCGTGGCCTGCGCGCTCGCGTGGGGTGATTTTTTTTATGCAATTATGCAGTATGCAATATGCAATGCTAATGTGGATGCTATGAATAATTCCAGGTTCAATGAAAATAAAATAAAATAAAAATAAACGAAATGAAATAAAATCAAAAAAGGAACGATCATACCGTGGTGGGTTGTCTCCCACATAGCACTTTTAGTTAAAGTCCTTAAGTTGGACATTTGAGGAGTCCTTTGTTATGGTGGCTTGTGTTTGAATTCATCCAAAAATCTCCACCAGTGTTTGGAATTCCAACAGCCTCCGAGGTCCCAAACTAGGTATGTAAAGCCTTTGAGTAAATTTAAATAGGTTCTCAAGTTCCCGGGATGTTGAATGTCAGAATAGATTCTAGGATCCCAAACTTTGCTTTTATATCCACCTTTGTCTCGATCTATATTTTTCCAGCCGGGCGGTTTGGAAGTTGCATTCTCACCAAGATGACCAAACATTTTCCGAGACCCATTCAATCGAACTCGAAACCAATCCTTACACTTCAGATGGAAGCGTGGAACCTTATTGAATCTTACATACCATCCTTGAGCACGAACCATTTCCCTTTTACTCTTAAAGCCGCAAAGAGCTCTAAGTTGGCCATCTGTTTCAAGCAAACCATATTCAAGTGGAAAAGTAAAGATAAAAGCTAAGGATTTTACCCACTTAAATTTAGTATTGGGTGGTAATGGTCTCGGGATATGTGTTTCCAGTGGTTTTGCAAGCTCTTCTCCCTTGTGTTCTTTTGTGAATTCTTCCACTTCCTTGCAGACTTCTTCAGTTTCAACAACATCTTCATCCAAGTCTTCGATATCTTCCTCATCACTCAAGTCATAAGTTAGAGGTTGCGAAAAATCTACCTTCGCATCATCTTCGTATTCACTTGGGGAAGATTCTTCTATCTCAAAGAATTCACTTGCGGATGCAAGTTCATTGCTAGGAGAATTTGACTCGTGATCTTCATTATCAAGGAAACTTGCTTGTTGAGTTATTCCGTCCAATTCTCATAGGATACCTGCTTTGGGGGCTGTGCACTATCCTCCTCAGCATCAACTGCACTTTTCCTGACGGAATTCTCCACAATTCTGGATTCTCATGGAGGTTCAGCGTCTCCTAAGTCTTCAACCAATTCTTCTTCTTCTATAATTTCAGCCTCCTCCACTTGTTCCAGTATAAAGTCATTAGATTGCCCACATGAAGCCTTCTCTTTCATGCTGCGTTCTTCATTAGATTGCCCACATGAAGCCATGAGGGTTCCTTGAGTGTCCGAACATCGGGAAGGTAGTCTATTTATCGCTTGATTCAATTGGTGAAGTGTGGCATTAAATTTTTCAAATGTTTCCTTGAGTTGTTCCCTTGATTCTTGAAGTGATGGATATGGACATGGTGCATAGGGAAGTGGTGGTTCTTGGGAGTAATTGGATTAGAATTGGGGTGGATACGGGTTAGGGTCATATGGAGGTGAATGGTGGTAGTTGGCTTGTGAGTGTGGTGGTTCAAAGCTGCGTTGAGGAGGTGGTTCATAGGTGGTGCACGAAATTACAATCACACATTTGTAATTCCGCACAACTAACCAGCAAATGCACTGGGTCGTCCAAGTAATACCTTACGTGAGTAAGGGTCGATCCCACGGAGATTGTCGGCTTGAAGCAAGCTATGGTTATCTTGTAACTCTTAGTCAGGATATCAATAATTCTCAGATTTAATTATAAAAAGTAAAAGAACATGAAATAAATACTTGTTATGCAGAAATGGAGAACAGTTTGAGGTTTTGGAGATGCTTTGTCATCTGAATCTCTGTTTTCCTACTGTCTTCTTCTTCACGCATGCAAGGCTCCTTCCATGGCAAGCTGTATGTTGGTGGATCACCGTTGTTAATGGCTACCATCCGTCCTCTCAGTGAAAATGGTCCAAATGCGCTGTCACCGCACGGCTAATCATTTGTCGGTTCTCACTCATGCTAGAATAGGATCCATTGATCCTTTTGCGTCTATCACTACGCCCCGCACTTATGAGTTTGAAGCTCGTCATAGTCATCCTATCCCAGATCCTACTCAGAATACCACAGACAAGGTTTAGACGTTTCGGATCTCAAGAATGCTGCCAATTGATTCTAGCTTATACCACGAAGACTCTGATCTAAACCAGGAGGCTAAGAGATACGCACTCAATCTAAGGTAGAATGGAGGTGGTTGTCAGGCACGCGTTCATAGGTAGAGAATGGTGATGAGTGTCACGGATCATCACATTCATCAAGTTGAAGTACAAATGAATATCTTAGAATAGAAGCAAGCGTGATTGAATGGAAAATAGTAGTAATTGCATTAATTCCTCAAAACACAGCAGAGCTCCTCAACCCCAACCATCGGGTTTAGAGACTCATGCCGTAGAAGATACAATATGAAATGTGTAGAGTGTCATGAGGTACAAGATAAATCACTAAAAGCAGTTTTTATAATAAAGTAGTGACCTAGGGTTACAGAAAATGAGTACACTAGAATAGTTAGTGTAGAAATCCACTTCTGGGGCCCACTTGATGTGTGCTTGGGCTGAGCATTGAAGCTTTCACATGTAGAGTTTTTTCTTGGAGTTAAACGCCAGCTTTTGTGCCAATTTGGGCGTTTAACTCCAGCTTTTATGCCAGTTCTGGCGTTTTGACGCCAGAATTTCTATGCTGACTTGGAACGCTGATTTGGGCCATCAAATCTCGAGCAAAGTTTGGACTGATATACATTGCTCGAAAGCCCAGGATGTCTACTTTCCAACGCAATTGAGAGCGCGCCAATTGGGCTTCTGTAGCTCCAGAAAATCCACTTCGAATGCAGGGAGGTCAGAATCCAACAGCATCTGCAGTCCTTTTTCAGCCTCTGAATCAGATTTTTGCTCAGGTCCCTCAATTTCAGCCAGAAAATACCTGAAATCACAGAAAAATACACAAACTCTTAGTAAAGTCCAGAAATGTGATTTTTATTTAAAAACTAATAAAAATATAATAAAAACTAACTAAAATATACTGAAAACATACTAAAAACAATGCCAAAAAGTGTATAAATTATCCGCTCATCACAACACCAAACTTAAATTATTGCTTGTCCCTAAGCAACTAAAAACAAAGTAGGATAAAAAGAATAGAATACACAATGAATTTCAAAAACATCTATGAAGATCAGTCTTAATTAGATGAGCGGGGCTATTAGCTTTTTGCTTCTGGACAGTTTTGGCATCTCACTTTATCCTTTGAAGTTCAGAATGATTGGCATCTATAGGTACTCAGAATTCAGATAGTGTTATTGATTCTCCTAGTTCAGGATGTTGATTCTTGAACACAGCTACTTTATGAGTCTTGGCCGTGACCCTAAGCATTTTGTTTTCCAATATTACCACCGGATACATAAATGCCACAGACACATAACTGGGTGAACCTTTTCAGATTGTGACTCAGCTTTGCTAGAGTCCCCAATTAGAGGTGTCCAAAGCTCTTAAGCACACTTTTTTTGCTTTGGACCATGACTTTAACCGCTCAGTCTCAAGCTTCTCACTTGACACCTTCACGCCACAAGCACATGGTTAAGGACAGCTTGGTTTAGCCGCTTAGGCCAGGATTTTATTCCTGTAGGCCCTCCTATCCACTGATGCTCAAAGCCTTGGATCCTTTTATTTTACCCTTGCCTTTTGGTTTAAAGGGCTATTGGCTTTTTCTGCTTGCTTTTTCTTTTTTTTTTCTTTCTTTTTCTTTTTTTCTCTTTTTTTTTTCCTTTTTTTCGCAAGCTTTGTATTCACTACTTTTTCTTGCTTCAAGAATCATTTTTATGATTTTTCAGATTATCAATAATATTTTTCCTTTTCCATTATTCTTTCAAGAGCCAACAATTTTAACATTCATAAACAACAAATTCAAAAATATGCACTGTTCAAGCATTCATTCAGAAAGACAAAAAGCATTGCCACCACATCAAAATAATTAAACTGTTTTAAAATTCGAAATTCACGTGCTTCTTTTTCTTTTTCAGAAAACATTTTTCATTTTAAGAAAGGTGATGGATTCATAGGACATTCATAGCTTTAAGTCATAGACACTAAGACACTAATGATCATGTAATAAGACACAAACATAAATAAAACATAAAGCATTGGGAACGAAAAACAGAAAGTAAAGAATAAGGAAATTAAAGAATGGGTCCACCTTAGTGATGGCGGCTTGTTCTTCCTCTTGAAGATCTTATAACGTGCTTTAGCTCCTCTATGTCTCTTCCTTGCCTTTGTTGCTTCTCTCTCATGGCCTTTTGGTCCTCTCTAATCTAATGGAGGATAGTGGAATGCTCTTGTTGAGGTCCATGAGTGGGCTCTCTTGTTTGCTCCATCTTTTTCTTAGTGATGGGCTTTTGATATGAATCTCTCCATCTCCCATGACTCGGAGGTGGAAGCTTTTGCCTTCCCTTTCCTCTTTCTAGAGTTTTCTCCGGCCTTAGGTGCCATAAATGGTTTTGAAAACACAAAAAGCAATGCTTTTTCCACACCAAACTTAGAAGGTTTGCTCGTCCTCGAGCGAAAGAAGAAAGAAGGGAGGAGAAGAAGAAGAAAATGGAGGAGATGGAGATGTGTGAGTGGTTAAGAGGTAATGGGGAAGAGTATTTAGGGAAGGGTGTTATGGGGAGGTATGAAGAAGCGAGAGAGAGGTGAGGTAGGTGGGGATCCTGTGGGGTCCACAGATCCTGAGGTGTCAAGGATTTGTCATCCCTGTACCATGTTGGTGTGTAAATGCCCCTTGCTTGCCAATCCTGGCATTAAACGCCAGGTTGCTGCCCATTTCTGGTGTTTAACGCCAGCTCTGTGCCCCTTTCTGGCGTTAAACACCCAGAATGGTGCCAGACTGGGCGTTTAACGCCCATTCTGCTACCCTTACTGGCGTTTAAACGCCAGTAAGCTTCTCCTCCAGGGTGTGCTATTTTTAATACTGTTTTTCATTCAATTTTTGCTTTTTTAGTTGTTTTTATGACTTCACATGATCATCAACCTACAGAAAACATAAAATAACAATAAAAAATAAATAGATATAATAAAATTGGGTTGCCTCCCAACAAGCGCTTCTTTATTGTCTTTAGCTGGACCTTGACTGAGTTTTATTCTAGTCTCAGTTTTGAGCATTCTTGCTCAAAATTGCTTTCAAGATAGTGTTTGATTCTCTGTCCATTAATAATGAACTTTTTGTCAGAATCAATATCCTGAAGCTCAACATATCCATATGGTGACACACTTGTAATCACATATGGTCCTCTCCACCGGGATTTTAATTTCCCGGGGAATAATCTAAGTCTAGAGTTAAACAGCAGAACCTTCTGTCTTGGCTCAAAAACTCTAGATGACAGTTTCATGTCATGCCACTTTTTTGCTTTTTCCTTATAAATTTTTGCATTTTCAAAAGCATTGAGTCCGAATTCCTCTAGCTCATTCAGCTGGAGCAATCTTTTCTCTCCTGCTAACTTAGCAACCAGGTTTAGGAATCTGGTTGCCCAGTAGGCCTTATGTTCCAGTTCCACGGGCAGATGACAGGCCTTGCCATACACAAGCTGGTATGGAGAGGTTCCTATAGGAGTCTTGAATGCTGTTCTATATGCCCACAGAGCATCATCCAAGCTTTTTGTCCAATCCTTTCTACGGGCAATTACAGTCCATTCCAGGATTCTTTTTAGTTCTCTATTAGAGACTTTAGCCTGTCCATTTGTCTATGGGTGATATGGAGTTGCTACTTTGTGGCTAATTCCATATCGGACCATAGCAGAGTATAGTTGTTTATTGCAGAAATGAGTGCCTCCGTCACTGATTAGTACTCTGGGGACGCCAAATCTGCTGAAGATATATTTTTGGAGGAATTTCAGTACGGTCTTAGTATCATTAGTGGGTGTGGCAATTGCTTCTACCCATTTAGATACATAGTCTACTGCCACCAGAATGTAAGTGTTTGAGTATGATGGTGGAAAGGGACCCATGAAGTCAATACCCCATACATCAAACAACTCAATCTCTAAGATCCCTTGTTGACGCATGGCATGACCATGAGGCAAGTTGCCAACTCTTTGGCAACTGTCACAGTTACGCACAAACTCTCGGGCATCTCTGTGGAGGGTAGGCCAGTAGAACCCACATTGGAGGACCTTAGTGGCTGTTTGCTCACCTCCAAAATGTCCTCCATATTGTGATCCATGGCAATGCCATAGGATTTTCTGTGCCTCTTCTCTGGGCACGCATCTGCGGATCATTCCGTCTGCACATCTCTTAAAGAGATATGGTTCATCCCATAAGTAGTACTTTGCATCAAAAATTAGTTTTTTCGTTTGCTGCCTGCTGTACTCCTTGGGTATGAACCTCACAGCTTTATAATTTGCAATGTCTGCAAACCATGGTGCTTCCTGAATGGCGAAGAGTTGCTCATCCGGAAAGGTCTCAGAGATCTCAGTAGGAAGGAGGGACGCCCCTGCTACTGGTTCTATTTGGGACAGGTGATCAGCTACCTGGTTCTCTATCCCTTTTCTGTCTCTTATTTCTATATCAAACTCTTGCAGAAGCAACACCCATCTTATGAGCCTGGGTTTTGAATCCTGCTTTGTGAGTAGATATTTAAGAGCAGCATGGTGAGTATACACAATCACTTTTGAACCTACTAGATAGGATTTAAACTTGTCAATGGCATAAACCACTGCAAGCAACTCTTTTTCTGTGGTTGTGTAATTCTTCTGTGCATCATTTAAAATACGGCTAGCATAGTAAATGACGTGCAGAAGCTTGTTATGCCTTTGTCCCAACACTGCACCAATGGCATGTTCACTGGCATAACACATTAGTTCGAATGGTAATGTCCAGTCTGGTGCAGAGATGACTGGTGCTGTGACCAGCTTAGCTTTCAGAGTTTCAAACGCCTGCAGACACTCTGTGTCAAACACAAATGGCGTGTCAACAGCTAGCAGATTGCTTAGAGGTTTTGCAATTTTCCAAAAATCCTTTATAAACCTCCTATAGAATTCTTCATGCCCCAGAAAGCTTCTGATTGCCTTAACATTGGCAGGTGGTGGTAATTTTTCAATTACTTCCACTTTAGCTTGATCCACCTCTATTCCCTTGTTTGAAATTTTATGCCCAAGGACAATTCCTTCAGTCACCATAAAGTGACATTTTTCCCAGTTTAAAACTAGGTTGGTTTCTTGGCATCTTTTCAGAACAAGTGCTAAATGGTCAAGACAGGAGCTGAATGAGTCTCCAAATACTGAAAAGTCATCCATGAAGACTTCCAAAAATTTCTCTACCATATCAGAGAAGATAGATAGCATGCACCTCTGAAAGGTTGCAGGTGCATTGCATAGACCAAAGGGCATCCTTCTATAGGCAAATACTCCAGAAGGACATGTGAAAGCTGTTTTCTCTTGGTCCTGAGGGTTGATGACAAGTCATCTTAGCCTAGTTTTACTAGTCTTTTTCCTTTGTTTTCATTTAGTTTTATGCACTTTCTTAAGCCATAAGTAAGTCATTTGGGTTGAATTTCATGTTTCCTTTGATTCAATCAACCATGGATAAATTGATGCATTTTCATGAGTTTTTGTACCATAATTGCTCATATGACAAGAAGAAGAATAACTCTCATGATTATGGCATAGCTTTGATACAATTGTTGATTGATGATAGGTGGAATAAAGCTTGGAAGAAGGTTGTAAGAATGGGCTTGAAAAGAGAGATCAACGTTTGGGCTAACGTTTGCCTCAAACGTTAACTCAAACGTGAGAAGTAGATGAAGAACACCCTGGATGTCGCCAACGTTTGCGCCAATGTTTGCCTCAAACGTTGAGGCAAATGTTGGCCGAAGAAGAAACAAGGGAAGGAGCCAACGTTGCCTCAAACGTGAGGTCAAACGTTGGCGCCAAAAAGAAGAGAAATAGCACTCCTGGGCATAGCAACGTTTGAGCCAACGTTTGCCTCAAATGTGAGGTCAAACGTTGGCTAGATTTTGGCAAGAAAGAGCATGGCAAAGCACCCCTGATTGATGGTTTAGATGAGCCACGTTTGCACCAACGTTTGCCTTAAACGTTGGGCCAAACGTTGGCCAAAAAGGGAGCCTGGGAAGACCCACGTTTGAGCTCACGTTTGACCTCAAACGTTGGCTCAAACATGGATGATAGCAAATGGGCTATCTGCATAATGCCTCACACAAGGGACGTTTGAGTCAACGTTTGCCTCAAACGTTGACTCAAACGTGAATGGTTCATGGCCCGGTTCACAAATGGATTTCTTCCCAACACCAAGAGCAATCAACGGAGGCTATTATCAACCCAATTCCATCAAGACTAAAGGCCCAATTCAAGGCTTAATGATCATTTGAAGAAAGTGTATAAATAGCTTAGGATTTGAAGTTTTAAGAGAGCTTTTCTTTTTAGAGTTTTTCTTTAAGAATTTTCATAGTATTCACAGTAGAGAGCTTTTGGGTTTTGAGCTGTTTGGAGATTCTGAGTCTTGGGGAAGGAGAATTGAATTCTCTTCCTCTTAGTTTTCTTGTTTTTTGATTTCATCTACACTTGTCTTGAGTCTTGGTTGTTGAAGAATTGAGGAAATTCTGTCTCAATCTCACCTTGAGATCTCTCTGTTTTTCTTACTGCAGCTTCTGGAAAATTGAACTTGGATTTACATTTCTACATTGCTCTCTTCTTTAATTTGGCATTTGCTCTCTAAATTTGGATCTAAGAAGGCATTGAGATCTAGACTTAGTTATCTAGTCTCTTGGGTCCTGAGATCTATTAGTTTCCATTTTAATTTCCTTGTTTAATTACTACACCAAGTTTATTTTCCTTTTAGTTTTGAGATCCGGTTCAACTAATTACATCAACTACTCTTCATTCTGTTAAGTTTTGCTTTTCCCTGTTTAATTTCTGCAGATCCAATTCCCATTCCCCTTTTATTTTTCAAGTCATTTATATTTCTTGCACTTTAAGTTTCTGCAATTTACATTACTTGCACTTTAAGATTCAGCTCTTTTTCTTTTTGTTCCCTTTAATTTCTTGCAAATCACCCACTCCCCTTTATATTCTATGCAATTTAATTCCTGTCAACACAATTTCACACAATCAACACTTGTTTGCTTGACTAATTCAACCACTAAACCAAAGTTGCTCAATCCTTCAATCCTTGTGGGATCGACCTCACTCCCGTGAGTTTTATTACTTGATGCGACCCGGTACACTTGCCGGTGAGTTTTGTGTCGGATCGTTTTCCGCACATCAAGGGTCTACTGCAATTTGGTTGTAACCTGAATAGCCATCCAAAAAGCAGTAATAGTCATGACCTGCTAGTCTCTCTAGCATCTAGTCCATGAATGGTAAAGGAAAATGATCCTTTTGTGTGGCTGTATTAAGCCTTCTGTAGTCGATACACATACGCCACCCTGTAACTGTTCTTGTAGGAACCAGTTCATTCATTTCATTATGAACCACTGTCATGCCTCCCTTCTTGGGGACAACGTGGACAGGGCTCACCCAGGGGCTATCAGAAATAGGATAAATAATCCCAGCCTCTAGTAACTTAGTGACCTCTTTTTGCACCACCTCCTTCATGGCTGGATTTAGCCGCTTCTGTGGTTGAACCACTGGCTTAGCATTATCCTCCAATAGGATCTTGTGCATGCATCTTGCTGGGCTAATGCCTTTAAGATCACTTATGGACCACCCAAGAGCTGTCTTGTGTGTCCTTAGCACTTGAATTAGTGCTTTTTCTTCCTGTGGATTTAAAGCAGAGCTTATGATCACTGGAAAAGTGTTACCTTCTCCCAGAAATGCATATTTCAGGGATGGTGGTAGTGGTTTGAGCTCGGATTTAGGAGGCTTATCCTCTTCTTGAGGAATTTTCAGAGGTTCTTTTATTTCTTATAATTCCTCCAGATCAGGCTGAACATCTTTAAAGATGTCCTCTAGCTCTGATTTGAGACTTTCAGTCATATATTGATCTCTTCCACCAAAGAGTCAATAATATCAGTGCTCATGCAGTCATTTGATGTGTCTGGATGTTGCATAGCTTTGACAACGTTTAACTTGAACTCATCCTCATTGACTCTCAGGGTTACTTCCCCTTTTTGTACATCAATAAGAGTTCATCCAGTTGCTAGGAAAGGTCTTCCTAGAATGAGAGTTGCACTCTTGTGCTCCTCCATTTCCAGCACTACAAAGTCAGTGGGAAAGGCAAATGGCCCAACCTTGACAATCATGTCCTCAATTATGCCTGATGGATATTTAATGGAGCCATCAGCATGTTGAAGACATATCCAGGTTGGTTTGACTTCTTCAGTCAAGCCAAGCTTTCTAATAGTGGATGCAGGTATTAGGTTGATACTTGCTCCAAGGTCACATAGAGCTGTCTTGGTACAAGCACCCTCTAATGTACATGGAATCATAAAGCTTCCTGGATCTTGAAGCTTCCCTAGTAAGCTTTTCAGAATGACTGAACTGCATTCTTCAGTGAGAAACACCTTTTCAATTTCTCTCCAATCCTTCTTATGACTTAAGATCTCTTTCATGAACTTAGCATAAGAGGGTATTTGCTCAAGTGCCTCTGCAAATGGGATCTTTATCTCAAGAGTCCTGAGATAGTCTGCAAAGCAGGCAAATTGTTTATCCTGCTCTGCTTGGCGGAGTTTCTGAGGATAAGGCATCTTGGCTTTATATTCTTCAACCTTAGTTGCTGCAGGTTTATTCCCTACAGAGGTGGTTGGAGAAGTCTTCTTAGAGGGGTTACTATCAGCACTTGTAGGTGTCTGATCCCTCATTGGTGTTTGAACGCCAGGGTTGGGTGCTGGATGGGCGTTTAACGCCAGCTTCCCACCCTTTTCTAGCGTTTGAACACCAGAACTGGGCAAGGAATGGGCGTTCAATGCCAACTTTTCTCCCTTTTCTTGCGTTTGAATGCCAGAATTATTTCTCTATGGGCTCTTGCTATCCTCAGAGGGATTTTGGGCAAGAGTTTGGTTATCCTCTGTCAGTTGTTCCTTTCTTGCCTTTCTGCTACTTTGAGCTGAATTATTCAATGTCTTCCCGCTCCTTAGTTGAACAGCTTGGCATTCTTCTGTTATCTGTTTAGATAGCTGCTGTCTTGTCTGATTTAATTGTGCTTCTATATTCTTGTTAGCATTTTTAGTGTCTTGGAGTATCTCTTTAAATTCTACTAATTGTTTTGTCATAAGGAGTAATTGCTGATTAAGTTCAACAATCTGTTCTTGAGGATTAGGATCAATAGTTACTGCCCTAGCCTCTTCTTTTATGGAGGACTCACTGCTTGAGTATAGATGTTGATTTCTAGCAACCGTATCTATGAGCTCTTGAGCCTCTTCAATCGTCTTTCTCATGTGTATAGATCCACCAGCTGAGTGGTCTAGAGACATCTGGGCTCTCTCTGTAAGCCCATAGTAAAAGATGTCTAACTGTACCCACTCTGAAAACATTTCAGAGGGGCATTTCCTTAGCATCCCTCTGTACTTTTCCCAGGCATTATAAAGGGATTCATGATCCTCTTGTTTAAAGCTTTGGATGTCCAGCCTCAGGTGTGTCATCCTTTTTGGAGGATAAAATTAATTCAGGAATTTGTCTGATAACTGTCTCCATGTTTTTATGCTTGCTGTGGGTTGGTTATTTAACCACCTCTTAGCTCGATCTTTTACAACAAATGGAAACAGTAATAATCGGTAGACATCGTGATCCACTTCTTTATCACGTACTATGTCAGCAATTTGTAAGAACTGTGCCAGAAACTCAGTAGGTTCTTCCTGTGGAAGACCGGAATACTGGCAATTTTGCTGCACCATGATAATAAGCTGAGGATTTAGCTCAAAACTGCTTGCTTTGATGGGAGGTATACAGATGCTACTCCCATATGCAGCTGTAATGGGGTTAGTATATGACCCCAGAGTCCTTCTTGACTGTTCATTTCCACCTATGTCCATGATGGAGAAAAGGGGATTGATATGAATTGCAATTAAATTATATTTTTAAAATTTTCTTATTTTGATTTAATTAAAAGTAACCGAATAAAATAAAACAAAATAAATGGAAGATAAAATAAAAGTTTCGAAAATTAGAAGAAAATGAAATAAAAGCAAATCGAAAACTAAATTAATTAATTGATTAAAAAGATTTTGGAAAAAGAATGCTTAGTTAATTTCAAAATATGAAAGAGAAAAGTAGTTAGGTGATTTTTTTGAAAAAGATTTTGAAATTAGCAATCAAAAAGATATGATTGAAAATTATTTTGAAAAAGATATGATTGAGAAGATATGATTGTAATTTATAAAAAAAAATATATGATTGAAAAGATATGATTGAAGAAATTAAAAAGATTTGATTTTTGAAAAATATTTGAAAAGATCAATTTTTGAAATTAGAATTTTGACTTGACTAAAAAAAGATATGATTTTGAAAATCTTTGACTAATTTAATGCAAAATTTCGAAATTTTTGAGTAAAATAAGGAAAAGATATTTTTTTAATTTTTGAATTTTAATGAGGAAAGAGAAAAACAACAAAATGACACCAAACTTAGAAATTTTAGATCAAAACAAAGAGAACAAACAAGAAAACTTTGAATGTTAAGATGAACACCAAGAACACTTTGAAGATCAAGATGAACACCAAGAACAAATTTTTGAAAAATTTCTAAGTAAAAAAAAGCACAAGGAACACCAAACTTAAAATTTTTAGAAAATCAAACACAAATTTTCAAAAATTTAAATGAAAACACAAAGAAGACACCAAACTTAGAATTTTTAAAGATCAAGAAAGAACTAAGAACATGCAAATTCGAAAAAATTGAAAGAAAATAAAAGCATGCAATTGACACCAAACTTAAAATATGAAACTAAACTCAAATAAAAGGCTCAAATTTAGTGACTCTAAACCAACAAAAATAAATTATTCCTAATCTAAGCAACAAGATAAACCGTCAGTTGTCCAAACTCGAATAATCCCCGGCAACGGCGCTAAAAACTTGGTGTACGAAATTACAATCACACTTATGTAATTCCGCACAACTAACCAGCAAGTGCACTGGGTCGTCCAAGTAATACCTTACGTGAGTAAGGGTCGATCCCACGGAGATTGTCGGCTTGAAGCAAGCTATGGTTATCTTGTAACTCTTAGTCAGGATATCAATAATTCTCAGATTTAATTATAAAAAGTAAAAGAACATGAAATAAATACTTGTTATGCAGTAATGGAGAACAGGTTGAGGTTTTGGAGATGTTTTGTCATCTGAATCTCTGCTTTCCTACTGTCTTCTTCTTCACGCACGCAAGGCTCCTTCCATGGCAAGCTGTATGTTGGTGGATCACCGTTGTCAATGGCTACCATCCGTCCTCTCAGTGAAAATGGTCCAAATGCACTGTCACCGCACGGCTAATCATCTGTCGGTTCTCACTCATGCTAGAATAGGATCCATTGATCCTTTTGCGTCTATCACTACGCCCCGCACTTATGAGTTTGAAGCTTGTCATAATCATCCTATGCCAGATCGTACTCAGAATACCACAGACAAGGTTTAGACGTTCTGAATCTCAAGAATGCTGCCAATTGATTCTAGCTTATACCACGAAGACTCTGATCTGAACCAGGAGGCTAAGAGATACGCACTCAATCTAAGGTAGAACAGAGGTGGTTGTCAGGCACACGTTCATAGGTTGAGAATGACGATGAGTGTCACGGATCATCACATTCATCAAGTTGAAGTACGAATGAATATCTTAGAATAGAAGCAAGCATGATTGAATGAAAAACAGTAGTAATTGCATTAATTCATCAAAACACAGCAGAGCTCCTCACCCCTAACCATGGGGTTTAGAGACTCATGTCGTAGAAGATACAATATGAAACCTGTAGAGTGTCATGAGGTACAAGATGAATCACTAAAAGTAGTTTTTATAATAAAGTAGTGACCTAGGGTTACAGAAAATGAGTACGCTAGAATAGTTAGTGTAGAAATCCACTTCCGAGGCCCACTTGGTGTGTGCTTGGGCTGAGCATTGAAGCTTTCACATGTAGAGACTTTTGTTGGAGTTAAACGCCAGCTTTTGTGCCAGTTTGGGCGTTTAACTCCAGCTTTTATGCCAGTTCTGGCGTTTTGACGCCAGAATTTCTATGCTGACTTGAAATGCCAGTTTGGGCCATCAAATCTTGAGAAAAATATGGATTATTATACATTGCTCGAAAGCCCAGGATGTCTACTTTCAAACGCAATTGAGAGCGCGCCAATTGGGCTTCTGTAGCTCCAGAAAATCCACTTCGAATGCAGGGAGGTCAGAATCCAACAGCATCTGCAGTCCTTTTTCAGCCTCTGAATCAGATTTTTGCTCAGGTCCCTCAATTTCAGCCAGAAAATATCTGAAATCACAGAAAAAAACACAAACTCATAGTAAAGTCCAGAAATGTGATTTTTATTTAAAAACTAATAAAAATATAATAAAAACTAACTAAAATATACTAAAAACATACTAAAAATAATGCCAAAAAGCGTATAAATTATCCGCTCATCAATAGGCATATGATGGAGGTCCATCATATCTATCATCTTGGTATGCACCTCAGAATGGTTTTTGACCATAGTAATTTGGTGGGTGATGGTCGTCACGAAGGGGTCCACCGTACCTATTGTCTTGACATGCATTATGGAATGGTCGTGGTTCATGGTATCTTGAAGGGTGTTGTTGTCTAAAGGGTTGATCAGATCCTCGTGGCTCCTTCCATCTCTGATTGTTTTAACCTTGATGCATGTTCCTGTTATAATTTTCATTCCTTTCAACAGCATTGGAACCAAACTCAAAGCGACAGGGGTGAGAATTCATAGTAAATAATAAAAATAAAAAAAATCAAATAAACAAGCAAAATACAATTTTTACAATAACCAATAATAAGGCACATGTTTGCAAATCCCTGGTAAAGGCGCCATAATAAATTCGCGTTGTAAGTATAGCTTCTAGACTGACAAGAATTCCTTTCTTACAAAAGTTTGGTTGTCACTTAAGCAAACCCAATAAAAATAAATAACCGAAGTATTCAAACCTCGGGTCGTCTTCTCAAGGAATTGCAGGGAGGTATGATTTATTATTGGTTATGTAAAACAGTATATTTTTGGGTTTTTGGAAATAAGGGGCAAGTAATTTAAATGACAAGGAAAGTAAATTGATAATAATAAAAATCTCTTGGCAAGGTATAAGAAATTTAGGTCATATCCTAGTTATCCTTATCAGGTGTGAAGAGAATTGGATTCTGCTCCCACTTTTAATTAACCCTTGCTGAACAAAGGAAAGTCAAGTGGACAAATTAATTTGATCCTCAGGTCCTAGTGAACTCCTATGGAAAGACTAGAGTTATTGGAGTACAAATTAACCAGCAAAGAATTTAATTTCAATCAACAGCTGAGTTTGATAACTCAAGTGTTATAAATTACTTAACTAAATCCAAAAGGGAAAAATATCTTAAATTGAATTAAAAGCATTCGCAAATAGAATAAAACAATCATAAACTGAAATACCTCAAATTGCATTAAACAGAATATTCAAATCTCAACATGAAAAATTTATAAGCCAAATTATGAACATTAACAAGTAAAAGCATTGGAATAAATAAAAGTAGAAAATAAATTAAGGAAACATTAAACCTGTGATTGAAGAGAAATAATCCTAAACTTGAGAGAAATCCTAATCCTAATCCTAAGAGAGAGGAGAGAACCTCTCTCTCTAAAACTACATCTAATCCTAAAATTGTGAATATTGTATCTATTACTCAGTTGTTCTACCTATATCCTTTGATTCCTCCATTCCCTGGCTTATATTCTGTGTTTCTGGTTTGGATTTGGGCCGAAAAAAAGGGTTCAGAGATCGCTGGGGGCGTTTTCTGCAGATTCCTGTACGTGGCGTCTGTCACGCATTCGCATGGGTCACGCGTTCGCGTCTCTGCCTTTTCTTCAAAACTCCATTTTTGTGTTTTTCTTCCATTTTTGTATGTTTCTTTTTTTCTCCTTTAAGCCATTCCTGCCCTATGAGATTTGAAAATACTTAACACACAAATTACAACATCGAATGGTAATATAGGATAATTAAAATTAATATTTTTAAGGC
Source organism: Arachis ipaensis (assembly GCF_059453495.1). Lineage (NCBI taxonomy): Eukaryota > Viridiplantae > Streptophyta > Magnoliopsida > Fabales > Fabaceae > Arachis > Arachis ipaensis. Next base: position 77,267,477 of record NC_142442.1, on the reverse strand, counting down.
ATAGGAAACATGTTTTTCGCATATATCATAAAATAAGGAAGGAAAAGTAAAACCATGCAATTTACATGAATAAGTGGGTGAAGGATTGAATAAATCACTTAAATTGAGCACAAAATACATCATAAAATATGGGTTTATCAACCTCCCCACACTTAAATAATAGCATATCCTCATGCTAAATCCAAGAGAAAGGTAAAATTAGAATCGTGGAATCTCATGTAATGCAATCTATTCTAAATGCAAACTACCTACATGTATCATGCAATTTTAATTATCATCCACCTATATATATATATATATATAAAGCTTACATGTGGCTAATTTGTTTCATATTTTCAAGGAATCATATATGCATAGCCAAACCTAGATCATGTTAAAGCACTTTCACAATTGAGTTAGGTAAAAATATTTCACAAACTTGCAAGACAATTAACAATTAAGTAGAGATATATGGTAATGAGCTATTGAACCCTCACGGGATTTGTGTTTACTCTCTAGTCACTCAGTGTTTGGGGTTAATCACTCTATTCTTTTCTATTCCTGCTTTCTAAAACTTTGTTCTTCATCTAACCAATCAACAAATATTGAATACAGACATACAAAAATCATGAGGTCTTTTAAAGGTTGTAACGGGGCCAAGGTAAAGGTAGGGGTATATATATAAGGCTAAGTGAGCTATAAGTTGAATCCTTAATTAGTCTAAGGTCTCACCTAACATATACATATTCTATAATTTATAACTTTCTTGGGGTTTCTAATTTTTCACTTTCTTAATACATACTCATATACCAATTTCAATTTTTTTATTCTTATCTCATGTGCATTGATTTCTTCACTAAACTTATTATTGGGATAATTTTGTCCCCTTATTTATCTATTTATATTATAAAAAAGGATTTTTTTTTAGAAATATAAACATAACATTTTCGATGCACATGGTATTTTTATTTATTTTGGTTTCATATGAGTATGCTCCCAAAATCCTGATTATTTTATTACTTTACTCCTTTCCTATCAACCCATGTTCCCATGTTTCCCCACACTTAGTGGATATACAATCTCTATCTTAAGCTAACCAAGGATTCAGCTTGGGATTTTTAATTTATTTTTCTACTTAAGGCTAGTAATGTGGTTATAGAACAAGGGGGGATTAAAGGCTCAAGGGGGCTAACAAGGGTGATGTAAAAGGTAAGCTTATTTGGGATAAATGAGGAAAAAATTTAAATGATGGCCTCAATCATCTCTTGGTATGTATCTATATTCTATATTGGACATATAGATTAAAACAAAGTAAAGATTACAAGCATAGAAAAGAAGTGCGAAACACACAGGAATGAAATTTATGGTTGAATGTAACCATACAATTAGGCTCAAAAACTCACAGGCTATGTGTTCTTTGGCTCAAAAACCATATATCAGTTATTTATGTCATGCAAGTAGAAATCAAAGGTTCCCATTATTCTCAATGTGAATTTTAGGGTGGCTCTTAAAATCTTAGTATTCTTCCTTGAAAAATATTGTGTAAATTAACCAATCATTTATTGCTATATATATACAGTGTGTGGATTGTTGTGATTCTGTTATACTAAAGTCTTTAGTTTACTCTTTTTATTTCCAATTAATCTAAGTTATCGTATGCTAAAAAGGGTAAACTAACTAATTAATCTATATATTCTATATCACAACTTAATAAGCTAAAATTGCAACTAGACTAAACTAAATATCTAGGATATATATAAACTAAAGTGCAAAATATAGAAATAAAGTGAAAATACAGCAAAATGTGCAAGTACTGAAAGATAAATAAGATAAGGTAAAATAAAAATAAAAATAAAAATACAGAAAAATAAGCAAAATAGGATAAAAAGAGAGTCTGAAAAATGGTTCACCAAAATAAAGTACGCCAGAGATGGCGACCTTCCCACACTTAAATAATAGCATCGTCCTCGATGCTCAGTCAAGCTGGGTGTGAGAAGTATCATCTCCAGAAGGGTGTGCAGTAGGTGTCTCTGTGGTGAGCTGGGGATCTGTAGTCTGGATAAGTGTCAGAGGAGCTGCCTGCTGAAGCGAAGGCTCTGACTGTAGAGGGATCTCCAGATCTGCGGCCTGAATCTGGTTGGGCTCCTCATGGTGTGGTGCAGCCTGCTCAGGTTTCCCTACTCATCTTGGGCATATGCCTCCTCCTCATGATCATCTGCCTCCGCATCAGATGGCTCAGAAGCGGTGTCAGGCTCGGAGGGGATGTCGCTACCGGATCAGATCATCAACTTTAGGTGCTCATAGCGTCGCTTGTGGCGACGCTCCATACAATCCAGGCGTGCGAAGAGTCGGTGCACGAGATGATAGATAGGCTCTGAGGCAGGTGGAGGTGTAGTGGATGGGGTTGGTGCAGCAGTGGATACAGAAGAGGCAGCTGAAGATGTGTCTGCCTCACCCGAGGCAGTGAGAAAAAGAGGTCTGTACCCTAATGCCAGAAACTTCCTGCTGTGAGGAATGATCTTCTTGTAGTCTGCAGCAGTTGGCTTCTCATCAGCAAGCTCCCAAGGCACGTCAGCTCGGCGGCCTAGCTGGGTGATCAGATAAGGGAAAGGGAGAGTGCCTTTGACATGGACCTTGGCCATATAATACCTAATGAAATGTGGAAGTTACAGGTCCTTACCCTCGATCACACACGAGATGAGGGTGATCATAGCAGCGGGCACCTATGTCTCATGAGTGCTCGGCATCACGTAGTTACTCAAGATCTGCTACCAAAGCTGAGCCTCATCATTCAAATATATCAGCTTGATTCCCTTAGGCATCACTGTATTCTTTCCCATGACCCATGGGGCAGTAGGATCAAGGGCTATTCTCTACTTGACTGCATCCCAGTCAAATCTCATGTATTGCATATCCTCTTCAGCCTTTTGGTAACCGTCAGGCTGATCTGACTTAGGCTGAAGCCAGAGGATATCCTCAATAGCTTCCTCAATGACTAAAATATGTTTCCCTCTGAGGTGCACTGCATCCAGGGAAGTCTTGAAATAGTTACAGTAAAATTCTCTGACCCAGGATGCATTGACCTCTGTCAAGTTCCTTTCCATGAAGAACCAGCCTCTTTGTTTTATCTGTTCGGAAGTGTACTGGGTGAGTTCTTCTAGAATTTTAAGAGTTCTCTCCAGGTAGAGGTTCCTGGCATTGGAAAACACTGGATACTTTAGCTCACAGTATCTGTTTGCAAATTTTACTTGATCTGTGGCAGTGAGGAGCTGGTCGGCCTTTTCCTGCGGGGTAAAGTTCTTTTCCCGTCGGGAATCGTCGTGGAGGATATCGAGGATAGAGGTAGAAGATTCTCCTCTTTTCTGTTTGCCTGTAGTTGCCTTGCCTTTTCCCTTACTTTTGGGATCAGACATCCTGAAAAGCAGAAGTAGCAGGATATAATTGAAGAACTAAAGTAGAAAAACAAGTAAGCAAGTAGGTTTTGTCAATGTAAGCATAAAGTCAAAAGAGCAATTGAAGCATGAAATGAGGTAAATATATGTACATTTTGGATTGAATTCGAGTTAAAAGTCTGAGAGTAAAAATCACAATCCAAAATATAATAGAAGTGGAATTCAAGTTAATTAGGAAAAATAGTAATCATGCCTTGAGTTAGGAAGTTAGAGTAGTTAGAACCAAAAAGAGAAGTTAGAAAGCTAAACTGGTTAGGAGTTAAAAAGGAAGTCAAAGTGAGTGGCATGAGAATGGTTCTCCTAGTTACCAAGAAATTCACAAACTTGAAGAATAATCTACTCATATTCAAGCAAGGATTGCAGTTTATTGATGATAATTCCTATAGATAAAGTAAGTGTAAAATGAGAATGAAATCATCAATAAGCAATTTATTACTCAGGGAACCAAAAGGAATAAGAATGCTAGCCCGTGCATTCATGAATTGGTGTAGTTGTAGCCAAGTAATGCAAAATACTGAATTTCCAAACCAATACATGAATGTGGGTAGATTAAACCATAAATTTACAGAAAATTGGGCAGCATTCCGGTTAAAACTGGATGTTCCCGGGTAGTAAATAGCAGGAAAAATCAGTTCATATGAAATTAAATAGTGCTGAAAAGATTAACAAATAGCAAGATCATTAAAGAACAGTTCAACAGCAGCATCAAATATGAAGAGCAACATATGAACAGAATCATCATAGCATATTCAGAATTACGAATCAGATAAAAGCAGGTAGCAGGAACGGTGCAATTATTAGGCCTAAATCCACTAACCACATCCTAGCTACCTAACCACCTAAAATCCACTACAATCATGCATCTCTAACTATCCTATTTCAAATAAAAACTGTAAAATATGCAACTAACTGACTAATTGGAAAACGAAATCGGTGTTTGGCGGAACTTGGTGTGTAGAAACAGAAATAAGGCTCAGAGAGATGGTGGCGGTATGGTGGTGACACAGCAGCGATGGGTGGCAGAGCGGCGGCGGTCCGTGGTGGAGGCAGAGGCGGTTTGGTGGTTGTGGGTAGTTAAGGGTTAAGGAGAAGAGAGAAGGGAATAGGGTGAGGGTTGAGGTGGTTGGGGGGTGGCACGGTGGTGGCGGCTCGGTGTTGGGGTGGCGGCAGTGGGTTTGTGGAGGGAGGAGGAAAGGGGAAGAGGGGAAGGGGAGGTAGGAGAAGAGAGAAAAGAAGAAGAAGGGGGTGCGGTGGTGGCGGCTCGGCGGGTGTGGTTCGGTGCGGCGATCGGAGCTGGGCGGCTGGGGCGATGGTGGTTGCAGAGGGGGAAGGAGGTGCAGAGGAGGAGGGAAAGGGATGAATGGGTGACGCGAGGGGTTAGGGTTTCGCGTGAATGGGGGGTTAGTATTTTTGAATCCATGCGAACGCGTGGAGCACGCGATCGCGTGAAATAGGTAAAAGGTAAGGGACGCGTACGCGTGAAGCACGCGATCGCGTCGGTAAAAATTGTGCTAAACGCACAGTTCCAACGTCGTTTTGGCGCAACTCTCTGTTTCCAAAAGGTCCATAAAATCCACGCGACGCGTACGCGTTGTTCACGCTTTCGCGTGGGATGTGTGTAGTGCGAGTGACACGTTCGCGTCAGGGACGCGAACGCGTGGGCCAATTTGTGCTAAAGGCACACCAGCCGCACGATTCCAGCCCAACTTTCTGGGCGTTAGATCTTTACGCCGATTTCCAGTCGACGCCTATGCATGGGCTGCGCGCTCGCGTGGGGTGATTTTTTTTTATGCAATTATGCAGTATGCAATATGCAATGCTAATGTGGATGCTATGAAAAATTACAGGTTCAATGAAAATAAAATAAAATAAAAATAAATGAAACGAAATAAAATAAAAAAAGGAACGATCATACCGTGGTGGGTTGTCTCCCACATAGCACTTTTAGTTAAAGTTCTTAAGTTAGACATTTGAGGAGTCCTTTGTTATGGTGGCTTGTGCTTGAATTCATCCAAAAATCTCCACCAGTGTTTGGAATTCCAACAGCCTCCGAGGTCCCTGGTGTGCAGAAATTATGATTACACTTTAATTATGTAAAATTCATTGCTCTTTCTTTCCCTGGTAATGGCGCCAAACACATGATGCCAATACCATGGTTCACAACTTCGCACAACTAACCAGAGAGTGCACTGGGTCGTCCAAGTAATACCTTACGTGAGTAAGGGTTGAATCCCACGGAGATTGTTGGTATGAAGCAAGCTATGGTCACCATGTAAATCTCAGTCAGGTGGATATAAAATAATAATGGGTTTTCGAAAATAAATAATAGAATAGGGATAGAGTTACTTATGTAAATCATTGGTAGGAATTTCAGATAAGCGAATGGAGACGCTTTTCGTTCCTCTGAACCTCTGCTTTCCTGCTATCTTCATCCAATCAATCTTACTCCTTTCCATGGCTGGCTTTATGTGATACATCACCATTGTCAATGGCTACTTTCGGTCTTCTCTCGGGAAAATGATCCAAATGCCCTGTCACGGCACGGCTAATCGTCTGGAGGCATCACCCTTGTCAATGGCTTCATCTTATCCTCTCAGTGAAAATGGTCAAGGCACGGCTATTCATCTGTCGGTTCTCGATCATGCTGGAATAGGATTTACTATCCTTTTGCGTCTGTCACTACGCCCAGCAATCGCGAGTTTGGAGCTCGTCACAGTCATTCAATCATTGAATCCTACTCGGAATACCACAGACAAGGTTTAGACCTTCCGAATTCTCTTGAATGCCGCCATCATTCTAGCTTACACCACGAAGATTCCGATTAGGAGATCTAAGAGATACTCATTCAGTCGAAGGTAGAACGGGAGTGGTTGTCAGGCACGCGTTCATAGGGAATGATGATGATTGTCACGTTCATCACATTCAGGTTGAAGTGCGAATGAATATCTTAGAAGCGAAATAAGATGAGTTGAATAGAAAACAGTAGTACTTTGCATTAATCTTTGAGGAACAGCAGAGCTCTACACCTTTATCTATGGAGTGTAGAAACTCTACCGTTGAAAATACATAAGTGAAAGGTCCAGGCATGGCCAAGATGGCCAGCCCCCTAAAACGTGATCAATAGTCTCCTAAGATGAACAATGGATTAAAACTGAGACCAAAGATGTCTAATACATTAGTAAAAGGTCCTATTTATAATAAACTAGCTACTAGGGTTTACAGAAGTAAGTAATTGATGCATAAATCCACTTCCGGGGCCCACTTGGTGTGTACTTGGGCTGAGCTTGAGTGTTGCACGTGTAGAGGTCCTTCTTGGAGTTGAACGCCAGCATTTGTGCCAGTTTGGGCGTTTAACTCTGGTTTTGGCTCCTTTTCTGGCGCTGGATGCCAGATTTGGGCAGAAAGCTGGCGTTGAACGCCAGTTTACGTCATCTATTCTTGGCCAAAGTATAGACTATTATACTGTTGGAAAGCCCTCGATGTCTACTTTCCAACACAATTGGAAGCGCGCCATTTCGAGTTCTGTAGCTCCAGAAACTCCACTTTTAGTGCAGGGAGGTCAGAATCCAACAGCATCAGCAGTCCTTCTTCAACCTCTGAATCTGATTTCTGCTCAAGTCCCTCAATTTCAGCCAGAAAATACCTGAAATCACAAAAAATCACACAAACTCATAGTAAAGTCCAGAAATGTGAATTTAACATAAAAACTAATGAAAACATCCCTAAAAGTAACTAGATCCTACTAAAAACATACTAAAAACAATGCCAAAAAGCGTATAAATTATCCGCTCATCACAACACCAAACTTAAATTGTTGCTTGTCCCCAAGCAACTGAAAATCAAATAGGATAAAAAGAAGAGAATATACTATAAATTCCAAACTATCAATGAAACATAGCTCCAATCAAATGAGCGGGACTTATAGCTTTTTGCCTCTTGAATAGTTTTGGCATCTCACTCTATCCATTGAGGTTCAGAATGATTGGCATCTATAGGAACTCAGAGTTCAGATAGTGTTATTGATTCTCCTAGTTCAGTATGATGATTCTTGAACACAGCTTCTTTATAAGTCTTGGCCGTGGCCCTAAGCACTTTGTTTTCCAGTATTACCACCGGATACATAAATGCCACAGACACATAATTTGGGTGAACCTTTTCAGATTGTGACTCAGATTTGCTAAAGTCCCCAATTAGAGGTGTCCAGGGTTCTTAAGCACACTCTTTTTTTGCTTTGGACCTTGACTTTAACCGCTCAGTCTCAAGTTTTCACTTGACACCTACACGCCACAAGCACATGGTTAGGGACAGCTTGGTTTAGCCGCTTGGACCAGGATTTTATTCCTTTAGGCCCTCATATCCACTGATGCTCAAAGCCTTGGGATCCTTTTTATTTGCCCTTGCCTTTTGGTTTTAAGGGTTATTGGCTTTTTGCTCTTGCCTCTTGGTTTTAAGAGCTTTTGGCTTTTTCTGCTTGCTTTTTCTTTCTATTTTTTTTTTCTATTTTTTTTCGCCTATTTTTTTTCTGCAAGCTTTGTTCTTTGCTTCTTTTTCTTACTTCAAGAATCATTTTTATGATTTTTCAGATTATCAAATAACATGTCTCCTAGTCATCATTCTTTCAAGAGCCAACATATTTAACATTCTTAAACAACAACTTCAAAAGACATATGCACTGTTCAAGCATACATTCAGAAAACAAGAAGCATTGTCACCACATCAATATAATTAAACTAAGTTCAAGGATAAATTCAAAACTCATGTACTTCTTGTTCTTTTGAATTAAAACAGTTTTTATTTAAGAGAGGTGATGGATTCATAGGACATTCATAACTTTAAGACAAAGTTACTAACTACTAATGATCATGTAATGAAGACACAAACATAGATAGGCACATAACATAGAAAATGAAAAACAAAAGAAATAAGAACAAGGAATGAATCCACCTTAGTGATGGTGGCGTTTCCTTCTTGAGGAACCAATGATGTACATGAGCTCTTCTATGTCTCTTCCTTGTCTTTGTTGCTCCTCCCTCATTGCTTTTTGATCTTCTCTTATTTCATGAAGCATGATGGAGTGCTCTTGATGTTCCACCCTTAGTTGTCCCATATCGGAACTCAATTCTCCTAGGGAGGTGTTGATTTGCTCCCAATAGTTTTGTGGAGGAAAGTGCATTTGAGGCATCTCCGGGATTTCATGGTGATGAGCTTCATACGCCTCTTGAGCTCCATGAATGGGCTCTCTTGCTTGCTCCATCTTTTTCTTAGTGATGGGCTTGTCCTCTTTAATGAGGATATCTCCCTCTATGTCAATCCCAGCTGAATTGCATAGGTGGCAAATGAGGTGAGGAAAGGCTAACCTTGCCATAGTGGAGGACTTGTCAGCCACCTTGTAGAGTTCTTGAGGTATAATCTCATGAACTTCCATTTCCTCTCCAATCATGATGCTATGAATCATGATGGCCCAATCCACAGTAACTTCAGATCGGTTGCTAGTGGGAATGATTAAGCATTGAATGAACTCCAACCATCATCTAGCCACAGGCTTGAGGTCCAATCTTCTTAGTTGAACCGGTTTGCCCTTGGAGTCAATCTTCCATTGAGCTCCTTCCACACATATGTCCATAAGGACTTGGTCTAACCTTTGATTAAAGTTGACCCTTCTAGTGTAGAGGCGTTCATCTCCTTGCATCATGGGCAAGTTGAACGCCAACCTCACATTTTCTGGACTAAAATCTAAGTATTTCCCCCGAACCATTGTAACATAGTTCTTTGGATCCGGGTTCTTACTTTGATCATGGTTCTTGGTGATCCATGCATTGGCATAGAACTTTTGAACCATTAGGATGCCGACTTGTTGGATGGGATTTGTTAGAACTTCCCAACCTCTTCTTTAAATTTCATGTCGGATCTCCGAATACTCATTTCTTTTGAGTTTGAAAGGGACCTCAGGGATCACCTTCTACTTGGCCACAACATCATAGAAGTGGTTTTGATGGGCTTTAGAGATGAACCTTTCCATCTCCCATGACTCGGATGTGGAAGCTTTTGTCTTCCCTTTCCCCTTTCTAGAGGATTCTCCGGTCTTAGGTGCCATCAATGGTAATGGAAAAACAAAAAGCTTATGCTTTTACCACACCAAACTTAGAATTTTGCTCGCCCTCGAGCAATAAAAGAAAGAATAGATGAAGAAGAAGAAGAAATGGAGGAGAGGGAGAGTGGGAAGTGTTTCGGCCAAGAAGGGTGTAGAGGGGTGTGTTGTGTGAATTTGATGAAGAATGGAGGGCTTTATATAGGGAAGGGAGGGGGGGAAAGGTTTCGGCCATATGGGTGGGTTTGGGTGGGAAATTGGTTTTGAATTTTGAAGGTAGGTGGAGTTTATGAGGTAGGTTTATGGGGAAGAGTGGATGGATGTGAGTGGTGAAGAGGTAATGGGGAAGAGAGATTGAGGTGATTGGTGAAGGGGTTTTTGGGGAAGAGTGTTTATGGGGTTGTGTGAAAGAGAGTGGTGAGAAGAAGTGAGTGGAGGTAGGTGGGGATCCTGTGGGTTCCACAGATCCTGAGGTGATCCTGTGGGGTCCACAGATCCTGGGGTGTCAAGGATTTGCATCCCTGCACCAATTAGGCATGTAAAATGCCTTTGCACACAACTCTGGGCATTCAGCGCCAGGTTGGTGCCCATTTTGGGCGTTCAACGCCCATTTGTTGCCATTTCTGGCGTTGAACGCCAGAACCATGCTTGTTCTGGGCGTTCAGCACCAGAATGCTGCCCATTTTGGGCGTTCAGCGCCAGAACCATGCTCTGTTCTGGCGTTGAACGCCAGGCAGATGCTCCTCTAGGGTGTGATTTTTCTTCTGCTGTTTTTTGATTCCGTTTTCAATTTTTATATTTATTTTGTGACTCCTCATGATCATGAACCTATAAAGACATATAACTAAGAAAAATATAGTTAGATAAATAAAAATTGGGTTGCCTTCCAACAAGCGCTTCTTTAATGTCAATAGCTTGACAGTGGGCAATCATGGAGCCTCACAGATGTTCAGAGCATTGTTGAGACTCTCCAACACCAAACTTAGAGTTTGGATATGGGAGTTCAACACCAAACTTAGAGTTTGGTTGTGGCCTCCCAACACCAAACTTAGAGTTTGACTGTGGGGGCTTGGGTTGACTCTGCTTTGAGAGAAGCTTTTCATGCTTCCTCTCCATGGTTGCAGAGGGAGATCCTTGAGTTTTAAATACAAGGGAGTCCTCATTCCATTCAAGGACTATTTCACCTCTGTCAATATCAATCACAGCTCTTGCTTTGGCCAGGAAAGGTCTTCCTAAGATGATGGATTCATCCTCTTCCTTTCCAGTATCCAGGACTATGAAATCAGCAGGGATGTAAAGGCCTTCAACCTTTACTAACACGTCCTCTACTTGTCCATATGCCTGTTTTCTTGAATTGTCTGCCATCTCTAATGAGATTTTAGCAGCTTGCACCCCATAGATTCCCAGTTTCTCTATTACAGAGAGGGGCATGAGGTTTATTCCTGAACCAAGGTCACACAGGGCCTTAAAGATCATGGTGCCTATGGTACAAGGTGTTATGAACTTTCCAGGATCCTGTCTCTTCTGAGGCAATGTCAGTTGATCCAGATCACTTAGTTCATTGATGAACAAGGGAGGTTCAACTTCCCAAGTATCAATGCCAAATAATTTGGCATTCAGCTTCATGATTGCACCAAGAAACTTGGCTGTTTGCTCTTCAGTAACATCCTCATTCTCTTCAGAAGAGGAATACTCATCAGAGCTCATGAATGGCATAAGGAGGTTCAATGGAATCTCTATGGTCTCTAGATGAGTCTCAGATTCCTTTGGTTCCTCAGAGGGAAGCTCCTTATTGATCACTGGACGTCCCAGGAGGTCTTCCTCCTTGGGATTCATGTCCTCTCCTTCCCTTACAGGTTCGGCCATGGTGCTTATGTCAATGGCCTTGCACTCTCCTTTTGGATTCTCTTCTGTATTGCTTGGGAGAGTACTAGGAGGGATTTCAGTGATCCTTTTACTCAGCTGGCCCACTTGTGCTTCCAGATTTCTAATGGAAGACCTTGTTTTATTCATGAAACTTACAGTGGCCTTAGATAGATTAGAGACTAAGTTTGCTAAATTAGAAGTATTTTGTTCAGAGTTCTCTGTCTGTTGCTGAGTGGATGATGGAAAAGGTTTATTATTGTTAAACCTGTTTCTTCCACCATTATTAAAGCCTTGTTGAGGCTTTTGATCCTTCCATGAGAAATTTGGATGATTTCTCCATGATGAGTTATAGGTGTTTCCATAAGGTTCACCTAAGTAATTCACCTCTGCTATTGCAGGGTTCTCAGGATCATAAGCTTCTTCTTCAGAAGATGCCTCTTGAGTGCTGTTGGATGCAGCTTGCATTCCATTCAGACTCTGAGAAATTATATTGACTTGCTGAGTCAATATTTTGTTCTGAGCCAATATGGCATTCAGAGTATCAACCTCAAGAACTCCCTTCATCATAGGCGTCCCATTATTTACAGGATTCCTTTCAGAAGTGTACATAAACTGGTTATTTGCAACCATGTCAATGAGCTCTTGAGCTTCTGCAGGTGTTTTCTTTAGGTGAATGGATCCACCTGCAGAAGTATCCAATGACATCTTTGATAACTCAGATAAACCATCATAGAATATATCCAAGATGGTCCATTCTGAAAGCATGTCAGAAGGACACTTTTTGGTCAGTCCTTTGTATCTCTCCCAAGCTTCATAGAGGGATTCACCTTCTTTCTGTCTGAAGATTTGAACATCCAATCTAAGCTTGCTCAACTTTTGAGGAGGAAAGAACTTGGCTAAGAAAGCCTTGACCAGCTTATCCCAAGAGTTCAGGCTATCCTTGGGTTGAGAATCCAACCACACTCTAGCTCTGTCTCTTACAGCAAAAGGGAAAAGCATGAGCCTGTAGACTTTAGGATCTACTCCATTAGTCTTAACAGTATCACAGATCTGCAAGAATTCAGTTAAGAACTGAAAAGGATCTTCAGATGGAAGTCCATGAAACTTGCAGTTCTGCTGCATCAGAGAAACTAATTGAGGTTTCAGCTCAAAGTTGTTTGCTCCAATGGCAGGAATGGAGATGCTTCTTCCATGTAAATTAGAATTTGGTGCAGTAAAGTCACCAAGCATTCTCCTTGCATTGTTGTTGGGTTCGGCTGCCATTTCCTTTACTTGTTCAAAATTTTCGATCAAGTTGTCTCTGAATTGTTGTAATTTAGCTTCTCTTAGTTTTCTCTTCAGAGTCCTTTCAGGTTCTGGACCAGCTTCAACAAGAATGCCTTTTTCTCTGTCCCTGCTCATAAGAAAAAGGAGAGAAAAAGAAAAGAAGAGGAATCCTCTATGTCACAGTAAAGAGGTTCCTTATTGTTAGTAGAAGAAGAAAAGAAGAAAAAATTCAAACACAGATAGAAGAGGGGGTTCGAATTCGGTGAGTGATGTGAGGAAGAGATGTTAGTAAATGAATAATTAATTAGAATGAGATGAAAGAGGGAGAATTTCGAAAATAATTTTTGAAAAAGAGTTAGTGATTTTCGAAAATGGTTTTTGAAAAAGGTTAGTAATTTTTCGAAAATAAAAAAAAATCAAAAATTAAAATAATTAGTTAATTAAAAAGAATTTTTGAAAAAGAGGGAGATATTTTCGAAAATTAGAGAGAGAGAGTTAGTTAGGTAGTTTTGAAAAAGATAAGAAACAAACAAAAAGTTAGTTAGTTAGTTGAAACAAATTTTGAATAAGATAAGAAGTTAGGAAGTTAGAAAAGATATTTTGAAATCAAATTTTTGAAAAAGATAAGATAAGAAGATATTTTTGAAAAGATATGATAGAAATTAGTTTTTGAAAAAGATTTGATTTTTAAAATCTCAATTAATGACTTGATTCACAAGAAATCACAAGATATGATTCTAGAACTCAAAGTTTGAATCTTTCTTAACAAGCAAGTAACAAACTTGGAATTTTTGAATCAAAACATTAATTGTTAATGCTATTTTCAAAAATTATGTAGTAAAATTAAGAAAAAGATTTTTTGAAAAATATTTTTATAATTTCGAAAATAACTAAGAAAAATGAAAAAGATTTGATTTTTGAAAAAGATTTTGAAAAAGATAAGATTTTTAAATTGAAAATTTGATTTGACTCATGAAAACAATTAGATTTTAAAAATTTTTGAGAAAGTCAAATCTAATTTTCGAAATTTTAAGAGAGAAAAAGGGAAAGATATTTTTTTGATTTTTGAATTTTTATGATGAGAGAGAAAAATTAAAAACATCATTTTCATGTTTTTCTCTTTTATTTTTGAATCAAAACAAGGGATGCATGCAAGAACACTATGAATGTCAAGATGAACACCAAGAACACTATGAAGATCATGATGAACATCAAGAACATATTTTTGAAAAATGTTTAATGCAAAGAAAACATGCAAGACACCAAACTTAGAATTCTTTAATGCTTAGGCACTAAGAATTCAAGAATGCATATGAAAAACAAGAAAAGACACAAAACATGCAAATGCAAAGATCAAACAAGAGGACTTACCAAGAACAACTTGAATATCATAAAGAACACTATGAATTCATGAATTTTCGAAAAATGCAAGATGCACATGCAATTGACACCAAACTTATAACATGACTCAAGACTCAAACAAGAAACAGAAAAATATTTTTGATTTTTTTGATTTTCTAATTTTTTTGGATTTTTATTTTATATTTTTCGAAAATTATTTAGAAAGAAAGAAAAATAAGGATTCCAAAATTTTTAATATGAATTCCAGGAATCTTGCCATGTTAGTCTAAAGCTTCAGTCCAGGAATTAGACATGGCTCACTAGCCAGCCAAGCTTTCAATGAAAGCTCCGGTCAAAAACACTAGACATGGCCAATGGCCAGCCAAGCTTCAGCAAGATATCAGGAACAGCAGCAGGTGGATTAGCAACAACTAGCTTGCTCTTGATAACAAATTGCAAGCCTCAGTCCAAATGAATTTAGACATGGCTTTACAGCCAGCCAGGCTTCAACATGCTTTATGAAACACTAGAATTCATTCTTAAAAATTTTGAATAAAAATATATTTTTTTTTTGAAAACATTTTTATTTTTTTCGAAAACAGGTGAGAAATATTTTTTTTTTTGAAAGATTTTTTTGAAAAATTTTTGAAAACCTTCTTTTTTTTTTAAAAGAAAACGAAAAGAAAGTTACCCAATCTGAGCAACAAGATGAACCGTCAGTTGTCCAAACTCGAACAATCCCCGGCAACGGCGCCAAAAACTTGGTGCGCAGAAATTGTGATTACACTTTAATTATGTAAAATTCATTGCTCTTTCTTTCCCTCGTAATGGCGCCAAACACAAGATGCCAATACCATGGTTCACAACTTCGCACAACTAACCAGCAAGTGCACTGGGTCGTCCAAGTAATACCTTACGTGAGTAAGGGTCGAATCCCACGGAGATTGTTGGTATGAAGCAAGCTATGGTCACCTTGTAAATCTCAGTCAGGTGGATATAAAATAGTAATGGGTTTTCGAAAAT
Source organism: Arachis ipaensis (assembly GCF_059453495.1). Taxonomy (NCBI): domain Eukaryota; kingdom Viridiplantae; phylum Streptophyta; class Magnoliopsida; order Fabales; family Fabaceae; genus Arachis; species Arachis ipaensis. The sequence continues at coordinate 77,252,462 of NC_142442.1, read as the reverse complement.
AAATAATAGAATAGGGATAGAGGTACTTATGTAAATCATTGGCAGGAATTTCAGATAAGCGAATGGAGATGCTTTTCGTTCCTCTGAACCTCTGCTTTCCTGGTATCTTTATCCAATCAGTCTTACTCCTTTCCATGGCTGGCTTTATGTGATACATCACCATTGTCAATGGCTACTTTCGGTCTTCTCTCGGGAAAATGATCAAAATGCCCTATCACGGCACGGCTAATCGTCTGGAGGCATCACCCTTGTCAATGGCTTCATCTTATCCTCTCAGTGAAAATGGTCAACGCACCTTGTCACGGCACGGCTATTCATCTGTCGGTTCTCGATCATGCTGGAATAGGATTTACTATCCTTTTGCGTCTGTCACTACGCCCAGCAATCGCGAGTTTGGAGCTCGTCACAGTCATTCAATCATTGAATCCTACTCGGAATACCACAGACAAGGTTTAGACCTTCCGGATTCTCTTGAATGCCGCCATCATTCTAGCTTACACCACAAAGATTCCGATTAGGAGATCTAAGAGATACTTATTCAGTCGAAGGTAGAACGGGAGTGGTTGTCAGGCACGCGTTCATAGGGAATGATGATGATTGTCACGTTCATCACATTTAGGTTGAAGTGCGAATGAATATCTTAGAAGCGAAATAAGATGAGTTGAATAGAAAACAGTAGTACTTTGCATTAATCTTTGAGGAACAGCAGAGCTCTACACCTTTATCTATGGAGTGTAGAAACTCTACCGTTGAAAATACATAAGTGAAAGGTCCAGGCATGGCCGAGATGGCTAGCCCCCTAAAACGTGATCAATAGTCTCCTAAGATGAACAATGGATTAAAACTGAGACCAAAGATGTCTAATACAATAGTAAAAGGTCCTATTTATAATAAACTAGCTACTAGGGTTTACAAAAGTAAGTAATTGATGCATAAATCCACTTCCGGGGCCCACTTAGTGTGTGCTTGGGCTGAGCTTGAGTGTTGCACGTGTAGAGGTCCTTCTTGGAGTTGAACGCCAGCTTTTGTGCCAGTTTGGGCGTTCAACTCTGGTTTTGGCTCCTTTTCTGGCGCTGGACGCCAGATTTGGGCAGAAAGCTGGTGTTGAACGCCGGTTTACGTCATCTATTCTTGGCCAAAGTATGAACTATTATATATTGCTGGAAAACCCTGGATGTCTACTTTCCAACACAATTGGAAGCGTGCCATTTCGAGTTTTGTAGCTCCAGAAAATCCACTTTGAGTGCAGGGAGGTCAGAATCCAACAGCATCAGCAGTCCTTCTTCAACCTCTGAATCTGATTTCTGCTCAAGTCCCTCAATTTCAGCCAGAAAATACCTGAAATCACAGAAAAACACACAAACTCATAGTAAAGTCCAGAAATATGAATTTAACATAAAAACTAATGAAAACATCCCTAAAAGTAACTAGATCCTACTAAAAACAATGCCAAAAAGCGTATAAATTATCCGCTCATCAGTCCCAAACTAGGCATGTAAAGCCTTTGAGTAAATTTAAATAGGTTCTCAAGTTCCCGGGATGTTGAATGTCAGAATAGATTCCAAGATCCCAAACTTTGCTTTTATATCCGCCTTTGTCTCGATCTATATTTTTCCAGCCGGGCAGTTTGGAAGTTGCATTCTCACCAAGATGACCAAACATTTTCCGAGACCCATTCAATCGAACTCGAAACCAATCCTTACACTTCAGATGGAAGCATGAAACCTTATTGAATCTTGCATACCAGCCTTGAGCACAAACCATTTCCCTTTTACTCTTAAAGCCGCAAAGAGCTCTAAGCTGGCCATCTGTTTCAAGCAAACCATATTCAAGTGAAAAAGTAAAGATGAAAGCTAAGGATTTTACCCACTTAAATTTAGTATTGGGTGGTCATGGCCTCGAGATATGTGTTTCTAGTGGTTTTACAAGCTCTTCTCCCTTGTGTTCTTCTGTGAATTCTTCCACTTCCTTGCAGACTTCTTCGGTTTCAACCACATCTTGATCCAAGTCTTCGATATCTTCCTCATCACTCAAGTCATAAGTTAGAGGTTGCAAAAAATCTACCTTCGCATTATCTTCGTATTCACTTGGGGAAGATTCTTCTATCTCAAAGAATTCACTTGTGGATGCAAGTTCATTGCTAGGAGAATTTGACCCGTGATCTTCATTATCAAGGAAACTTGCTTGTTGAGTTATTCCGTCCAGTTCTTCATAGGATACCTGCTTTGGGGGCTGTTCACTATCCTCCTCAGCATCAACTGTACTTTTCCTGACGGAATTCTCCACAATTCTGGATTCCCATGGAGGTTCAGCATCTCCTAAGTCTTCAACCAATTCTTCTTCTTCTATAATTTCAGCCTCCTCCACTTGTTCCAATACAAAGTCATGCTCCGTTCTATCCAATGGGATTTCTAGTATCTCCTTCATGCTGCGTTCTTCATTAGATTGCCCACATGAAGCCATGGGGGTTCCTTGAGTGTCCGAACATCGGGAAGGTAGTCTATTTATCGCTTGATTCAATTGGTAAAGTGTGGCATGAAATTTTTCAAATGTTTTCTTGAGTTGCTCCCTTGATTCTTGAAGTGATGGATATGGACATGGTGTATAGGAAAGTGGTGGTTCTTGGGAGTAATTGGGTTAAAATTGGGGTGGATACGGGTTAGGGTCATATGGAGGTGAATGGTGGTAGTTGGCTTGTGAGTGTGGTGGTTCAAAGCTGCGTTGAGGAGGTGGTTCATAGGCATATGATGGAGGTCCATCATATCTATCATCTTGGTATGCACCTCGGAATGGTTTTTGACCATAGTAATTTGGTGGGTGATGGTCGTCACGAAGGGGTCCACCGTACCTATTGTCTTGACATGCATTATGGAATGGTCGTGGTTCATGGTATCTTGAAGGGTGTTGTTGCCTAAAGGGTTGATCAGATCCTCGTGGCTCCTTCCATCTCTGATTGTTTTAACATTGATGCATGTTCCTGTTATAATTTCCATTCCTTTCAACAGCATTGGAACCAAACTCAAAGCGATAGGGGTGAGAATTCATAGTAAATAATAAAAATTAAAACAAAAATAAAATCAAATAAACAAGCAAAATACAATTTTTACAATAACCAATAATAAGGCACATGTTTGCAAATCCCCGGCAACGGCGCCATTTTGAAGAACGATACTCTCGCGCGATCTAGAATTTTCATAATAAATTCGCGTTGTAAGTATAGCTTCTAGACCGACAAGAATTCCTTCCTTACAAAAGTTTGGTTGTCACTTAAGCAAATCCAATAAAAATAAATAACCAAAGTATTCAAACCTCAGGTCGTCTTCTCAAGGAATTGCAGGGAGGTATGATTTATTATTGGTTATGTAAAACATTATATTTTTGGGTTTTTGGAAATAAGGGGCAAGTAATTTAAATGAAAAGGAAAATAAATTGATAATAATAAAAATCTCTTGGCAAGGTATAAGAAATTTAGGTCCTATCCTAGTTATCCTTATCAGGTGTAAAGAGAATTGGATTCTGCTCCCACTTTTAATTAACCCTTGCTGAACAAAGGAAAGTTAAGTGGACAAATTAATTTGATCCTCAGGTCCTAGTCAACTCCTATGGAAAGACTAGAGTTATTAGAGTACAAATTAACCAGCAAAGAATTCAATTTCAATCAACAGCTGAGTTTGATAACTCAAGTGTTATAAATTACTTAACCAAATCCAAAAGGGAAAAATATCTTAAATTGAATTAAAAGCATTCGCAAATAGAATAAAACAATCATAAACGGAAATACCTCAAATTGCATTAAACAGAATATTCAAATCTCAACATGAAAAATTTATAAGCCAAATTATGAACATTAACAAGTAAAAGCATTGGAATAAATAAAAGTAGAAAATAAATTAAGGGAACATTAAACCTGTGATGAAAGAGAAATAATCCTAAACTTGATAGAAATCCTAATCCTAATCCTAAGAGAGAGGAGAGAACCTCTCTCTCTAAAACTACATCTAATCCTAAAATTGTGAATATTGTATCTATTAATTAGTTGTTCTACCTATATCCTTTGATTCCTCCATTTCCTGGCTTATATTCTCTGTTTCTGGTTTGGATTTGGGCTGAAAAAAGGGTTCAGAAATCGCTAGGGGCGTTTTCTGCAGATTCCTGTACGTGGCGTCTGTCACGCGTTCACGTGGGTCACGCGTACGCGTCAGTCACGCGTACGCGTCAATTGCGTTCTGCTCAAGGCGCGCGTCCGCGTCATCTATGCGTTCGCGTAGCTGCATTTTCGCGCTAGGCACGCGTTCGCGTCGTCCATGCGTTCGCGTTACTGCCTTTTCTTCAAAACTCCATTTTTGTGTTTTCCTTCCATTTTTGTATGTTTCCTTTTTTTTCCTTTAAGCCATTCCTGCCCTATGAGATCTGAAAATACTTAACACACAAATCACGGCATCGAATGGTAATAAAAGATAATTAAAATTAATATTTTTAAGGCATAGGAAATATGTTTTTCGCATATATCATAAAATAAGGAAGGGAAAGTAAAACCGTGCAATTTACATGAATAAGTGGGTGAAGGATTGAATAAATCACTTAAATTGAGCACAAAATACATCATAAAATATGGGTTTATCAATCACCACTCACCATTCCCATCAATCATCAACGTTACATATTTCTAAACTTCCATCTAAATAGACACATTATCATCAATTCATCATCATCAATACTCATAATCATTATCAATCATAATTACCTCGAACAATCATCATATTATCATCAAAATCATACTTTTCCCACATACAACTCATTCAACCCTCATCATCATCATCATCAATCATAATATTCATATACAATTAATCATACACCCATATTATTCAATTCTATCATAAAGGCCACTAGCCTAAGTCTCCAGAAACATTACATATTACATAAAGAAAATCGAAACCATACCTTGGCCGATTCCCAATATGCTCAAACACCAAACATGATTCCAACAAGCTCCAAATCACCAAAGCCAAACCAAAAGCCACCACAAACTCCAAAAACAAGCTTCATACATACAACATAACCATGCATTAACAACTAAAGCTCACACTACACCAAACCATAAGGATATAGAGGTTCCTTACCTTATCCAGTGGTGATTGCGGCAAAGCCCGACAATTACCCGCTACTAGAGATCACCTAAACAAGCAAAATCACAAAATCTACTCAAAACCAAATCTAAAAATGCAGAAATGCTAGGGCAGGAAACTGGAGCTTGAGATGCAAGTTCTTACCAGCAAAGCCTAGATAAAAATGAAGAGCTCGACGAGAGCTTCACGTGGCTACAAACGGCTCGTCAATCAGAGCTCCGTAGCTCAAGTTATGGCTCCCGGAAGGTGACAATGAATAGTGTCACCCCCTTTCTTCTCCCTCTCTCTCAATCCGCGTTTCCCTCGTTTGGGCCCGGTCCAACCCGTTAGTATTTTTGGTCCATTTGGCCCACTTTGGACCAAAACCTTTAAGATTAGTGCCCGGTTTTCAATTCTAAATTATTTTTGTCCTTTCAAAATAATAAATCAATTTTCAAAATCTTATTTTCTAAAATACGGTACTGGACAGACTAGAGCCGGTATTACCGGCTTAAGTGCCAGTACACATTTTTACAAAAAATTTTCGAAAAGGATACATTTTTCAACTCAGAAAAATTTATTGAAATCAAATTGCACCTTTGTATTCTCAAAATATCATTTCTATATTTTTGAACCTATTTTGGGCAATTAAATTATTATTTTATTAAAGCGTTCACTCCGGTTATTACACCACGTCCCACGCCCAAATTGTGTCACCTCCCAGGGACCTAATTCAGTCACTAAGTCCTCAAATTCTTTATCATTTAAGTGGTTGGTCCAAAGCTCAACTCAAATTGAATTTTGAATTTCTTTTAGGTTAGTATTTAAGGAGAGAGGTCAGACGTTTTTAAGGGGGGGTCGCTTCTCTTCTTTGTTAGTTAGGTTTTACACATTAGATTAGGATTTGAATTTTCTGCACTATGGGCAACTAACCCTCCATTATTAAGGTTAGGAGCTCTGTTCATCTTTCTATTGATTGTTAATCTAAGTGTTTTATTTTATATGAGGTTTATGCTTTGATTTATTCTATGATTAAGTTTTCGTTCTTCATCCCTAAAGATTTAGAATTGTTGGAAAATATTCTAACTCCGTCTTGGATTCTAAATATTATTTTGGAAAAAATTAATATTTGAATTAGCTTGAAAACTCTTTCTCACTACTTTTTTATTTTACTAGGAATAGTTTTGAAAGAGTGTGCGACACTTTGTGGGTTTCAATTGTTTAGGACTAGCTTGAATACGTAACATATAATTTAACCTACGGACTATTTTTGAATCTTACTTGAAATTGAATTAGAATTGTGCTTCATCTCTTTTTTTTTTAAGTAATTGACTAAGGAATTAGCGGTTAATTAGGTTAAAGAGAGATTAAATTTCCAAGAAATTGGAATTTGATTATTTATGATTCGTTGTGATTAATCTTTTCATACCTCATCTTAATGGACACAAGGATTGCTTTTCTAACGAGTGAACATCTCTAACACCTTAACTATCTTTATCATATTATTTTCTTAACCAATTTAGTTTGCTCTTGTTTAATTTTTTTTTCATGCTATCTACTATTGAAACTCTTATTTTTTATTGTCTGACTATAATAGTCAATTGACTCACTCTCGTGGTATATTACTTGATACGATCCGGTGTACTTGCCGATAATTTGTGGTTTTGAAAATCCGCATCAGACTATCATTGTTATTTTGCCCTTCTTGCTTATTAATGCTCTTGGACTTTTATTTACCTTTAACTAAGTGAGTTTACATAGGATGGAGTAGGTAAAGTGTATTTAGATAGATTGCATATAATAAGTGTAATATCCCTTGATCTTGTCTCTTCTTAATGTTTAGCATGAGGACATGCTATTGTTTAAGTGTGGAGAAGTTAATAAACCACAATTTTATGGTAAATTTTGGATTGAAATGAGTAGATTTTATCAATTTATCTTGCATTTATTCATTGAAATAGCATGATTTTGTGAATTTCTCCTAATTGTGCCTAATAATTAAAAAAATGCTTTTTAGGCCCTTAAATCACTAAATTTAATTCAGTTCTATTCCATTCGATGCCTTGATGTGTTTGTTGAGTGATTTCAAGTTTAGAAGGCAAGGATGACTTGAAGAAATGAAGAAAAAACATATAAAAGTGGAGAATTCATGAAGAAATGAAGTTTTGAAAATCTGCACAGTTGCACGTGCAACACCCTAACTACCAAAGCTCACGCTTCCGGCTGCGCGACTCTGATAGCTCGGACATTACGACGACACTTATATTATTTAATACTAAAATATGAGCCTGTTTAAAACTTTAAACCGCAATACCGTTCCCAAAAATACTTTCGTTAGATAACGTACATCCACAAATACCATACAACTTACAAAAGCTCATAAAGAGTACATCCATATATATATACACATATATATATAAATAATATTACAAGAATTAGACAATACAATTCCTATCCCTCTTACAGAATATCTCAAGATAAAGGCGAGGGTACAAATAATAGTCTAAAGCAATACAGAGCATTTCAACCACAACTAAATAAACTCTTCGTAACTTCTGCGCCCACATCCTGAAAGGGGAAAAATGTAGGGGGGTGAGAACATCATCCTCGAAAGGGTTCTCAGTAGAGGGTTTTTAGGAATTACTGTAATAGGATACGTGAAGATAAACCGTACCAGTGATTAATAACCGACTTATGCCTCTTTTTAAAAACAACTGTTTACAATACAAGTAAAGTCGGAAATCTTTTCTAAAAGAGGAACCGTTCATTTCTCAAAACATCAAAGCCTTTCAAAATGGTTTATCTATACTGAACCAAAGTAGCCTTTCATATTTATTCCCAACTAGAAACACGAAACCAAAATCAAGCATTGGTTCATCTCATTCCAACCACGGCCCTAGGCCCAAACAATCCAACCAACAACCAATCACCACAATCCAACAGAGTCCCAGATGCAAACACAGATAGGAAGTTCAAGCACAAACAAACAGTTATTACAAGTAGAACAGTTAGCAATTAATCACATAGGCAAACCAAGTATAATATGCACACCCAACCAATGTCACACAAATGCATATGATGCATGCCTGTCCCTAGTGGCTGATGATATCATCTGTCGGTTATAGAGCCAACCCGACAAGTCCTGGTAGCTAACCATTGGACTGTCCCTCTGTCGTGCATCCCAACTCGAGTTATACTCATCATAAACTTGATCATAATCATGATCCATATCCATCACCCTCACTGGTGAATATTTACGGGGGCGAGCTCATCCGGGCCTTTCACAGTGCCCGGCCACACTTACGACATAGGGTCAACAGAGTATCAAGTCTCGACCTGGAGCACGTGGTGGCTAGCTACTGCTACTACCCAGGGAAACTCGTATCTCAGATATTGGAAGTGCAACATTCACATTTATCAATGATTCAGCATAAACATGCATTCAATCTCATCCATGGATCAACATCCATCTCAGCCATCCGGCTCACGGTTCAGTCCAGAACCAGCCAATATTCATATCATACATAGCCATTCCGGCTCACGGTTCAATCCAGAACCAACCAATATGTATAATCATACACAGCCATTCCGGCTCACAACAAAACAGCACTTCCACCATTCAACATCATTAAATTCATAAAGTCGGCATTTAAGCCATAAATCATTTTCTCAATTCATTTCACTTTGAAATCGAGTTTCAACTCTTTTCAGCCTTGGCTTTAAAGATCTCATTTCTCAAATCATCTCAGGCTCATAAGCCACTTTTACTCAAGGTAAATTCCCCTTTGAAAACAATGCCACTCTCGGCATCCTCTTTCCAAACTTCCATAACCATGGCAAGTTAAAGATTTATTTTGAAACATTCAAAATCATCCATTCAACAATGGGATTTTATAACAAAGTTTCTCGGCAGAGTCCCAAGTCTTTAGGGGAGAATAACATATCTCATTTCGCCAAATTCATTTAAAATCATTAAAACATTGGCTTTCTGATTTGAGTAAGAAAATAGGATCTAAGCCAAACCGAGTCACGTAATCTTTACTTCTTTCAAAACCATTTCCTTTACTTAAACAAAACCGGCTTCAATTCCATAATTAAATCTGAAGCGTTTCAAACTGATAAGAGAATCATTTTTGTTGTGTTAAACTAGAGTTCCAAGGGTGCTTTGAATCTTATTCAAACGTCAAAATAATGAGGTTCGTCAATCGAAATCCAATTCCTTTTAAAATCACGAAAACTCTTCCAATGGACACTCTTTATGTTTAATAGAGAAAAACATAAACCCATTTTACCTTTTAAAACAGCCTCAAGGCAAAATTCTCTTTCGAATAACTTGTACCCAAAGACATACTATCCTTCTTGGAAAAATAAGGAGAAATCATGATTCTCTTTTCAATAATTCTTTCAAAGCGTAACTTCATCGCTTTCATAATTGTTCTAAGTAAAGGTAATAAAAGAAGCCCTAAATTCACAATCCTCCAAGTAAATAGAAAAGGCATTAAACTCAAAATTTCCCAAATAACATTTCAAATAAAGCCTCGGTTTTTATAGAAATTTCGGCAGCATCTCCCCTAAAACTTGGACTTTGCCACCCGATTCGGGTCCCAACTAAACCGTTCCTCAATCCTTTTCAACAGTCCAGAACCCAAAAATCAATTCAAAATCACGCTAAATCCAACGGTCGCCTCAGTGGCATATCTCAAGGAAAACATTTCAAAATCAAATCAATATCAACTGATTTATCTCATTTCCGAAGCTTTAAAGAAACGGCTCAATAACAAATCATTTGTCCAAAACCAATTCAATTAAAGTAAACCAGGCTGAATTCAAAGGTGCGTTCGACTTTTCACATTATCAAAATAATTGACTCAACTCAAATCAATCCTCAACGGATCAAACTCAGATTTCGAATCTTTAAAGAATCAACTTCAAAACATTATACTTCATAAGCCGCACAACAATTCAGCCAAACAAACATTCATAACCATTCGAGACAATCAAATAACACACAAGGCAGATACAATCACCAAATACCAATTGTCTCACATCAGTATCCATATGTAATAATTCTAATACATAAAACATAGTTTTTGGAAAACGCCCCTACCTTGAAACGCAAAACCATAGCCCAAACGCGTCACAGAATCCTTTCCGCCTTGACCCGAGATCAACAATCAAAATCCCGTCAGCCAAAACCTCGGTTCCACGCCACTTTCGCAACAGTCTCAACAACTCTAATCGCAACATATAACAACCGAAACTCAATCGTATAGCAATTAACGCCACAAACCTCAGCGTAAGATAACAGAACAGTAACAAAAGGGCTTTCAAATCGAAATGCTTACCGAACCGAAGAAGAAACGGCCGAACCGAAACGGCGACGGTCTGCGAACCGGTTCAGCGGCAGCCCAGCAGCCACCTTGAGCGACAACGACGATAATTTTTGATCGCGCCAACTGAAACCAACACGCAGTGACTACGGTATTCTTGGAATTCAAAAAGGACAAGAACCTCAAATAAAACCCTTACCGGCAAAACGTTCTCCGGCGGCAGAAAGGTTTTCTGGCGACCATACACAGCAAACCCCCAACCACAACAGTAGCGGTGCAGCCGCTCACAGCGCAAGCAGCAGCGGCGACCCAGAGCAACAAAAGCGTTATGGAGCACTGGGAGGGTTTTCGGCAAGCAGCGAAGGCCAACATCAGCGGCGGTGAACGGTAGTGGAGACAGTACGGATCTGAGGCGTTCCCAGCGGCAGCTGGGCGCGGCGGTGGTGGCCGCTTCTGACAGCGACAGGAGCTCCAGCGGCGTCGCGGTGGCTTATCCCCTTCCTCCCGTCGCATCATCTCTCTGCCTCCTCGGGCTCCTCCGACGGCGGCGGTCAAGGTTCAACGTCGACGGCAGAACGGTAGGGACGAGCTCCTCTAGCTCGCACATGGTAGCTACCCCCTCGAACCCCCCTTCTCAGCGCTGCTGTCTCTCTCTTTTCGCGATTGGCAGTGGCAAATGACGAGCTTCGACGATGAGGCGTGGCACGGTGGCGGCGGCGCCGTGGCATCGACAGGGCACGACGAACTGGGGAGCGAACAGCGGCGGCTCTGCACAGCGTGGCGGCAGCGAGCTCTCTCTCTCTCTCTCCCCCTGGCCGGCGCACTCTCCCTTCTCTGCGTTTTCTGCTTCTGTTTCCTTTTTTCTTAGGAAATTGTTGGGTTGCAGGTTTGCTGAAGGGAAGAAGAAAAGGGGTGGCGGCTGCTATGCTTAGGAATTAGGGTTTTATTTTCAAAAGCTAGGGTTAGGGGCATTTTGGTAATTTCAAATAAAGTTGAGAATAATATGGTAATTGAAACCCAAATTAAATCCAACACTAGAGGTATATAGAAAATACTACTTGCTCATCAATTTTACAAATTATTTTCAATAAAATGCCCAAATCTAAAAATTAGAAATAATATACTTAATTTCTTCATTTTTCAAAATAGCAGTAATAATATTTAAAATATTACTTATCTAATCCAAATCATATAAAATCTTTATTGCTTCATAACTATCAACCTTATACTTTAAATATAGAAAATAATCCAATAATTATAAAATTGGATAATAATCATAACTTATCTCAAATCCAATAAATCAAAACTTGCCTTAATTATCTTTAATAAAATAATTTCTGAAATTAAGGCTATAAATAACCATATGATTTGAGACTTGATCATAATAAGACTTTTCAAAAGTTCTGGGTCTTACATTCTACCCACCTTATAAAAATTTTTGCCCTCGAAAATTGATACAAAACGAAGGAAATTCCATAACAGTTCACCTTTGAACACATTTAAGAAAGAAGCAAAATATCTCTACATATAAACATATATACGGTTTTCAAATACTTTGATTGTCATCAGCATAAGGAGGCAAAGGTAGGAGTATGGTTGCAAAGCAAACATTACAAGACAGGCTCATGGCAAAAAGGTGACATGGTTCAACATGTGGTAGAAGAATAAGGCATCGAAGGCTATAAAACAAGATGGAGTTAAAACAACGTGCTCAACATCCGCACACTAATCTCACATCAACCTCAAAGCTTCAACTTTCCAACTCCATCAAGCACTTTACAATCCCCATATCCGATCATAAGCCTAACGATCGCAACCCGTTCGCAAGGAACAAAACACCCACAACTCATACGTTGCACACCTACCGCTTCAACTTCCGTATACACATCACGTCTTAAAGAACTAACGTATCGTGTTACTACGTCTACAAGTCGCACGTGATATCAAAATAATTCTCGAGTCTACTCAGAAGGATACAAGACTTAGAACGGAGAAACAATATCAAGGATAATGCTCATAGATTTAAGAGAATGTATCCAATTCCCAGATAAACAAGGACGTTCAAGCAATGAAGTTTGCTAGAAATAAATCAATTGACAACTTCAAGGATAACCCTTGGATCAAAGAAGTTCAACAGGATCAATAGGAAGAAGACCAGCGCATCAGTTTGAGACGAACTCAAGCTGAGTTGAGGAAGCATGAGGTTTACAGAAAAAGGATATCTCAGACCCAAGACAAAGCTCACAGAACTCAAGAGCATAAATAAAATTACTTCTGAATACATTGTTCTTAAAAGAATCGAAAACTTGCAGGAAAATCACCTCGCGGTCTAAAAGAAAAGTTAAGCAACAAATATCCTTCAAGAGAGTAACAAAAGCATAAATGTGGCTTTACTTCAATACAATTTCATGTTGAAGTAGATTTTGTAGAGTTCCAAAAACAAATACACACAACTTTGGCTAAGAGCTAAAATGTTTCCTCAAATATTTTAGAAAGATAATTAGATGCACAACTTAACTAAAAGCAGTTCATAAAAACTCGGAAGTAATCAAATGCTTATTCAAAATTCTCAAAATTTCATATTCAAACAAGCATGTATAACATTTATAGCAAGTACGAAAGAGGAAGTTAAACTCTTTTTAGAAAAGAAACTCCGACGTAAAAAATTGCTTTCAATTTGGTAAAGGAAATAAGTGGTGCGTTACAAACGAACCGATTTCCACTAAACAAGGAAGTTCTTCAAAACTCCATTTAAAATAGCGCATCCCAACTTTAAATTAACTTCGTCAAAATTGAACAATGGTTTCAATCTAAATCAAGCAACAGAAAATAAATTCTGTTTTAAAACTTTTTACAAGAGAATTCAAAACTTCTTTAAAAGGTTCAAAACAAGACTCCAAAAGTGTTCTTAAAATCACCATCTCAGGAGAACATTCAAGAAGTTTAAGATGTACTAAAAAGGAGTCAAGCCTTGCAAGAAAGGATCTTAAATCAAAGTAGTTCAAACAAGATTCACTAGGCATGAGTCATCAAACAAGCTTTCAATTGATCCAAAAGAATACAAAAGTCATAGAAAAGACCACTCAATCATTTGTAATTTCTCAACGATAAATCTTTGACTAAAAACTCTTGTAGAGATAATGGGAGAATAAATAATACACTAACTTGAAACGAATTAAATTGACTCATATAAGAATGAGATTCACAAAAAGGAAAAACCAAGATCAATGGCAATATTCACAAGATGTAAAAGATCAGTTAAAAACAGAATCACGTATGACATTCATAGAGGTGAAAAGCTTAAGAAGGAGCGAGTCTGATCATAAGAAGAAAGCTATGAGTCCAACATTTTCAAAAGAATAACAATGGCGTAAACCATGCAGTATGCTAAATCAAACTCAAATCAAAATGAATTAAGTGAAGTTTACCAAACGAAATTCAACCTAAGTAAAAGCGAAAAATTCTTTCTTTCCGGGATCTTGAAGAATAACCAAATACATAATCAAATGAAGATGTTCATTGGAACTATAGTAAAATTACTAGAAAGTCAATTTACTTTTAGAGTAAATGCGATTTCGTAAACCAGTAAAAGTACAGGCGAGATATTAAAAATAGATAGTTGCTAAGCGGTATGAGAAATCTTCAAAATTTCATGTATAGATAAGTATATATCTATTCAACAGCAATTTTCATAAAATCTCAAAATTGGCTGTGCTCACTGTCAAATAAGAGAAAAACTGAATCAACAATTTCTCAAAGAATGGACTCAAAATTAGGAGATAAAATGCACAGTGCATTAGGACCAGTTTAAAGCCATATCAAAGAATACAGGAATCAGGAAGAACTCGAACAGAGGAAGATAGATGCAACAAGGATTTTCAAACAAGCATATGCACTCAATATCAATCAAGAAGGAATATGAATAGAGGAATACAGTTGAAAATATCAAACTACTTTTCAAAAGGATTAGCAAACAAGAACTTCAAGTTAGGACATGAAGGAACAGGTCGACTCAAATAGAATTCCAAGACACACAACTGAATAGCCTCGAGAAATAGTTTCCAATGTTCCCAAAACCCGCGATTCGCTTTACTCAAAACACGTATATCATCTATGATAACCCATCAGTGCTTTCATATACATAATTCACTAGTATTAAGCGGGCCAAACTTAATATCGAGAATTATGCAATGCAAGACTAACAGCGTTAATCAATAGATCGTCATGTGTATAAAGCTCTAATTCTCGTCTTTCGACAAGACCTATTACATGACAAACACTCAGAGTATGCAATTGAAGCATAGTCAGTCCATTCCTCAGGCTCTACAGGAAGAACTGCTCTGATACCATAATGTAACACCCTAACTACCAAAGCTCACGCTTCTGGCTGCGCGACTCTGATAGCTCAGACATTACGACGACACTTATATTATTTAATACTAAAATATGAGCCTGTTTAAAACTTTAAACCCCAATACCGTTCCCAAAAATACTTTCGTTCGATAACGTACATCCACAAATACCATACAACTTACAAAAGCTCATAAAGAGTACATCCATATATATATACACACATATATATAAATAATATTACAAGCATTAGACAATACAATTCCTATCCCTCTTACAGAATATCTCAAGATAAAGGCGAGGGTACAAATAATAGTCTAAAGCAATACAGAGCATTTCAACCACAACTAAATAAACTCTTCGTAACTTCTGCGCCCATATCCTGAAAGGGGAAAAATGTAGGGGGGTGAGAACATCATCCTCGAAAGGGTTCTCAGTAGAGGGTTTTTAGGAATTACTGTAATAGGATACGTGAAGATAAACCGTACCAGTGATTAATAACCGACTTATGCCTCTTTTTAAAAACAACTGTTTACAATACAAGTAAAGTCGGAAATCTTTTCTAAAAGAGGAACCGTTCAATTCTCAAAACATCAAAGCCTTTCAAAATGGTTTATCTATACTGAACCAAAGTAGCCTTTCATATTTATTCCCAACTAGAAACACAAAACCAAAATCAAGCATTGGTTCATCTCATTCCAACCACGGCCCTAGGCCCAAACAATCCAACCAACAACCAATCACCACAATCCAACAGAGTCCCAGATGCAAACACAGATAGGAAGTTCAAGCACAAACAAACAGTTATTACAAGTAGAACAGTTAGCAATTAATCACATAGGCAAACCAAGTATAATATGCACACCCAACCAATGTCACACAAATGCATATGATGCATGCCTGTCCCTAGTGGCTGATGATATCATCTGTCGGTTATAGAGCCAACCCGACAAGTCCTGGTAGCTAACCATTGGACTGTCCCTCTGTCATGCATCCCCAACTCGAGTTATACTCATCATAAACTTGATCATAATCATGATCCATATCCATCACCCTCACTGGTGAATATTTACGGGGGCGAGCTCATCCGGGCCTTTCACAGTGCCCGGCCACACTTACGACATAGGGTCAACAGAGTATCAAGTCTCGACCTGGAGCACGTGGTGGCTAGCCACTGCTACTACCCAGGGAAACTCGTATCTCAGATAGTGGAAGTGCAACATTCACATTTATCAATGATTCAGCATAAACATGCATTCAATCTCATCCATGGATCAACATCCATCTCAGCCATCCGGCTCACGGTTCAGTCCAGAACCAGCCAATATTCATATCATACACAGCCATTCCGGGTCACGGTTCAATCCAGAACCAACCAATATGTATAATCATACACAGCCATTCCGGCTCACAACAAAACAACACTTTCACCATTCAACATCATTAAATTCATAAAGTCGGCATTTAAGCCATAAATCATTTTCTCAATTCATTTCACTTTGAAATCGAGTTTCAACTCTTTTCAGCCTTGGCTTTAAAGATCTCATTTCTCAAATCATCTCAGGCTCATAAGCCACTTTTACTCAAGGTAAATTCCCCTTTGAAAACAATGCCACTCTCGGCATCCTCTTTCCAAACTTCCATAACCATGGCAAGTTAAAGATTTATTTTGAAACATTCAAAATCATCCATTCAACAATGGGATTTTATAACAAAGTTTCTCGGCAGAGTCCCAAGTCTTTAGGGGAGAATAACATATCTCATTTCGCCAAATTCATTTAAAATCATTAAAACATTGGCTTTCTAATTTGAGTAAGAAAATAGGATCTAAGCCAAACCGAGTCACGTAATCTTTACTTCTTTCAAAACCATTTCCTTTACTTAAACAAAACCGGCTTCAATTCCATAATTAAATCTGAAGCGTTTCAAACTGATAAGAGAATCATTTTTGTTGTGTTAAACTAGAGTTCCAAGGGTGCTCTGAATCTTATTCAAACGTCAAAATAATGAGGTTCGTCAATCGAAATCCAATTCCTTTTAAAATCACGAAAACTCTTCCAATGGACACTCTTTATGTTTAATAGAGAAAAACATAAACCCATTTTACCTTTTAAAACAGCCTCAAGGCAAAATTCTCTTTCGAATAACTTGTACCCAAAGACATACTATCCTTCTTGGAAAAATAAGGAGAAATCATGATTCTCTTTTCAATAATTCTTTCAAAGCGTAACTTCATCGCTTTCATAATTGTTCTAAGTAAAGGTAATAAAAGAAGCCCTAAATTCACAATCCTCCAAGTAAATAGAAAAGGCATTAAACTCAAAATTTCCCAAATAACATTTCAAATAAAGCCTCGGTTTTTATAGAAATTTCGGCAGCATCTCCCCTAAAACTTGGACTTTGCCACCCGATTCGGGTCCCAACTAAACCGTTCCTCAATCCTTTTCAACAGTCCAGAACCCAAAAATCAATTCAAAATCACGCTAAATCCAACGGTCGCCTCAGTGGCATATCTCAAGGAAAACATTTCAAAATCAAATCAATATCAACTGATTTATCTCATTTCCAAAGCTTTAAAGAAACGGCTCAATAACAAATCATTTGTCCAAAACCAATTCAATTAAAGTAAACCAGGCTGAATTCAAAGGTGCGTTCGACTTTTCACATCATCAAAATAATTGACTCAACTCAAATCAATCCTCAACAGATCAAACTCAGATTTTGAATCTTTAAAGAATCAACTTCAAAACATTATACTTCATAAGCCGCACAACAATTCAGCCAAACAAACATTCATAACCATTCGAGACAATCAAATAACACACAAGGCAGATACAATCACCAAATACCAATTGTCTCACATCAGTATCCATATGTAATAATTCCAATACATAAAACATAGTTTTTGGAAAGCGCCCCTACCTCGAAACGCAAAACCATAGCCCAAACGCGTCACAGAATCCTTTCCGCCTTGACCCGAGATCAACAATCAAAATCCCGTCAGCCAAAACCTCGGTTCCACACCACTTTCGCAACAGTCTCAATAACTCTAATCGCAACATATAACAACCGAAACTCAATCGTATAGCAATTAACGCCACAAACCTCAGCGTAAGATAACAGAACAGTAACAAAAGGGCTTTCAAATCGAAATGCTTACCGAACCGAAGAAGAAACGGCCGAACCGAAATGGCGACGGTCTGCGAACCGGTTCAGCGGCAGCCCAGCAGCCACCTTGAGCGACAGCGACGACAATTTTTGATCGCGCCAAATGAAACCAACACGCAGTGACTACGGTATTCTCAGAATTCAAAAAGGACAAGAACCTCAAATAAAACCCTTACCGGCAAAACGTTCTCCGGCGGCAGAAAGGTTTTCCGGCGACCATACACAGCAGACCCCCAACCACAATAGTAGCGGTGCAGCCGCTCACAGCGCAAGCAGCAGCGGCGGCCCAGAGCAACAGAAGCGTTATGGAGCATTGGGAGGGTTTTCGGCAAGCAGCGAAGGCCAACATCAGCGGCGGTGAACGGTAGTGGAGACAGTACGGATCTGAGGCGTTCCCAATGGCGGAGCAGGCAGCGGCAGCTGGGCGCGGCGGTGGTGGCCGCTTCTGATAGCGACAGGAGCTCCAGCGGCGTCGCGGTGGCTTATCCCCTTCCTTCCGTCGCATCATCTCTCTGCCTCCTCGGGCTCCTCCGACGGCGGCGGTCAAGGTTCAACGTCGACGGCAGAACGGTAGGGACGAGCTCCTCTAGCTCGCACATGGTAGCTGCCCCCTCGAACCCCCCTTCTCGGCGCTGCTGTCTCTCTCTTTTCGCGATTGGCAGTGGCAAATGACGAGCTTCGACGATGAGGCGTGGCACGGTGGCGGCGGCGCCGTGGCATCGACAGGGCACGACGAACTGGGGAGCGAACAGCGGCGGCTCTGCACAGCGCGGCGGCAGCGAGCTCTCTCTCTCTCTCTCCCCCTGGCTGGCGCACTCTCCCTTCTCTGCGTTTTCTGCTTCTGTTTCCTTTTCTCTTAGGAAATTGTTGGGTTGCAGGTTTGCTGAAGGGAAGAAGAAAAGGGGTGGCGGCTGCTATGCTTAGGAATTAGGGTTTTATTTTCAAAAGCTAGGGTTAGGGGCATTTTGGTAATTTCAAATAAAGTTGAGAATAATATGGTAATTGAAACCCAAATTAAATCCAACACTAGAGGTATATAGAAAATATTACTTGCTCATCAATTTTACAAATTATTTTCAATAAAATGCCCAAATCTAAAAATTAGAAATAATATACTTAATTTCTTCATTTTTCAAAATTGCAGTAATAATATTTAAAATATTACTTATCTAATCCAAATCATATAAAATCTTTATTTCTTCATAACTATCAACCTTATACTTTAAATATAGAAAATAATCCAATAATTATAAAATTGGATAATAATCATAACTTATCTCAAATCCAATAAATCAAAACTTGCCTTAATTATCTTTAATAAAATAATTTCTGAAATTAAGGCTATAAATAACCATATGATTTGAGACTTGATCATAATAAGACTTTTCAAAAGTTCTGGGTCTTACAGCACGTACGCATGCCTTATGCGTACGCATCTTTTGAAAAATCACCAATTTGCGTGTACGCATCCCTCATGGGTGCACATGATTGTCAGCATGTGATTTACTTAAGTAAACACATGGGTTACGATTTCAGGCCAATTTTGAGCCCAATCCAACTCATTTTTTAAGCATTTGAAGGCAAGAACAAGGGAGGATCAAGAAAGTAGTCATCGAATAGTTTAGAACCAAGTTTTCGGATATAATTTTAGAGAGAGAAGCTTTCTTTTCTCTCTAGAATTTAGGATAGTTTTAGGTTACTTTCTCTTAGATGTAGATTTTAATTCTTGTTCTTAAGTAGTTCTCTTTACATTTTCGTGTTGTCTCAATTTGCCTAGTTTCTCTTGTTAATTTCTTTATTTTGTCTATTTTAGTTTATGAACAATTGTTGAATTTTACTTCCATTTAATGCAATATTATGTTTTCAAGTCATTTGATGTTTACTTTAGTTGCTATTATTGTTTTCTTGCCATGATTAGTTATAGTTTTTATTAATTCTTACATTTTGCCATGCTTTATTTCTATGCTCATCAAGTGTTTGATGAAATTCTCCTTTTAGTTTTAGAGTAGACTTTTGCATTCTTAGTTTGGGTCGGTAACTTGGGTGACCTTGAGTTACCAATATCTAAGTTGATTGATAATTTAGAGATTTTGATTAATCTTGTTTTCATTGACGCTAGTCTTTTGCTAATTCAATTAGTAAGTTGACTAGGTTTATAAATTAGGATTAATTAAGCCCATTTGACTTTCTTCCGATGTTGTAGATGACGAAGTGGGTTTGCTCTTTGTAATTACCATGTTGTGGTTAGTAACAAGGAAAGTGATCCTGAACCATCAATCCTTGCCAAGATCTTTCTTAGTTGATTTTCTTATTGTCTTAGTTTAATTGCTTTTGATATTTAGTTAATGTTTGCTTCTTTAATTTCTTGCTATTTACATTTTCGTTTATTGCTATCAAATTTTCATTTCTATAGCCAATAATAGAGCAGTCGATTGCAATTTCTAGGGAGAATGACCCAAGATTTTACTCTTGATTATTTTGGTTTGTATTGTGACAACCTTTTAAACTTTGATTTAGATCATTTGTTGGTTTAAAACTATACTATCGACGAGATTTTTATTGTGAATTTCTAAACTGATGTTTAGCTTGAATCAGGAACCTCCTTCACCAGCAGAGTAGCTGCAGGCACAGTTTAGCCCACTAGGCGAAGCCTTAGCTCCTATGTATGCCAATGGATCTGTATTGGGTGGAGCGAGTTGTAGTTCATTTGGTGGAGCATCTGTTCCAGAGGAGTCAACAGAGGAGGATCCAGAGGAAGATCTGGAGGAGAAGGAGTTATCACCTTCTGGGAGCAATTCATCTGCAAGCGGGCCATACGAAGGTCTACCAAATGGCGATATCTGAGTTCAGTCAGAGGGACATCTATTGGTATTCTTTTTTGCGGCATCTTACCTTAGTATTTTTTCAGTTTAGTCTCTCCCTTTTGTTAGTATACAGAGAGAATAGGAGAGTCTAGAAGTGCTAGGCTAACCCGGACACCAACTTAGTGGCTTTTTGTATGGGGTAGGGCCTGAGGGTGTCATATGTTTATATATGTATATATTTATCTCATGGGTTGTATACTGATAGGGTCTGTAAACATTATACTGATGTATAATGATATGTGAATATTCTGTTAATAATTGTGCCTATGATGTTAACTATTCATGTATGCTTGCAATGATAAATCGATCAACGTTTTCAAAAAAATAAATTTACCTCGTAAAAACGATGATGTTTTAACAACAAATCAGGCTTATATAATAACTATTAGTTAATAAGTAGGAAGGTAAGTTAGTAATACTTAGTTTCTGGTGTGATCATGATATACTAGGAGTTGGGTCATTGCAACAAGCAGCAAGTGACACCGGCGACACAGAGAAAGGAAGAAGGGTGAGCAGCAGCGAAGGAGGAAGGTGAGGGACGATGTGGTGAGGGACAACAATGGAGGAAGGTGATGGATGCCGGTGAGGGAGGAAGTGTGAGGAAGAAGAAGGTGAGACACAAAGGGTATGAGAGTGAGAGTGAGAGTGAGAGTGAGAGTGAGAGTGAAGAGTTGCTGAAAGTTGAGTGGGTGAGGAACTAAGATATTTACGTATTTAACAGTTAAAATTTTATAAGAACGATTTTTATGTGTATTATAAGTTTAATATTTATGAACAATTTTTATGTATATCTTTTGTATAATTAGTTAAAGAACATTTGAAAATTATTTCTTAATAAAAAAATATTGTAATAATCATAAAATCGTTCTTTATAATAGTCTAAGAGAACGACTTTATTGAAAATCGTTATAAAAATCGTTGTCTAAAATAATTTAAAAGAACGATTGTAAAGCTTAGTAAATTTTAGTGTTCCTTAAGTCCATATTTCTTGTGGCGTGGGTTTTGAATATTTTGTTGAAAGTAGGACAATGTTGAAGTAATTCTCTATATGTGACTCTCGGTGTTTGCACTAGACACTAGTAGCATCATTTAGGTAGTGTTTGGTGGAGTGACAGAGATGGAAAGACTGAGATTGAGAGACAGAGACTAAGAGATAGAGATTAAAATAAATCTTAGTATTTTGTTTGGTGCAAAGTGAGAGACAGAAATTGAAACAAAAATAAAATTCTAATTTAATTTGTACAAAAAATAAAATTAGAATTAATTAATTGAAATGAAGGTATTTTAGGTATAAAATGTTATTAAAGTTTCAGTCTTCATCTCTAAAAATTTTAGTCCCCATATGTCCCTATTTTTTGAGAATTTTTGGAAAAATACTTAAGTCACAGATAGACTGAGAAAAGAGATCTCCTGTATTGTTTAAGGTGACTCGGAGACTCTTTATGAGTACTGGGAACGTTTTAAGAACCTTCTATCAGTTTCTAAACCAACAAACATGATACTAAATTTTAGTCTCTTAATCTCTGTCTCAATACCTCAAAACAAATGCTACCTTAGAGAAGAAGTTATCTAGATAAATTAAAGATGCCAGCAAAAATCGGAGACAATCGTATAAACGTGATCATCTATTGTAGCCCTTCGAATTCAGTGTCAAATGGTTTGTTTGGCAATAAAACTCATCACATTCCACAATCCATCTCTCTAGCTAATTGCCCCCTTAATTGTAATCAAACCATGGGACTTCACACCGGAAACACCGGAAAATATACAAAAGATGTATGTTAATTGTTATTGGAATGTCCCTTGTTAAAAAGGTTTGTCCGAATGTAAACTGAACTATATACAAATATATACGTGTACACCGAAGCTTAAACGATAAGTGTAGATAGCTGTCCAATGCTATTGGATCATGTGCCCACGTGCGTGTTCTTCTTTACGTAAAATGCACGTGCCTCTTTGGCACTCTACATTTTGTACGAAAGTCAAGCTCAAATTAATACTTCACCCTCCGTCTCAGGCCTTGTATTGCATCGTTCTATACTCTCCAACCTTTATGATTGCATCTCAAGTCTATCTTCACTCAATTTTTATTTATGATATTTAAAGTTTGAATCTTTTTTAAAATTATATACTATGTTATTTTGGAAATTTTATTTTTTTATAAATTAATGTAGTCTTTTATATGTTTATTATAAAATTTTTTTATATATACAAAAAATAATAAATTATCATATGTCTATGTGTATTTATATGTGTTATTTTATATATTTTTAATGCATTATATATTTCATATATTTATATTTTAATATAATTTTATTCAAATAATTAATTGATATATAACTAATTTTCTGTATATGGCTTATCATTATAGATCCTTAGCAAGAGTTTTGGCTTTGACATTGAAACTTTTTCTAAGTTGGCTCTGTCCTCACATTTCACATGTCCGTCCTTCTATTATAGTTTAAGTAAATTGATGGTGTTGAAAGAAAAATGTAATTTACAATCCGTGATATTACTAAATTCAGGAGCGGAACTAGATAAAATATTAAAGGAAATCAAAAATATTTATACAATAAAATAAAACTAAAATAAAATTTTAAAGAAGACTAAATTAAAATTTACATATAAATTACATGTAAAAAATTAAAATTATAAAGGGACATTGCCCCTTTTCCTTCAATGTAGCTCCGCCCCTGACTAAATTAGTGATGTCTTGACAATTGTGCATGCATGGCAATCATGATTGAAATAATAATAATCCCTTGGTGGGTCATGGCCTCCTTCAAAAGCCTAAAATTAAGCATTTGCCATGGATGTCACAGAAATGATACTGTATATATGAATTTTCCTAATAAATAAGCTAATTATCATGTATCTACATTGCATTCCCCTTTCCCCGCACACGATGCTTCACAAGGCCAGCATTATTCTTTTAGGGTTTACTTAACATACACTAACGACAGAACAGGCTAACTAATTATTTTTCTCTTTGTAGTATATATATAGTTGTAGGGCTGTCATCTTTCTTTTATCATGAAAGTAGCTAGTGCAACCATTCTTCCATTTTCATTCTTCATTGTTTATGTGAGTGATTTGACGTCGTTTGTGGCTTCATGACTCATGAGTGGTAATTTGTGATTTTTTTTTTATTACCAAATCCTACTTTCAAGATCTGTAAAATTAGATATAAAAAAAATCTATTTATACATAAAAATTAATTATTAAAATTAATTATTATATATTTTTATTTATATATATATACGTAATTTAATTTTTTTAATATATATTTTATATTTTAATATATAATTTATATTAATAATTAATTTTAATATATATATAACACGATTGTTAAATATATAGGAGAAAATATAAGGTACATACACCCACCGCATACCCTTCACGTTACAACAAATTTCATGACAATCTCCACACGAAACATGATTAGATATCAATATATTATAATCTTCAATTGAGAAATAGAACCACAAATCCTTATTCAGAGTATAATATATAAAATAATATTAATACTAATGAATAATACAACTCGTCTTCCTAAACTTTGGCACGTGCAATTTGCCTTAGAAGCACGTATTACTGAGGCTTTATATTCTAATAGCTATCCTAATTGCATGCATTGGTTAAGAATAAAAGAACATAAATATAAACCGATCTAGTTGTTATTGGTGAGTTATAACTTAGCTTTAATTAATATTCATTCTTAGTTTATAATCGATGATTTTATTAGTCATAATTAATTTCCGAACTTAATGATTAATTAAATGGTCACTATAACTATCTAATTTTTAATATGTCATGACAAATGTAAATTATGAGTGTTATTAATTTGTCAATTTATAGAACACTATATTTTCTGTCACTACAAAAAATTTGTTGAATATAATGGAATTAACCAGGAGAATTATGAAAAAAATCTGCCGTTAAATTTATGATCGTCGAATTTAGTGTCAGACTCAATTCAACGGTAATTTAATCACCATCGAATTTAATCACTGTCTTTTCCAGACGCATAGCAACTCATCAATATTAATATATAGATAGTATAGAATCAGTCTCGGTGATCACTGTTCATAGCACAAGTTCAACAATATTCATCTTTAAATCTCATCAACCACGTTCGTTCATTTCCACATTTCGAACTCATAATCATTTCTCACTATACCATCAACTCAACACTCCACCAAATTACTCAAATCGATCATTCCATCCATAGAACTTTCCAAACCTAAGATTTCGTCTTCTAAACTCATACAGAAGTATCTAATCTTAAATCATCTAACACATCTTCAATAGTCTCAAGGACTAATCACTAGTTATAAGTCTTAAATAGTAGCTAAGGAAGTTTAGAAAGTTAGGAGAATCTTTAAAAATGAAGAAAACAAGTTTTCAGCAAAACAGGGGTCATGCGTACGCACGCCCCTGTCTGCGTACGCGAGGCCTCAAAACAGCACGGGAGGCTCGCGTCGCTTGCAACATGCCGCGTACGCATCCTGTAAAAATAGCATTCCCGCGTACGTACGCCAGTGTCGCGTACGCATGGGTGCTTGGCAGCAACCAATCCCTGCATTGTGTGCAACAGTCCACGTACTCATGCCTTGAAAAGCTTAAAAATTTTCAAAAGCGGCTGCCAAATTCAAATTTTCCTACCGAACTTTTAAACATGCATAACTTTCTCTTTTTTAAACATTTTTCATCCGTTCTTCGAATGACTTAAAGCACTCAAACCCAACTTTCATTTAAATAAAATTTCATAAAAAACAATGGTCTAGAGGCAAGTTATGCCTCTTCAAAGTTCATCAAAAATAAGGTTTTACAAATTTTAGCAAAGTTCTCTAGTTTTCCAAAACTTCAAAACCAAATCAAATCCAATATACTCCATTTCAATCCTACACCCTCCTATACATTACCAATTACAATTCTATCATTATTCAACCGCACATCAATATATTAATCATTTAGTCCTAAAGTCAACTACTAGTTCTACAAATTTCATTCATAAACCACCACTCTCACATTTATCAATTCCAAACCATCATAATTCATTATTTACCAATTCATCATTGTCAAAACCCTTAGTCCACATCATTTAATAACAACAATCAACATTCATCATCAATTATCAACCTCATCATCATTCATCACCAATTATCAACACATCATCAATAATCATCATAAATCATCAACAATTCAAACTTATCCTAAGGTCCATTAGCCTAAATTTCACGAAACATTATTACATATTACATAAAGAAAATCGGAACCATACCTTGGCCGATTTTTAACATGCACAAAATACCAAAAGTGACACCAACCAAGCTTTCAGAAAGTTTCCAAGTCCAACAAGCCACCAAACACAATCCAAAGCTCCAACTCCACCAAGTTAACTCCAATCAACAAGAACTTCAAGCTAATACATATAATTTACCACAAATTAATCCTAAAGTTCACAAAATCAACAATCCACAAGGCTTAAGGGCATTCTTAATTACCTTACCCACTATGAATCGGGACAAAAACCCAATAATTTTCCACTATTAGTTGGCATCTAAACAACCAAAATCACAAAATTTACTCAATATTCAAACCCCAAAATTCAAAATTTCGTGAAAGAGAAAACTGTGCAAGAAATTGAAGGTTTCTTACCACTTTGTCGATAGAAATGATGGGCTCGGCGAGAGTTTTGCGTGGTTGCAAACGGTACACAAATCAGAGGAATAGTGATCTTGTTCCTCTTTCTATGCCCAACAGCTGTGTTTGTTTGGTGAATTAGGGTAAATGAGGCTGAATAAGTTCATTAGAGAGTATTTATATGTTGGGCTAGGGTTCAACTTGGGCCCGGTCCAACCGCATAGTATTTTTGGTTTATTTGGCCCAACTTTGGGCCAAAACTATTAGAATTAGTGCCCGATTTTCAATTTTAAATAATTTTCTATGTTTTTCTACAATTTTATTTTCTCTCTCATAGTACCAGACAGACTTAAGCCGGTACTGCTAGCTAATTTACCGGTACACATTTTTTTACGCAAATTTTCGCAGAAAATTACATTTTTCCACTCGAAAAAATTCACTGAATCTAAATCTCACCTTTAAAATTTCAAATTTTATTTTATTTTATACGTTTATTTGCTTCCGATTTTTACATTCCCCCCACCAAATTAGAAATTTTGTCTTCAAAATTTAACAATTACCTGTGAATAACTCGGGATAATCCTTCCGCATCTCTGACTTCAATTCCCAAGTGTGCTCTTCAATTCCAGCTCTTCTCCAGGCTACCTTTACCAACAAAACTTCTTTTCCTTATAGCTTCTTCACACTGGTGTCATCAATCTGCACTGGTGTGACTTGAAATGTCAGGTTCTCCTTCAACTCAACCGATTCGGGCTCTAACATATGAGCCGTATCCTATGTGTACTTCCGAGGTTGTGACACATGTAATACGTCATGCAGGTTAGAAAAATGCGAAGGAAAAGCTACTTGATAAGCTACGGACCCGACTCGTCTCAAAATCTCAAAAGGTCCAATGTACCTCGAGTTTAACTTCTTTGTTTTAATCGATCTACCAATTCCAGTTGTTGGAGTAACCTTTAGAAATACATGCTCATCCTCTTCAAATTTCACTGGTTTTCTCCTCTGATCTGCATAACTCTTCTGTCAGTTTTGTGCAGTTAGGATTCTAGCTCAAATTTGCTTGATCTTCTCAATGGTCTTTGCTACCAATTCCGGTCCCAACTCACTCATTTCTCCCGCTTCATACCAACACAGTGGAGACTGGCACTTTCATCCATACAAAGCCTCAATCAAAGCAATTCCAATACTCGCATGATAGCTGGTATTGTACGCAAACTTCACCATGGCATGTAACGGTCCCAACTTCCCTGTTGATCTAACACACACGCCCTTAGCATATCCTCCAACATCTGAATAATCATTTCTAATTGTCCATCAGTTTGTGGATGATACGCCGTGTTGAGACTTAAGTCTCGTATCGAAAGCTCTTTGAAAAGCTCCCCAAAATCTTGATGTGAATCGGGGATCTCGATCCAAAACTATCGTCATTGGTACACCGTGCACCCTTACAATCTCCTTGATGTACAATCTCGTCAATTCCTCTAGTGAATAGTCCACTCGGATAGGCAGAAAGTGAGCAAACTTGGTTAAGCGATGCACGATCACCCAAACTGCATCAAATCCTGACCTAGTCCTCGGCAAACCAGTTACAAAATCCATTGCAACTCCTTCCTACTTCCATTGAGGAATCTCAAGTGGCTGTAGCATTCCCGACGGTCTCTGGTGCTCTATCTTTACCTTCTGACAAGTCAGACACTTGGATACAAGTGAAGCTACATCACTCTTTATTCTAGTCCACCAAAATATTTTCTTTAGATCATGATTCATATTCATACTTTCTGGATGAATAGAAAATCCGTTGTTATGAGCTTCTGACAACAATTTCTTGTCTCAAACTCCCAATATCTGGCTCACAGATCCTCCCCTTATACCTCTATAATCCTTCACCATCCTTAGTGAATTCTCCTCGCCTTTTTTTCCGAATTGGTTGAAACATCTTCTGAAGCTCTTGCTCATCTTTCTGGGCCCTCTGAATTTCTATCTTGAAGGTACTTGAGATGTGCAATTGGTTCAAACAGGCTCTTCCATCAACTTCTCCAATGTCTAACTTAAGCTACGCAAACTTGTTTACCAGTTCCTCCTCTTTAATCCTCATCCAAGCAATGGTCAATGACTTCCTATGGAAGGCATCTGCTACAACGTTAGCCTTCCCAGGATGATAACTTAGTTCAAAATCATAATCTTTCAATAGCTCCATCCATCTTCTTTGGTGCATATTGAGCTCTTTCTGATCAAAGATGTATTTCAGACTCTTTTGATCAGAAAAGACTCGGAATTTTACTCCATACAAATAGTACCTCCAAATCTTTAGCGCAAACACAACCGCCGCCAATTCCATGTCATGAGTTAGGTAATTCACCTTATGTGGCCTTAGCTGATACGAAGCATAAGCTACCACATTCCGGTGTTGCATTAAGACACAACCGAAGCATTTTAGCAAGGCATCACAGTAAACCTCAAACAGTTCATGTGGTTTAGGTAGAATTAAAACTGGCGCTGAAGTCAACTTCTCTTTCAAGGTTTGAAAGCTTTCTTCGCATTCTGACGTCCATACGAACGGTGTCTCTTTCCGAGTTAACTTAGTCATCGACAACGCAATTTGTGAGAATATGTGAATGAACCTTCTGTTATACCCGACTAATCCCAAGAAGCTCCTAACCTCAGTCACTGACGTCGGTATTTTCCATTCCATCACTGCTTCAACTTTCGAAGGATCTACTACTAACCCTCCTTTACTCATCACGTGACCTAAGAACTTCACTTCTTCCTTCCAGAACTCACACTTCAACAACTTTGCATACAACTTTTGCTCCTTCAGAATTTGCAACACAATCCTCAGATGCTCTTTATGCACTTCCACCGTCTTTGAATAAACCAAGATGTTATCTATGAACACTACCACAAAATTATCCAAAAAAGGACGAAATATTCTGTTCATGTAATCCATGAACACCGTAGGCGAATTCGTCAACCCAAAGGACATCATCGCGTATTCACAGAGATCATAACATGTTCTAAATGTAGTTTTCAGAATATCATCCTCCTTCACCCTAATCTGATGGTAACCTGACCTCAAATCAATCTTCGAGTACACCCCAGCTCCTTGCAACTGATCCATTAAATTATCGATCCTTGGCAATGGGTACTTGTTCTTCACTGTCACTTTGTTTAGCTGTCGGTAGTCAACACAGAGTCACATTCCTCCATCTTTCTTTTTAACCAATAAAATTAGTGCTCCCTACGGAGATACACTCGGTCGAATGAACCTCTTATTTAGAAGCTCATTGGTGCACGAAATTACAATCACACTTTTGCAACTCCGTACAACTAACCAGCAAGTGCACTGGGTCGTCCAAGTAATACCTTACGTGAGTAAGGGTTGATCCCACGGAGATTGTCGGCTTGAAGCAAGCTATGGTTATCTTGTAACTCTTAGTCAGGATATCAATAATTCTCAGATTTAATTGTAAAAAGTAAAAGAACATGAAATAAATACTTGTTATGCAGTGATGAAGAACAGGTTGAGGTTTTGGAGATGGCTTGTCTTCTGAATCTCTGCTTTCCTACTATCTTCTTCTTCATGCACGCAAGGCTCCTTCCATGGCAAGCTTTATGTTGGGCATCACCGTTGTCAATGGCTACTTACCGTCCTCTCAGTGAAAATGTTCCAAATGCGCTGTCACCGCACGGCTAATCATCTGTCGGTTCTCACTCATGCTGGAATAGGATCCATTGATCCTTTTGCGTCTGTCACTACACCCAGCACTCGTGAGTTTGAAGCTCGTCACAATCATCTCTTCCCAAATCCTACTCGGAATACCACAGACAAGGTTTAGACTTTCCGGATCTCAGGAATGGCCGCCAATAATTCTAGCCTATACCACGAAGGTTCCAATCTTAGATTAGAAACCTAAGAGATACACATTCAAGCTTGATTGCATGTAGAACGGAGGTGGTTGTCAGGCACGCGTTCATAGGTGAGAATGATGATAAGTGTCACAGATCATCACATTCATCAAGTTGAAGTTCGAATGAATATCTTATAATAGAAGCAAGCGTGATAGAATGGAAAACAGTAGTAATTGTATTAACTCATGAAGAACAGCAGAGCTCCTCACCCCCAACAATGGGGTTTAGAGATTCTTGCCGTAGAAGATACAATATGAAACGTGTAGAATGTCATGAGGTGTCTAAATACAATAGTAAAAGGTCCTATTTATAGATAACTAGTAGCCTAGGGTTACAGAAATAAGTAATTAATGCAGAAATCTTCTTTCGGGCCCACTTGGTGTGTGCTTGGGCTGAGCATTGAAACTTCCATGTGTAGAGACTTTTCTTGGAGTTAAACGCCAGCTTTTGTGCCAGTTTGGGCGTTTAACTCCAGCTTTCATGCCAGTTCTGGCGTTTTGACGCCAGAATTTCTATGCTGACTTGGGACGCCCATTTGGGCCATCAAATCTCGGGCAAAGTATGGACTATTATATATTGCTGGAAAGCCCAGGATGTCTACTATCCAACACAATTGAGAGCGCGCCAATTGGGCTTTTGTAGCTCTAGAAAATCTACTTCGAGTGTAGGGACGTCAGAATCCAACAGCATCTGCAATCCTTTTTCAGCCTCTGAATCAGATTTTTGCTCAGGTCCCCCAATTTCAGCCAGAAAATACCTGAAATCACAGAAAAATACAGAAACTCATAGTAAAGTCCAGAAATGTGATTTTTAAATAAAAACTAATAAAAATATACTAAAAACTAACTAAAATATACTAAAAACACTGCCAAAAAGCGTATAAATTATCCGCTCATCACAACACCAAACTTAAATTGTTGCTTGTCCCCAAGCAACTGAAAATCAAATAGGATAAAAAAAAGAAGAGAATATACAATGAATTCCAAAAACATCTATGAAGATCAGTCTTAATTAGATGAGCGGGGATATTAGCTTTTTGCTTCTGAACAGTTTTGGCATCTCACTTTATCCCTTGAAGTTCAGAATGATTGGCATCTATAGGAACTCAGAATTCAGATAGTGTTATTGATTCTCTTAGTTCAGTATGTTGATTCTTGAACACAGTGACTTTATGAGTCTTGGCCGTGACCCTAAGCATTTTATTTTCCAATATTACCACCGGATACATAAATGCCACAGACACATGACTGGGTGAACCTCTTCAGATTGTGACTCAGCTTTGCTAGAGTCCCTAATTAGAGGTGTCCAGAGCTCTTAAGCACACTCTTTTTGCTTTGGACCACGACTTTAACCGCCCAGTCTCAAGTTTTCACTTGACACCTTTACGCCACAAGCACACGGTTAGGGACAGCTTGGTTTAGCCACTTAGGCCAGGATTTTATTCCTGTGGGCCCTCCTATCCACTGATGCTCAAAGCCTTGGATCCTTTTTATTTTACCTTTGCCTTTTGGTTTAAAGAGCTATTGGATTTTTTTGCTTGCTTTTTCTTCTTTTTTCTTCTCTCTCTCTCTCTCTTTTTTTTTGCTTTTCACTGCCTTTTCTTACTTCAAGAATCATTTTTATGATTTTTCAGATTATCAAATAACATTTCTCCTTTTCCCTCATTCTTTCAAGAGCCAACAAATTTTAACATTCATAAACAACAAATTCAAAAATATGCACTGTTCAAGCATTCATTCAGAAAAACATAAAGTATTGCCACCACATCAAAATAATTAATCTGTTTTAAAATTCAAAATTCATGTACTTCTTTTTCTTTTTGCAATTAAAACACTTTTTATTTAAGAAAGGTGATGGATTCATATTCACAGCTTTAAGGCATAGACACTAGTGATCATGTAATAAAGACACAAACATAAATAAACATAAAGCATAAAAATTCAAAAAACAGAGAATAAAGAACAAGGAAATTAAAGAACGGGTCCACCTTAGTGATGGCGGCTAGTTCTTCCTCTTGAAGATCTGATGGAGTGCTTGAGCTCCTCAATGTCTCTTCCTTGCCTTTGTTGCTTCTCTCATGGCATTTTGGTCCTCTCTAATTTCATGGAGGATAGTAGAATGCTCTTGTTGAGGTCCATGAGTGGGCTCTCTTGTTTGCTCCATCCTTTTCTTAGTGATGGGCTTTTGAGATGAATCTCTCCATCTCCCATGACTCGGAGGTGGAAGCTTTTGCCTTCCCTTTCCTCTTTCTAGAGGTTTCTCCAGCCTTAGGTGCCATAAATAGTTATGGAAACACAAAAAGTAATGCTTTTTTCACACCAAACTTAGAAGGTTTGCTCGTCCTCGAGCAAAAGAAGAAAGAAGGAAAGAGAAGAAGATAGAGAGAGGTGAGGTAGGTGGGGATCCTGTGGGGTCCACAGATCCTGAGGTGTCAAGGATTTCTCATCCCTGCACCAATTAGGCTTGCAAAACGCCCCTTGCTGCCAATCCTGGCGTTAAACACCAGGTTGCTGCCCATTTCTGGCGTTTAACGCCAGCTTCTTGCCCTTTTCTGGCGTTAAACGCTAGCTCTGTGCCCCTTTCTGGCGTTAAACGCCCAGAATGGTGCCAGACTGGGCGTTTAACGCCCATTTTGCTACCCTTACTGGCGTTTAAACGCCAAACTTCTCCTCCAGGGTGTGCTGTTTTCAATACTATTTTTCATTCTGTTTTTGCTTTTTCAGTTATTTTTGTGACTTCAAAAGATCATCAACCTACAAAAAACATAAAACAACAATAGAAAATAAATAGATATAATAAAATTGGGTTGCCTCCCAACAAGCGCTTCTTTATTGTCTTTAGCTGGACTTTGACTTAGTTTTATTCTAGTCTCAGTTTCGAGCATTCTTGCTCAAAATTGTTTTCAAGATAGTGTTTGATTCTCTGTCCATTAACAATGAACTTTTTGTCAGAGTTAATATCCTGAAGCTCAACATATCCATATGGTGACACACTTGTAATCACATATGGTCTCCTCCACCGGGATTTCAATTTCCCGGGGAATAGTCTGAGCCTAGAGTTAAAGAGCAGAACCTTCTATCCTGGTTCAAAGACTCTAGATGATAGCTTCTTGTCATGCCACCTTTTTGCTTTTTCCTTATAAATTTTTGAATTTTCAAAAGCATTGAGTCTGAATTCCTCTAGCTCATTTAGCTGGAGCAATCTTTTCTCTCCAGCTAACTTAGCATCCAGGTTTAGGAATCTGGTTGCCTAGTAGGCCTTATGTTCCAGTTCCACAGGCAGATGACAGGCCTTGCCATACACAAGCTGGTATGGAGAGGTTCCTATAGGAGTCTTGAATGCTGTTCTGTATGCCCACAGAGCATCATCCAAGCTTTTTGCCCAATCCTTTCTACGGGCAATTACAGTCCGTTCTAGGATTCTTTTTAGTTCTCTATTAGAGACTTCAGCCTGCCCATTTGTCTGTGGGTGATATGGAGTTGCTACTTTGTGGCTAATTTCATATCGTACCATAGCAGAGTATAGCTGTTTATTGCAGAAATGAGTGCCCCCGTCATTGATTAGTACTCTGGGGACGCCAAATCTGCTGAAGATATTTTTCTGGAGGAATTTCAGTACGGTCTTAGTATCATTAGTGGGAGTGGCAATTGCTTCTACCCATTTAGATACATAGTCTACTGCCACCAGAATGTAAGTGTTTGAGTATGATGGTGGGAAGGGACCCATGAAGTCAATACCCCATACATCAAACAACTCAATCTCTAAGATATCTTGTTGAGGCATGGCATAACCATGAGGCAAGTTGCCAGCTCTTTGGCAACTATCATAGTTACGCACAAACTCTCGGGCATCTCTATAGAGAGTAGGCCAGTAGAAGCCACATTGGAGGACCTTAGTGGCTGTTTGCTCACCTCCGAAATGTCATCCATACTGTGATCCATGGCAGTGCCACAGGATCTTCTGTGCTTCTTCTCTGGGTATGCATCTGTGGATCATTCCGTCTGTACATCTCTTAAAGAGATATGGTTCATCCCATAAGTAGTACTTTGCATCTGAAATTAGTTTTTTCGTCTGCACCTTACTGTACTCTTTGGGTATGAACCTCACAGCTTTATAATTCGCAAAGTCTGCAAACCATGGTGCTTCCTGAATGCCAAAAAGTTGCTCATCTGGAAAGGTTTCAGAGATCTCAGTAGGAGGGAGGGACGCCCTTACTACTGGTTCTATCTGGGACAGGTGATCAGCTACCTGGTTCTCTGTCCCTTTTCTGTCTCTTATTTCTATATCAAACTCTTGCAGAAGCAACACCCATCTTATGAGCCTAGGTTTTGAATCCTACTTTGTGAGTAGGTATTTAAGAGCAGCATGGTCAGTATACACAATCACTTTTGAACCTACTAAATAGGATCTAAACTTGTCAATGGCATAAACCACTGCAGGTAACTCTTTTTCTGTGGTTGTGTAATTCTTCTGTGCATCATTTAAAACACGGCTAGCATAGTAAATGACGTACAGAAACTTGTTATGCCTCTGTCCCAACACTGCACCAATGGCATGGTCACTGGCATCACACATTAGTTCAAATGGCAATGTCCAGTTTAGTGCAGAGATGACTATTTTCGAAAAATCCTTTAGCAGATTGCTCAGAGGTTTTGCTATTTTTAAAAAATCCTTTATAAACCTCCTATAGAATCCTGCGTACCCTAGAAAGCTTCTGATTGCTTTTACATTGGCAGGTGGTGGTAATTTTTCAATTACCTCTACCTTAGCTTGATCCACCTTTATTCCCTTGTTTGAAATTTTATGCCCAAGGACAATTCCTTCAGTCACCATAAAGTGACATTTTTCCCAGTTTAAAACTAGGTTGGTCTCATTGCATCTTTTCAGAACAAGTGCTAAATGGTCAAGACAGAAGTTAAATGGTCTCCAAATACTGAGAAGTCATCCATGATGACTTCCAGAAATTTTTCCACCATATCAGAGAAAATAGAAAGCATGCACCTCTGAAATTCAAATGGTCATCTTTTTCTCTTAATTTTCGAAACTTTTATTTTATTTTTCATTTATTTTGTTTTATTTTTTCGGTTACTTTTAATTAAATAAAAAAAATTCATATCAATTCCCTTTTCTCCATCATGGACATAAGTGGAAGTGAACAGTCCAGAAGGACTCTAGGGTCATATGCTAACCCCATTACAGCTGCATATGGGAGTAGCATCTGTATACCTCCCATTAAAGTAAGCAGTTTTTGAGCTAAATCCTCAGCTCTTTATCATGGTGCAGCAAAATAGCCAGTATTTTGGTCTTCCACAGGAAGAACCTACCGAGTTTCTGGCACAGTTCTTACAAATTGCTGACACAGTACGTGATAAAGAAGTGGATCAGGATGTCTACAGATTATTATTGTTTCCATTTGCTGTAAAAGATCAAGCTAAGAGGTGGTTAAATAACCAACCCACAGCAAGCATAAAAACATGGAGACAGTTATCAGACAAATTCCTGAATCAATTTTACCCTCCAGAAAGGATGACACAGCTAAGGCTGGACATCCAAGGCTTTAGACAAGAGGATAATGAATCCCTTTATAATGCCTGGGAGAGGTACAGAGGGATGCTGAGAAAATGCCCCTCTGAAATATTTTCAGAGTGGGTACAGTTAGACATCTTCTACTATGGGCTTACAGAAAAAGCTCAGATGTCTCTAGACCACTCAGCTGGTGGATCTATACACATGAGAAAGACGATTGAAGAGGCTCAAGAACTTATAGATACGATTGCTAGAAATCAACACTTGTACTCTAGCAGTGAGTCCTCCATAAAGGAAGAAGCTAGGGCAGTAACAACTGATCCTAATCCTCAAGAACAGATTATTGAGCTCAATCAACAATTACTCCTTATGACAAACCAATTAGCAGAATTTAAAGAGATGCTCCAAGACACTAAAAATGCTAACAAGAATATGGAAGTACAATTGAATCAGACAAGACAGCAGCTATCTAAACAGATAACAGAAGAATGCTAATCTGTCCAATTAAGGAGCAGGACGACATTGAATAAATCAGCTCAAAGTAGCAGAAAGCCAAGAAAGGAACAACTGATAGAGGATGAACAAACCACTATCCAAAATCCCTCTGAGGACAGCAAGAGCCCAGAGAGGAATAATTCTGGCGTTCAAATGCCAGAAAAGGGTGAAAGATTGGCGTTAAACGCCCAGTGGATGTCTACTTCTGGCGTTCAAACGCCAGAAAAGGGAGAAACGTTGGCGTTGAACGCCCATTCCTTGCCCAGTTCTGGCGTTCAAACACCAGAAAAGGGTGGGAAGCTGGCGTTAAACGCCCATGCTGCACGCAATCCTGGCGTTCAAACGCCAAAGAGGGATCAGACACCTGGAAGTGCTAATAGTAACCCCTCTAAGAAGGCTTCTCCAACCACCTCTGTAGGGAATAAACCTGTAGCAACTAAGGTTGAAGAATATAAAGCCAAGATACCTTATCCTCAGAAACTCTGCCAGGCGGAGCAGGATAAACAATTTGCCCACTTTGCAGACTATCTCAGGACTCTTGAGATAAAGATCCCATTTGCAGAGGCACTTGAGCAAATACCCTCTTATGCTAAGTTCATGAAAGAGATCTTAAGTCATAAGAAGGATTGGAGAGAAACTGAAAAGGTGTTTCTCACTGAAGAATGCAGTGCAGTCATTCTGAAAAGCTTACCAGAGAAGCTCCAAGATCCATGAAGCTTTATGATACCGTGCACATTAGAGGGTACTTGTACCAAGACAGCTCTATGTGACCTTGGAGCAAGTATCAACCTAATATCTGCATCCACCATCAGAAAGCTTTGCTTGACTGAAGAGGTCAAACCAACCCGGATATGTCTTCAACTTGCTGATGGCTCCATTAAATACCCATCAGGCATAATTGAGGACATGATTGTTAAGGTTGGACCATTTTCCTTTCCCACTGACTTTGTAGTGTTGGAAATGGAGGAGCACAAGAGTGCAACTCTAATTCTAGGAAGACCTTTCCTAGCAACTGGACGAACTCTCATTATTGTCCAAAAAGGGGAAGTGACCCTGAGAGTCAATGAGAATGAGTTCAAGTTAAATGTTGTCAAAGCTATGCAGCATCCAGATAAATCAAATGACTGCATGAGCGTTGATATTATTGACTCCTTGGTGGAAGAGATCAATATGACTGATAGTCTCGAATCAGAGCTAGATGACATCTTTAAAGATGTTCGGCCTGATCTGGAGGAACCAGAGGAAATAAAAGAACCTCTGAAAATTTCTCTAGAAGAGGATAAGCCTCCTAAACCCGAGCTCAAACCACTACCACCATCCCTGAAATATGCATTTCTGGGAGAAGGTGACACTTTTTCGGTGATCATAAGCTCTGCTTTGAATCTACAGGAAGAGAAAGCACTAATTCAGGTGCTAAGGACACACAAGTCAGCTCTTGGGTGGTCCATAAGTGATCTTAAGGGCATTAGCCCAGCAAGATGCATGCACAAGATCCTATTGGAGGATGATGCTAAGCCAATGGTTCAACCACAGAGGCGGCTAAATCCAGCCATGAAGGAAGTGGTGCAGAAAGAGGTCACTAAGTTACTAGAGGCTGGGATTATTTATCCTATTTCTGATAGCCCCTGGGTGAGCCCTGTCCATGTTATCCCTAAGAAGGGAGGAATGACAGTGGTTCATAATGAAAAGAATGAACTGGTTCCTACAAGAACAGTTAAAGGGTGGCGTATGTGTATTGACTATAGAAGGCTCAATACAGCCACCAGAAAGGATCATTTTCCTTTACCATTTATAGACCAGATGCTAGAGAGACTAGCAGGTCATGAATATTACTGCTTTTTAGATGGCTATTCAGGATACAACCAAATTGTAGTAGATCCTCAGGACCAAGAGAAAACAATATTCACATGTCCTTCTGGAGTATTTGCCTACAGAAGGATGCCCTTTGGTCTATGCAATGCACCTACAACCTTTCAGAGGTGCATGCTCTCTATCTTCTCTGATATGGTAGAGAAATTTCTGGAAGTCTTCATGGATGACTTTTCAGTATTTGGAGACCCATTCAGCTCCTGTCTTGACCATTTAGCACTTGTTCTGAAAAGATGCCAAGAGACCAACCTAGTTTTAAACTGGGAAAAATATCACTTTATGGTGATTAAAGGAATTGTCCTGGGGCATAAAATTTCAAACAAGGGAATAGAAGTGGATCAAGCTAAAGTGGAAGTAATTGAAAAATTACCACCACCTGCCAATGTTAAGGCAATCAGAAGCTTTCTAGGGCATGCAGGATTCCATATCACCCACAGATAAATGGGTAGGCTGAAGTCTCTAATAGAGAACTAAAAAGAATCCTGGAACGGAGTGTAATTGCCTGTACAAAGGATTGGGCAAAAAGCTTGGATGATGCTCTGTGGGCATACAGAACAGCATTCAAGACTCCTATAGGAACCTCTCCATACCAGCTTGTGTATGGCAAGGCCTGTCATCTGCCCGTGGAACTAGAACATAAGGCCTATTGGGCAACCAGATTCCTAAACCTGGACACCAAGTTAGTTGGAGAGAAAAGATTGCTCCAGTTGAATGAGCTAGAGGAATTCAGACTCAATGCTTTTGAAAATGCTAAAATTTATAAGGAGAAAGCAAAAAATGGCATGACAAGAAACTGTCATCTAGAGTCTTTGAACCAGGACAGAAGGTTCTGCTCTTTAACTCTAGGCTCAGACTATTCCCTGGGAAATTGAAATCCCGGTAGAGGGGACCATATGTGATTACAAGTGTGTCACCATATGGATATGTTGAGCTTCAGGATATTGACTCTGGCAAAAAGTTTATTGTTAATGGACAGAGAATCAAACACTATCTTGAAAGCAATTTTGAGCAAGAATGCTCAAAACTGAGACTAGAATAAAACTCAATCAAGGTCCAACTAAAGACAATAAAGAAGCGCTTGTTGGGAGGCAACCCAATTTTATTATATGTATTTATTTTCTATTGTTATTTTATGTTTCCTGCAGGTTGATGATCATGTGAAGTCACAAAAACAACTAAAAAAGCAAAAACAGAATGAAAAACAGTATTAAAAATAGCACACCCTGGAGGAGAAGCTTACTGGCGTTTAAACGCCAGTAAGGGTAGCAGAATGGGCGTTAAACGCCCAGTCTGGCACCATTCTGGGCGTTTAACGCCAGAAAGAGGCACAAAGCTGGCATTTAACGCCAGAAAAAGGCAAGAAGCTGGCGTTAAACGCCAGAAATGGGCAGCAACCTGGTGTTTAACGCCAGGATTGGCAGCAAAGGGCATTTTGCAAGCCTAATTGGTGCAGGGATGAGAAATCCTTGACACCTCAGGATCTGTGGACCCCACAGGATCCCCACCAACCTCAACTTACTCCTTCATCTTCACACATCTTAAACACTACTTCACTCCCTTCGCCGAAACACTACCCCCCTTCATCTCCCTATTTCTTCTCCCTCTACTCTCTTCTTTCTTTTTTTTGCTCGGGTACGAGCAAACCTTCTAATTTTGGTGTGGTAAAAGCTAAAGCTTTTTGTTTTTCCATAACCATTTATGGCACCAAAGGCCGGAGAAACCTCTAGAAAGAGGAAAGGGAAGGCAAAAGCTTCCACCTCCGAGTCATGGGAGATGGAAAAATTCATCTCAAGGGTGCATCAAGACCACTTCTATGAAGTTGTGGCCAAGAAGAAGGTGATCCCCGAGGTCACTTTTAAGATATCCTCATTGATGAGGACAAGCCCATCACTAAGAAAAGGATGGAGCAAACAAGAGATCCCACTCATGGACAAGAGCATGAGGGAATTCCTCATCATGAAATCCCTGAGATGCCTCAAGGAATGCATTTTCCTCCACAATATTATTGGGAGAAAATTAACACCTCCCTAGGAGAATTAAGTTCCAATATGGGACAACTAAGGGTGGAACACCAAGAGCATTCCATCCTCCTTCATGAAATTAGAGAAGATCAAAGAATCATGAGAGAGGAGCAACAAAGGAATGGAAGAGATATTGAGGAGCTCAAGCACTCCATAAGATCTTCAAGAGGAAGAACAAGCCGCCATTACTAAGGTGGACCCGTTCTTTAATTTCTTTGTTCTTTATTTTTTGTGTTTCAAATTTTTATGCTTTATGTTTATCTATGTTTGTGTTTTTATTACATGATCATTAGTATCTTAGTGTCTATGCCTTAAAGCTATGAATCCATCACCTTTCTTAAATAAAAAGTGTTTTTAATTGAAAAAGAAAAAGAAGTGCATGAATTTTGAATTTTAAAACAGCTTAATTATTTTGATGTGGTGGCAATACTTTTATTTTTCTGAATGAATGCTTGAACAGTGCATATTTTTGAATTTGTTGTTTATGAATGTTAAAATTGTTGGCTATTGAAAGAATGATGGAAAAGGAGAAATGTTATTGATAATCTGAAAAATCATAAAAATGATTCTTGAAGCAAGAAAAAGCAGTGAAAAGCTTGCAGTAAAAAAAATAAAGAAAAAAAAAGAAAAAAAAGCAAGCAGAAAAAGCCAATAGCCTTTTAAACCAAAAGGCAAGGGTAAAATAAAAAGGATCCAAGGCTTTGAGCATCAGTGGATAGGAGGGCCCACTGGAATAAAATCCTGGCCTAAGCGGCTAAACCAAGCAGTCCCTAACCATGTGCTTGTGGCATGAAGGTGTCAAGTGAAAACTTGAGACTGAGCGGTTAAAGTTGTGGTCCAAAGCAAAAAGAGTGTGCTTAAGAGCTCTGGACACCTCTAATTGGGGACTCTAGCAAAGCTGAGTCACAATCTGAAAAGGTTCACCCAGTTATGTGTATGTGGCATTTATGTATCCGGTGGTAATACTGGAAAATAAAATGCTTAGGGTCACGGCCAAGACTCATAAAGTAGCTGTGTTCAAGAATCAACACACTGAACTAGGAGAATTAATAACACTATCTGAATTCTGAGTTCTTATAGACGCCAATCATTCTGAACTTCAAAGGATAAAGTGAGATGCCAAAATTGTTCAGAAGCAAAAAGCTAATAGCCCCGCTCATCTAATTAAGACTGATCTTCATAGATATTTTTGGAATTCATTGTATATTCTATTCTTTTTATCCTATTTGATTTTCAATTTCTTGGGGACAAGCAACAATTTAAGTTTGGTGTTGTGATGAGCGGATAATTTATACGCTTTTTGACATTATTTTTAGTATATTTTATTATGTTTTTATTAGTTTTTATTAAAAAATCACATTTCTGAACTTTACTATGAGTTTTGTGTGTTTTTCTGTGATTTCAGGTATTTTCTGGCTGAAATTGAGGGACCTGAGCAAAAATCTGATTCAGAGGTTGAAAAAGGACTACA
Organism: Arachis ipaensis; assembly: GCF_059453495.1. Classification (NCBI taxonomy): domain Eukaryota; kingdom Viridiplantae; phylum Streptophyta; class Magnoliopsida; order Fabales; family Fabaceae; genus Arachis; species Arachis ipaensis. The sequence goes on along the minus strand of NC_142442.1, from coordinate 77,210,708 downwards.
GATGTTGTTGGATTCTGACCTCCCTGCACTCGAAGTAGATTTTCTAGAGCTACAAAAGCCCAATTAGTGCGCTCTCAATTGCGTTGGAAAGTAGACATCCTGGGCTTTCCAGCAATATATAATAGTCCATACTTTGCTCGAGATTTGATGGCCCAAACCGGCGTTCCATGTCAGCATAGAAATTCTGGCGTCAAAACGCCAGAACTGGCATGAAAGCTGGAGTTAAACGCCCAAACTGACACAAAAGCTGGCGTTTAACTCCAAGAAAGGTCTCTACACGTGAAAGCTTCAATGCTCAGCCCAAGCACACACCAAGTGGGCCCCGAAAGTGGATTTCTACACTAACTATTCTAGTTTACTCATTTTCTGTAACCCTAGGTCACTAGTTTATTATAAAAACTACTTTTAGTGATTCATCTTGTACCTCATGACACTCTACACATTTCATATTGTATCTTCTATAGCATGAGTCTCTGAACCCCATTGTTGGGGGTGAGGAGCTCTGCTGTGTTTCGATGAATTAATGCCATTACTACTGTTTTCCATTCTATCATGCTTGCTTCTATTCTAAGATATTCATTCGCACTTCAACCTGATGAATGTGTTGATCCATGACACTCATCATCATTCTCACCTATGAACGCGTGCCTGACAACCACTTCCGTTCTACATGCAATCAAGCTTGAATGTGTATCTCTTGGGTTTCTAATCTAAGATTAGAACCTTCGTGGTATAGGCTAGAATTATTGGCGGCCATTCCTGAGGTCCGGAAAGTCTAAACCTTGTCTGTGGTATTCCGAGTAGGATCTGGGAAGGGATGACTGTTACGAGCTTCAAACTCGCGAGTGTTGGGCATGTGGCAGATGCAAAAGGATCAATGGATCCTATTCCAACATGATCGAGAACCGACAGATGATTAGCCGTGTGGTGACAGCACACTTGGAACATTTTCACTTAGAGGACGGGAAGTAGCCATTGACAACGGTGATACCTGATGTGTATTTTTTGGAAAACGAATTCCAACATCCAAATCTAATCGGTAAGTGTACTGGGTCGCATCAAGTAGTAAAACTCACTTAGAGTGAGGTCGATCCCACAGGGATTGATGGATCAAGCAACTTTAGTGGGTGATTAGTTTAGTGAAGCTAACATTGAGGTGAAATTGGGTGAAATATAGCCAACAGAAAGTAAACAGCAAGGAAAATTAAAGTGCATAAAGTAAAGTGACTGAAACTTAAAGAACAATGAATGTAAATTGGCAAAATCTTAAATGACAAGAGAAGTAAATTGCATCAATTGTAAAAGGGGGCTGGGTGCAGGAAAATTAAATGAAAGCAGTAAATTAGAACTCAGATCAATTGCAGAAAATTTAACTTGCAGGAAAAATAAATTGGAAGCAATGCAACAGAAAGTAAAAATTGCAGAGAAGGAAATTGTAGCAGAAAGGTAAATCAGCAAGAAAGCTCAATTCAATTATGAAACATAAAAAAAAACAAGTAAAGATCTCAGGAGATCAAAGAGACTAGAAAACAAGTCTAAATCTCAATTCCTTCCTTGATCCAACAGAGAACAAATTACAGATGAAAGAAAGATGAAGGTAGTAAATGAAAGCTCAAATTCAATTCTCAATTCTCTAAGATTATGCAGAAGAACAAAGAGATTTTAGACCAAGTGAAACAGAATTCCTTCAACTCTTGATCCAAAATTCAAAACAAAGAGAAAAACTAAAGAGCGAATTCTCTATTCCTAGTGCTCCCTAGTGGAGCCAGCCTCCTTACAAAGATGATAAGGATGCCTTATATAGGCTTTTCCAAATGAAAATGAAAATGAAATTGAAATTAAAAATAAATTACAATTGAATGAAATTCCTAATCTAGCTTCTCTGTGTGCCTTTGAGTGATGGTAATGGGCTTAGCTTGCTTTTAATTTGAGGAAGAATGGATCTGGATGGCCTTGATGGAATTGGGATCATTCACGTTTGAGTCAATGTTTGAGGCAAACGTTGACTCAAACGTCTTGTAATGGCATGATGTAGAATGGGGGTTTGCTGTCACTCACGTTTGAGTTCACGTTTGAGGTCAAACGTGAGCTCAAACGTTAAGTCCTCCTGGGTGTGTTTTTGAAGTTCAAGTCTTGGGACGCTTCTTTGTCCTCTTGTCAACGTTATCAATTTCATGCCCACTATAGACTATTATATATGGTTGGAAAGCTCTGAATGTCGGCTTTCCAACGCAACTAGAATCACCTCAATTGAACATCTACAACTCAAGTTATGCTCCTTTGAAGAGGACAGGGTCGCTGGCTTTGGTATGCAACGTTTGAGTCCACGTTTGAGGCAAACGTTTGGACAGGTTCTGGAGGCTCAAATGCATTCTCCACCCCATACTACTATATATTGTTGGAAAGCTTTGAATGTCTATTTTCCAATGCCGTTGGAAGCGCATCAATTGGAGCTCCACAGCTCGAGTTATACTCCGTCGAAGGTGCAGAGGTCAGTTGGCCTCACTGCAGGTTGCCACCATGTTCGTTTTTGCACATTTTGGGGCAGTTTTCTCCCTCAATTTTAGTGTCCACCATGCAGTGCCATATATGCTTGGAAAGTTCTTGATTCCTACTTTCCATTGATTTTTGAATCACCTCATTTGAAGCTCTGTAGCTCAAGTTATTCTTGTTGGAAGTATACCCCTTCAGGCTGTTGTGGCGCAACATTTCCCAAGGTATTCCTTAGCCAACGTTTGACCTCACGTTTGAGGCAAACGTTGGCGCAAACGTTGAGCTCCTGGGTGGCTGTGCTGATGAAGCTTCCTTGATTTGGTCATGGGCCACGCTTTTAAAAGCGTGGCCTAAGGCTCCAAAGTGTGCTCCAACTTCAAAGTGTGCCCCAAAGCTCTTTTTTTCTCCTTTTTAGCTTATTTTGTGCTTCTTTGCTTCTTTTTCTTCTTATTTCCTACAGAGTTTATCGAATCAAAAGATCAAAGAAATTTACCATTTAAGCACCAAAGAATGCAATATTTAAGCACTAATCATTAATTTCTTGTATGAAAAAGCATAGAAAAACATGACATGATGACATGTCATCAATACCCAATATAAAGCTTGCCATGGAAGGAGCCTTGCGTGTGTGAAGAAAAAGATAGTAGAAAAGTAGAGATTCAGGGGACAGAGCATCTCCAAAACCTCAACCTATTCTCCATTACTGCATAACAAGTAATTATTTCATGTTCTTCTACTTTTTACAATTAAATCTGAGAATTATTGATATCCTGACTAAGAGTTACAAGATAACCATAGCTTGCTTCAAGCTGACAATCTCCATGGGATCGACCCTTACTCACGTAAGGTATTACTTGGACGACTCAGTGCACTTGCTGGTTAGTTGTGCGGAATTACAAAAGTGTGATTGTGATTTCATGCACCAAGGTATAGTTACTAAACCAAGCAATCAACCTTTCTTACAAATGTTTTGGTTGTCACAAGTAACAAACCCCTTTAAAATTGATAACCGAGTATTTAAACCTCGGGTTGTCTTCTCAAGGAACTGCAGGGAAGTATGTTCTTATTACTGGTTGTGAAGATTGTAAATTGGGGTTTTGAAGATGAGGAACAAGTAATTTAAATGGCAAGTAAAATAAATAAATAACTGTAAAACAAACTTTTGGCAACTTATGAGGAATTAGAAGTCCTATCCTAGTTATCCTTATCAATGATGATGAAAATTGAATCTTAATTCCACTTAGTTATCCTTTCCTTAAAGTAAAGAAAAGTCAAGTGACTAATTAGTTTAATCTTCAAATCCTAGTTAATCCCTAAGGAAAGATTGAGATTATTAAAGTTCAATTCAATTAGCAAAGATAACGATTATCGATCACGTTGAGTTTGATAACTCCTGAGTTACTGATTTCTCAACCAAGACCAAAAAGAAAAAAGTAAATCTACTGGAATAAAAATACCTTCAGATGGGACGTAACAGTAACATAAATTAAAGAGAGCAATCAAATGTCTGAAATACCTCAAAATATATTAAATAGAAAATCAATCTAAACATAAAGAGTCATAAACAAAATTGAGAAAATAAATAAAAAGAACATTAAACCTGGAAATTGAGAAGAGATAATCCTAAATCCTTTAAGAGGAATCCTAATCCTAAATCCTAAGAGAGAGGAGAGAACCTCTCCCTCTAAAAACTACATCTAAATTATGAGAAGTGAATTATGAGAGCTTGATTATGAATGGATGCATTCCCCCACTTTATAGCCTCTAATCTGTGTGTTTTGGGCTGAAAACTGGGTCAAAAACAGCCCAGAAATCACTCCCAGTGATTTCTGTTACGTTCAGGTCGCGGGAAGGTGACGTGGAGGCGTCGTCCACGCGGTGGCGTGGATTGAAGTTCGCAGATGCGACGGGGGCGCGTCATTCACGCGTTCGCATCTCCTAACTTCTGGGCAGCTATGGCAAATTATATATCAAATCGAAGCTCCGGACGTTAGCTTTCCAATGCAACTGGAACCGCATCATTTGGACCTCTGTAGCTAAAGTTATAGCCGTTTGAGTGCGAAGAGGTCAGGCTGGACAGCTTAGCAATTTCTCCAACTTCTTGTATTCCTTCCACTTTTGCATGCTTCCTTTCCATCCTCTGAGCCATTCCTACCCTGTAATCTCTGAAATCACTTAACACACATATCAATGCATCTAATGGTAATAAGAGAGGATTAATCATAGGGAACTTAAGGCCAAAGAAGCATATTTTCAATCAAAGCACATAATTAGGAAGGCATATGTAAAACCATGCAAATAGTATGAATAAGTGGGTAAAGAGTTGATAAAAACCACTCAATTGAGCACAAGACAAACCATGAAATAGTGGTTTATCACCCCTGCTACTGGTTCTATCCGGGACAGGTGATCTGCAACCTGGTTCTCTGTCCCTTTTCTGTCTCTTATTTCTATATCAAACTCTTGCAGAAGCAACACCCATCTTATGAGCCTGGGTTTTGAATCCTACTTTGTGAGTAGGAATTTAAGAGCAGCATGGTCAGTATACACAATCACTTTTGAACCTACTAAATAGGATCTAAACTTGTCAATGGCATAAACCACTGCAAGTAACTCTTTTTCTGTGGTTGTGTAATTCTTCTGTACATCATTTAAAACACGGCTAGCATAGTAAATGACGTGCAGAAGCTTGTTATGCCTCTATCCCAACACTGCACCAATGGCATGGTCACTGGCATCACACATTAGTTCAAATGGTAATGTCCAGTTTGGTGCAGAGATGACTGGTGCTGTGACCAGCTTAGCTTTCAGGGTCTCAAACGCCTGCAGACACTCTGTGTCAAACACAAATGGCATGTCAGCAGCTAGCAGATTGCTCAGAGGTTTTGCTATTTTTCGAAAAATCCTTTATAAACCTCCTATAGAATCCTGCATGCCCTAGAAAGCTTCTGATTGCTTTTACATTGGCAAGTGGTGGTAATTTTTCAGTTACCTCTACCTTAGCTTGATCCATCTCTATTCCCTTGTTTGAAATTTTATGCCCAAGGACAATTCCTTCAGTCACCATAAAGTGACATTTTTCCCAGTTTAAAACTAGGTTGGTCTCTTGGCATCTTTTCAGAACAAGTGCTAAATGGTCAAGACAGGAGCTGAATGAGTCTCTAAATACTGAGAAGTCATCCATGAAGATTTCCAGAAAATTTTCCACCATATTAGAGAAAATAGAAAGCATGCACCTCTGAAAGGTTGCAGGTGCATTGCACAGACCAAAAGGCATCCTTCTGCAGGCAAATACTCCAGAAGGACATGTGAATGCTGTTTTCTCTTGATCCTGAGGATCTACTACAATTTGGTTGTAGCCTGAATAGCCATCCAAAAAGTAGTAATAGTCATGACCTGCTAGTCTTTCTAGCATATGGTCTATGAATGGTAAAGGAAAATGATACTTTCTAGTGGCTGTATTGAGCCTTCTGTAGTCAATACACATACGCCACCCTGTAACTGTTCTTGTAGAAACCAGTTCATTCTTTTCATTGTGAACCACTGTCATGCCTCCCTTTTGGGTACAACTTGGACATGGCTTACCCAGGGGCTATCAGAAATAGGATAAATAATCCCAGCCTCTAGTAACTTAGTGACCTCTTTCTGCACCACCTCCTTCATGGCTAGATTTAGCCGCCTCTGTGGTTGAACCACTGGCTTAGCATCATCCTCCAATAGGATCTTGTGCATGCATCTTGCTAGGCTAATGCCCTTAAGATCACTTATGGACCACCCAAGAGCTGTCTTGTGTGTCCTTAGCACTTGAATGAGTGCTTTCTCTTCCTGTGAATTTAAAGCAGAGCTTATGATCACTGGAAAAGTGTCACCTTCTCCCAGAAATGCATATTTCAGGGATGGTGGTAATGGTTTGAGCTCAAGTTTAGGAGGCTTATCCTCTTCCTGAGGAATTTTCAGAGGTTCTTTTATCTCCTCTGATTCCTCCAGATCAGGCTGAACATCTTTAAAGATGTCCTCTAGCTCTGATTCGAAACTTTTAGTCATATTGATCTCTTCCACCAAAGAGTCAATAATATCAGTGCTCATGCAGTCATTTGATGTGTTTGGATGCTGCATAGCTTTGACAGCATTTAACTTGAACTCATCCTCATTGACTCTCAGGGTCACTTTCCCCTTTTGTACATCAATAAGAGTTCGTCTAGTTGCTAGGAAAGGTCTTCCTAGATTGAGAGTTGCACTCTTGCGTTCCTCCATTTCTAGCACTACAAAGTCAGTGGGAAAGGCAAATGGCCCAACCTTGACAATCATGTCCTCAATTATGCCTGATGGATATTTAATGGAGCCATCAGCAAGTTGAAGAGATATCCGGGTTGGTTTGACTTCTTCAGTCAAGCCAAGCTTTCTAATAGTGGATGCCGGTATTAGGTTGATACTTGCTCCAAGGTTACATAGAGCTGTCTTGGTACAAGCACCCTCTAATGTGCATGGTATCATAAAGCTTCCTTGATCTTGTAGCTTCTCTGGTAAGCTTTTCAGAATGACTGCACTGCATTCTTCAGTGAGAAACACCTTTTCAGTTTCTCTCCAATCCTTCTTATGACTTAAGATCTCTTTCATGAACTTAGCATAAGAGGGTATTTGCTCAAGTGCCTCTGCAAATGGGATCTTTATCTCAAGAGTCCTGAGATAGTCTGCAAAGCGGGCAAATTGTTTATCCTGCTCCGCTTGGCTGAGTTTCTGAGGATAAGGCATCTTGGCTTTATATTCTTCAACCTTAGTTGCTGCAGGTTTATTCCCTACAGAGGTGGTTGGAGAAGCCTTTTTAGAGGGGTTATGATCAGCACTTGTGGGTGTCTGATCCCTTATTGACGTTTGAACGCCAGGATAGGGTGCTGGATGGGCGTTTAACGCCAGCTTCCCACCCTTTTCTGGCATTTGAACGCCAGAACTGGGCAGGGAATGGGCGTTTAACGCCAACTTTTCTCCTTTTTCTGGCGTTTGAACACCAGAAGTGGGCATCCACTAGGCGTTTAACGCCAATCTTTCACTCTTTTCTGGCGTTTGAATGCCATATTTATTCCTCTCTGGGCTCTTGCTGTCCTTAGAGGGATTTTGGGCAGTGGGTTGGTCATCCTCTGTCAGTTGTTCCTTTCTTGGCTTTCTGCTACTTTGAGCTGATTTATTCAATATCTTCCCGCTCCTTAGTTGAACAGCTTGGCATTCTTCTTTTATTTGTTTAGATAGCTGCTGTCTTGTCTGATTCAATTGTGCTTCCATATTCTTGTTAGCATTTTTAGTGTCTTGGAGCATCTCTTTAAATTCTGCTAATTACTTTTTCATAAGGAGTAATTGTTGATTAAGCTCAATAATCTGTTCTTGAGGATTAGGATCAGGAGTTACTGTCCTAGCCTCTTCTTTTATGGAGGACTCACTGCTTAAGTACAGATGTTGATTTCTAGCAACTGTATCAATGAGCTCTTGAGCCTCTTCAATTGTCTTTCTCATGTGTATAGATTCACCGGCTGAGTAGTCTAGAGACATTTGAGCTCTTTCTGTAAGCCCATAGTAGAAGATGTCTAATTGTACCCACTTTGAAAACATTTCAGAGGGGCATTTCCTTAGCATCCCTCTGTACCTCTCTCAGGCATTATAAAGGGATTCATGATCCTCTTGTTTAAAGCCTTGGATGTCCAGCCTCAGCTGTGTCATCCTTTTTGGAGGGTAAAATTGGTTTAGGAATTTGTCTGATAACTGTCTCCATGTCTTTATGCTTGCTGTGGGTTGGTTATTTAACCACCTCTTAGCTTGATCTTTTACAGCAAATGGAAACAGTAACAATCTGTAGACATCCTGATCTACTTCTTTATCATGTACTGTGTCAGCAATTTGTAGAAACTGTGCCAGAAAACTCAGTAGGTTCTTCCCGTGGAAGACCGGAATACTGGCAATTTTGCTGCACCATGATAATGAGCTGAGGATTTAGCTCAAAACTGCTTGCTTTGATGGGAGGTATACAGATGCTACTCCCATATGCAGCTGTAATAGGGTTAGCATATGACCCCAGAGTCCTTCTGGACTGTTCATTTCCACTTATGTCCATGTTGGAGAAAAGGGAATTGATATGAATTGCAATTAAATTATATTTTAAATATTTTTTTAGATCTTTAATTAAAAGTAACCGAAAATATAACAAAATAAATGGAAGATAAAATAAAACTTTCGAAAATTAGAAGAAAATAAAATAAAAGCAAATTAAAAACTAAATTAATTAATTAATAAAAAAAGATTTTAGAATTAGCAATCAAAAAGATATGATTGAAATTATTTTGAAAAAGATATGATTGAGAAGGTATGATTGCAATTTATAAAACAGAAAGATATGATTGAAAATTATTTTGAAAAAGATATGAGTGAGAAGATATGATTGCAATTTATTAAAAAAAGATATGATTGAAAAGATATGATTGAAAAAATTAAAAAGATTTGATTTTTGAAAAAGATTTGAAAAGATCAATTTTTGAAATTAGAATTTTGACTTGACTAAAAAAAGATATGATTTTGAAAATCTTTGACTAATTTAATACAAAATTTCGAAATTTATGAGTAAAATAAGGGAAAGATATTTTTTTTTAGTTTTTGAATTTTAATGAGGAAAGAGAAAAACAACAAAATGACACTAAACTTAGAAATTTTAGATCAAAACAAAGAGAACAAACAAGAAAGTTTTGAATGTCAAGATGAACATCAAGAACACTTTGAAGATCAAGATGAACACCAAGAACAAATTTTTGAAAAATTTTTAGGTAAATAAAAGTACAAGGGACACCAAACTTAAAATTTTTAGGAAATCAAACACAAATTTTCGAAAATTTAAAGGAAAACACAAAGGAGACACCAAACTTAGAATTTTTAAAGATCAAGAAAGAACTAGGAACATGCAAATTCGAAAAATTAAAAGAAAATAAAAGCATGCAATTGACACCAAACTTAAAATATGAAACTAAACTTAAATAAAAGACTCTAAACAAAAAAAAATAAATTATTTCTAATCTAAGCAACAAAATAAACCGTCAGTTGTCCAAACTCGAACAATCCCCGGCAACGGCGCCAAAAATTGGTGCACGAAATTGTGATCATCAACAATGGCGCCAAAGGACTTGGAGCTCTCAAACGTGAATCACACTTTGTCACAATTCCGCACAACTAACCAGCAAGTGCACTGGGTCGTCCAAGAAATAAACCTTACGTGAGTAAGGGTCGATCCCACGGAGATTGTCGGCTTGAAGCAAGCTATGGTCATCTTGTAAATCTCAGTCAGGCGGATTCAAATAGTTATTGAGGATTGATAATTAAAGATAAATAAAACATAAAATAAAGATAGAGATAGAGATACTTATGTAATTCATTGGTAGGAATTTCAGATAAGCGTATGAAGATGCTTTGTTCCCCCTGAACCTCTGCTTTCCTATTGCCTTCATCCAATCATTCATACTCCTTTCCATGGCAAGCTTTATGTTGGGCATCACCGTTGTCAATGGCTACTTCCTGTCCTTTCAGTGAAAATGTTCTACGCATGCTATCACCGCACGGCTAATCATCTGTCGGTTCTCGATCATGTTGGAATAGGATCCATTGATCCTTTTGCATTTGTCATACGCCCAATACTCGCGAGTTTGAAGCTCGCCACAGTCATCCCTTCCCAGATCCTACTCAGAATACTACAGACAAGGTTTAGACATTCTGTATCTCAGGAATGGCCGCCAATAATTCTAGCCTATACCACGAAGGTTTCAATCTTAGATTAGAAACCCAAGAGATACACATTCAAGCTTGTTTGCATGCAGAATGGAAGTGGTTGTCAGTCATGCGTTCATAGGTGAGAATGGTGATGAGTGTCACATAATCAACACATTCATCATGTTCTTGGGTGTGAATGAATATCTTAGAGAAGAAATAGACTTGAGTTGAATAGAAAAACAATAGTACTTGTATTAATTCATGAAGAACAGCAGAGCTCCACACCTTAATCTATGGTGTGTAGAAACTCCACCGTTGAAAATACATAAGAACAAGGTCTAGGCATGGCCGTGAGTCCAGCCTCCAAAAGCGTCTAAGATAGCATAAGACTTATCAAAGGTGAAAATACAATAGTAAAGGGTCCTATTTATAGAGAACTAGTAGCCTAGGGTTTACAGAAATAAGTAATTAATGCAGAAATCTTCTTCTGGGCCCACTTGGTGTGTGCTTGGGCTGAGCATTGAAGCTTCCATGTGTAGAGACTTTTCTTGGAGTTAAACGCCAGCTTTTGTGCCAGTTTGGGCGTTTAACTCCAGCTTTTATGCCAGTTCTGGCGTTTTGACGCCAGAATTTTTGTGCTGACTTGGAACGCTAGTTTGGGTCATCAAATCTCGAGCAAAGTATGAACTATTATATATTGTTGGAAGCCCAGGATGTCTACTTTCCAACTCAATTGAGATCGCGCCAATTGGGCTTCTGTAGCTCCAGAAAATCCACTTCGAGTGTAGGGAGGTCAGAACCCAACAGCATCTGCAGTCCTTTTTCAGCCTCTGAATCAAATTTTCGCTCAGGTCCCTCAATTTCAGCCAGAAAATACCTGAAATCACAGAAAAACACACAAAACTCATAGTAAAGTCCAGAAGAGTGATTTTTATTTAAAAACTAATAAAAATATAATAAAAACTAACTAAAATATACTAAAAACATACTAAAAACAATGCCAAAAAGCATATAAATTATCCGCTCATCACAACACCAAACTTAAATTGTTGCTTGTCCCCAAGCAACTGAAAATCATATAGGATAAAAGAATAGAATATACAATGAATTCCAAAAACATCTATGAAGATCAGTATTAATTAGATGAGCGGGGCGATTAGCTTTTTGCTTCTGAACAGTTTTGCCATCTCACTTTATCCTTTGAGGTTAAGAATGATTGGCTTCTATAGGAACTCAGAATCCAGATAGTGTTATTGATTCTCCTAGTTAAGTTTGTTGATTCTTGAACACAGCTACTTTATGAGTCTTGGCCGTGACCCTAAGCATTTTGTTTTCCAGTATTACCACCGGATACATAAATGCCACATACACAAAACTGGGTGAACCTTTTCAGATTGTGACTCAGCTTTGCTAGAGTCCCCAATTAGAAGTGTCCAGAGCTCTTAAGAACACTCTTTTTGCTTTGGACCATGACTTTAACCGCTCAGTCTCAAGTTTTCACTTGACACCTTCACGCCACAAGCACATGGTTAGGGATAACTTGGTTTAGCCGCTTAGGCCAGGATTTTATTCCTGTGGGCCCTCCTATCCACTGATGCTCAGAGCCTTGGATCCTTTTTCTTTTTTTTTTTATTTTTTTCGCATATATATATTTTTTCTGCAAGATTTTCACTGCTTTTTCTTGCTTCAAGAATCAATTTTATGGTTTTTCAGATCATCAAATAACATTTCTCCTTTTTCCATCATTCTTTCAAGAGCCAACAATTTTAACATTCATGAATCAACAAATTCAAAAAATATGCACTGTTCAAGCATTCATTCAGAAAAACAATAGTATTGCCACCACATCAACATAACTAAACTGTTTTAAAATTTGAAATTCATGCACTTCTTTTTCTTTTTCAATTAAAAACATTTTTCATTTAAGAAAGGTGATGGATTCATTTTCATAGCTTCAAGGCATAGACACTAAGACACTAATGATCATGTAATAAAGACACAAACATAGATAAACATAAAGCATAATTTTCGAAAAACAGAAAATAAAGAACAAGGAGATTAAAGAACAGGTCCACCTTAGTGATGGTGGCTTGTTCTTCCTCTTGAAGATCTAATGGAGTGCTTGAGCTCCTCAATGTCTCTTCCTTGCCTTTGTTGCTCCTGTCTCATGGTTCTTTGGTCTTCTCTAGTTTCATGGAGGAGGATGGAATGCTCTTGGTGCTCCACCCTTAGTTGTCCCATATTGGAACTTAATTCTCCTAGGGAGGTGTTGATTTGCTCCCAATAGTTTTGTGGAGGAAAATGCATCCCTTGAGGCATCTCAGGGATTTCATGATGAGGAATTTTCTCATGCTCTTGGTGAGGTTCTCTTATTTGCTCCATCCTTTTCTTAGTGATGGGCTTGTCCTCATCAATGAGAATGTCTCCTTCTATGTCAATTCCAACCAAATTGCAGAGGTGACAAATGAGATGAGAGAAGGATAACCTTGCCAAAGTAGAGGACTTGTCTGCCACCTTGTAGAGTTCTTGGGATATAACCTCATGAACTTCTACTTCCTCTCCAATCATGATACTATGGATCATGATAGCTCGATCTATAGTAACTTCAGACCAGTTGCTAGTGGGAATGATTGAGCGTTGGATGAACTCCAACCATCCCCTAGCCACGGGCTTGAGGTCATGCCTTCTTAGTTGAACCGGCTTCCCTCTTGAATCTCTCTTCCATTGGGCGCCCTCTTCACAGATGTCCATGAGGACTTGGTCCAACCTTTGATCAAAGTTGACCCTTCTAATGTAGGGGTGTGCATCTCCTTGCATCATAGGCAAGTTGAATGCCAACCTTACATTTTCCGGACTAAAATCTCAGTATTTCCCCCGAACCATTGTAAGCCAATTCTTAGGGTCCGGGTTCACACTTTGATCATGGTTCTTGGTGATCCATGCATTGGCATAGAACTCTTGAACCATTAAGATTCTGACTTGTTGAATGGGGTTGGTAAGAACATCCCAACCTCTTCTTCGGATCTCATGTCGGATCTTCGGATACTCATTCTTTTTGAGCTTAAAAGGGACCTCGGGGATCACCTTCTTCTTGGCCATAACTTCATAGAAGTGGTCTTGATGCACCCTTGAGAGGAATCTCTCCATCTCCCATGACTCAGAGGTGGAAGCTTTTGCCTTCCCTTTCCTCTTTCTAAAGGTTTCTCTGGCCTTTGGTGCCATAAATAGTTATGAAAAAATAAAAAGCAATGCTTTTACCACACCAAACTTAGAAGGATTGCTCGTCCTCGAGCAAAAGAAGAAAGAAGAGAGTAAAAGAAGAAGAAATAGAGGAGATGGAGGGGGCTTAGTGTTTTGGCCAAGGGGGAGAAGTAGTGTGTATGTTATGTGAAAATGAAGTAGTGAAGATGGGTTTATATAGGAGTGGAGAGGGGGTACGGTTCGGCCATTATGGGTGGGTTTGGGTGGGAAAGTGGTTTGAATTTGAATGGTGAGGTAGGTGGGGTTTTATGAAGGATGGATGTGAGTGGTGAAGAGAATGGTGGGATTTGATAGGTGACGGGTTTTTGGGGAAGAGGTATTGAGGTGATTGGTGAATGGGTGAAGAAGAGAGAGAGAGGTGGGGATCCTGTGGGGTCCACAGATCCTGAGGTGTCAAGGATATCTCATCCTTGCACCAAGTGGCGTGCAAAACGCCCCTTTCTACCAATCCTAGCGTTAAACGCTAGGATGCTGCCCATTTCTGGCGTTTAACGCCAGCTTCTTGCCTATTCCTGGCGTTAAACGCCAGTCTGGTGCCCATTTCTGGCGTTAAACACCTAGAATGGTGCCAGACTGGGAGTTTAACGCCCATTCTGCTATCCTTACTGGTGTTTAAACGCCAGTCAGCTTCTCCTCCAGGGTGTTCTATTTTTAATATTATTTTTTCAGTTTGTTTTTGCTTTTTCAATTGTTTTTGTGACTTCACATGATCATCAACCTACAGAAAACATAAAATAACAAATAGAAATTTAACATAGATAAGTAAAAATTGGGTTGCCTCCCAACAAGCACTTCTTTAATGTCAATAGCTTGATAGTGGGCTCTCATGGAGCCTCACAGATGTTCAGAGCAATGTTGGAACCTCCCAACACCAAACTTTTGAGTTTGAATGTGGGGGTTCAATACCAAACTTAAAGTTTGGTTGTGGCCTCCCAACACCAAACTTAGAGTTTGACTGTGGGGGCTCAGTTTGACTCTGTATTGAGAGAAGCTCTTCATGCTTCCTCTCCATGGTTACAGAGGGATATCCTTGAGCTTTAAACACAAGAGAGTCTTCATTCACTTGAATGATCAATTCTCCTCTGTCAACATCAATTACAGCTTTTGCTGTGGCTAGGAAGGGTCTGCCAAGGATGATGGATTCATCCACACACTTCCCAGTCTCTAGGATTATAAAATCAGCAGGGATGTAGTGGTCTTCAACCTTTACCAAGACATCCTCTACAAGTCCATAAGCCTGTTTCTTTGAATTGTCTGCCATCTCCAGTGAGATTCTTATAGCTTGTACCTCAATGATCCCTAGCTTCTCCATTACAGAGAGAGGCATGAGGTTTATGCTTGACCCTAGGTCACACAGAGCTTTCTCAAAAGTCATGGTGCCTATGGTACAAGGTATTGAGAACTTTTCAGGATCTTATCTCTTCAGAGGTAATTTCTGCCTAGTCAAGTCATGCAGTTCTTTAGTGAGCAATGGAAGTTCATTCTCCCAAGTCTCATTACCAAATAACTTGGCGTTTAGCTTAATGATTGCTCCAAGGTGCTTAGCAACTTGCTCTTCAATAACATCTTCATCCTCTTCAGAGGAAAAATACTCATCAGAGCTCATGAATGGCAGGAGTAAATTCAATGGAATCTCTATGGTCTCAGTGTGAGCCTTAGATTCCCATGGTTCCTCATCAGGGAACTCCATGGAGGCCAGTGGACGTCTATTGAGGTCTTCCTCAGTGGAGATCACTGCCTCTTCCTCCTCTCCAGGTTCGGCCGTGTGGGTTGTGGTTATGGCCTTGCACTCTCTTTTTGGATTCTCTTCTGTATTGCTTGAGAGAGTATTATGAGGGAGTTCAGTAATTTTCTTACTCAGCTGACCCACTTATTCCTCCAAATTTCTAATGGAGGACCTTGTTTCAGTCATGAAAATTTGAGTGGTTTTGATTAGATCAGAGACAATGGTTGCTAAGTCAGAGTGGCTCCGCTTAGAATTCTCTGTCTGTTGCTGAGAAGATGATGGAAAAGGCTTGCTATTGCTAAACCTGTTTCTTCCACCATTATTGTTGTTGAAACCTTGTTGAGGTCTCTGTTGATCCTTCCATGAGAGATTTGGATGATTTCTCCATGAAGGATTATAGGTGTTTCCATAGGGTTCTCCCATGTAATTCACCTCTTCCATTGCTGGGTTCTCAGGATCATAAGCTTCTTCTTCAGAGGAAACTTCCTTAGTACTGCCTGTTGCTGCTTGCATTCCAGACAGACTCTGAGAAATCATATTGACTTGTTGAGTCAATATCTTATTCTGAGCCAATATGGCATTCAGAGTATCAATCTCAAAAACTCCTTTCTTCTGAGTTGTCCAACTATTCACAGGATTCCTTTCAGAAGTGTACATGAATTGGTTATTTGCAACCATTTTAATGAGTTCCTAAGCTTCTGTAGGCGTCTTCTTCAGATGAAGAGATCCTCCAGCAGAGCTATACAATGACATCTTGGATAGTTCAGACAGACCATCATAGAATATACCTATGATACTCCATTCTGAAAGCATGTCAGAAGGACACCTTCTGATCAATTGCTTGTATATTTCCCAAGCTTCATAGAGGGATTCACCTTCCTTTTGTCTGAAGGTTTGGACTTCCACTCTAAGCTTACTCAATTTTTGAGGTGGAAAGAACTTTGCCAAGAAGGCATTGACTAGCTTTTCCCAAGAGTTCAGGCTTTCTTTAGGTCGTGAGTCCAACCATGTCCTAGCTTTGTCTCTTACAGCAAAAGGGAAGAGCATAAGTCTGTAGACTTCAGGGTCAACCCCATTGGTCTTGACAGTGTCACAGATTTGCAAGAATTCAGCCAAGAACTGATGAGGATCTTCCAATGGAAGTCCATGAAACTTGCAATTCTGTTGCATTAGAGAAACTAATTGAGGCTTAAGCTCAAAGTTGTTTGCTCCAATAGCAGAGATTGAGATGCTTCTCCCATAGAAGTCGGGAGTAGGTGCAGTAAAGTCACCAAGCACCTTCCTTGCATTGTTGGCATTGTTGTTATTTTCGGCTGCCATGGCTTCTTCTTGTTTGAAAAGTTCTGTTAGGTCCTCTAGAGAGAATTGTGCTTTAGCTTCTCTTAGCTTTCTCTTCAAGGTCCTTTCAGGTTCAGGATCAGCTTGAACAAGTATGCCTTTATCTTTGCTCCTGCTCATATGAAAGAGAAGAGAACAAGAAAGTAGAGAATCCTCTATGTCACAGTATAGAGATTCCTTGAGGTGCTAGAGGAAAAGAAGAATAGAAGGAGGAGGTAGATAGAAGAGAATTCGAACTTATCAAGAGGGATAGAGTTCGAATTGCACCTTGAGGAGGAGTGTTAGTCCCTTAAATAGAAGGAAGTGAGAAGAGGGGAAGAATTTTCGAAAATAAATTAAAAAGATTTTGAAATAATAAAAAGAAATTTGAAAATTTGATTGAGATTTTTGAAAATTAAGATTGGGAAAGAAATTAAGTGATTTTTAAAAAATATTTTGAAATTAGAAATTAAAAAGATATGATTGAGAGTTAATTTTGAAAAAGATGTGATTGAAAAGATATGATTGAGAAGATATGATTGAAAATCAATTTAAAAAAAAGAAAGTTTTAAAATTAAAGTTGATTACTTGACTAAGAAGAAATTAAAAGATATGATTCTTAAAATTTAAAATTTGATCCTTTCTTAATAGGCAAGTAACAACTTGAAAATTTTGAAGTAAATCATTAATTGTTGTAAGGATTTTCGAAAATAATAATAAATAAAAAATTGAAAGAAATTGATTTTGAAGAGATATGATTGAAAAGATATGATTTGAAAAAGATTTGATTTTGAAAAATTATGAAGATTTGAAAAAAATTTGAATTAAAAACAAAATCTTCCCTCTAGTGTCCTCCTGGCGTTAAACGCCTAGAATGGTATCCATTCTGGCGTTTAACGCCCAAAATGCTACCTTTTTGGGCGTTAAACGCCCAGCCAGATACCATTCTAGGCGTTTAACGCCCAAAATGCTACCTTTTTGGGCGTTAAACGCCAAGCCAGGTACCCTGGCTGGCGTTTAAACGCCAGTTTTCCTTCTTCACTGGGCGTTTTGAACGCGCAGCTTTTTCTGTTTAATTCCTCTGCTGAATGTTCTGAATCTTCAATTCTCTGTATTATTGACTTGAAAAGACACAATTTTGAACATATTTTTGAATTTTTAATGATGAGAAACAATAAAAAATGCAATTAAGATCAAATAAACAATGCATGCAAGACACCAAACTTAAAAATTGACACTAAGATACATAAAATATTTTTGATTTTTATGATTTTATAAATTTTTTTTGTGATTTTTCGAAAATCATATGGAAAAGAGAATAAAGAAATTCAAAACTTTTAATAAGAATTCCAGGAATCATGCAATGTTAGTCTAAAGCTTCAGTCTAAAAAGATTAGACATGGCTAGCCAAGCTTCAGCAGAACATTACATTCAGTAGCTAAATTGATGAGAATCAATCAACTTTTGTGATGATAAGAACATCACCTTGAAACTCTAGAATTCATTCTTAAAAATTCTGAAAAATAAAAAGAAAAGTACTTTTTCAGAATTATTTAGGTACTTTTCTTTTTATTTTTTAGAATTTTTCAGAATGAATTCTAGAGATTCAAGGTGATGTTCT
This sequence comes from Arachis ipaensis, assembly GCF_059453495.1. Classification (NCBI taxonomy): domain Eukaryota; kingdom Viridiplantae; phylum Streptophyta; class Magnoliopsida; order Fabales; family Fabaceae; genus Arachis; species Arachis ipaensis. The sequence goes on along the minus strand of NC_142442.1, from coordinate 77,192,553 downwards.
TATCATCACAAAAGCTGATTGATTCTCATCAATTTAGCTGCTGAATGTAATGTCCTGCTAAAGCTTGGCTAGCCATGTCTAATCTTTTTAGACTAAAGCTTTAGACTAACATTGCATGATTCCTGGAATTCTTATTAAAAGTTTTGAATTTCTTTATTCTCTTTTCCATATGATTTTCGAAATATCAGAAAAAAAAATTTATAAAATCATAAAAATAAAAAATATTTTATGTATCTTAGTGTCAATTTTTAAGTTTGGTGTCTTGCATGCATTGTTTATTTGATCTTAATTGCATTTTTTATTGTTTCTCATCATTAAAAATTAAAAAATATGTTCAAAATTGTGTCTTTTCAAGTCAATAATACAGAGAATTGAAGATTCAAAACATTCAGCAGAGGAATCAAACAAAAAAAGCTGGGCGTTCAAAATGCCCAGTGAAGAAGGAAAACTGGCGTTTAAACGCCAGCCAGGGTACCTTGCTGGGCGTTTAACGCCCAAAAAGGTAGGATTTTGGGCGTTAAATGCCAGAATGGATGCCATTCTGGGCGTTTAACGCCAGAAGGACACTAGAGGGAAGATTTTGCTTTTAATTCAAATCTTTTTCAAATTTTCATAATTTTCAAAATCAAATCTTTTCCAAATCATATCTTTTCAATCATATCTCTTCAAAATCAATTTCTTTCCATTTTTTATTATTTTCGAAAATCCTTGCTACTATTAATGATTTACTTCAAAATTTTCAAGTTGTTACTTGCCTATTAAGAAAGGATCAAATTTTAAATTTTAAGAATCATATCTTTTAATTTCTTGTTAGTCAAGTAATCAACTTTAATTTTAAAACTTTCTTTTTTTTAAATTAATTTTTAATCATATCTTCTCAATCATATCTTTTCAATCACATCTTTTTCAAAATTAACTCTCAATCATATCTTTTTGATTTCTAATTTCAAAATCATTTTCAAAAATCACTTAATTTCTTTCCCAATCTTAATTTTCGAAAATCTCAATCAAATTTTCAAATTTTTTTTTATTATTTCAAAATCTTTTTAATTTATTTTCGAAAATTCTTCCCCCCTTCTCACATCCTTCTATTTAAGGGACTAACACTCCTCCTCAAGGTGCAATTTGAACTCTATCCCTCTTGATAAGTTCGAATTCTCTTCTATCTACCTCCTCCTTCTATTCTTCTTTTCCTCTGGCACCTCAAGGAATCTCTATACTGTGACATAGAGGATTCTCTACTTTCTTGTTCTCTTCTCTTTCATATGAGCAGGAGCAAAGATAAAGGCATACTTGTTCAAGCTGATCCTGAACCTGAAAGGACCTTGAAGAGAAAGCTAAGAGAAGCTAAAGCATAATTCTCTCTAGAGGACCTAACAGAGCTTTTCAAACAAGAAGAAGCCATGGCAGCTGAAAACAACAACAATGCCAACAATGCAAGGAAGGTGCTTGGTGACTTTACTGCACCTACTCCCGACTTCTATGGGAGAAGCATCTCAATCCCTGCCATTGGAGCAAACAACTTTGAGCTTAAGTCTCAATTAGTTTCTCTAATGCAACAGAATTGCAAGTTTCATGGACTTCCATTGGAAGAACCTCATCAGTTCTTAGCTGAATTCTTGCAAATATGTGACACTGTCAAGACCAATGGGGTTGACCCTGAAGTCTACAGACTTATGCTCTTCCCTTTTGCTGTAAGAGACAGAGCTAGGACATGGTTGGACTCACAACCTAAAGAAAGCCTGAACTCTTAGGAAAAGCTAGTCAATGCCTTCTTGGCAAAGTTCTTTCCACCTCAAAAATTGAGTAAGCTTAGAGTGGAAGTCCAAACCTTCAGACAAAAGGAAGGTGAATCCCTCTATGAAGCTTGGGAAAGATACAAGCAATTGATCAGAAGGTGTCCTTCTGACATACTTTCATAATGAAGTATCATAGGTATATTCTATGATGGTCTGTCTGAACTATCCAAGATGTCATTGGATAGCTCTGCTGGAGGATCTCTTCATCTGAAGAAGACGCCTGCAGAAGCTCGGAAACTCATTGAAATGGTTGCAAATAACCAATTCATGTACACTTCTGAAAGGAATCCTGTGAATAGTGGGATAACTCAGAAGAAAGGAGTTCTTGAGATTGATACTCTGAATGCCATATTGGCTCAGAATAAGATATTGACTCAACAAGTCAATATGATTTCTCAAAGTCTGTCTGGAATGCAAGCAGCAACAGGCAGTACTAAGGAAGCTTCCTCTGAAGAAGAAGCTTATGATCCTGAGAACCCAACAATGGAAGAGGTGAATTACATGGGAGAACCCTATGGAAACACCTATAATCCTTCATGTAGAAATCATCCAAATCTCTCATGGAAGGATCAACAGAGACCTCAACAAAGTTTCAACAACAATAATGGTGGAAGAAACAGGTTTAGTAATAGCAAGCCTTTTCCATCATCTTCTCAGCAACAGACAGAGAATTCTAAGCAGAGTGACTCTGACTTAGCAACCATTGTCTCTGATCTAATCAAAACCACTCAAAGTTTCATGACTAAAACAAGGTCCTCCATTAGAAATTTGGAGGCACAAGTGGGTCAGCTGAGTAAGAAAATTACTGAACTCCCTCCTAGTACTCTCCCAAGAAATACAGAAGAGAATCCAAAAAAGAGTGCAAGGCCATAACCACAACCCACACGGCCAAACCTGGAGAGGAGGAAGAGGCAGTGATCTCCACTGAGGAAGACCTCAATGGACGTCCACTGGCCTCCATGGAGTTCCTTGAAGAGGAACCATGGGAATCTAAGGCTCACACAGAGACCATAGAGATTCCATTGAATTTACTTCTGCCATTCATGAGCTCTGATGAGTGTTCTTCTTCTGAAGAGGATGAAGATGTTACTGAAGAGCAAGTTGCTAAGTACCTTGGAGCAATCATGAAGCTAAATGCCAGGTTGTTTGGTAATGAGACTTGGGAGGATGAACCTCCATTGCTCATCAAAGAACTGGATGACTTGACTAGGTAGAAATTACCTCTGAAGAGACAAGACCCTGGAAAATTCTCAATCCCTTGTACCATAGGCACCATGACCTTTGAGAAGGCTCTGTGTGACCAGGGGTCAAGTATAAACCTCATGACTCTCTCTGTAATGGAGAAGCTAGGGATCCTTGAGGTACAAGCTGCAAGAATCTCACTAGAGATGGCAGACAATTCAAGGAAACAGGCTTAAGGACTTGTAGAGGATGTCTTGATAAAGGTTGAAGGCCACTACATCCCTACTGACTTCATAATCCTAGAGACTGGGAAGTGTATGGATGAATCCATCATCCTTGGCAGACCTTTCCTAGCCACAGCAAAAGCTGTGATTGATGTTGACAGAGGAGAATTGATCATTCAAGTGAATGAAGACTCCCTTGTGTTTAACTCTCATAGATATCCCTCTGTAACCATGGAGATGAAGCATGAAGAGCTTCTCTCAATACAGAGTCAAACAGAGCCCCCACAGTCAAACTCTAAGTTTGGTGTTGGACCCCCAAATTCAAACTCTAAAGTTTGGTGTTGGAAGGTTCCAACATTGCTTTGAACATCTGTGAGGCTCCATGAGAGCCCACTGTAAAGCTATTGACATTAAAGAAGCGCTTGTTGGGAGGAAACCCAATCTTTAATTATCTATGTTAAATTTCTATTTTCTTTTGTTATTTTATGTTTTCTGTAGGTTGATGATCAGGTAAAGTCATAAAAACAATTGAAAAAGTAAAAACAGAAGGAAAAACAGTATTAAAAATAGAACACCCTGGAGGAGAAGCTGATTGGCATTTAAACGCTAGTAAGGGTAGCAGAATGGGCGTTAAGCGCCCAGTCTGGCACCATTCTGGGCGTTTAACGCCAGAAATGGGCACCAGACTGGCGTTTAACGCCAGGGATGGGCAAGTAGCTGGCGTTAAATGCCAGAAATGGGCAGCAGCCTGGCGTTTAACGCTAGGATTGGCAGAAAGGGGCGTTTTGCACGCCACTTGGTGCAGGGATGAGATATCCTTGACACCTCAGGATCTGTGGACCCCACAGGATCCCCACCTACTCCACCTCTCTCTCTCTCTTCTTCACCCATTCACCAATCATCTCAATACCTCTTCCCCAAAACCCCTCACCTATCAAATCCCACCATTCTCTTCACCACTCACATCCATCCTTCATAAAACCCCACCTACCTCACCATTCAAATTCAAAGCACTTTCCCACCCAAACCCACCCATAATGGCCGAACCATACCCCCCTCTCCACTCCTATATAAACCCATCTTCACTACTTCATTTTCACACAACATACACACTACTTCTCCCCCTTGGCCGAAACACTAAGCCCCTTCCATCTCCTCTATTTCTTCTTCTTCTACTCTCTTCTTTCTTCTTTTGCTCGAGGACGAGCAAACCTTCTAAGTTTAGTGTGGTAAAAGCGTTGCTTTTTGTTTTTCCATAACCATTTATGGCACCAAAGGCTGGAGAAACCTCTAGAAAGAGGAAAGAAAAGGCAAAAACTTCCACCTTCAAGTCATGGGAGATGGAGAGATTCCTCTCAAGGGTGCATCAAGACCACTTCTATAAAGTTGTGGCCAAGAAGAAGGTGATCCCCGAGGTCCATTTTAAGCTCAGAAAGAATGTGTATCCGGAGATCCGACATGAGATCCGAAGAAGAGGTTGGGAAGTTCTTACCAACCCCATTCAATAAGTCAGAATCTTAATGGTTCAAGAGTTCTATGCCAATGCATGGATCACCAGGAACCATGATCAAAGTGTGAACCCGGATCCTAAGAATTGGCTTACAATGGTTTGGGGGAAATACTTAGATTTTAGTCTGAAAAATGTAAGGTTGGAATTCAACTTGCCTATGATGCAAGGAGATGCACACCCCTACACTAGAAGGGTCAACTTTGATCAAAGGTTGGACCAAGTTCTCATGGACATCTGTGAAGAGGGCTCCCAATGGAAGAGAGATTCAAGAGGGAAGCCGGTTCAACTAAGAAGGCATGACCTCAAGCCCGTGGCTAGGGGATGATTGGAGTTCATCCAACGCTCAATCATTCCCACTAGCAACCGGTCTGAAGTTACTATAGACCGGGCTATCATGATCCATAGTATCATGATTGGAGAGGAAGTAGAAGTTCATGAGGTTATATCCCAAGAACTCTACAAGGTGGCGGACAAGTCCTCTACTTTGGCAAGGTTAGCCTTCCCTCATCTCATTTGTCACATCTGCAATTCGGTTGGAATTGATATAGAAGGAGACATTCTCATTGATGAGGACAAGCCCATCACTAAGAAAAGGATGGAGAAAATAAGAGAACCTCACCAAGAGCATGAGGAAATTCCTCATCATGAAATCACTGAGATGCCTCAAGGGATGCATTTTTCTCCACAAAACTATTGGGAGCAAATCAACACCTCCCTAGGAGAATTAAGTTCCAATATGGGACAACTAAGGGTGGAGCACCAAGAGCATTCTATCCTCCTCCATGAAATTAGAGAAGACCAAAGAACCATGAGAAAGGAGCAACAAAGGCAAGGAAGAGACATTGAGGAGCTCAAGCACTCCATTAGATCTTCAAGAGGAAGAACAAGCTGCCATCACTAAGGTGGACCTGTTCTTCAATCTCCTTGTTCTTTATTTTCTATTTTTCGAAAATTATGCTTTATGTTTATCTATGTTTGTGTCTTTATTACATGATCATTAGTGTCTTAGTGTCTATGCCTTGAAGCTATGAAAATGAATCCATCACCTTTCTTAAATGAAAAATGTTTTTAATTGAAAAAGAAAAAGAAGTTCATGAATTTCAAATTTTAAAATAGTTTAGTTATGTTGATGTGGTGGCAATACTATTATTTTTCTGAATGAATGCTTGAACAGTGCATATTTTTTGAATTTGTTAATTCATGAATGTTAAAATTGTTGGCTCTTGAAAGAATGATGGAAAAAGGAGAAATGTTATTTGATGATCTGAAAAACCATAAAATTGATTCTTGAAGCAAGAAAAAGCAGTGAAAAGCTTGCAGAAAAAATATATATATGCGAAAAAAAAAGATTTTCTGCTTTAAGGGCTATTGGTTTTTTCTGCTTGCTTTTTTTTCGCATATATATTTTTTTCTGCAAGCTTTTCACTGCTTTTTCTTGCTTCAAGAATCAATTTTATGATTTTTCAGATTATCAAATAACATTTCTCCTTTTCCATTATTCTTTCAAGAGCCAACAATTTTAACATTCATGAACAACAAATTCAAAAAATATGCACTGTTCAAGCATTCATTCAGAAAAAAATAATATTGCCACCACATTAAAATAAGTAATCTGTTTTAAATTTCAAAATTCAAGTACTTCTTTTTCTTTTTGCAATTAAAACACTTTTTATTTCAGAAAGATGATGGATTCATAGGAAATTCATAGCTTTAAGGCATAGACACTAAGACACTAATGATCATGTAATAAAGACACAAACATAGATAAACATAAAGCATAAAAATTCGAAAACAGAAAATAAAGAACAAGGAAATTAAAGAACGGGTCAACCTTAGTGATGGCGGCTAGTTCTTCCTCTTGAAGATCTTATGGAGTGCTTGATGAGAGAACTTTTGCGTGGTCTAGAAATTTGCAGATAAATCCTCGTTGCAAGTATAGCTTCTAAACCAACAAAAGTCCTTTCATACAAACGTGTTGGATGTCACAAGTAACAAACCCCTTTAAAAATTGTTAACCGAGTATTTAAACCTCGGGTCGTCTTCTCAAGGAACTGCGAGGAAGTATGTTCTTATTGTTGGCTGTAAAGGTTGTAATAGGGGTTTAGAAGATGAGAAGCAAGTAATTTAAATGACAAGTAAAGTAGATGGCAATTAAAATAAATAAATACTGTAAAGCAGACTTTTGGTAAGGTAAGAGAAGTTAGAGGTCCAACGTAGTTATTTCTCTCAACTATAATGAAAGTTGAATCTAAATTCCACTTGGTCAACCTTTACTAGGGCAAAGGAAAGTCAAGGGACTAATTAAATTGACCTTTGAATCCTATTTATTTCCTGAGAAAAGGGTGGGATTACTTAAGTTCAGCTCAATTAGCAAGATAACGATTATCATTTATGTTGAGTTTAATGACTGTTGAGTTACTGAATTCTTAACCAAGGCCAAAAGGGAAAAAAGTAAAATTGCTGGAATAAAAATGTCCTTAGATGGGAAGCAATGGTAACTTAAATCAAGAGAACAATCACAAACTGAAAATACCTCAATTATCATTAATTCAAATAACAGTCTGTAATATGGAAGAATTCATATATCCAATTATAAAGGTAAATAGCCAACTCAGATACTGGAATAAATAAATAAAGTGAAAGGGAAGTTTAAAACAAAGAAATATAAAACCTGGATTGAGAGTCACTCTTAAGATAAGAAGAAATCCTAAATCCTAAGAGAGAGAGGAGAAGATCTCCCTCTCAACTAAATCTAAATCATTAAAAAATAAAATATGCGAGCTCCCCTTGAATGGGTGCATTCCCACACTTTATAACCTCTGGTCTATACTGTCTGTACTTGGATCTGGGCAAAAAAGGGCTTCAAAATTCGCTGGGGGTGTGTTCTGTAAATTCTGATACGTGGCCTCTGTCACGCGGTCGCGTCATTCAGAGCTTTTCCTTGCCACGCAGTCGCGTCAGTCATGCGACCGCGTCATGTGCGTTCTGCTTAAGGCATGCGGTCGCGTCAGTCTTGCGGCCGCGTCGCTGCATCTTCGCTTCTGGCACGCGATCGCGTTGTCCATGCGATCGCGTGAATACCAGTTTCCTTCAAAGCTCCATTTTTCCTTCTCCTTCCATTTTTGTATGTTTTCTTTTCCATCCTTTAAGTCATTCTGTCTTAGAAAATCTGAAACTACTCAACACACTAATCACGGCATCAAATGGAAATAAAGGTAATTAAAATAATTAATTTTCAAAGCTTAGGAGACATGTTTTTCACAATATGACATAATAAGGAAGGGAAAGTAAAACCATGCAATTAATGTGAATAAGTAGGCGAAGGATTGTATAAATCACTAAAATTAAGCACAATAGAACTCATGAAATATGGGTTTATCAACCTCCCCACACTTAAACACTAGCATGTCCTCATGCTAAATCCAAGGTAAATAATTAAGGTTAAAGTGATGGAATGTCATGCAATGCAACCTAATTTAAATGCAACTACCTAAATGAATGATGCATCATGCAACTCTAATTTATTCACTCATATATAAAGCTTACATGTAGCCAAGTTAATTCACATTCTCAAGGAGTTATGTATATATATATAGCCAACCCTTAAATAATAAAGCATTTTAGCAAATGAGATGGGAAAGAAAACATTGTACAAACTTGCAAAACAATTAGTAAATTTAAGCGCAGATATATGTTGATGAGTTACTGAACCCTCATTGGATTTTGTGTTTACTCTCTAGTCACTCAGTGTTTATTGGGTTTATTCACTCTATTTTTCTTTTTATTCTTACTTTCTATAGCTTTGTTCTTCATCTAACCAATCAACAATTATAGAATATAGTCATACCAAAAAGTCATGAGGTCTTTAATTGAGGTTGTAATGTGGTCAAGGTAAAGGTAAGGATTTATGTATAGGGTCAAGTGAGCTAATAAGTGAATCCTTAATTAGACTAAGATCTCATCTAACATACATATTTAGTAAAACAAAAATCTCTTTACCTATTTTCTCATATTATCCCACTTATTGTTACATGCTCATGTTTCACTTTTTATTTTTTTTATTCCATGTGCATTGCTTTTATTTTGCATTGGGGAATTTCTTTTGTATCCCCTTTAATTAAATGCTGAAAAAAAAAAATTTTCAAGGCACATGGCAATTAAATCACTTTGATTTTCTCATGAGCATGCTTTCTAAATTTATTTTATTTCTTTTAACTTCTCTACCTTTTGTTTCTATCATCCATGTTTCCAAAAGGTTTCCCATATTTTTACTCTATTTATAATTTTCTATCTTAAGCTAACCAAGGATTCACTTGGGATTTTCTTTTATTTTTCTGCTTAAGGCTAGTAATTTGGCTAAATAGAATAAAGGGGTTTTAAAAGGCTCAAGGGGGCTAACAAGGGTGATGTAAAAGGTAGGCTATTTTTGGGGTAAGTGAGCTAAAATCAAACGATGGCCTCAATCATTCTCTTGGTATGTATCTATTCTATATTCTATAATTGGACATATAGATTAAAGCAAAGGAAAGAACATCAGAATAAAAAGAAATGAAACACACAGAAATGAAATTATGGTTTGAATGCAACCATACAATTAAGCTCAAGACTCACAGGCTGTGTGTTCTCTAACTCAAGCATCATATATCATTTATATATTGTATGCAGGTTTAGTTAAAAGTTCCCATTATTCTTATAAAAAATTATTTAGGGTAGCTTTTAAAGTTTTAATGTTCCTCCTTGATGAAATGTTGTCAGCTTAACTACATCATGTAATGCTATATACAAGGTTTATGGATTTAAATCTGATATGTTCAATTTCCTAGCTTACTTCCTTTTTATATTTTTCAATTTAACTATACTATCTTATGCTAAAAAAGGGGTAAACTATACTAATTAATCCACTAATAATTCAGAATTGCAAACTAAACTAAATAACTAAAAATATGAACTAAAGATGCAATATGCAGAAAATAGAGTAAACATACATAAAAGCAATGTATAAGTACTCAGAAAATAACAGTAAGAAGAAAAATACAGAAAAATATCCAAAATAAAAGAAAAAAAAGATGTAGTGGTTCACCAAAATAAACGCCAGAGATGTCGACCTCCCCACACTTAAAAGGAAGCATCGTCCCCGATGCTCAATCAAGCCGGGTGTGAAGGAGTGTCATCACTGGGAGGGATGGTAGCTGGAGTCTCAGTGGTGGTGGTGGGCTGAGGGTCTGGCTACTGTGGAGGAGGTGCTGACTGGATCGGGATCTCAAGATCCGCAGCCTCAATCTGATGTGGGACCGCTGCCTGTGGTGCGGCCGGCGCTGCCTCTCCCTGGGGATGGGTCTCTGCCTCGGGCACATCCGCCTCCTCCTCAGATGCCTCGGACGGTGTGTCGGGCTCGGAGGGGATGTCACCGGATCGTATCATCAGCTTTAGGTGCTCATAGCGCCGCTTGTTGCGACGCTCCATCTGGTCAAGTCGTCGAAACAAGCGGTGCACCAGATGATAGACGGGCTTTGTGGTAGGTGGAGGTGCAGTGGTAGTAGCAGGGGTAGGTGGTGCAACAGTGGAGGAAGAGGGTCCAGCAGACGGTGGGGGTGTCGCATCAGTAGCAGTGAATGGTGGTGGTCTGTGGCCCAAGGCTAAGAAGTTCCGACTGTGCAGAATGATCTTCCTACAATCCGCCGCTGGTGGTCTCTCATCGGCAGCCTCCCATGGCACGTCAGCTCGACGGCCAAGCTGTGTAACTAGATATGGAAAAGGGAGGGTGCCTCAGACGTGGACCCTGGCCATATAGTGCCGAATAAAACGTGGCAGATAAAGGTCCTTACCCTCCAGCACACACCAAAGGAGGGTGATCATCGCAGCCGGGATCTCCGTCTCGTGAGTACTCGGCATCACATAATTACTCAAGATCTGATGCCATAACCAAGCCTCATCGTTTAAGTATGCTCTCTTGATCCCTCTAGGCATGGTAGTGTCCTGACCCATCTCCCAAGGGACTGTCGGGTCGAGAGCTATCCGTGCCTTTACAGCATCCCAATCAAACTGCATCAGACGCATGTTCTCCTTAGCCTTTGAATAACCATCAGGCTTATCAGACTTGGCTGGGAGCCGGAGAATGTCCTCTAAGGCCTCCTCAGTGACCAGAATTTGTTTTCCTCTCAGGTTCACTGCATCTAGGGTAGTGAGATAGTAGTTGCAATAGAATTCCCGTACCCAAGATGAATTGACCTCGGTCAGTGTTCTTTCCAGAAAGAACCAGCCCCTTTGCTTGATTTGCTCAGTGGTGTACTGCTGGAGTGCTTCTGGAATCTTAAGAGTTCGCTCCAGGTATAGATTTTTGGAGTTGGCAAAAGCCGGGTACTTCAGCTCACAGTACCGGTTTGCAAATTTTATAGGATCATTTGCAGGGAGCAGCTGGTCAGCTTTTTCCTGCTATGTGAAGTTCTTCTCCCGCCATGAGGAATCGTGCATGAGGGCAATGATGGACTGGGAGGAATCTCCTCGTTTGCGCTTGCCAGTAGCCTTGCCTTTTCCTTTCCTTTGTGAGGCAGACATCCTGAAAAATAGAAAATCAGGATATGGATAAAAATAGGAAAGCAATTAGGCAATAAACAAAGGAAACTCAAAGCGGCAAAGGAGAAAAAAAATAAGGAAAATGAGTATATGAAATTTGATTGAATGTATGTTAAATGGAAAAATAATCAATATGCCATGGTTAGAAAGTTAGAGGAAAGTGAAAATAATCAGAAAAGAGATCAAAAGGGTTAGTATGGTTAGAATTTGAAAAAGAAATTAGTAAATTAAAATTAGTGAGTTAGTAAAGTGCAGGTTAAAGTAAGTGGCATAGAGAAAAATTCCATATAACAAGGATTCACAGGTAAGAATAGAAGTACTCATAATCGAACAAGGAAAACATGGTGATGCTGATTCGAATAGAAATAAAGAAAGCAAAAATTGGAATCAGTGAATCACAAATACAATTTATGAACCATGAAATCAAAGAGGATAAGAAAGTCTGCCATAGCATTCATGAAATGGTTTTGGTAAAGCAGAGTAAAACAGAGTTCAGAAATGCCAAACCAAAACATGAATGAAAACAATTTTAAAAAATTTGGGCAGCATTCCGGCTAAAATTGGATTGTCCCGGAAAATAAACAGCAATCATAGCAGTTCATATGAATTGAAAACTTGCTGCAGTCACTTATAATTAATAGAAACAGGAAAATTCAGAGTAACAAGCAGCAAATGCAAGAAATCACAGCATATGAACGAGGTCACAGGAACAGCAGAATTGCAGTTATGATAAAACAGAAACAGGAATAGTGCAAGTAAACAGACTTAGATCCACTAACCACAGCCTAATCTACCTAAAAACCTAAAAATTCCACTACAACATGCATAACTATCTATCCTAATTATGAACAGAAATGGAAAAAATACAGAAAAACGACGAACGGATAAAAAGGGGGGTGCGTTTTGCGGAACCTGGTAGGCGGGAGGGGTGGAATGGGGAAGAAGGTGGCTGCGGCAGCGTCGTCCGGCATGGTGGCGGCTGAGGCGAAGGGGGGTAATGGAGATAGGGTTTAGGGTTAGTGATAGAGGAAGGGAGGGTGGTTGCGGGTGGGTGGCGGAGGGGGAGGCACGGCTGGAAGGCCGGCGGTGGTGGGTGGTGGTTCGGAGGGCAGTGGCGGAGAGGGGAGAAGAGAAGAAGAAAGAAGAAGAAAGAGGGGGAGGGGTGGTACGACGGCGGTGTCTGGGCGGTGGCGGCGTCTGGGTGGTGGCGCGGTGGCGGCGGGGTGGTGCTGGGTGGTGGCTGGAGGAAGAAGAAGCAGAGAGGGAGAAGAGAGTTAGGGGTGGGGGGCTGCGCGACTGATAGGGTTCGCGTGGCTGGGGGGTTATATTTTCGAATCTACGTGGCCGCGTGGGGCACGCGTTCGCGTGGTTAGGGTGAAAATGGGAGCGACACGATCGCGTGGGGCGCGCGATCGCATGAGAGGGGTGGAAGAGGGATGACGCGATCGCGTGGGTCGCGCGATCGCGTCGTTGGAATTCGTGCGAAACGCACGACTCCAGCGCCGTTTTAGCGCAACTCTCTGTCTCCTTTTGGGATGATATGCAATCCATGCGACGCGATCGCGTCGCTCACGCAGTCACGTGGGATTGGTATTATGCAAGTGACGCGATCGCATGGGGCATGCGATCGCGTGGGCCAATTTGTGCGAAACGCACAAGGGCCGCACGATTCCAGCCTAACTTTCTGTTCGTTGGTTCCTTACGCCGATATATATATCACGCGGCCGCGTGGGTCATGCGGTCGCGTGGGTGGTGTTTTTCGCAATATGACGCGATCGCATGGGGCATGCGGTCGCGTCGTGCACCCTTTTTTTTTATATATGTATGAAAAATGCAGAATGCAACGATTAACATGAATGCGATGCATGATTCCAGGTTTAATAAATTGAAATTGAAAAAGGAAAAATGAAAGCAATTAACAAGAAATAAATTGAAAAAGAAGCGACCATACTATGGTGGGTTGTCTCCCACCTAGCACTTTTAGTTAAAGTCCTTAAGTTGGACATTGGAGGAGTATCCTGTTATGGCGGCTTATGTTTAAATTCATCCAAAAATCTCCACCAGTGCTTGGAATGCCAATAGCCTCCGGGGTCCCAAACCAAGCATGCAAAGCTTCTGAGCAGCTCCAAACAGATTTTCAGGCTCTCGGGACGACGAATGTCAGGATAGAGTCCAAGATTCCAAGCCTTGCTTTTAAATCCGCCTCCGTCTTGATCTACATTTTTCTGTTCGGGCGGGTTAAAAAGTAGAATCTCACCTTGGTGACCAAACATTTTCCGTGATCCATGTAATTGAGCATGATACCAATCCGTGTACTTCGAGGTAAAGCGTGGAACCTTATTGAACCTTGTGCACTAGCTCTGAGTACGAGCCATTTCCCTCTTACTCTTAAAGCCGCAGAGAGCTCTAAGCTGGCCATCTGTTTCAAGCAAACCATATTCAAGTGAATAAATAAAGTTATAAGTTAAGGATTGTACCCACTTGAAGCTTGTATTAGGTGGTAATGGCCTTGGGAGAGGTGTTTTTGGTGGTTCTGCAAGTTTTGTTTCCTTGTGCTCTTCTGTGAATTCCTCCACTTCTTTGCAAAGATCTTCAATTGTATCTGTGTCTTGGTCAAAGTCTTCTATGTCTTCCTCATCACTTGAGTCATAGATTGGAGGTTGAGAGAAATCTACCTCCGCATCATCTTCATATTCACTTGGGGAAGATTCTTCGATCTTAGAGAATTCACTTGCGGATGCAAGTTCATCACTAAGAGAGCTACACTTGTGACTATCATCATCAAGGGAATTTGCTTCTTGGATTATTCCGTCTGATTTCTCATAAACGACTTGCCTTAGAGATTGTACAGTATCCTCCTTAGCATCAACTGTAGCATCCTGGACGGAGTTTTCCTCAATTCTGGATTCCCATGGAAGTTCAGCATCTCCTAGGTCTTCAACAAACTCTTCTCCTTGAACAATGACAGCTTCTTCTAATTGTTCTAGTACAAATTCATGCTCTGTCTTGTCCACTAGAGTTTCTGGCAATTCCTTCATGCTCTGCTCTTCATTGGGCTGTCCACATGGGGCTGTGGCTAATCCTTGTGTATTTGAGCGCCTAGAAACCCATTGAATTATCGCTTGCTCCAGTTGTTGAATGGTTGTTTGAAATTTATGTACTGTTTCCTTTAGGCGATCCTCTGCTTCTCGGGTTGCTGGACTTGGACATAATACAAAGGAAAGTGGTGGTGATTGGGAACGATCGGATTGGTATTGGGGTAAAGAAGGATCATATGGTGGCGAATGGTGAAGAGAAGCTTGTGAGTGTGGTGGTTCGAGGTTATGTTGAAAGGATGGTTTATATGCACGGGGTAGGGCTTGTTGGCAGTTACAAGGTTGTCCACCATGTCTTTCAGCTGGGTATGCACTGTAGAAAGGTCTTTGTCCAGGATATCTCAGAGGGTGTTGCTGCCAAAAGGGTTGATTAGATCCTCTTGGTCCCATCCATCCTTGATTGGTCTGACCTTGGTACACATTCCTGCTGTAACTTCTATTTCCTTTAACAATATTAGAACCAAACTCAAAGCGAGAGGGGTGAAAGTTCATAGTATCAAATAAAGTTAAAAAGGAAAAACAAAAATAAATAAACAAGCAAAAGAAAAATATTTACAATAACCAATAATAAGGCACACGTTAGCAGTTCCCTGGCAACGACGCCATTTTGATGAGAGAACTTTTGCGTGGTCTAGAAATTTGCGGATAAATCCTCGTTGCAAGTATAGCTTCTAAACCAACAAAAGTCCTTTCATACAAATGTGTTGGGTGTCACAAGTAACAAACCCCTTTAAAAATTGTTAACCGAGTATTCAAACCTCGGGTCGTCTTCTCAAGGAACTGCGAGGAAGTATGTTCTTATTATTGGCTGTAAAGGTTGTAATAGGGGTTTAGAAGATGAGAAGCAAGTAATTTAAATGACAAGTAAAGTAAATGGAAATTAAAATAAATAAATACTGTAAAGCAGACTTTTGGTAAGGTAAGAGAAGTTGGAAGTCCAAGGTAGTTATTTCTCTCAACTATAATGAAAGTTGAATCTAAATTCCACTTGGTCAACCTTTACTAGGGCAAAGGAAAGTCAAGGGAATAATTAAATTGACCTTTGAATCCTATTTATTTCCTGAGAAAAGGGTGGGATTACTTAAGTTCAGCTCAATTAGCAAGATAACGATTATCAGTTATGTTGAGTTTAAGGACTGTTGAGTTACTGAATTCTTAACCAGGGCCAAAAGGGAAAAAAGTAAAATTGCTGGAATAAAAATGTCCTTAGATGGGAAGCAATGCTAACTTAAATCAAGAGAACAATCATAAACTGAAAATACCTCAATTATCATTAATTCAAATAACAGTCTGTAATATGGAAGAATTCATAGATCCAATTATAAAGGTAAATAGCCAACTCAGATACTGAAATAAATAAATAAAGTGAAAGGGAAGTTTAAAACAAAGAAATATAAAACCTGGATTGAGAGTCACTCTTAAGTTAAGAAGAAATCCTAAATCCTAAGAGAGAGAGGAGAAGATCTCCCTCTCAACTAAATCTAAATCATTGAAAAATAAAATATGCGAGCTCCCCTTGAATGGGTGCATTCCAACACTTTATAACCTCTGGTCTATGCTATTTGTACGTGGATCTGGGCCAAAAAGGCCTTCAGTATTTGCTGGGGGCGTGTTCTGTAAATTCTGATATGTGGCCTCTGTCACGCGTCCGCGTGGGTCACGCGGTCGCGTCATTCGGAGCTTTTCCTTGCCACGCGATCGCGTCAGTCATGCGACCGCGTCATGTGCGTTCTGCTTAAGGCGCACGGTCGCGTCAGTCATGCGGCCGTGTCGCTGCATCTTCGCTTCTGGCACGCGATCGCGTCGTCCATGCGATCGCGTGAATACCAGTTTCCTTCAAAGCTCCGTTTTGCCTTCTCCTTCCATTTTTGTATGTTTCCTTTTCCATCCTTTAAGTCATTCTGCCTTAGAAAATCTGAAACTACTCAACACACTAATCACGGCATCGAATGGAAATAAAGGTAATTAAAATAATTAATTTTCAAAGCTTAGGAGACATGTTTTTCACAATATGACATAATAAGGAAGGGAAAGTAAAACCATGGAATTAATGTGAATAAGTAGGCGAAGGATTGTATAAATCACTCAAATTAAGCACAATAGAACTCATGAAATATGGGTTTATCAACCTCCCCACACTTAAACACTAGCATGTCCTCATGCTAAATCCAAGGTAAATAATTAAGGTTAAAGTGATGGAATGTCATGCAATGCAACCTAATTTAAATGCAACTACCTAAATGAATGATGCATCATGCAACTCTAATTTATTCACTCATATATAAAGCTTATATGTAGCCAAGTTAATTCACATTCTCAAGGAGTTATGTATATATATATAGCCAACCCTTAAATAATAAAGCATTTTAGCAAATGAGATGGGAAAGAAAACATTGTACAAACTTGCAAAACAATTATTAAATTTAAGCGCAGATATATGTTGATGAGTTACTGAACCCTCATTGGATTTTGTGTTTACTCTCTAGTCACTCAGTGTTTATTGGATTTATTCACTCTATTTTTCTTTTTATTCTTACTTTCTATAGCTTTGTTCTTCATCTAACCAATCAACAATTATAGAATATAGTCATACCAAAAAGTCATGAGGTCTTTAATTGAGGTTGTAATGTGATCAAGGTAAAGGTAAGGATTTATGTATAGGGTCAAGTGAGCTAATAAGTGAATCCTTAATTAGACTAAGATCTCACCTAACATACATATTTAGTAAAACAAAAATCTCTTTACCTATTTTCCCATATTATCCCACTTATTGTTACATGCTCATGTTTCACTTTTTATTTTTTTTATTCCATGTGCATTGCTTTTATTTTGCATTGGGGAATTTCTTTTGTATCCCCTTTTATTAAATGCTGAAAAAATAAAAAAAAAAATTTTCAAGGCACATGGCAATTAAATCACTTTGATTTTCTCATGAGCATGCTTCCCAAATTTATTTTATTTCTTTTAACTTCTATACCTTTTGTTTCTATCATCCATGTTTCCAAAAGGTTTCCCACATTTTTACTCTATTTATAATTTTCTATCTTAAGCTAACCAAGGATTCACTTGGGATTTTCTTTTGTTTTTCTGCTTAAGGCTAGTAATTTGGCTAAATAGAATAAAGGGGTTTTAAAAGGCTCAAGGGGGCTAACAAGGGTGATGTAAAAGGTAGGCTATTTTTGGGGTAAGTGAGCTAAAATCAAACGATGGCCTCAATCATTCTCTTGGTATGTATCTATTCTATATTCTATAATTGGACATATAGATTAAAGCAAAGGAAAGAACATCAGAATAAAAAGAAATGAAACACACAGAAATGAAATTATGGTTTGAATGCAACCATACAATTAAGCTCAAGACTCACAGGCTGTGTGTTCTTTAACTCAAGCATCATATATCATTTATATATTGTATGGTTCTTTGTTGCTCCTCCCTCATGGTTCTTTGGTTTTCTCTAATTTCATGGAGGAGGATGGAATGCTCATGGTGCTCCACCCTTAGTTATCCCATATTGGAACTTAATTCTCCTAGGGAGGTGTTGATTTGCTCCCAATAGTTTTATGGAGGAAAATGCATCCCTTGAGGCATCTCAGGGATTTCATGATGAGGAATTTCCTCATGCTCTTGGTGAGGTCCATGAGTGGGCTCTCTTGTTTGCTCCATCCTTTTCTTAGTGATGGGCTTGTCCTCTTTAATGAGGAGTCTTGGCCACAACTTCATAGAAGTGGTCTTGATGGACCTTTGAGTTGAATCTCTCCATCTTCCATGACTCGAAGGTGGAAGCTTTTGCCTTCCCTTTCCTCTTTCTAGAGGTTTCTCCGGCCTTTGGTGCCATAAATGGTTATGGAAAAACAAAAAGCAACGCTTTTACCACACTAAACTTAGAAGGTTTGATCGTCCTCGAGCAAAAGAAGAAAGAAAAGAGGAGAAGAAGAAGAAACGGAGGAGATAGAGTGGGGTTAGTGTTTTGGCCAAGAGGGATAAGTTTGGGAGGAAAAGTGGTTTGAATTTGAATAGTGAGGTAGGTGGGGTTTATGATGGATGGATGTGGATTGGTGAAGGGTATTTGGGGAAGAATATTATGAAAAGGTGTAAAGAAGAGAGAGAGTGAGTTGAGGTTGGTGGGGATTCTGTGGGGTCCACAGATCCTGAGGTGTCAAGGATTTCTCATCCCTACACCAATTAGGCTTGCAAAACGCCCTTTGCTGCCAATCCTGGCGTTAAACGCCAGGTTACTGCCCATTTCTGGCATTTAACGCCAGCTTCTTGCCCTTTTCTGGCATTAAACGCCAATCTGGTGCCCATTTCTGGTGTTAAACGCCCAGAATGGTGCCATACTGGGCGTTTAACGCCCATTCTGCTGCCTTTACTGGCGTTTGAACGCCAGTAAGCTCCTCCTCCAGGGTGTGCTATTTTTAATGCTGTTTTTCATTCTGTTTTTGCTTTTTCAGTTATTTTTGTGACTCCACATGATCATCAACCTAAAGAAAATATAAAATAACAATGGAAAATAAATATATATAATTAAAGAACATTGGGTTGCCTCCCAATAAGCGCTTCTTTATTGTCTTTAGCTGGACCTTGACTGAGCTTTATTCTAGTCTCAGTTTTGAGCATTCTTGCTCAAAATTGCTTTCAAGATAATGTTTGATTCTCTGTCCATTAACAATGAACTTTTTGTCAGAGTCAATATCCTGAAGCTCAACATATCCATATGGTGATACACTTGTAATCACATATGGTCCCCTCCACCGGGATTTCAATTTCCCGGGGAATAGTTTAAGCCTAGAGTTAAATAGCAGAACCTTCTGTCCTGGTTCAAAGACTCTAGATGACAGTTTCTTGTCATGCCACTTTTTTGCTTTCTCTTTATAAATTTTAGCATTTTCAAAAGCATTGAGTCTGAATTCCTCTAGCTCATTCAGCTGGAGCAATCTTTTCTCTCCAGCTAACTTGGCGTCCAGGTTTAGGAATCTGGTTGTCCAGTAGGCCTTATGTTCCAGTTCCACGGGCAAATGACAGGCCTTTCCACACACAAGCTGGTATGGAGAGGTTCCTATAGGAGTCTTGAATGCTGTTCTGTATGCCCACAGAGCATCCTCCAAGCTTTTTGCCCAATCCTTTCTACGGGCAATTACAGTCTGTTCTAGGATTCTTTTTAGTTCTCTATTAGAGACTTCAGCCTGCCCATTTGTCTGTGGGTGATATGGAGTTGCTACTTTGTGGTTAATTCCATATCGTACCATAGCAGAGTATAGCTGTTTATTGCAGAAATGAGTGCCCCCGTCACTGATTAGTACTCTGGGGACGCCAAATCTGCTGAAAATATGTTTCTGGAGGAATTTCAGTACGGTCTTAGTATCATTAGTGGGTGTGGCAATTGCTTCTACCCATTTAGATACATGGACTACTGCCACCAGAATGTAAGTGTTTGAGTATAATGGTGGGAAGGGACCCATGAAGTCAATGCCTCATACATCAAACAACTCAATCTCTAAGATCCCTTGTTGAGGCATGGCATAACCATGAGGCAAGTTGACAGCTCTTTGGCAACTGTCACAGTTACGCACAAACTCTCAGGCATCTCTATAGAGAGTAGGCTAGTAGAAGCCACATTGGAGGACCTTAGTGGCTGTTCGCTCACCTCCAAAATGTCCTCCATACTGTGATCCATGGCAGTGCCATAGGATCTTCTGTGCCTCTTCTCTGGGTACGCATCTGCAGATCATTTCGTCTGCACATCTCTTAAAGAGATATGGTTCATCCCATAAGTAGTACTTTGCATTTGAAATTAGTTTTTTCGTCTGCACCCTGCTGTACTCTTTGGGTATGAATCTCACAGCTTTATAATTCGCAATGTCTGCAAACCATGGTGCTTCCTGAATGGCAAAAAGTTGCTCATCCAGAAAGGTTTCAGAGATCTCAGTAGGAGGGAGGGACGCCCCTGCTACTGGTTCTATCCGGGATAGGTGATCAACTTCCTGGTTCTCTGTCCCTTTTCTGTCTCTTATTTCTATATCAAACTCTTGCAGAAGTAACACCCATCTTATGAGCCTAGGTTTTGAATCCTGCTTTGTGAGTGGGTATTTAAGAGCAGCATGGTCAGTATACACAATCACTTTTGAACCTACTAAATAGGATCTAAACTTGTCAATGGCATAAACCACTGCAAGTAACTCTTTTTCTATGGTTGTGTAATTCTTCTGTGCATCATTTAAAACACGGCTAGCATAATAAATGACGTGCAAAAGCTTGTTATGCCTCTGTCCCAACACTGCACTAATGACATGGTCACTGGCATCACACATTAGTTCGAATGGTAATCTCCAGTCTGGTGCAGAGATGATTGGTGCTGTGACCAGCTTAGCTTTCAGGGTTTCAAACGCTTGTAGACACTCTGTGTCAAACACAAATGACGTGTCAGCAGCTAGCAGATTGCTCAGAGGTTTTGCAATTTTTGAAAAATCCTTTATAAACCTCCTGTACAATCCTGCATGTCCCAAAAAGCTTTTGATTGCCTTTACATTGGCAGGTGGTGGTAATTTTTCAATTACCTCTACCTTAGCTTGATCCACCTCTATTCCCTTGTTTGAAATTTTATGCCCAAGAACAATTCCTTCAGTCACCATAAAGTGACATTTTTCCCAGTTTAAAACTAGGTTGGTCTCTTGGCATCTTTTCAGAACAAGTGCTAAATGGTCAAGACAGGAGCTGAATGAGTCTCCAAATACTGAAAATTCATCCATGAAGACTTCTAGAAATTTCTCTACCATATCAGAGAAGATAGAAAGCATGCACCTCTGAAAGGTTGCAGGTGCATTGCACAGACCAAAGGGCATCCTTCTGTAGGCAAATACTCCAGAAGGACATGTGAATGCTATTTTCTCTTGGTCCTGAGGATCCACTGCAATTTGGTTGTAACCTGAATAGCCATCCAAAAAGTAGTAATATTCATGACATGCTAGTCTCTCCAGCATCTGGTCTATGAATGGTAAAGGAAAGTGATCCTTCTTGGTGGCTGTATTGAGCCTTCTGTAGTCAATACACATACGCCACCCTGTAACTGTTCTTGTAGGAACCAGTTCATTCTTTTCATTATGAACCACTGTTATGCCTCCCTTATTGGGGACAACATGGACAGGGCTCACCCAGGGGCTATCAGAAATAGGATAAATAATCCCAGCCTCTAGTAACTTAGTCACCTATTTCTGCACCACCTCCTTCATGGCTAAATTTAGCCGCCTCTGTGGTTGAACCACTGGCTTAGCATCATCCTCCAATAGGATCTTGTGCATGCATCTTGCTGGGCTAATGCCCTTAAGATCACTTATGGACCACCCAAGAGTTGTCTTGTGTGTCCTTAGCACTTGAATTAGTGCTTTCTCTTCCTGTGGATTTAAAGCAGAGCTTATGGTCACTGGAAAAGTGTCACCTTCTCCCAGAAATGTATATTTCAGGGATGGTGGTATTGGTTTGAGCTCCTGTTTAGGAGGTTTCTCCTCTTCCTGAGGGATTTTCAGAGGTTCTTTTATTTCCTCTGATTCTTCCAGATCAAGCTGGACATCTTTAAAGATTTTCTCTAGCTCTGATTTGAGGCTCTCAGTCATATTGATCTCTTCCACCAAAGAGTCAATAATATCAGCCCTCATGCAGTCATTTGATGTGTCTGGATGCTGCATAGCTTTGACAGCATTTAACTTGAACTCATCCTCATTGACTCTCAGGGTCACTTTCCCTTTTTGTACATCAATAAGAGTTCGTCTAGTTGCTAGGAAAGGTCTTCCTAGAATGAGAGTTGCACTCTTGTGCTCCTCCATTTCCAGCACTACAAAGTCAGTGGGAAAGGCAAATGGCCCAACCTTGACAATCATGTCTTCAATTATGCCTGATGGATATTTAATGGAGCCATCAGTAAGTTGAAGACATATCCGGGTTGGTTTGACTTCTTCAGTCAAGCCAAGCATTCTGATAGTGGATGCAGGTATTAGATTGATACTTGCTCCAAGGTCACTTAGAGCTGTCTTTGTACAAGCACCCTCTAATGTGCATGGTACCATAAAGCTTCCCGGATCTTTAAGCTTCTCTGGTAAGCTTTTCAGAATGACTGCACTGCATTCTTCAGTGAGAAACACCTTTTTAGTTTCTCTCCAATCCTTCTTATGACTTAAGATCTCTTTCATGAACTTAGCATAAGAGGGTATTTGCTCAAGTGCCTCTGCAAACGGGATCTTTATCTCAAGGGTCCTGAGATAGTCTGCAAAGTGGGCAAATTGTTTATCTTGCTCCGCTTGGCGGAGTTTTTGAGGATAAAGCATCTTGGCTTTATATTCTTCAACCTTAGTTGCTGCAGGATTATTTCCTACAGAGGTGGTTGGAGAAGCCTTCTTAGAGGGGTTACTATCAGTATTTGCAGGTGTCTGATCCCTCATTAGCGTTTGAACGCCAGACTAGGCAAGGAATGGGCGTTTAACGCCAACTTTTCTCCCTTTTCTGGCATTTGAACTCCAGAACTGGGCACCCACTGGGCATTTAACGCCAACTTTTCACCCTTTTCTGGCGTTTGAACGCCAGAATTATTCCTCTCTGGGCTCTTTCTGTCCTCAGAGGGATTTTGGACAGTGGTTTGGTCATCCTCTGTCAGTTGTTCCTTTCTTGGCTTTCTGTTACTTTGTGCTGATTTATTCAATGTCTTTTCGCTCCTTAATTGGATAGCTTGGCATTCTTCTGTTATCTGTTTAGATAGCTGCTGTCTTGTCTGATTCAATTGTGCTTCCATATTCTTGTTAGCATTTTTAGTGTCTTAGAGCATCTCTTTAAATTCTGCTAATTGGTTTGTCATAAGGAGTAATTGTTGATTAAGCTCAATAATCTGTTCTTGAGGATTAGGGTCAGTTGTTACTGCCCTAGCTTCTTCCTTTATGGAGGACTCAGTGCTAGAGTACAAGTGTTGATTTCTAGCAACCGTATTTATAAGTTCTTGAGCCTCTTCAATCGTCTTTCTCATGTGTATAGATCCACCAGCTGAGTGGTCTAGAGACATCTGAGCTTTTTCTGTAAGCCCATAGTAGAAGATGTCTAACTGTACCCACTCTGAAAACATTTCAGAGGGGCATTTTCTCAGCATCCCTCTGTACCTCTCCCAGGCATTATAAAGGGATTCATTATCCTCTTGTCTAAAGCCTTGGATGTCCAGCCTTAGCTGTGTCATCCTTTTTGGAGGGTAAAACTGATTCAGAAATTTGTCTGATAACTGTCTCCATGTTTTTATGCTTGCTGTGGGTTGGTTATTTAACCACCTCTTAGCTTGATCTTTTACAGCAAATGGAAATACTAATAATCTATAGACATCTTGATCCACTTCTTTATCACGTACTGTATCAGCAATTTGTAAGAACTGTGCCAGAAACTCAGTAGGTTCTTCCTGTGGAAGACCAGAATACTGTCAATTTTGCTGCACCATGATAATGAGCTGAGGGTTTAGCTCAAAATTGCTTGCTTTAATGGGAGGTATACAGATGCTACTCCCACATGCAGCTGTAATGGGGTTAGCATATGACCCCAGAGTCCTTCTAGACTGTTCATTTCCACTTATGTCCATGATGGAGAAAAGAGAATTGATATGAATTGCAAATAAAATATATTTTTAAATATTTTTTTTATTCTATTTAATTAAAAGTATCCAAAAATAAAACAAAATAAATGAGAGATAAAATAAAACATTCAAAAATTAGAAGAAAATGAAATAAAAGCAAATTAAAAACTAAATTAATTAATTAATTAAAAAGATTTTGGAATTAGCAATCAGAAAGATATGATTGAAAATTATTTTGAAAAAGATATGATTGAGAAGATATGATTCCAATTTATAAAAAAAAAGATATGATTGAAAAGATATGATTGAAGAAATTAAAAAGATTTGATTTTTGAAAAAGATTTGAAAAGATCAATTTTTGAAATTAGAATTTTGACTTGACTAAAAAAAAAAGATATGATTTTGAAAATCTTTGACTAAATTAATGCAAAATTTCGAAATTTATGAGTAAAATAAGAAAAAGATATTTTTTTTTATTTTTGAATTTTAATGAGGAAAGAGAAAAACAACAAAATGACACTAAACTCAGAAATTTTAGATAAAAACAAAGAGAACAAACTAGAAAACTTTGAATGTCAAGATGAACACCAAGAACAATTTGAAGATCAAGATGAACACCAAGAACAAATTTTTGAAAAATTTTTAAGTAAATAAAAGCACAAGGGACACCAAACTTAAAATTTTTAGAAAATCAAACACAAATTTTCGAAAATTTAAAGGAAAACACAAAGAAGACACCAAACTTAGAATTTTTAAAAATCAAGAAAGAACTAAGGACATGCAAATTCGAAAAATTAAAAGAAATTAAAAGCATGCAATTGACACCAAACTTAAAATATGAAACTAAACTCAAATAAAAGACTCTAAACCAACAAAAATAAATTATTCCTAATCTAAGCAACAAGATAAACCGTCAGTTGTCCAAACTCGAACAATCCCCGGAAACGGCGCCAAAAACTTGGTGCACAAAATCACAATCACACTTTTGCAATTCCGCACAACTAACCAGCAAGTACACTGGGTCGTCCAAGTAATACCTTACGTGAGTAAGGGTCGATCCCACGGATATTGTCGGCTTGAAGCAAGCTATGGTTATCTTGTAACTCTTAGTTAGGATATCAATAATTCTCAGATTTAATTGTAAAAAGTAAAAGAACATGAAATAAATACTTGTTATGCAGTAATGGAGAACAGGTTGAGGCTTTGGAGATACTTTGTCTTCTGAATCTCTGCTTTCCTACTATCTTCTTCTTCACACACGCAAGGCTCCTTCCATGGCAAGCTTTATGTTGGGCATCACCGTTGTCAATGGATACTTCCCGTCCTCTCAGTGAAAATGTTCCAAATGCACTGTCACCGCACGGCTAATCATCTGTCGGTTCTCGATCATGTCGGAATAGGATCCATTGATCCTTTTGCATCTGTCACTACGCCCAACACTCGCGAGTTTGAAGCTCATCATAATCATCCCTTCCCAGATCCTACTCAGAATACCACAGACAAGGTTTAGACGTTCCGGATCTCAGGAATGGCCGTCAATAATTCTAGCTTATACCACGAAGACTCTGATTTGAATCATGAGGCTAAGAGATATGCATTCAATCTAAGGTAGAATGGAGGTGGTTGTCAGGCACGCGTTCATAGGTGAGAATGATGATGAGTGTCACAGATCATCACATTCTTCAAGTTGAAGTGCGAATGAATATCTTAGAAGAGAAGCAAGCGTGATAGAATGGAAAACAGTAGTAATTGCATTAATTCATGAAGAACAGCAGAGCTCCTCACCCCCAACAATGGGGTTTAGAGACTCATGCCGTAGAAGATACAATATGAAACGTGTAGAATGTCATGAGGTACAAGATGAATCACTAAAAGTAGTTTTTATAGTAAACTAGTGACCTAGGGTTACAGAAAATGAGTAAGCTAGAATAGTTAGTGTAGAAATCCACTTCCGGGGCCCACTTGGTGTGTGCTTGGGCTGAGCATTGAAGCTTTCACGTGTAGAGACCTTTCTTGGAGTTAAACGCCAATTTTTGTGCCAGTTTGGGCGTTTAACTCCAGCTTTCATGCCAGTTCTGTCGTTTTGACGCCAAAATTTCTATGCTGACTTGGGACACCGATTTGAGCCATCAAATCTCAAGCAAAGTGTAGACTATTATATATTGCTGAAAAGCCCAGGATGTCTACTTTCCGACGCAATTAAGAGCGCGCCAATTAGGCTTCTGTAGCTCCGTAAAATTTACTTCGAGTGCAGGGAGGTCAGAATCCAATAGCATCTGCAGTCCTTTTTCAGCCTTTGAATCAGATTTTTGCTCAGGTCCCTCAATTTCAGCCAGAAAATACCTGAAATCATAGAAAAACATACAAACTCATAGTAAAGTCCAAAAAAGTGATTTTTAGATAAAAACTAATAAAAATATAATAAAAACTAACTAAAATATACTAAAAACATACTAAAAATAATGCCAAAAAGTGTCTAAATTATCCGCTCATCACACAAAAACTTGGTGCACGAAATTGTGATCATCAACAATGGCGCCAAAGACTTGGAGCTCTCAAACGTGAATCACACTTAGTCACAATTCCGCACAACTAACCAGCAAGTGCATTGGGTCGTCCAAGTAATACCTTACGTGAGTAATGGTCGATCCCACGGAGATTGTCAGCTTGAAGCAAGCTATGGTCATCTTATAAATCTCAGTCAGGTGGATTCAAATGGTTATGGAGGATTGATAATTAAAAGATGAATAAAACATAAAATAAGATAAAGATAAAGATACTTATGTAATTCATTGGTAGGAATTTCAGATAAGCGAATGAAGATGCTTTGTTCCCCCTAAACTTCTGCTTTCCTATTGCCTTCATCCAATGATTCATACTCCTTTCCATGGCAAGCTTTATGTTGGTCATCACCGTTGTCAATGGCTACTTCCTGTCCTCTCAGTGAAAATGTTCTACGCACGCTGTCACCGCACGGCTAATCATCTGTCGGTTCTCGATCATGTTGGAATAGGATCCATTGATCCTTTTGCGTCTGTCACACGCCCAACACTCGTGAGTTTGAAGCTCGTCACAGTCATCCCTTCCCAGATCCTACTCAAAATATCACAGACAAGGTTTAGACGTTCCAGATCTCAGGAATGGCCGTCAATAATTCTAGCCTATACAACGAAGGTTCTAATCTTAGATTAGAAACCCAAGAGATACACATTCAAGCTTGTTTGCATGTAAAACGGAAGTGGTTGTCAGTCACGCGTTCAAAGGTGAGAATGGTGATGAGTGTCACAAAATCATCACATTCATCATGTTCTTGGGTGTGAATGAATATCTTGGAGAAGAAATAGACTTGAGTTGAATAGAAAAACAATAGTACTTGTATTAATTCATGAAGAACAGCAGAGCTCCACACCTTAATCTATGGTGTGTAGAAACTCCACCGTTGAAAATACATAAGAACAAGGTCTAGGCATGGCCGTGAGGCCAGCATCCAAAAGCGTCTAAGATAGCATAAGACTTATCAAAGGTCAAAATACAATAGTAAATGGTCCTATTTATAGAGAACTAGTAGCCTAGGGTTTACAGAAATAAGTAATTAATGCAGAAATCTTCTTCCGGGCCCACATGGTGTGTGTTTGGGATGAGCATTGAAGCTTCCATGTGTAGAGACTTTTCTTGGAGTTAAATGCCAGCTTTTGTGCCAGTTTGGGCGTTTAACTCCAGCTTTTATGCTAGTTCTGGCGTTTTGACGCCAGAATTTTTGGGCTGACATGAAATGCCGGTTTGGGCCATCAAATCTCGGAAACAGTATAGACTATTATATATTGCTGGAAAGCCCAGAATGTCTACTTTCCAACGCAATTAAGAGCGCGTCAATTGAGCTTCTGTAGCTCCAGAAAATCCACTTTGAGTGCAGGGAGGTCAGAATCCAACAGCATCTGCAGTCCTTTTTTAGCCTCTGAATCAGATTTTCACTCAGGTCCCTCAATTTGAGCCAGAAAATACCTGAAATCACAGAAAAATACACAAACTCATAGTAAAGTCCAAAAGAGTGATTTTTATTTAAAAACTAATAAAAATATAATAAAAACTAACTAAAATATACCAAAAACATACTAAAAACAATGCCAAAAAGCGTACAAATTATCCGCTTATCACAACACCAAACTTAAATTGTTGCTTGTCCCCAAGCAACTAAAAATCATATAGGATAAAAAGAATAGAATATACAATGAATTCCAAAAACATTTATGAAGATCAGTATTAATTAGATGAGCGGGGCTGTTAGCTTTTTGCTTCTGAACAGTTTTGGCATCTCACTTTATCCTTTGAGGTTCAGAATGATTGGCTTCTATGCCACAGACACATAACTGGGTGAACCTTTACAGATTGTGACTCAGCTTTGCTAGAGTCCCCAATTAGAGGTGTCCAGAGCTCTTAAGCACACTCTTTTTGCTTTGGACCACGACTTTAACCGCTCAGTCTCAAGTTTTCACTTGACACCTTCACGCCACAAGCACATGGTTAGGGACAGCTTGGTTTAGCCGCTTAGGCCAAGATTTTATTCCTGTGGGCCCTCCTATCCACTGATGCTCAAAGCCTTGGATCTTTTTTCTTTTTTTTTTATTTTACCCTTGCCTTTTGGTTTAAAGGACTATTGGCTTTTTCTGCTTGCTTTTTCTTTTTCTTTTCTCTCTCTCTCTCTCTCTTTTTTTTGCATATATATATTTTTTCTGCAAGCTTTTCACTACTTTTTCTTGCTTCAAGAATCAATTTTATGGTTTTTCAGATCATCAAATAACATTTCTCCTTTTTCCATCATTCTTTCAAGAGCCAACAATTTTAACATTCATGAATCAACAAATTCAAAAAATATGTACTGTTCAAGCATTCATTCAGGAAAACAATAGTATTGCCACCACATCAACATAACTAAACTATTTTAAAATTTGAAATTCATGCACTTCTTTTTCTTTTTCAATTAAAAACATTTTTCGTTTAAGAAAGGTGATGGATTCATTTTCATAGCTTCAAGGCATAGACACTAAGACACTAATGATCATGTAATAAAGACACAAACATAGATAAACATAAAGCATAATTTTTGAAAAACAGAACATAAAGAACAAGGAGATTAAAGAACGGGTCCACCTTAGTGATGGCGGCTTGTTCTTCCTCTTGAAGATCTAATGGAGTGCTTGAGCTCCTCAATGTCTCTTCCTTGCCTTTGTTGCTCCTCTCTCATGGTTCTTTGGTCTTCTCTAATTTCATGGAAGAGGATGGAATGCTCTTGGTGCTCCACCCTTAGTTGTCCCATATTGGAACTTAATTCTCCTAGGGAGGTGTTGATTTGCTTCCAATAGTTTTATGGAGAAAAATTCATCCCTTGAGGCATCTCAGGGATTTCATGATGAGGAATTTCCTCATGCTCTTGGTGAAGTTCTCTTATTTGCTCCATCCTTTTCTTAGTGATGGGCTTGTCCTCATCAATGAGAATGTCTCCTTCTATATCAATTCCAACCGAATTGCAGAGGTGACAAATGAGATGAGGGAAGGCTAACCATGCCAAGGTAGAGGACTTGTCCGCCACCTTGTAGAGTTCTTGGGATATAACCTCATGAACTTCTACTTCCTCTCCAATCATGATACTATGGATCATGATAGCCCGGTCTATAGTAACTTCAGACCGGTTGCTAGTGGAAATGATTGAGCGTTGGATGAACTCCAACCATCCCCTAGCCACGGGCTTGAGGTCATGCCTTCTTAGTTGAACCGGCTTCCCTCTTGAATCTCTCTTCCATTGGGCGCCCTCTTCACAGATGTCCATGAGGACTTGGTCCAACCTTTGATCAAAGTTGACCCTTCTAGTGTAGGGGTGTGCATCTCTTTGCATCATAGGCAAGTTGAATGCCAACCTTACATTTTCTGGACTAAAACCTAAGTATTTCCCCTGAACCATTGTAAGCCAATTCTTAGGGTCCGGGTTCACACTTTGATCATGCTTCTTGGTGATCCATGCATTGGTATAGAACTCTTGAACCATTAAGATTCCGACTTATTGAATGGGGTTGGTAAGAACTTCCCAACCTCTTCTTCGGATCTCATGTCGGATCTCCGGATACTCATTCTTTTTGAGCTTAAAAGGGACCTCGGGGATCACCTTCTTCTTGGCCACAACTTCATGGAAGTAGTCTTGATGCACCCTTGAGAGGAATCTCTCCATCTCCCATGACTCGGAGGTGGAAGCTTTTGCCTTCCCTTTCCTCTTTCTAGAGGTTTCTCCGACCTTTGGTACCATAAATGGTTATGGAAAAACAAAAAGCAACGCTTTTACCACACCAAACTTAGAAGGTTTTCTCATCCTCGAGCAAAAAAAGAAAGAAGAGAGTAGAAGAAGAAGAAATAAAGGAGATGGAGGGGGCTTAGTGTTTCGGCCAAGGGGGAGAAGTAGTGTGTATGTTGTGTGAAAATGAAGTAGTGAAGATGGGTTTATATAGGAGTGGAGAGGGGGGTATGGTTCGGCCATTATGGGTGGGTTTGGATGGGAAAGTGGTTTGAATTTGAATGGTGAGGTAGGTGGGGTTTTATGAAGGATAGATGTGAGTGGTGAAGAGAATGGTGGGATTTGATAGGTGAGGGGTTTTTGGGGAAGAGGTATTGAGGTGATTGGTGAATGGGTGAAGAAGAGAGAGAGAGGTGGGGTAGGTGGGGATCCTGATCCTGAGGTGTCAAGGATATCTCATCCCTGCACCAAGTGGCGTGCAAAATGCCCCTTTCTGCCAATCCTGGTGTTAAACGCGAGGCTGCTGCCCATTTCTGGCGTTTAACGCCAGCTTCTTGCCTATTCCTGGCGTTAAACGCCAGTCTGGTGCCCATTTCTGGCATTAAACGCCCAGAATGGTGCCAGACTAGGCGTTTAATGCCCATTCTGCTACCCTTACTGGCGTTTAAACGCCAGTCAGCTTCTCCTCCAGGGCGTTCTGTGTTTAATACTATTTTTTTAGTTTGTTTTTGCTTTTTCAATTATTTTTGTGACTTCACATGATCATCAACCTACAGAAAACATAAAATAACAAATAAAAATTTAACATAGATAAGTAAAAATTGGGTTGCCTTCCAACAAGCGCTTCTTTATTGTCAATAGCTTGACAGTGGGCTCTCATGGAGCCTCACAGATGTTTAGAGCAATGTTGGAACCTCCCAACACCAAACTTAGAGTTTGAATGTGGGGGTTCAACACCAAACTTAGAGTTTGACTGTGGGGGCTCTGTCTGACTCTGTATTGAGAGAAGCTCTTCATGCTTCCTCTCCATGGTTACAGAGGGATATCCTTGAGCTTTAAACACAAGAGAGTCTTCATTCACTTGAATGATCAATTCTCCTCTGTCAACATCAATGACAGCTTTGCTGTGGCTAGGAAGGGTCTGCCAAGGATGATGGATTCATCCACACACTTTCCAGTCTCTAGGATTATAAAATCAGCAGGGATGTAGTGGTCTTCAACCTTTACCAAGACATCCTCTACAAGTCCATAAGCCTGTTTCTTTGAATTGTCTGCCATCTCCAGTGAGATTCTTGCAGCTTGTACCTCAATGATCCCTAACTTCTCCATTACAGAGAGAGGCATGAGGTTTATGCTTGACCCTAGGTCACACAGAGCTTTCTCAAAGGTCATGGTGCCTATGGTACAAGGTATTGAGAACTTTCCAGGATCTTGTCTCTTCAGAGGTAATTTCTGCCTAGTCAAGTCATCCAGTTCTTTGATGAGCAATGGAGGTTCATGCTCCCAAGTCTCATTACTAAACAACCTGGCATTTAGCTTCATGATTGCTCCAAGGTACTTAGCAACTTGCTCTTTAGTAACATCTTCATCCTCTTCAGAGGAAGAACACTCATCAGAGCTCATGAATGGCAGAAGTGAATTCAATGGAATCTCTATGGTCTCTGTGTGAGCCTCAGATTCCCATGGTTCCTCATCAGGGAACTCCATGGAGGCCAGTGGACGTCCATTGAGGTCTTCCTCAGTGGAGATCACTGCCTCTTCCTCCTCTCCAGGTTCGGCCGTGTGGGTTGTGGTTATGGCCTTGCACTCTCTTTTTGGATTCTCTTCTGTATTGCTAAGGAGAGTACTAGGAAGGAGTTCAGTAATTTTCTTACTCAGCTGACCCATTTGTGCCTCCAAATTTCTAATGGAGGACCTTGTTTCAGTCATGAAACTTTGAGTGATTTTGATTAGATCAGAGAGAATGGTTGCTAAGTCAGAGTGGCTCTGCTTAGAATTTTCTGTTTGTTGCTGAGAAGATGATAGAAAAGGCTTGCTATTGCTAAACTTGTTTCTTCCACCATTATTGTTGTTGAAACCTTGTTGAGGTCTCTGTTGATCCTTCCATGAAAGATTTGGATGATTTCTCCATGAAGGATTATAAGTGTTTCAATAGGGTTCTCCCATGTAATTCACCTCTTCCATTGCTGGGTTCTCAGGATCATAAGCTTCTTCTTCAGAGGAAGCTTCCTTAGTACTGCCTGTTGCTACTTGCATTCCAGATAGACTCTGAGAAATCATATTGACTTGTTGAGTCAATATCTTATTCTGAGCCAATATGGCATTTAGAGTATCAATCTCAAGAACTCCTTTCTTTTGAGTTGTCCCACTATTCACAAGATTCCTTTCAGAAGTGTACATAAATTGGTTATTTGCAACCATTTCAATGAGTTCCTGAGCTTCTGCAGGCGTCTTCTTCAGATGAAGAGATCCTCCAGCAGAGCTATCCAATGATATCTTGGATAGTTCAGACAGACCATCATAGAATATACCTATGATACTCCATTCTGAAAGCATGTCAGAAGGACACCTTCTGAAGAAATTGCTTGTATCTTTCCCAAGCTTCATAGAGGGATTCACCTTCCTTTTATCTGAAGGTTTGGACTTCCACTCTAAGCTTACTCAATTTTTGAGGTGGAAAGAACTTTGCCAAGAAGGCATTGACTAGCTTTTCCCAAGAGTTCAGGCTTTCTTTAGGTTGTGAGTCCAACCATGTCATAGCTTTGTCTCTTTCAGCAAAAGGAAAGAGCATAAGTCTGTAGACTTCAGAGTCAACCCCATTGGTCTTGACAGTGTCACAGATTTGCAAGAATTCAGCTAAGAACTGATGAGGATCTTCCAATGGAAGTCCATGAAACTTGCAATTCTGTTGTATTAGAGAAACTAATTGAGGCTTAAGCTCAAAGTTGTTTGCTCTAATGACAGGGATTGAGATGCTTCTCCCATAGAAGTCGGGAGTGGGTGCAGTAAAGTCACCAAGCACCTTCCTTACATTGTTGGCATTGTTGTTGTTTTCGGCTGCCATGTCTTCTTCTTTGAAAAGCTCACTTAGGCCCTCTAGAGAGAATTGTGCTTTAGCTTTTCTTAGCTTTCTCTTCAAGGTCCTTTCAGGTTCAGGATCAGCTTGAACAAGTATGCCTTTATCTTTGCTCCTGCTCACATGAAAGAGAAGAGAACAAGAAAGTAGGGAATCCTCTATGTCATAGTATAGAGATTCCTTGAGGTGTCAGAGGAAAAGAAGAATAGAAAGAGGAGGTAGATAGAAGAGAATTTGAACTTATCAAGAGGGATAGAATTCGAATTGCACCTTGAGGAGGAGTCTTAGTCCCTTAAATAGAAGGATGTGAGAAGAGGGGAAGAATTTTTGAAAATAAGTTAAAAAGATTTTGAAATAATAAAAACAAATTTGAAAATTTGACTGAGATTTTCGAAAATTAAGATTGGGAAAGAAATTAAGTGATTTTTGAGAAAGATTTTGAAATTAGAAATTAAAAAGATATGATTGAGTGTTAATTTTGAAAAAAGATGTGATTGAAAAGATATGATTGAAAATCAATTTAAAAAAAAATAAAGTTTTAAAATTAAAGTTGATTACTTGACTAACAAGAAATTAAAAGATATGATTCTTAAAATTTAAAATTTGATCCTTTCTTAATAGGCAAGTAACAACTTGAAAATTTTGAAGTAAATCATTAATTGTAGCAAGGATTTTCGAAAATAATAATAAATAAAAAAATGGAAAGAAATTGATTTTGAAGAGATATGATTAAAAAGATATGATTTGAAAAAGATTTGATTTTGAAAAATTATGAAGATTTGAAAAAAATTTGAATTAAAAACAAAATCTTCCCTCTAGTGTCCTCCTGGCGTTAAACGCCCAGAATGGTATCCATTCTAGCGTTTAACGCCCAAAATGCTACCTTTTTGGGCGTTAAACACCCAGCCAGGTACCCTGGCTGGCGTTTAAATGCCAGTTTTCCATCTTCACTGGGCGTTTTGAACGCCCAGCTTTTTCTGTTTAATTCTTTTGCTGAATGTTCTGAATCTTCAATTCTCTGTATTATTAACTTGAAAAGACACAATTTTGAACATATTTTTGAATTTTTAATGATGAGAACCAATAAAAAAATGCAACTAAGATCAATTAAACAATGCATGCAAGACACCAAACTTAAAAATTGACACTAAGATACATAAAATATTTTTTATTTTTATGATTTTATAAATTTTTTGTGATTTTTCGAAAATCATATGGAAAAGAGAATAAAGAAATTCAAAACTTTTAATAAGAATTCCAGGAATCATGCAATGTTAGTCTAAAGCTTCAGTCTAAAAAGATTAGACATGGCTAGCCAAGCTTCAGTAGGACATTACATTCAGCAGCTAAATTGATGAGAATCAATCAGGTTTTGTAATGATAAGAACATCACTTTGAAACTCTAGAATTTATTCTTAAAAATTCTGAAAAATAAAAAGAAAAGTACCTAATCTAAGCAACAAGATGAACCGTCAGTTGTCCAAACTCGAACAATCCCCGGCAACGGCGCCAAAAACTTGGTGCACGAATTTACAATCACACTTTTGCAACTCCGCATAACTAACTAGCAAGTGCACTGGGTCGTCCAAGTAATACCTTACGTGAGTAAGGGTCGATCCCACGGAGATTGTCGACTTGAAGCAAGCTATGGTCATCTTGTAAATCTCAGTCAGGCGGATTCAAATGGTTATGGGTCTCTAAACCCCATTGTTGGGGGTGAGGAGCTCTGCTGTTCTTCTTGAATTAATGTAATTACTACTGTTTTCCATTCTCTAGACTACTGTTTTCCATTCCTGATGAATGTGATGATCCATGACAATCATCATCATTCTCACCTATGAATGCGTGCCTGACAACCACCTCGGTTCTACATGCAATCAAGCTTGAATGTGTATCTCTTGGGTTTCTAATCTAAGATTGGAACCTTTGTGGTATAGGCTAGAATTATTGGCGGCCATTCCTGAGATCCGGAACGTCTAAACCTTGTCTGTGGTATTCCGAGATATGTCTTCAAAATAGTTCTAGGCTCTTGCTGTCCTTAGAGGGATTTTGGGCAGTGGGTTGGTCATCCTCTGTCAATTGTTCCTTTCTTGGCTTTCTACTACTTTGAGCTGATTTATTCAATATCTTCCCCCTCCTTAGTTGAACAGCTTGGCATTCTTCTGTTATCTGTTTAGATAGCTGCTGTCTTGTCTGATTCAATTGTGCTTCCATATTCTTGTTAGCATTTTTAGTGTCTTGGAGCATCTCTTTAAATTTTGCTAATTGTTTTGTCATAAGGAGTAATTGTTGATTAAGCTCAATAATCTATTCTTGAGGATTAGGATCAGTAGTTACTGTCCTAGCCTCTTCTTTTATGGAGGACTCACTGCTTAAGTACAGATGTTGATTTCTAGCAACTGTATCAATGAGCTCTTAAACCTTTTCAATTGTCTTTCTCATGTGTATAGATCCACCAACTGAGTAGTCTAGAGACATTTGAGCTCTTTCTGTAAGCCCATAGTAGAAGATGTCTAACTGTACCCACTCTGAAAACATTTCAGAGGGGCATTTCCTTAGCATCCTTCTGTATCTCTCCCAAGCATTATAAATGGATTCATGATCCTCTTGTTTAAAGCCTTGGATGTCCAGCCTCAGCTGTGTCATCCTTTTTGGAGGGTAAAATTAGTTCAGGAATTTGTCTGATAACTGTCTCCATGTCTTTATGCTTGCTGTGGGTTGGTTATTTAACCACCTCTTAGCTTGATCTTTTACAACAAATGGAAACAGTAACAATCTGTAGACATCCTGATCTACTTCTTTATTACTGTGTCAGCAATTTGTAGGAACTGTGCCAGAAACTCAGTAGGTTCTTCCCGTGGAAGACCAGGATACTGGCAATTTTGCTGCACCATGATAATGAGCTGAGGATTTAGCTCAAAACTGCTTGCTTTGATGGGAGGTATACAGATGCTATTCCCATATGCAGCTGTAATGGGGTTAGCATATGACCCCAGAGTCCTTCTGGACTATTCATTTCCACTTATGTCCATGTCGGAGAAAAGGGAATTGATATGAATTGCAATTAAATTATATTTTAAATATTTTTTTAGATCTTTAATTAAAAGTAACCGAAAATAAAACAAAATAAATGGAAGATAAAATAAAACTTTTGAAATTTAGAAGAAAATAAAATAAAAGCAAATTGAAAACTAAATTAATTAATTAATAAAAAAAGATTTTGGAATTAGCAATCAAAAAGATATGATTGAAAATTATTTTGAAAAAGATATGATTGAGAAGGTATGATTGCAATTTATAAAAAAAAGATATGATGGAAAATTATTTTGAAAAAGATATGATTGAGAAGATATGATTGCAATTTATAAAAAAAAGATATGATTGAAAAGATATGATTGAAGAAATTAAAAAGATTTGATTTTTGAAAAAGATTTGAAAAGATCAATTTTTGAAATTAGAATTTTGACTTGACTAAAAAAAAGATATGATTTTGAAAATATTTGACTAATTTAATGCAAAATTTCGAAATTTATGAGTAGAATAAGGGAAAGATATTTTTTTTTAATTTTTGAATTTTAATGAGGAAAGAGAAAAACAACAAAATGACACTAAACTTAGAAATTTTAGATCAAAACAAAGAGAACAAACAAGAAAACTTTGAATATCAAGATGAACACTAAAAACACTTTGAAGATCAAGATGAACACCAAGAACAATTTTTTGAAAAAATTTTAAGTAAATAAAAGCATAAGGGACACCAAACTTAAAATTTTTAGAAAGTCAAAGACAATATTTTCAAAAATTTAAGGGAAAACACAAAGGAGACACCAAACCTAGAATTTTTAAAGATTAAGAAGAAACTAGGAACATGCAAATTCGAAAAATCAAAAGAAAATAAAAGCATGCAATTGACACCAAACTTAAAATATGAAACTAACTCAAATAAAAGACTCAAATTCAGTGACTCTAAACCAACAAAAACAAATTATTCCTAATCTAAGCAACAAAATAAATCGTCAGTTGTCCACACTCAAACAATCCCGGGCAACGGTGCCAAAAACTTGGTGCACGAAATTACAATCACACTTTTGCAACTCCGCACAACTAACCAGCAAGTGCATTGGGTCGTCCAAGTAATACCATACGTGAGTAAGGGTCGATCCCACGGAGATTGTCGGCTTGAAGCAAGCTATGGTTATCTTGTAACTCTTAGCCAGGATATCAATAACTCTCAGATTTAATTGTAAAAAGTAAAAGAACATGAAATAAATACTTGTTATGCAGTGATGAAGAACAGGTTGAGTTTTTGGAGATGCTTTGTCTTCTGAATCTCTACTTTTCTACTGTCTTCTTCTTCATGCACGCAAGGCTCCTTCCATGGCAAGCTTTATGTTGGGCATCACCATTGTCAATGGCTACTTCCCGTCCTCTCAATGAAAATATTCCAAATGTGCTGTCACCGCACAGCTAATCATCTGTCGGTTCTCACTCAAGCTGGAATAGGATCCATTGATCTTTTTGCGTCTGTCACTACGCCCAGCACTCGTGAGTTTGAAGCTCGTCACAGTCATCCCTTCCTAGATCCTACTCGGAATACCACAGACAAGGTTTAGACTTTCTGGATCTCAGGAATGGCCGCCAATAATTCTAGCCTATACCACGAAGGTTCCAATCTTAGATTAGAAACCCAAGAGATACACATTCAAGCTTGATTGCATGTAGACGGAGGTGGTTGTCAGGTACCCGTTCATAGGTGAGAATGATGATGAGTGTCACAGATCATCACATTCATCAAGTTGAAGTGCGAATGAATATCTTAGAATAGAAGCAAGCATGATAGAATAGAGAACAGTAGTAATTGCATTAAATCATGAAGAACAGCAGAGCTCCTCACCCCCAACAATGGAATTTAGAGACTCATGCCGTAGAAGATATAATATGGAACGTGTAGAATGTCATGAGGTGTCTAAATACAATAGTAAAAGGTCCTATTTATAGATAACTAGTAGCCTAGGGTTACAGAAATAAGTAATTAATGCAGAAATCTTCTTTTGGGCCCACTTGGTGTGTGCTTGGGCTGAGCATTGAAGCATCCATGTGTAGAGACTTTTCTTGGAGTAAAACGCCAGCTTTTGTGCCAGTTTGGGTGTTTAACTCCAGCTTTTATGCTAGTTCTGGCGTTTTGACACCAGAATTTTTGTGCTGACTTGGAATGCCGGTTTGGGCCATCAAATCTCGGGCAAAGTATGAACTATTTTATATTTCTGGAAAGCCCAGGATGTCTACTTTCCAAATCAATTAAGAGCGTGCCAATTGGGCTTCTGTAGCTCCAGAAAATCCACTTCGAGTGCAGGGAGGTCAGAATCCAACAGCATCTGCAGTCCTTTTTCAGCCTCTGAATCAGATTTTTGCTCAGGTCCCTCAATTTCAGCCAAAAAATACCTGAAATCATAGAAAAATACACAAACTCATATTAAAGTCCAGAAATGTGATTTTTAAATAAAAAATAATAAAAATATACTAAAAACTAACTAAAATAAACTAAAAATATACTAAAAACACTGCCAAAAAGCGTATAAATTATCCGCTCATCACTCATCCAACTGAATCTTAAGTTCAGCCAGCTCTATCAGATTCATTTTGTACAATGCAATTGACACTGGTTCGGCTCCCGACACCAAGTCTACCACAAATTCAATTTCCCTTTGAGGTGGAAATTCGGGAATATCTTCAGGAAACACTTCGGGAAATTTTCTAACTACAAAAATTTGATCCAACCTCTGCTCATCACCCGACACATTCGCAGCTAATAGCATATAACACTGACACTCTTCGCTACTACAGTTCACCATTACAGAGTTCAGGTAATAACCCTTAGCTACAATTGCTCCTCTTTCTCTCTGACATAAAGCGAATTGATCGCTCAAAGTGATCTAATAGTACTCAGTTCTTTGATAACCAATCAAATCCCAAAATCATCTCCAACCCCAACCATCAGCAACCATATTAAGTCATGCACAAAAGATCTATCCTCAATCTTGAAAGGTATTTTCCTACAACCTAATCTAGTCACAACAGTTAAAGACGGGGTATGTACGTGTAAATCGAAAGCTAAGTCTGAAATTCTCAATCCTAGTTCAACAGCCTCATCAAATGCAATGAATGATTGTGAAGCTCCAGTGTCACACTATGCAATCAATGTCTTGTCACCAATTGAACATTTACCTCTCATCAAAAGATCTGACTTAGCAGCATCATTAGCATTCACAGCAAATACTCGACCTTATTGTTGGTTCTGACCCATATTCGGATTCCTCCTACGAGTGCAATCCCTTGCCAGGTGACCCGGTAATCCGCAAATAAAGCAACCACCTATACCCAGCATGCAAGAATCATAAGGATGAAAATGTCCACAACGGTCACAATTTAAATCTGGAGAAGTCTTACTCTATTTACCTCTTCCTTTTTCCTGGTGGTACTGATTATAAGTGGTCCTTCTAAAGTTTCCTTGACTTTGAGGGTGTTAAGTTGTGTGTTCACCCCTCTTGAAGTTCTGACCCCTAGGCTGAAAGTAATTCCCACAGCCTATGTTGTTGTTGCCTCTTCTAGTTCTCTTGCCAACGCCACCTTCTTAGCACAATCCTCGACCACTCTAGCCTTGTTCACTAACTCGGAAAATATCCAAATCTCCAACAGAGCCATAGCAGTCATAATGTTCTCCCTAAGTCCTCCCTGGTACTTTATGCATTTTCATCCCTGATGAATCCATATTTGATGATATATTTTGGCTATAATTGGATGGATTTTATCACATAAACTCACATTTATTCACCTAAATAGCATACTTTTGTATTTTCTCTCTAAATTGTACTTGATTATGAAAACATGCTCTTTTGTGCTTATTTTGACTAATTTTATTCCATTGACCTTCCATTCGATACCTTGATGTTATTTGTGAGTGATTTCAGATGAATAAGGTAGGAATGGCTTAGTGGGAATGAAAGAGGAGCATGCAATTGGGAGAAAGCATGAAGAAAACAAAGGAGGAGAGGTCAACCATACGTGCGTACATACAAGGATGCGTGCGTACGCACAAAATCGAAATTAGCATGCGTGCGTACGCACAGCTACTTATGCGTACGCACAAGAACCCAAGCAGAGCGAATACAGAGCATCGCGAAGTCTGCGTGCGCACAACCATCTGTGCGTACGCACAAGTGGAAATTCAGCGAAGTGTGCGGACGCACACGTCTGTGCATCCGCATAGGACCCAGTGCGTGCCTTCATTAAAAATGTACGTGTACTCGTGATTTTGGGGCTTCCTTGGCCCATTTCTGAAGGCTTGAGGCTGAAATCAAGGGCTATATGAAGGGAGCAACACCACATATGAAGGCATGAGGACTTAGATTTTATTTTCCATAGTTTTACATAGTAGGAGTAGGAGTATTGTAGATTAGGTAATTTTCTCTCTTAAGGGTTTTAATTAGGGTTTGTAGAATTTTATACTTCAAGTTTTGATTTTGGATTCGACAATTTACATTGTAAGTATCCCTTTAATTGTCTCTTTTATTACATTTCTTGTTCTACACTTTCTTATACTTTCATGTCTCTTGTCAACATTTATATAGTTTTGTAATTTTGAGTTTTGGTTTATGAATTTGATGTTTGATGCTTATTTTATGTTTGTTGAGTTGCTTTTGTTGCTTGTTATCATTTATGGGTCATAACTCTCACTAATTTACCAATTTTGCCATGTTTTGTGAATATGCATACTAGGTGTTTGATGAAATGTCAATCCTAGCTATGGGGTAGATTCCTACCCCTTGGCTTGGGAAAAATGAGTCTATAGATTACTAGAGCCATAATGTCCAACATTTAGTGGTAATTCTTAGGGAGTTAGTTGATTCTTGTTTCCATTAAAACTACCCTTTTATCACTAGTTGGTTAGAACTTATGGATTAAGGTCAATTATGTTTGCTTGACTTACTCCTCGATGGTTGGGGTTGACTAGGCAAGATTAACTCATGATAATTATCATAGTTGTGGTTATGGCAAGGAAGGGATTCCATCACTCACCCCAAGTCAAGGTTTCATTTATGTTTTGAACCACTTTTCAATCACTTTATAGTTCTACTTGTTCATATTACATACATAGTTCTTTTATTCCTTTATTAGTTTATTAATTGTAATTTTGTCTAGTTCTTTTATCTCTTTATTTGTTTGCTTCCTTATTATTGAAAACCCTTTTGATCTTCACAACCAATTTTATGCACTTGCTATTAGTAGTTCATAGGGAAGACGACCCGAGATTTAAGACTCCCGGTTATTTTGTGTTGATTGTGACATCTTTAGGATTATAATTTGATCGATGGCCAATGGTTGGGTTTGGACTATACTCGCAACGTCAATCCTATTTTTAGTGTGAAAATCCAAACCTACGCTTTTGGTCATCATCAAATTTTGGCGCCGTTGCCGAGGAGCTAGTGTCATGAGTGTTATAACTTTGGTTGTTGTAAATATGTGAATAGATACTTTTTGGTTATTTGTTTGCTTTTATGGGTAATTAGGATTTTATTTATTTTGTTAATTGATGTCTTTAGTTGTTATTTTCTATTTCTTCTATGAGTTATCACCCTCTTGGTTGGGAGTTTGGTTGTGATCATTTTGTAGGGATTGATAACCTCAATTTTGGATTGCATCATGGGATTGGAACATCTATTTTGGGAGGAGCAACCTCCTCTACACTACAATGAGCCAAACCCTTGCCAATATGCATACCCAAACCAAGGATATGGTGGATTTCACTTTGATTATACACCTTCACCACCATATACCTATGATAAATACCCCCAACATAACCTTCAATCACCATATTTTCAAGGAAAAGTATAGGGTACCAATATATTATCTGCCAACTTCTGCCAACTCTTATTTATAATTGTGTTTTATGGAAGTATGTTAGTAGATGTGTCTAATAATTAATATATTTTAAATACATATATAAAAAGACACATCCAGAAAATATATCTATAAAGACACTTCTATTAAACACAGACATTTTTATTAGACACATCCACGAACACACTTCCATGAAACACAATTATAAATAAAAGTTGGCAGAAGTTGGCAGATATGCTGTTGGTAACGTAGCGGAACCGTATTTTCAAACACAACACCACCACCATACACCTTCTTACAACCACCTCACTAACATGAGTCACCTCCCACACATACAAACTTTCTCCCAATTTATGAACCTTATTCTTCACCCCAATATGAAGCTTTCCCACCCTTGGCCCAAGACCATCAAGACCTTCAAGCCTTTCTCCAAGAGAAAGAAGGATTCTAAAGGACACAAGGGTAATTCGTGGCAACTAGAGCCAAAGCGGTAAACCGCTTGCTTCTACTATGCTCATCCGATCAAGGAACTTCTCTTGAAGTATGTGAAGGATCAACTAAAGAGTGTAGTGAGAGGAGAGAATGGAGTCACAAGGGAAAAAAGAATGGTTAGAGCTTGAAGTGCAACAAGAGGAAGAAAGTGAAGTATTTGAACCGGAGGAGAGAAAGGGAGAATCGGGGGAGATTGATCAAGATGAGGATTCCATCATTGATGATTTTTTGTCCTCCTTGATCAATCCCCTTAAAGATCCTAATGAACCTTTTCCCCTTGAGCTTGAGAAAGACATGGAGGTAGACTTCTCACAACCTCCTTGTTATGATGTGAGTAATGGAGAAGAGGAGGAAGAGGTTGGTGAGGAAGGAATTGACAATCAAGAGCACATTGAGTGGGTGGCAATTTCATCTAGAAACTTCATCGGCCCCACCAATATGCTATATTGGAGACAAACTACCAACTCAAGATCCTTCTTGGGTTAGTACATGGTGGAGGAAGGGATATTGGTTATCAAGAGAATCCAAGGCCCTTCAAGAAAAATAATTCAAGAACTGGAGTTCAAGAATGGTTTAGAGCACAATTGGGTGATTTTTGGAAAATGTTGGGTTGTTACAAGGGTCAATTAGGAGCTTATCCATCTGGTTTGGAGGATGGAGATCAACAAGAAGGTGACTGGATGCCTAGAATATGGGATCTTGGAGGAGCCTCTAAGTGCAAACTTGGATGGAAGTTCAAGGAGGAGTGGAAACACAAACCACCCTAACAGGAGTCTCCACAAAAAGTCCAACTTAGGACTATAAACCAAAGTGCTAGGTGGGAGACATCCCACCATGGTAACATCTTTCTTACCCTTTCTCTTTGTTTATAGTCTTAGTTTATTGCATATTTGCTTGCCTTAGTTAGCTTAGGATTAGTTTAAATTTGAGTTTAGATAGGTTGAATGGCATATGGATCATGATTTTGTGATGTTTTGAATGTTTTTGGGTTGATATGTTGATGCACTAAGGGTTGGAACCTTGGTTTTGAAAGGAAAAGAATTTTCTGAAACAGGGCATATGTGCATACGCACAAAGCTGCAGTGCGCACAAAACTGTGTTCTTCGCCACCTGTGCGGGCGCACCAGCCTGTGCGTCCGCACGCGAGCTTGCAGCCCCTCTGATGGGAGCGTTAGCACAGCTTGTGCGCCTGCACCCCCCTTTTCACCCTGTGCGTGCACACGGACTTGTGTGCGCACGCACACATGATCCATCTATGAAAAAAAAATCTTTTGTGCGCACGCACAGGCTTATGCATGCGCACACTTCTTACACCCCCTTCTGTCCAGAGCGTTTGCACGACTTGTGCGAACGCACCCCTCCCCTTTTAACCTAGTGTGCGTACGCACAAGTGCTGTTTTGGGCAAAATTTTTATTTTTCTTCCATTTAAGCCCTAACGCACTTCCACCCCCTCCACCCCTTTCTTTTCTTACTTCTTCCATGTTTTTTCTCTTGTTTTATTTAATCTTCAGTGCATTTCATTTTTATTTTAGTTATTATATTAGTTTTACTTTAGGTGTTTCTATTTAAATAAGTTGCAAGTGTTTGTTTATTAGCGATAGGGTTGCCTCTTGATACAATGCACTTATACTTTGCTTTAATCTGCAAGTACCTAGTGGATTTGAATATTCA
Organism: Arachis ipaensis; assembly: GCF_059453495.1. Classification (NCBI taxonomy): domain Eukaryota; kingdom Viridiplantae; phylum Streptophyta; class Magnoliopsida; order Fabales; family Fabaceae; genus Arachis; species Arachis ipaensis. The sequence goes on along the minus strand of NC_142442.1, from coordinate 77,148,160 downwards.
TGTCTTGATTGTACCACTAAGGCAAATTATATAAGTGCGTTGAATTAATTGAATTGAGTTGAAACTTACTTGTTCATCATGATTTCCATATTAAATTCATCACATGACTGGTACTTGCTCCTTGTTAATGCTTTGCATTTGTTTGAGTGACTTAGCTTGATTCTTATCACACTTATCACTTTTTGTAACAAGTATCTTTACCATGTGACTTGTTCTGAATGTTTCATGATGAATAAGTGGCTTTCTTTTCACCAATGGATTGGTTGTTGTTTATTGTGTCATTTTATACCAATTTTGAGCCTTCACTTACACAATTTCAATATCCAATATCAAGTTCTCAATTCACTTTTGTGCTTATCTAGGGTTGCTTGTACCTTAAGTTTTGCTTATTCTTTACTTACACCCTAGGCAAATTAATTGAGGAACGTTTGCTATTTCTTTCGATGGTGTGGATACCGCTTTACTCGGCTAATGTGTCTGTTCTAAAGTGTGCGCACACTTAGAACACACATATTATCTTTCATCATACCACACTCATATGATCTTTTCCTCAATTATTGTTTACTTGTGTATACAGCAACCCGGAACCCCCGCATCCGCCAGCTAAAGGTGGAGGAACTTGAGAGATATTCTCTTCGGATCGTGTTCATGCACGGAGGACCGTGCAACGCTTAAGTGTGGGGGAGGATTCGTCATTTTTGGGACGTAAACTTTCTTTCCGGATACTATGCATTTTACTTTATTTTTGTTCCTTTTTACTATGTTTCTTGTAGATATTTAGAGTGTTTTTGATTGTTGCATTACATTTTTCTTTTAGTATATACATCTTAGTTCATCCATAGTTATTGCATGTTGTATTTTTGTATCTTTTTCTTAGTATATATTTTATAGATAGAAGTTGTGATTGGATGATGTGAATAGTATAGTACCTAGTTCAATTTTGTCCTAATTGTTCATGTTAATTTTTTGCAATGTTGAAAATTAGGAATAGAACTAGGGAAGATTTTGAAATTGCATCCATCACAACATACATACATATAGGAAATAATTTTGGTGAAAAACAACAAGGAATTTTCAAGAATTTTGTTTTTAGGGCATTCGATTGAATTGATTTGGAAAATTATTTTTAAACTTTTTTGAATGAATTTTTGTGGAACATAGAAGAGAGCTAAAACAAAATGCCTTGTGAGTTTTTGAGCTTTAATGAGTGGTTACACATTCTAACCGCTAATTTTATTCATAGTGTGATTTTTCTCCTTCTATGATTGTGATCTTGGTTTTGCTTGATTCTTTATTTCCGATGTTTGATGTCTTGAATGCATTTAGCATGATTGAGGCCATCTTTGACTTAAACTCACTCACCCATATAGCCTTACCCTTGCATCTACCCTTGTTAACCCCTTTTGAGCTTTTTAATCCCTTTGTTCTAATTGTTAGCACATCACAACCCTAAGCAGAAAACCATGATTTACCTTGGATTGTATCCTTGATTGACTTAGGTTGAGGAGTGTGTATCATTTAAGTGTGGGGGAAATTTTGGGAAGTATTGGTAGAGAAAAATTTTATTTTGGGTATTTGGTGAGTGAATTCTTTGATGATATAGAATTTCTCAAAATTAATTCTCATTGCAAGTATAGTTCTACACCAACAAACAATCCTCCCAATAAAAAATTTGGTTGTCACAAGTAACAAATCCCAAATAAGAATTAACCGAAGTATTTAAACTCTGGGTCGTCTCACAAGGAATTGCAATGAAGTGTTTAATTATTGGCTATGAAGATGCAAGGGGATTTGATTTGGTAATTAGCAAGAAAAGTAAATAACAAGAAAGTAAATGACAAGAAAGTAACTGATAAGAACTAATAAAATAAAGGAAAAGAACTCTTAGCTAAGACATGGGAATTGAGATCACCATCCTTGTCTACAAACCATGTATTGACAATTATGAGGAACCAAGCTCATTAAGTCCACTTACTTGAAGTATGTCAAATGGCTTGATCAACATCAATCCATAAGTCCTAACCTAGCTACTAATTGACTTAGTGGTAGGCTAGTAGTAATGGTTATCAAATTGACCATCAAGGGTTCTCAAATCACCAATTCAACGAGACCCAATGACTTAAAGTCACTCAATTCCCTTAGCCTAGGCCAAGAGTAAAGAAAAATACTCAAAAACTAAAAGAAACATTCTATCAAACACCTAGAGTGCAATAAAAGTAAACATCACAAAATGCAAGAATTAAAAGAACCCACAACTAACATAAGCAAGAAATCAATAATAACAATGGAGATCAACATAAAAGAGATATAGAAACATAAAATTGCATTAAAAGAAATCAAGATTCAACAATTGTTCATCAACATAAGATAGCAAAATAAGAAATTAACAAGTAAAACTCGAAGATCAAATATGTAATAACAAGAAATTAAAAGGGAAGACTAAATCAAAACAAGAATTGAAGATTAGATTTAAGAAAATTAAACCTAAACTATCCTAAATTCTAGAGAGAAGGGAGAGCTTCTCTCTCTAGAATTCTACCTACAACATGATGCAAAACTAAACTATGACTACTTGGTTCATTCCTCCTTCAATTCTTGGGTTTAATAGCATCAGAAATGAGTTGGATTGGGCCCAAAATGAGCTAGAAATCATTGGCCACGAGTTACTTTTTAGTGGATCACATGCAACATCAACGCGTACGTGTACAATGCGTGTACGCATCCCTAAACACGAAACAACTATGAAAAATTTTATATAATTTTGAAGCCCCGGATGTTAGCTTTCCAACGCAACTAGAACCGCCTCATTTGTACATCTGTAGCTCAAGTTATGATCGATTGAGTAGGAAGAGGTCAGGCTTGACAGCTTTGCGATTCCTTCATTTCTTCATGAGTTCTCCCACTTTGCATGCTTTTTCTTCATTCCTTCAATCCAATCTTTGCCTTCTAAACCTGAAACCACTTAAAAAACACATCAAGGCATCGAATAGAATTAAAGTGAATTAAAATTGGCAAATTTAAGGCCTAAAAAGCATGTTTTTTCACTTAAGCACAAATTCAGGGAGAATTACAAAACCATGCTATTTCATTGAATAAATGTGAGAAAAGTTGATAAAATCTCCTAAATTAAGCACAAGATAAACTATAAAATTAGGGTTTATCAAACCTCCCCACACTTAAACCAAGCATGTCCTCGTGCTAAGAATAAAGAAGGACCAGAAAAGGGTATGAACATTTATTCAATGCAAATAAACTATATGCTCCTATCTACATGCATGCAACTAAATGCAAAATGATTCTACCTACTTGGTCAAAAGTAAATCAATCCCCAAGAACACATATGCACATGTAGGGCTAAGTAGTATGATGATTCATGAATCCTACCAATTTGAATATCAAAATAAAGCACAAATAGACTTGCAAGAAGAAAAGCTCATGAAAGCCGGGAACAAAGAATTCAGCATCGAACCCTCACCGGAAGTGTATCCACTCTAGTCGCTCAAGTGTATAGGATCGATGGTGCACGAAAATTACTTCACACTATGTAATTCCACACAACTAACCAGCAAGTGCAGTGGGTCGTCCAAGTAATACCTTACGTGAGTAAGGGTCGAATCCCACGGAGATTGTTGGCTTGAAACAATCTATGGTTACCTTGTAACTCTTAGTCAGGAAAACAATTCACTTATCAAATTGAATTACGAGGAATAAAAGAGCATGAAATAAATACTTGTTATGCAGTAAATGAGAGTATGTTGGAGTTTTGGAGATGCTTTGTCTTTTGAATCTCTGCTTTCTCCCTATTTTCTTCTTCACGCACGCACGTCCCTCCTATGGCAAGCTGTATGTTGGTGGATTACCGTTGTCAATGGCTACCATCCTTCCTCTCAGTGAAAATGGTCCAGGTGCGCTGTCACCGCACGGCTAATCATCTGTAGGTTCTCGATCATACCGGAATAGGATTTACTATCCTTTTGCGTCTGTCACTACGCCCAGCACTCGCGAAGTTGAAGCTCGTCACAGTCATCCAATCCCAGAATCCTACTCGAAATACCACAGACAAGGTTTAGACTTTCCGGATTCTCAAGGATGCTGCCAATGGATTCTAGCTTATACCACGGAGATTTTGATTAAGGAATCTAAGAGATACTCATTCAATCTGATATAGAACGGAGGTGGTTGTCAAACACACGTTCATGGATTGAGGAAGGTGATGAGTGTCACGGATCATCACCTTCTCTAAAATTAAGCACGAATGAATATCTTAGATAGGAACACGCATGTTTGAATGAAAAACAGAAATAGTTGCATTAATTCATCAAAACACAGCAGAGCTCCTCACCCCCAACAATGGAGTTTAGAGACTCATGCTGTCAGAGATTACAAAGTTTAGATCTACAATGTCATGAGATACAAAATAAATCTCTAAAAGTTGTTTAAATACTAAACTAGTAACCTAGGTTTACAGAAAATGAGTAAACTATGATAGATAGTGCAGAAATCCACTTCTGGGGCCCACTTGGTGTGTGCTGGGCTGAGACTAAAGCTTCTCACGTGCCTGGGCTGTTTTGGGCATTCAACGCCAGGCTGTAACCTGTTTCTGGCGTTGAACTCCAACTTGTAACGTGTTTCTGGCGCTGGACGCCAGACTGCAACATGGAACTGCCGTTGAATGCCAGTTTACGTCGTCTATCCTTGAGCAAAGTATGGACTATTATATATTGCTGGAAAGCCCTGGATGTCTACTTTCCAACGCAATTGGAAGCGCGTCAATTGGATTCCTGTAGCTCCAGAAATTCCATTCCGAGTGCAGAGAGGTCAGGATCCAACAGCATCAGCAGTCCTTTTTCAGCCTAAATCAGATTTTTGCTCAGCTCCCTCAATTTCAGCCAGAAAATACCTGAAATTATAGAAAAAAACACAAACTCATAGTAAAGTCCAGAAATATGAATTTTGCCTAGAAATTAATGAAAATAAACTAAAAACTAACTAAAACATACTAAAAAGTATATGAAATTAACCCCAAAAAGCGTATAAAATATCCGCTCATCACAACACCAAACTTAAACTGTTGCTTGTCCCCAAGCAACTAGACAAATAGAATAGAATACAAATAATTCAAGAAGCAATAATATCTCAGAGTTTTTGAGTGAAGCTCAGATTCTAATTAAATGAGCGGGACTAGTAGCTTTTTGCTTCTGAACAGTTTTGGCATCTCACTTTATCCATTGAAGCTCAGAATGATTGGCATCTATAGGAACTTAGAATTCAGATAGTGTTATTGATTCTCCTAGTTTAGTATGTTAATTCTTGAACACAGCTACTTTTATTCCGTCTGCACATATCTTAAAGAGATAGGGTTCATCCCACAAGTAGTACTTTGTATCAGAAATTAATTTTTTCTTTTATTGCCTGTTGTACGCCTTGGGTATGAACCTTGCAGCTTTATAGTTTGCAATGTCTGCAAACCATGGTGTTTCCTAAATGGTGAACAAATGCTCATCCGGAAAGGTTTCAGAGATTTCAATAGAGGGAGAAGGCGCCCCTTCTACTGGCTCTATTCGGGACAGATGATCAGCCACTTGGTTTTCTGTCCCTTTTCTGTCTCTTATTTCTATATCAAACTCTTGCAGAAGCAATACCCATCTTATAAGCCTGGGTTTTGAATCCTGCTTTGTAAGTAGATATTTAAGAGCAGCATGGTTAGTATACACAATCACTTTTGATCCTACTAAGTATGATCTAAACTTGTCAATGGCATAGACCACTGCAAGCAATTCCTTTTTTGTGGTTGTGTAATTTTTCTAGGCATCATTTAAAACACGGCTAGCATAATAAATGACATGCAGAAGTTTGTCATGCCTCTGCCCCAGTACTGCACCAATGGTGTGATCACTGGCATCACACATTAATTCGAATGGCAATGTCCAGTCTGGTGCAGAGATAACTGGTGCTGTGACCAGCTTAGCTTTCAGAGTTTCAAACGCCTGCAGGCACTCTGTGTCAAACACAAATGGCGTGTCAGCAGCTAGCAGATTGCTTAGAGGTTTTGTATTTTTTGAAAAATCCTTTATAAACCTCCTGTAGAATCCTGCATGCCCCAGAAAGCTTCTGATTGCCTTAACATTGGGAGGTGGTGGTAATTTTTCAATTACCTCTATTTTAGCTTGATCCACCTCTATTCCCTTGTTTGAAATTTTATACCCAAGGACAATCCCTTCAGTCACCATTAAGTGACATTTTTCCCAATTTAAAACCAGGTTGGTCTCTTGGCATCTTTTCAAAACCAGTGTCAGGTGATCAAGATAGGAGCTGAATGAGTCTCCATATACTGAGAAGTCATCCATGAAGACTTCCAGAAATTTTTCCACCATATCAGAGAAAATAGAGAGCATGCATCTCTGAAAGGTTACAGGTGCATTACACAGCCCAAATGGCATCCTTCTATAAGCAAATACTCCAGATGGACATGTGAATGCTGTTTTCTCTTGATTCTGGGGATCTACTGCAATTTGGTTGTAGCCTGAATAGCCGTCCAAAAAGCAGTAAAGGAAAATGATCCTTCCTGGTGGCTATATTGAGCCTTCTGTAGTCAATACACATGCGCCACCCTGTAACTGTTCTTGTAGGAACCAGTTCATTTTTTTCATTATGAACCACTGTCATGCCTCCCTTTTTGGGGACAACTTGAACAGGGCTCACCCAGGGGCTATCAGAAATAGGATAAATAATCCCAGCCTCCAATAATTTGGTGACCTCTTTCTGCACCACTTCCTTCATGGCTGGATTTAGCCACCTCTGTGGTTGAACCACTAGCTTAGCATTATCCTCCAATAAGATCTTGTGCATGCATCTAGCTGGGCTTATGCCCTTAAGGTCACTTATGGACCAACCAAGAGCTGTCTTGTGTGTCCTTAGCACTTGAATTAGTGCTTCCTCTTCCTGTGGATTTAAAGCAGAGCTTATGATCACTGGAAAAGTATCACCTTCTCCCAGAAATGCATATTTCAGGGATGGTGGTAATGGTTTGAGCTCGGGTTTAGGTGGTTTTTCCTCTTCCTGAGGAAATTTCAGAGACTCTTTCAATTCCTCTGAATCCTCTAGATCAGGTGGAACATATTTAAAGATGTTTTCCAGCTCTGATTCGAGACTCTCAGCCATGTTGATCTCTTCCACCAAAGAGTCAATAAGATCAACTTTCATTCAGTCTTTTGGTGTGTCTGGATGCTGCATGGCATTGACAGCATTCAACATAAACTCATCCTCATTGACTCTCAGGGTTATTTCCCCCTGTTGGACATCAATGAGAGTTCGTCCAATTGCTAGGAAAGGTCTTCCTAGAATGAGAGTAGCACTCTTATGCTCCTCCATCTCCAGCACTACAAATTCAGTGGGAAAGGCGAATGGCCCAACCCTGACAATCATGTCCTCAATCACGCCTGATGGGTATTTAATGGAGCCATCAGCAAGTTGGAGACATATCCGGGTTGGTTTAACTTCTTCAGTTAAACCAAGCTTTCTGATAGTGGATGCAGGTATTAGGTTGATGCTTGCTCCAAGATCACATAAGGCTGTCTTGGTGCAGTTACCCTCTAATATGCATGGTATCATAAAGCTTCTGGGATCTTTAAGCTTTTCAGGAAAGCTTTTCAGAATGACTGCACTACATTCTTCAGTGAGGAGAACTCTTTCAGTTTCTCTCCAATCCTTCTTATGACTTAAGATCTCTTTCATGAACTTGGCATAAGAAGGTATTTGCTCAAGTGCCTCTGCAAACGGAATCTTTATTTCAAGAGTCCTGAGATAATCCGCAAAGCGAGCAAATTGCTTATCCTGCTCCTCTTGGCGGAGTTTTTGACGATAAGGTATCTTGGCTTTATATTCCTCAACCTTGGTTGCTGCAGGTTTATTTCCTACAGAAATGGTTGAAGAAGCCTTTTTAGAGGGGTTGTCATCAGCACTTGTGCGTGTCTGATCCCTCACTGGCAATTGAGTGCCAGGGTTGGAAGCTGGAGTGACGTTAGACGCCAACTCCTCATCTATTCCTGGCGTCTGAATGCCAGAACTGTGCTTCCTTTGGGTGTTCAACGCCAGTTCTTTGCTTGTTTCTGGCGTTGAACGCCAGTCCTGAGCATGGTTTGGACGTTTAGCGCCAGCCTTCCACCCAATTTCTGGAATTTTAGTGCCATAATCATTTTTCCCTGGGCTCTTACTGTCCTCAGATGGAATTTGGGTAGTTTGCTCATTTCTTGGCTTCCTGCTGCCTTGAGGTGAGGTATTTAATGTTTTTCCACTTCTTAATTGAACTGCTTGGCATTCTTCTGTTATTTGTTTTGATAGATGCTGCTTTGTTTGCTTTAATTGTTCTTCCATATTTATATTAGCCATCCTTGTCTCTTGTAGTCTCTCCTTGAATTTGGCTAACTGTTTTGTTAGAAAATCCAATTGCTGATTGAATTCAGTAGCTTGTTCAGCAGGACTGAGTTTAGTAGTCACTGTTTTAGCCTCTTCTTTCATGGAAGGGTCACTGCTTAGGTACAGATGCTGATTTCTGGAAACTGTATCAATGAGCTCTTGAGCTTCTTCAATTGTCTTTCTCATGTGGATAGATCCACCAGCTGAGTAATCTAGAGAAAGCTGAGTCCTTTCTGTAAGCCCATAATAGAAGATGTCTAGCTGAACCCACTCTGAAAACATTTCAGAGGGGCATTTTTCTTAGCATCTCTCTGTATCTCTCCCAGGCATCATAAAGAGATTCATTATCTCCTTGTTTAAAGCCTTGGATGTCCAGCCTTAGCTGTGTCATCCGTTTTGGAGGAAAGTATTGATTCAGGAATTTTTCTATCAGCTGTTTCCATGTCTTTATGCTATCCTTAGGTTGGTTATTTAACCACCTCTTAGCTTGGTCTTTTACAGCAAATGGGAACAGTAATAATCTGTAGACATCTTGATCTACTTCCTTATCATGTACTGTGTCAGCAATTTGTAAAAACTGTGCCAGAAACTCTGTAGGTTCTTCCTGTGGAAGACCGAAATACTGGCAACTTTGCTGCACCATGATAATGAGCTGATGATTCAACTCAAAGCTACTGACTCCAATGGAGGGTGTTCTGTGGGTTACCTGAAACTGGAGGTCGATCTCGGACGAGATCTTCTGTACTGGTCGGAGCCAACGTGTTCGGTCGGTGGATGATGTCCGGAGCGGGTGCGTCCGATTTGTTGGATTAGCTGCACTGCTGGTCCTTCATCACCGGAAGGTGGGGGGTGCCTGCAAGAGACTCCGATGCTTAAGTTAGCATGGGTATTAAGCAGGTTTATTGTAGAATCAGAGTATGAGTTATACCTGGGTGCTCCAGTGTATTTATAATGGTGAGATGTGACCTTGGATAAGATAAGTTAGTTATCTTATCTTATCTTATCTTTATATTTGAGTTGAGGTCAGCGTATCTTTCAGCGGAACCGCCTTCATCTCTACAGGCTTAAGCCGCCTTAGGATTCGGGTCGTGCTCTTCTATTTGGGCCCTTAACTGGGCTCTCCTGTCGATTTGGTCGAGCTCTTTGAGAAGAGGTCGGATCGTCTGACCTGAAGAGGTTGGTCGCTTTATCTCGAATCATCCCAGGTCGGATAGCTCGACCCAGGGTATGAACAGTGCCCCTGCTTGAGCTCGATCTTCTTTTTGAGGTCGAGTCCTTGACTTCGGTCCTTCTTAAAGTCGAACTCAAGCATTTGTCGATTGCTTTCTTTGTAAAGTCTTTTTTGAATGTAGAACGTTTTCCTCTAAAAGCGCGCGCTTTTGTATTAGCGCTTTTTTTTGGGAACGCAAGCGGTTTTAATATCCGCATTTAATTGGCATTAATTTGCCTTTCATTCTCTCTTGGCTTTTATTTTGAATTTCATGATCAAAAATGGTTTCTCTTCTTCATTTCTTCTTCGTAACTTCTCCCTTTACTCTCTCATTTTCTGTTTCTCTCATCTGTTCTCTGTCTTTCGCTTGCGCTTCTGCTTTCTTGTGTTTGCGGCGTCGCTTTGGCGTTTTTCTGGGCAGCCTTTATCTCTGCGCTTCCACTCTTTCTCGAAGCTTCTTCCATCTCCAGGTTAGTCCCATTTCGTATTTTCCTCGTTGTTTTTTACTTTGCGATGGAGTTTTCCTTTTGATCTTCTTTTTGGAGAAAGTTTGGATCTTTCTGTTTTTATCATGCTTGACTTGTTGCATGCTTTGGAATTTCTTCATTTTTTGGTGTGATTCTTTTTCTTGTTGCTTGAATCTTTTTCTCTTGCATTTTGCCGCCGTTTCTGTTTGTGCCTTGGCTGCTTGGTATTTTTGATATACTGTAGAAGTAGTGCTTTCCACTGGTAAACTGTAGGAGCAATATTTTTCCTGATAAACTGTAGAAGGGTGGACCTTTTGCATTTTCGCTTTCTTTTTGGATCATATTTTGATGAGTGCTGGGATGTAGGCCGTAGAAATAACTTGAAAACCTTGCTTGTTTACTGCCTCCAAGGGATGCCCCAAGACTTTTTGTCATGAGTCTTGGGGTTTTCCCTTTTTTGTTTATCCGCTCGTCGAGATGTTTTGCCCCCTGTCCGAGATGTTTTTAAGTAATCCATTCTTCTTTTCTTTTTGTAGGATTTAGTTGACCTCATGTCTTCCCGGAATAACGTTGTAGAGATGCCTTCCCAGGTCCCTGCGGGTATGGCCGATTGGGTGGACTCCATGGTTCTCATGTGTGTCTCGCTGGTTGATTCTGAGTTTTGTGCTCAGCTTAGGCAGTTTCATAGTGTCTGTAGTGATTCTGGTGATGAGAAGAACTACGAGCTTGTTCCTCCTTCTTCTGACGAGAGAGTTTGCTTCTCAACTCGAGTTGTTGACAATCGCCCCTTCTTTTATGCTTACAATTTTTTCTTTGGTCAACTGGGTATTACCCTTCCTTTTACTCCATTTGAAACCGACTTGTTATGGTCTTATAATGTTGCCCCTTCTCAACTTCACCCCAACTCCTGGGGTTTCATAAAAATTTTCCAATTGCTGTGTGATGGTTTTGGTATTCCTGCTTCCCAATCTCTCTTTTTCTATCTGTTTGTCTTGACTAAGCCCGGTGTGGTAAAAAAGAAGTCGGCCTGGGTCTCCTTTCGTTCTACCCAGGGGAAAAAGGTTTTTTCCATGTTTGACGAGTCGTTCCGTGATTTTAAAAACTACTTTTTCAAGGTCCGAGCTGTTGAAGGAGCTCGACCCTTTTTTCTAGATGAGAATGACGAACCTGCTTTTCCCTTGGAATGGCAAAAAGATGTGAGGGTCTCCAGGTATTCGTGGGAAATGTTGGATGAGGTTGAGCGAGCCTTTGTGACTATCTTGGAAGAACGCTGGGGTCAACCTCCCCATCTTGACACAAAGAAATTTCTAACCAATCCTGCTCTTCTTCAAACTGAACTGGGTATCTTGTGTTTCTTTTATTATTTTGTTTATGTTGCTTGTAGCTGTCTTTTCCGACTTATCCGACTTGTAGCTGAGTTTTATGTTTTGTTTGCATAGGCCATGAAGAATAATGAATCCATGAAAGCTTATAAAAGGGCGCAGAGGGCGACTGGTGCCAGAAATGCTGCTGCCCAGGCGGCTGGGGAAGGATCCTCCCAAGTGCGCGAGAAGCCATCGGTGCAGAGTTCCGCCGGGGTGAAGAAGGTGATCCCTACACCCCGAGTTCGTTTGGCAGATCCTCACGTCACCTCCGCTGCTCCTTATGTTGCTTCTCCCAATAAAAAACAAAAGACTGCTGAGCCCTTTGACCTCGATGCTCCAGATTTTAATGTTATTGAGTTCGTGGATCAACAAATCGGTCCTTATGGCACTCTCTCCATGGACGATGTGTCCATCCTCCATCACTTGGAATTCATAGCCCGAAATCATGTGAAGATGGCGTACATGTCGGCTGCCATATATCGGACTGCTCAGAATCTCCCTCTCCATGCTACTAAAGCGTTTATGGAGGAGGCAAAACAGGAGTTTGATCGAATGAAGGAGCTGAAGGAGGAGCTTGAGACGAAGGTAGCCAAGCTGGAGAAGGACTTGAAGAATGAGGAGGCGAGTTCCCAGTCATTGGCGGCTTCTTTGAGATTGGCTGAGGACGCAGTCCTGATGCACAAAGATAGTTATGTTACCTCTTATCGGGAGGTGCTGCGCCTGAGGGAGGAGCTCGACCATGCCCGGGAAGATTATTCTGAGCTTCAGGGTCATCTCGTTGGTAGCGTGACTGCTGCTTACGAGAACTTGAAGGATCAAGTTCGGGTCATTGCTCCCGAGGCTGACCTCACCCTTTTTAGCCTGGATAATATTGTCAGGGATGGCAAGATTGTCCCTGATGATGAGGGTGATGATGATGACGTCGTTCCTCCTGTGTCTTCTACCAAAGTGCCGACCTCTTCGGTTCCCCCGGCTGTGCCCGACCCGGATTGCCAGATCCTGAATCGGGAGGATGGAACTGTGGATGCTGTGCCGATCCAGACTCGCCCTCCTTCTCCTTATCCTGATGCTGCCAAGAAAGCTCCTGATGCTTGTTGATCTTTTCTTAACATTTTGTGTAGTTGGCCTGGCTTGTGGGCTTTTTTAGAACTCTTTTATTTATTTGCTGATACTTCTTAGTTGCTTATCTAGCAACTTTTATTTTAAAAAACAAACAATAGCTCGCTATCTTTTTGATAGTAGTCTTTGGTGGCCTTTCGAGGCCTTATAACTCTGTAAAAAGTAGTTTTTTGACTAGGCATCTTTCTTGTTTTTCGCTGATGTCGAAATCTTTGCGGCTCGACCTCCTTGGGTTGTTTTTGTTTTGTTATTTGTAGCTTGAATCCTTTGAGGTCGTGGTTGTGGGGGTCCAACTTGTTTCTTTGGTTTTTGTTGCTTTGTATGCTTTCTTAACGTTGGTCCCCTTCTAAGCTATTTTCGTAATCCTGTGTCTTGGACCTTTGCTAGGTCTCCTTCAGGGATTACTTTTATAACTTGTTTTGTAGGAGTTCGACTTCGTTAGGTCGACCTCTTTCTAAGTTATTTTTGTAATCCTCTTTCTTGGACCTTTGTCGGGTCTCTTTCAGGGATTACTTTGATAACTTTCCAGTTGTAGGAGTCCGACTTAGTTATATCGGTCTCCTTTAAGTTATTTGTAGTCCTCCTTCTTGGATTTTTGTCAGATCTCTTTGAGGGACTACTTTGATAACTTTTAAGTAGTAGGAGTCCGACTTCGTTATATCGGTCTCCTTTAAGTTATTTTTGTAATCCTCTTTCTTGGACCTTTGTCAGGTCTCTTTCAGGGACTACTTTTTATAACTTGTTAGTAGTAGGAGTCTGATTTCGTTATATCGGTCTCCTTTAAGTTATTTTTGTAATCCTCTTTCTTGGACCTTTGTCAGGTCTCTTTCAGGGACTACTTTTTATAACTTTTCATTTTGGGCTAACTTTGTCATGTCGAGCCCTTCTAAGTTAAAGTAATCCTCTTTAATAGGGTTGGCCAGACCTTTTTCCAGGGTTTACTTATAACTTGGGTTGACTTGGTCTGACTTCTCAACGTCGGCCAGTCTTTAAGTTATTATTTTAGCGATCCGTAAGACCTCGTCAGGTTCTTTTTTAGATCACTTTCGATAACTTCTTACATTATTCTGTGTTCATCTTTGCCGATTTGTAGAAAGTGGTTGTCATCTCTAGATCGTCCTTTGGGTGAATCGCGTTTTCACCTTTATCGGACGATTTGTTGTTATCGTGATCGTGTAGTGAAATTGTTTTTCACTTTCTGCCGATCTGTCGCTTTATAATCGGATGATGAATGCTTCAGATTAATGCGTCTTGAAATCTTTGTAGAACACATTTAAAATGTACTTTATTTAAAAGAAAAGTGCAAATATATACATATGGGATTGTCTGGGTCTCAACTTGGTGCCTCATTAAAAAACCTTTTCAGGAAAAAGAGTGCATCCAATGATGAGATATTTTATCTCTTCTAACTATAGTACCTTCTTAGGTTGCAGGCGTGCCATGACCTGGGAAGCTCTCACCCATCGAGTTCAGACAGTCTGTAGTAGCCCTTCCCAAGTACTTCTACAACTCGGTAGGGTCCTTTCCAGTTTGCTGCCAGCTTTCCCTCTCCTGGTCGAATTGTTCCGATATCATTTCGAATTAGGATGAGATCATTCTCTGCAAAACTTCTTGGCACTACGTTTTGATTATATCTGGAAGCCATTCGGCATTTTAGAGCTTCTTCCCTGATCTGGGCTCTTTCTTGGATTTCGGGTAACAAGTCGAGCTCTTCTCTCTGAAGTTAGGGGTTTGCTCCCTCATTGTAGTGAACTACTCTAAGCGACCCTTCTTCAATCTCTACTGGAATCATCGACTCTATTTCGTATGCTAATCGGAAGGGGGATTCCTTCGTGGTGGAATGTGGCGTTGTTCGGTATGCCCACAGGACCTGTGGAAGCTCTTCTGCCCAAGCTCCCTTTGCATCTTGTAATCTCCGTTTTAATCCGGCCAATATGACTTTGTTAGCAGCTTCGGCCAGCCCATTGGCTTGTGGATGTTCGACGGAGGTGTACTGGTGCTTTATATTCAAGTCAGCTACTAGTTTTCTGAAGCCTGCATCTGTGAATTGGGTGCCATTGTCTGTGGTTATTGAATATGGAACCCCGAACCTTGTTACAATGTTTCTATATAAGAATTTCCGGCTTCTTTGAGCGGTGGCATTGGCCAGGGGCTCTGCCTCGATCCACTTTGTAAAGTAATCTACCCCTACTATGAGGAATTTAACTTGTCCTATTCCCTGTGGGAATGGACCGAGAAGATCGAGTCCCCATTTTACAAACGGCCAAGGTGAGGTCACGCTGATGAGCTCTTCTGGCGGGGCGATGTGAAAGTTGGTATGTTTCTGACATTGTGGGCATGTCTTTACAAATTCTGTGGCTTTTTTCTGTAGAGTTGGCCAATAAAATCCCGCCCGGAGTACTTTTTTGGCGAGAGCTCGTGCTCCGAGATGATTGCCACAAATACCGCCGTGTATTTCTTCTAGCACTTCCTTTGTGTTAGAGGTTGGTACACATTTTAGTAGAGGTGTTGAGATTCCTCTTTTGTACAGGATGTTGTTTATGATGGTGTAGTACTGTGCCTCCCTTTTTAACCTCTTTGCCTCCTTTTCTTCTGTGGGGAGCATTCCTGTTCTGAGGTAGTTGGCTATAGGGGTCATCCATCCTTGGTCCTGATTTGTTATGGTCAAGACTTTTTCCTCTTCTGAGATTGACGGGTTCTGCAGCATTTCCTGGATGAGGCTTCTATTGTTGCCGCCTGGTTTGGTGCTGGCTAGTTTTGAGAGTGCGTCAGCTCGGGCATTTTGTTTGCGGGGTATGTGGCAGATCTTATATTCCCCTATTTGTCCGAGCTGTTCCTTGGTTTTATCTAAATATTTTTTCATGGTGGGATCTTTGGCTTGGTAGCTCCCTATTATTTGTGATGTAACCACTTGTGAATCGCTATAAATGTTAAGTTTTTGAGCTCCGACTTCTTTAACCAGCTTCAAACCAGCTAATAATGCTTCATATTCCGCCTGGTTGTTTGAGGCGGGGAACCCGAACTTGAGGGAGAGCTCAACTTGGGTTCCTTGGTTGCTTTCTATTATCACGCCGACACCACTTCCAGTTTTATTTGAAGAACCGTCCACGTAAAGATTCCATTCTGTGGGGGTTTCTAGGCACTGTGAATTCTGTGATAAAATCGGCCAGATACTGTGATTTAATCGTCGTCCGAGCTTCATATTGGAGATCAAATTCTGACAACTTGACTGCCCATTGTAAAATTCTGCCTGCTAGATCTGTTTTCTGCAATATTCCTTTTATGGGCTGATTAGTTCGAACCTTAATGGTGTGAGCCTGGAAGTACGGGCGGAGTCATCGAGAAGTTAAGATAAGAGTATAGGCAAATTTTTCTATTTTCTAGTAGTTCAGCTCGGATCCCTGTAGTGCCTTGCTAATGAAATAGATGGGTTGTTGCCCATTTTCGTCTTCTCTGACTAGTACTAAGGCTATTGCCCGACTCCCTACTGCGAGATATAATATGAGCGGTTCTCCTTCTCGTGGTCGAGATAGGATAGGTGGCCGTCCTAAGAATTCCTTGAAGTCTTTGAAGGCTTGCTCACATTATGTCGTCCATTCGAACTATTTTCCCTTTCTTAGAGTGGCATAGAAGGGGAGAGATCTTATCGCATCTCCTGCTAAAAATCGGGATAGGGCGGCCAATCTCCCGTTGAGTTGTTGTACTTCTTTGACACAGGTTGGGGTCTTCATGTTGAGTATGGCTTGACATTTGTCTGGATTTGCTTCAATTCCCCTTTGTGTGAGCATGAAACCTAAGAATTTGCCTACTTCTACTGGGAAGGTACATTTTGCGGGATTGAGTCGCATGTTGTGTTTCCTTATGGTGTCAAATACTTGAGCCAAGTCGGATAATAATGTATCTTCGGTTTGTGTTTTTATCAACATGTCGTCCACATAAACTTCCATAATTTTTTCGATGTGATCTGAGAAGACTTTATTCATTAGCCTTTGATAAGTAGCTCCTGCGTTCTTGAGACCGAAAGGCATCACGATGTAGCAGTAGTTTGCCTTTGGTGTTAAGAACGAAGTCTTTTCCTGATCTGGTGGGTACATGGGGATTTGGTTGTATCCCGAGTATGCATCCATAAATGAGAGATATTTATATCCAGAGGAAGCATCTACCAGGGCGTCAATACTTGGGAGTGGGTATGGATCTTTTGGACAAGCTTTGTTGAGATCGGTGTAATCGGTGCACATTTGCCACTTCCCATTTGATTTTTTCACCAAGACGACGTTGGCTAGCCATAGCGGGTTAACTTCTCTTATAAATCCGGCTTTGAGTAGTTCTTGTACTTGCTCTTCCACAGCCTGGGATCGCTCTGGCCCAAGCTTTCTTCGTCTCTGCTATACCGGTCGAGATCCTGGGTAGACCGCCAACTTGTGGCACATTAGCTTAGGGTCTATGCCTGGCATGTCCGCGGCTTTCCATGCAAAGAGGTCAACATTATCTCGTAAGAATTGTATTAGCAATTTTTTTAAATCTCCTTTGAGGATTGTGCCGATATTAGTTGTTTTTTCCGAGGTGTCCCCGATCTGAATTTTTTCTATCTCGCCCTCTGGTTGGGGGCGAAGATCTTCTCGTCGTTGGACTCCGCCCAACTCGATTGCGTGGAACTCTTCTCCTTTACCTCTGAGATTTAGGCTTTCGTTATAACATCGACGTGCCATCTTTTGGTCAGCTTTTATCGTGGCTATCCCTTTTGGAGTTGGGAACTTCATACATAGGTGTGGGGTCGAGACTATTGCGCCGAGTTGGTTGAGTGTTGTCCGACCTATGAGAGCATTGTAAGCTGAACTTACATCGACTATGATGTAGTCTATTTTGAGGGTCCTGGATTGGTCTCCTTTTCCGAAGGTTGTATGTAGTGATATATATCCTAGTGGTCGAACCGGGGTATCTCCTAACCCGAACAGACTATTTGGATATGCCTTAAGCTCTTTTTCTTCTAAGCTGAGTTTGTCAAAGGCTGTCTTGAATAAGATGTCGGCAGAACTCCCTTGGTCTATTAAGGTGCGTTGTAGGTTGGCATTTGCCAATATGATGGTGATGACCATGGGATCGTCGTGTCCTGTGATGATGCCGGACGCGTCCTCCTTAGTGAATGTTATCGCTGGGATGTTGAGTGCTTCCTCCTCTCTTTCGACATGATATACTTCTTTGAGATACCTTTTGCGGGAAGATTTGGAGATCCCTCCTGCTGCGAATCCGTCATGTATCATGTGGACATGTCTTTCTGGTGTCCGAGGTGATCGTTCTGTTCGCTCGGTATCTTCATCCCTTCGTATTTTTCTTTGATCATCATCTTGGGTGGCCAAGAATCGATCTAATTTTCCTTCCCTTACTAATTTTTCTATGATATTTTTTAAGTCGAAGCATTCGTTGGTGGCGTGTCCTTTGACCCTATGATATTCAAAATATTCCTTCTGATTTCCTCCTCCCCTTTTTCCTTTGAGGGGCCTTGCTGGGGGAATTTTTTCTGTATGGCAGACTTCTTTGTATATTTCGACTAGGGATGCTCTGAGGGGAGTATAATTATGGTATTTTTTAATTTTCTCCCCTTGTCGGTCTTCTCTTTGTTTAGATTCTTTGTCTTTGTCACGGTAGGAGGCCCCCGATTTTGAGGTCTCTCCTAACTGAGCATTTTCTTCCATATTGATGTATTTTTCTGCCCATTCCTGCACTTCGTCTAAGGAGGTCGGGTACTTTTTTGATATAGACTGGCTGAAAGGTCCCTCTCGTAGGTCGTTGATAAGTCCCATGATGGCGGCCTCTGTGGGTAAGCTTTGTATGTCCATGCATGTTTTGTTGAATCTTTCCATGTAGCTGCGGAGGCTCTCCCGATCTCCTTGCTTGATCTCTAGTAGACTGGGGGCGTGTTTAGCTTTATCTTTCTGGATGGAGAATCTGGCGAGGAACTTTCCGGCCAGATCGTCGAAGTTTGAGATGGACTTGGGAAGTAAGCTGTCGAACCATCTGATCACCGTCTTCGTGAGGGTTGTTGGAAAGGCTTTGCAGCGAACGGCATCTGAGGCATCGATAAGGTACATTCTGCTTCTGAAATTGCTGAGATGATGGTTGGGATCGGTGGTGCCGTCGTACAAAATCATATCCGGGAGTTTGAAGTCTTTTGGAATTTTGGTTTTCATAATTTCCCTGGTGAATGGATCCTGTTCTTTGTGTGAGCTTTCCTCAGGAGTGACTCGAGGGGCTTTTAATTTGAGATCGGCTTCTAACTGCTGTAACTTGTCTTCCAATTCTCGACGTCGCCGTATCTCTCTTTGTAGATCCTTTCCGACCTCTCGTTGTTGTTGAGTTTCTTTCTCGAGTTGCTTTAAACGGTCTTGAAGTGCGTCTATTATCCCTGGATTTGATGAGTCTTTGTCTCCGTTGGATTCCGGAGTATCCTTTAGCGTGGTGTCCGCGTTCTTGTGCGGTGTTCTGTTTTCCAGATCTGAATTGTGGTCGTTGTCATGGCCGTCCACCATGGTGTTGGGATGACTTCCAGGTCCCCGGCAACGGCGCCAATGTTCCATGGGTTACCTGAAACTGGAGGTCGATCTCGGACGAGATCTTCTGTACTGGTCGGAGCCAACGTGTCTGGTCGGTGGATGATGTCCGGAGCGGGTGCGTCCGATTTGTTGGATTAGCTGCACTGCTGATCCTTCATCACCGGAAGGTGGGGGGTACCTGCAAGAGACTCCGATGCTTAAGTTAGCATGGGTATTAAGCAGGTTTATTGTAGAATCAGAGTATGAGTTATACCTGGGTGCTCCAGTGTATTTATAATGGTGAGATGTGACCTTTTAGATAAGATAAGTGATGAGCGGATAATTTATACGCTTTTTGGCATTGTTTTTAGTATGTTTTTAGTAGAATCTAGTTACTTTTAGGGATGTTTTCATTAGTTTTTATGTTAAATTCACATTTCTGGACTTTACTATGAGTTTTTGTGTTTTTCTATGATTTCATGTATTTTCTGGCTGAAATTGAGGGACTTGAGCAAAAATCAAATTCAGAGGTTGAAAAAGGACTGCTGATGCTGTTGGATTCTGACCTCCCTGCACTCAAAGTGAATTTTCTGGAGCTACAGAACTCAAAATGGCGCACTTCCAATTGCGTTGGAAAGTAGACATCCAGGGATTTCCAGCAATATATCATAGTCCATACTTTGGCCGAGTTTAGACAACGTAAAAGGGCGTTGAACGCCAGTTCTACGCTGCTGTCTGGAGTTAAACGCCAGAAACAAGTCACAAACCAGAGTTGAACGCCAGAAATACGTTACAACCTGGCGTTCAACTCCAGAAAGAGCCTCTGCACGTGTAACATTCAAGCTCAGCTCAATCACACACCAAGTGGGCCCCGGAAGTGGATTTATACATCAATTACTTACTTCTGTAAACCCTAGTAACTAGTTTAGTATAAATAGAAATTTTTACTATTGTATTAGACATCCTGAGTTTTATCTTCGGATCATAGTAGTCTTGGTTACTCCGGTTCCCCTCTGGGGCCGAGGCCAATGAACTCCATTATCACTTATGTATTTTTAACGGTAGAGTTTCTACACTCCATAGATTAAGGTGTGGAGCTCTGCTGTTCCTCAAAGATTAATGCAAAGTACTACAGTTTTCTATTCAATTCAACTTATTCCGCTTCTAAGATATTCATTCGCACTTCAACCTGAATGTGATGAATGTGACAATCATCATCATTCCCTATGAACGCGTGCCTGACAACCACTTCCGTTCTACCTTAGATTGAATGAGTATCTCTTAGATCTCTTAATCAGAATCTTCGTGGTGTAAGCTAGAATGATGGCAGCATTCAAGAGAATCCAGAAAGTCTAAACCTTGTCTGTGGTATTCCGAGTAGGATTCAATGATTGAATGACTATGACGAGCTTCAAACTCGCGAGTGCTGGGCGTAGTGACAGACGCAAAAGGAGGGTGAATCCTATTCCAGCATGATCGGGAACCTCAGATGATTAGCCGTGCCGTGACAGGGCATCTTGGACCATGTTCACAAGAGGAGGGGATGTAGCCACTGACAACGGTGATGCCCTTGCATAAAGCCAGCCATGGAAAGGAGTAAGACTGATTGGATGAAGACAGCAGGAAAGCAGAGGTTCAGAGGAACGAAAGCATCTCTATGCGCTTATCTGAAATTCTCACCAATGATCTACATAAGTATTTCTATCCTTATTTTATTATTAATTTCGAAAACTCCATAACCATTTTATATCCGCCTGACTGAGATTTACAAGGTGACCATAGCTTGCTTCATACCAACAATCTCCGTGGGATTCGACCCTTACTCACGTAAGGTATTACTTGGATGACCCAGTGCACTTGCTGGTTAGTTATGCGAAGTTGTGAAGATATGTTTAGACCATCGTTCTGTGCATCCGTTTTTGGTGCCATCGCTAGGGAATTAATTTCGAACAATAATTCACAACCTGAGTAACAATTTTCGCATACCAAGTTTTTGGCGCCGTTGCCGGGAATTGTTCGAGTTTGGACAACTGACAGTTCATCTTATTGCTCAGATTATGTAACTTTCTTTCTGTTTTATTTTCAAAAAGTTTTCAAAAAAAAAATTTTTCAAAAATCTTTCAAAAATTTCTCCTTTGTTTTCGAAAAAATTTTAAAATAAATAAAAATGTTTTCAAAAATATATTTTTCTTCATAATTTTTAAGAATGAATTCTAGTGTTTCATAAGGCATGTTGAAGCCTGGTTGGCTATAAAGCCACGACTGTAGGGCATGTCAGGCGTGTCATGTCTGAGTTACATACTAAAGCTTGGCTGGCTATTAAGCCATGCCTGACCCTTTGATTGGAGCTTTAGACTAAAGAGCATAAGATTCCTGGAATTCATATTAAAAATTTTGGAATCCTTATTTTTCTTTTTTTTAAAAAAATGATTTTCAAAAAAAAATTAAAAGAAAATACAAAAAAAATTAGAAAATCATAAAAATCAAAAAAATACTTTGTGTGTTTCTTGTTTGAGTCTTGAGTCATGTTATAAGTTTGGTGTCAATTGCATGTTCATCTTGCATTTTTCGAAAATTCATGCATTCATAGTGTTCTTCATGATCTTCAAGTTGTTCTTGGTAAGTCTTCTTGTTTGATCTTGATGTTTTCTTGTTTTGTGTTGTATGGTGTTTTTCATATGCATTCTTGCATTCATAGAGTCTAAACATGAAAGATTTCTAAGTTTGGTGTCTTGCATGTTTTCTTTGCATAAAAAAATTTTTCAAAAATGTGTTCTTGATGTTCATCATGATCTTCATAGTGTTCTTGGTGTTCATCTTGACATTCATAGCATTCTTGCATGCATTCATTATTTTGATCCATAACTTTCATGCATTGCATCATTTTTCTTGTTTTTTTCTCTCTCATCATAAAAATTCAAAAATAAAAAAAATATCTTTCCCTTTTTCTCTCTTAAAATTTCGAAAATTAGATTTGACTTTTTCAAAAATTTTTAAAATCTAGTTGTTTTTATGAGTCAAATCAAATTTTCAATTTAAAAATCACCTCTTTTTCAAAATCTTTTTCAAAAATCAAATCTTTTTCATTTTTTTAGTTATTTTCAAAAATTTCAAAAATTTTTTTCAAAAATTTTTTTCTTAATTTTACATCATATTTTCGAAAATAACATCATCAATTAATGTTTTGATTCAAAAATTTCAAGTTTGTTACTTGCTTGTTAAGAAAGATTCAAACTTTGAGTTCTAGAAACATATCTTGTGATTCCTTGTGAATCAAATCATTAATTGTGATTTTTAAAAAAAATCAAATCTTTTTCAAAACTAATTTCAATCATATCTTTTCAAAAATATCTTCTTATCTTATCTTTTTCAAAAAAATTTTGATTTCAAAATATCTTTTCTAACTTCCTAACTTCTTATCTTTTCAAAATTTGTTTCAACTAACTAACTAACTTTTTGTTTGTTTCTTACCTTTTTCAAAACCACCTAACTAACTCTCTCTCTCTAATTTTCAAAAATATCTTCCCTCTTTTTCAAAATTTCTTTTTAATTAACTAATTATTTTAATTTTTTATTTTAAATATTCGAAAAAATTACTAACTTTTTTTTTTCAAAAACTATTTTCGAAAATCACTAACTCTTTTTCAAAAATTATTTTCGAAAATCCTCTCCCTCTCTCATCTTATTCTATTTATTTATTCATCTACTAACATCTCTTCCTCACATCACTCACCAAATTCGAACCCCCTCTATCTGTGTTCGAAATTTTTTTCTTCTTCTTTTTCTACTAACAATAAGGAACCTCTTTACTGTGACATAGAGGATTCCTCTTCTTTTCTTTTTCTCTTCTCTTTCTTATGAGCAGGGACAAAGAAAAAGGCATTCTTGTTGAAGCTGATCCAGAACCTGAAAGGACTCTGAAGAGAAAACTAAGAGAAGCTAAATTACAACAATCCAGAGACAACCTTATTGAAAATTTCGAACAAGTAAAGGAGATGGCAGCCGAACCCAACAACAATAATGAAAGGAGGATGCTTGGTGACTTTACTGAACCTAATTCTAATTTACATGGAAGAAGCATCTCCATTCCTGCCATTGGAGCAAACAACTTTGAGCTAAAACCTCAGCTAGTTTCTCTGATGCAGCAGAACTGCAAGTTTCATGGAATTCCATTTGAAGATCCTTTTCAGTTCTTAACTGAGTTCTTGCAGATCTGTGATACTATTAAGACTAATGGAGTAGATCCTGAAGTCTACAGGCTCATGCTTTTCCCTTTTGCTGTAAGAGACAGAGCTAGAGTATGGTGGGACTCTCAACCTAAGGATAGCCTGAACTCTTGGGATAAGCTGGTCAAGGCTTTCTTAGCCAAGTTCTTTCCTCCTCAAAAGCTGAGTAAGCTTAGAGTGGATGCTCAGACCTTCAGACAGAAAGAAGGTGAATCCCTCTATGAAGCTTGGGAGAGATACAAAGGACTAACTAAAAAGTGTCCTTCTGACATGCTTTCAGAATGGACCATCCTGGATATATTCTATGATGGTCTGTCTGAATTAGCTAAGATGTCATTGGATACCTCTGCAGGTGGATCTATTCACCTAAAGAAAACGCCTGCAGAAGCTCAAGAACTCATTGACATGGTTGCTAATAACCAGTTCATGTACACTTCTAAGAGGAATCCTGTGAGTAATGGGACGCCTATGAAGAAGGGAGTTCTTGAAATTGATACTCTGAATGCCATATTGGCTCAGAATAAAATATTGACTCAGCAAGTCAATATGATTTCTCAGAGTCTGAATGGAATGCAAGCTGCATCCAATAGTACTCAAGAGGCATCTTCTGAAGAAGAAGCTTATGATCCTGAGAACCCTGCAATAGCAAAGGTAAATTACACGGGTGAACCATATGGAAACACCTATAATCCATCATGGAGAAATCATCCAAATCTCTCATGGAAGGATCAAAAGCCTTAACAAGGCTTTAATAATGGTGGAAGAAATAGGTTTAGCAATAGCAAGCCTTTTCCATCATCCACTCAGCAACAGACAGAGAATTCTGAGCAGAATCCATCTAGCTTAGCAAACTTAGTCTCTGATCTATCCAAGGCCACTGTACGTTTCATGAATGAAACAAGGTCTTTCATTAGAAATTTGGAAGCACAAGTAGGCCAGCTGAGTAAAAGAATCACTGAAATCCCTCCTAGTACTCTCCCAAGCAATACAGAAGAGAATCCAAAAGGAGAGTGCAAGGCCATTGACATAAGCACCATGGCCGAACCTGTAAGGGAAGGAGAGGACGTGAATCCCAAGGAGGAAGACCTCCTGGGATGTCCAGTGATCAATAAGGAGCTTCCCTCTGAGGAACCAAAGGACTCTGAGGCTCATCTAGAGACCATAGAGATTCCATTGAACCTCCTTATGCCATTCATGAGCTCTGATGAGTATTCCTCTTCTGAAGAGAATGAGGATGTTACTGAAGAGCAAGCTGCCAAGTTCCTTGGTGCAATCATGAAGCTAAATGCCAAATTATTTGGCATTGATACTTGGGAAGATGAACCTCCCTTGTTCACTAATGAACTAAGTGATCTGGATCAACTGACATTGCCTCAGAAGAGATAGGATCCTGGAAAGTTCATAATACCTTGTACTATAGGTACCATGATCTTTAAGGCTCTGTGTGACCTTGGTTCAGGGATAAACCTCATGCCCCTCTCTGTAATAGAGAAACTGGGAATCTATAGGGTGCAAGCTGCTAAAATCTCATTAGAGATGGCGGACAATTCAAGAAAACAGGCTTATGGACAAGTAGAGGACGTGTTAGTAAAGGTTGAAGGCCTTTATATCCCTGCTGATTTCATAGTCCTAAATACTGGAAAGGAAGAGGATGAATCCATCATCCTAGGAAGACCTTTCCTAGCCACAGCAAGAGCTGTGATTGATGTGGACAGAGGAGAATTGATCCTTCAGATAAATGAGGACAACCTTGTGTTTACAACTCAAGGATCTCTCTCTGCATCCATGGAGAGGAAGCATAAAAAGCTTCTCTCAAAGCAGAGTCACACAAAGCCCCCACAGTCAAACTCTAAGTTTGGTGTTGGGAGGCCACAACCAAACTCTAAGTTTGGTGTCAAACCCCCATATCCAAACTCTAAGTTTGGTGTTGGGAGGTCTCAACAAAGCTCTGCACATCTGTGAGGCTCCATGAGAACCCACTGTCAAGCTATTGACATTAAAGAAGCGCTTGTTGGGAGGCAACCCAATGTTTAATTATCTAATTCTATTTTTGTTTTTCATGTTTTATTAGGTTCATGATCATGTGGAGTCACAAAATAAATATAAAAATTGAAAACGGAATCAAAAACAGCAGAAGAAAAATCACACCCTGGAGGAAGACCTTACTGGCGTTTAAACGCTAGTAAGAAGCATGTTTTGGGTGTTCAACAGCAGAACAGAGCATGGTTCTAGCGCTGAACGCCAGAAATGGGCAGCATCTGGGCGTTTGAACGCCAGAAATGCACCCTGGAGGAGAGCTGGCGCTGAACGCCAAGAACAAGCATGGTTCTGGCGTTAAACGCCAGAAATAGGCTACAAATGGGCATTCAACGCCCAGAACAAGCACCAACCTGGCGCTGAACGCCCAGAGTTGTGTGCAAAGGCATTTTACATGCCTAATTTGGTGCAAGGTTGTAAATCCTTAAGCACCTCACGATCTGTGGACCCCACAGGATCACCACAGGATCTGTGGACCCCACAGGATCCCCACCTACCTCCACTCACTTCTTCTCACCCATCTTTCACACAATCCCATAAACACTCTTCCCCAAAACCCTTCACCAATCACCTCAATCTCTCTTCCCCATCACCTCTTCACCACTCACATCCATCCACTCTTCCCCATAAACCTACCTCATAAACTCCACCTACCTTCAAAATTCAAAATCAATTTCCCACCCTATATGGCCGAAACACAACCCCTTCTCCCTCTCCTCCTTTTCTTCTTCTTCTTCATCCTTTCTTTCTTCTATTGCTCGAGGGCGAGCAAAATTCTAAGTTTGGTGTGGTAAAAGCATAAGCTTTTTGTTTTTCCATTACCATTGATGGCACCTAAGACCGGAGAATCCTCTAGAAAAGGGAAAGGGAAGACAAAAGCTTCCACCTCCGAGTCATGGGAGATGGAAAGGTTCATCTCCAAAGCCCATCAAGACCACTTCTATGATGTTGTGGCCAAGAAGAAGGTGATCCCCGAGGTCCCTTTCAAACTCAAAAGAAATGAGTATCCGGAGATCCGACATGAAATTCAAAGAAGAGGTTGGGAAGTTCTAACAAACCCCATCCAACAAGTCGGCATCCTAATGGTTCAAGAGTTCTATGCTAATGCATGGATCACTAGGAACCATGATCAAAGTAAGAACCCGAACCCAAAGATTTATCTCACCATGGTTCGGGGGAAATACTTAGATTTTAGTCCGAAAAATGTGAGGTTGGCGTTCAACTTGCCAAACATGGAAGAGAACGCACGCCCCTACACAAGGAGAGTCAACTTTGATCAAAGGTTGGACCAAGTCCTCATGGACATATGTGTAGAAGGAGCTCAATGGAAGATTGACTCAAAAGGCAAACCGGTTCAACTAAGAAGACTGGACCTTAAGCCTACAGCTAGAGGATGGTTGGAGTTCATTCAAAGCTCAATCATTCCCACTAGCAACTGGTCTGAAGTTACTATAGACCGGGCCATCATGATCCATAGCATCATGATTGGAGAAGAGGTGGAAGTTCATGAGATTATACCTCAAGAACTCTACAAGGTGGCTGACAAGTCCTCCACTATGGCAAGGTTAGCCTTTCCTCACCTCATTTGCCACCTATGCAATTTGGCTGGGATTGACATAGAGGGAGATATCCTCATTAAAGAGGACAAGCCCATCACTAAGAAAAAGATGGAGCAAGCAAGAGAGCCCATTCATGGAGCTCAAGAGGCGCATGAATCTCATCACCATGAGATCCTGGAGATGCCTCAAATGCATTTTCCTCCACAAAACTACTGGGAGCAAATCAACACCTCCCTAGGAGAATTAAGCTCCAACATGGGACAACTAAGGGTGGATCATCAAGAGCACTCCATCATCCATCATGAAATAAGAGAAGATCAAAAAGCAATGAGGGAGGAGCAACAAAGACAAGAAAGAGACATAGAAGAGCTCAAGGACATCATTGGTTCCTCAAGAAGGAAACGCCACCATCACTAAGGTGGACTCATTCCTTTTTCTTACATTCTCTGTTTTTCGTTTTCTATGTTAAGTGCTTATCTATGTTTGTGTCTTCATTACATGATCATTAGTAGTTAGTAACTTTGTGTTAAAGTTATGAATGTCCTATGAATCCATCACCTCTCTTAAATGAAAAATGTTTTAATTCAAAAGAACAAGTACATGAGTTTCGAATTTATCCTTGAACTTAGTTTAATTATATTGATGTGGTGACAATGCTTCTTGTTTTCTGAATGTATGCTTGAACAGTGCATATGTCTTTTGAAGTTGTTGTTTAAGAATGTTAAATATGTTGGCTCTTGAAAGAATGATGACTAGGAAACATGTTATTTGATAATCTGAAAAATCAAAAAAATGATTCTTAAAGCAAGAAAAAGCAGCAAAGAACAAAGCTTGCAAAAAAAAAATATAGAAAGAAAAAGAAAAAGCAAGCAGAAAAAGCCAAAAGCTCTTAAAACCAAGAGGCAAGAGCAAAAAGCCAATAACCCTTAAAACCAAAAGGCAAGGGCAAATAAAAAGGATCCCAAGGCTTTGAGAATCAGTGGATAGGAGGGCCTAAAGGAATAAAATCCTGGCCTAAGCGGCTGAACCAAGCTGTCCCTAACCATGTGCTTGTGGCGCGTAGGTGTCAAGTGAAAACTTGAGACTGAGCGGTTAAAGTCAAGGTCCAAAGCAAAAAAAAGAGTGTGCTTAAGAACCCTGGACACCTCTAATTGGGGACTTTAGCAAAGCTGAGTCATAATATGAAAAGGTTCACCCAATTATGTGTTTGTGGCATTTATGTATCCGGTAGTAATACTGGAAAACAAAGTGCTTAGGGCCACGGTGAAGACTCATAAAATAGCTGTGTTCAAGAATCATCATACTGAACTAGGAGAATCAATAACACTCTCTGAACTCTGAGTTCCTATAGATGCCAATCATTCTGAACTTCAATGGATAAAGTGAGATGCCAAAACTATTCAAGAGGCAAAAAGCTATAAGTCCCGCTCATCTGATTGGAGCTATGTTTCATTGATAGTTTGGAATTTATAGTATATTCTCTTCTTTTTATCCTATTTGATTTTTAGTTGCTTGGGGACAAGCAACAATTTAAGTTTGGTGTTGTGATGAGCGGATAATTTATACGCTTTTTGGCATTGTTTTTAGTATGTTTTTAGTAGAATCTAGTTACTTTTAGGGATGTTTTCATTAGTTTTTATGTTAAATTCACATTTTTGGACTTTACTATGAGTTTGTGTGTTTTTCTGTGATTTCAGGTATTTTCTGGCTGAAATTGAGGGACTTGAGCAAAAATCAGATTTAGAGGTTGAAGAAGGACTGCTGATGCTGTTGGATTCTGACCTCCCTGCACTCAAAGTGGATTTTCTGGAGCTACAGAACTCAAAATGGCGCGCTTCCAATTGCGTTAGAAAGTAGATATACAGAGCTTTCCAGCAATGTATAATAGTTCATACTTTGGCCGAGTTTAGACGACGTAAAAGTGTGTTGAACGCCAGTTCTACGCTGCTATCTTGAGTTAAACGCCAGAAACAAGTCACAAACCAGAGTTGAACGCCAGAAATACGTTACAACCTGGCGTTCAACTCCAGAAAGAGCCTCTGCACGTGTAACATTCAAGCTCAGCCCAAGCACACACCAAGTGGACCCCGGAAGTGGATTTATACATCAATTACTTACTTCTGTAAACCCTAGTAACTAGTTTAGTATAAATAGAACTTTTTACTATTGTATTAGACATCCTGAGTTTTATCTTCGGATCATAGTAGTCTTGGTTACTCCGGTTCCCCTCTGGGGCCGAGGCCAATGAACTCCATTATCACTTATGTATTTTTAACGGTAGAGTTTCTGCACTCCATAGATTAAGGTGTGGAGCTCTGCTGTTCCTCAAAGATTAATGCAAAGTACTACTGTTTTCTATTCAATTCAACTTATTCCGCTTCTAAGATATTCATTCGCACTTCAACCTGAATGTGATGAACGTGACAATCATCATCATTCCCTATGAATGCGTGCCTGACAACCACTTCCGTTCTACCTTAGATTGAATGAGTATCTCTTAGATCTCTTAATCAGAATCTTCGTGGTGTAAGCTAGAATGATGGCGGCATTCAAGAGAATCTGGAAAGTCTAAACCTTGTCTGTGGTATTCCTAGTAGGATTCAATGATTGAATGACTGTGACGAGCTTCAAACTCGCGAGTGCTGGGCGTAGTGACAGACACAAAAGGAGGGTGAATCCTATTCCAGCATGATCGGGAACCTCAGATGATTAGCCGTGCCGTGACAGGGCATCTTGGACCATGTTCACAAGAGGAAGGAATGTAGCCACTGACAACGGTGATGCCCTTGCATAAAGCCAGCCATGGAAAGGAGTAAGACTGATTGGATGAAGACAGCAGGAAAGCAAAGGTTCAGAGGAACGAAAGCATCTCTATGCGCTTATCTGAAATTCTCACCAATGATCTACATAAGTATTTCTATCCTTATTTTATTATTAATTTCGAAAAATCCATAACCATTTTATATCTGCCTGACTGAGATTTACAAGGTGACCATAGCTTGCTTTATACCAACAATCTCCGTGGGATTCGACCCTTACTCACGTAAGGTATTACTTGGACGACCCAGTGCACTTGCTGGTTAGTTATGCGAAGTTGTGAAGATATGTTTAGACCATGGTTCTGTGCATCCGTTTTTGGTTCCATCGCCAGGGAATTAATTTCGAACAATAATTCACAACCTGAGTAACAATTTCGCATACCAATAAGTTAGTTATCTTATCTTATCTTTATATTTGAGTTGAGGTCAACGTATCTTTCAGCGGAACCGCCTTCATCTCTACAGGCTTAAGCCGCCTTAGGATTCGGGTCGTGCTCCTCTATTTGGGCCCTTAACTGGGCTCTCCTGTCGATTTGGTCGAGCTCTTTGAGAAGAGGTCGGATCGTCTGACCTGAAGAGGTTGGTCGCTTTATCTCGAATCATCCCAGGTCGGATTGCTCGACCCAGGGTATGAACAGAGGATATACTGATACTACTCCCATATGAAGCAGTAGTGGGGTTAGCATATGACCCCAGAGTCCTTCTGGACTGTTCATTTCCACTTAGATCCATGATGGAGAAAGGGAGATGAGGTAAAATAAAAAGAATATATTTTTATTTATTTATTTATTTATTTATTTATTTCGAAACTAAAATAAATTAAAATAAAATAAATAAAAATAGGTGAAGATTTTCAAAAAATGGAGAGAGAGAAAAAAATGGTTAGGAAGTTTTGAAAAAGATAAGATTAAAAGGATTTGATTGGAAAAGATATGATTTGAAAAAAATTTTAAATTTTGAAAAAAAATCTGAATTTTAAAAGTAAATTTCGAAAATTTGCTTTAAAATAGAGAGAAAAGATATTTTGAATTTAAAGAGGAAAGAGAAAAATAATAAGATATCACAAGATTTAAAATTTTTAGATCTAATGCTCCTTGTTTTCGAAAATTTTGGAGGGAAAACACCAAGGAACACCAAACTTAAAAATTTTAAGATCAAGATACAAGGAAAACTCAAGAACACTTTGAAGACTCACAAGAACACAAGAACATGAAGAAAGAACACCAAACTTAAAATTTTTAGAAAACCAAACTAAAATTTTCGAAAATTATAGAAAGATTAACAAGAAAACACCAAACTTAAAGTTTGGCACAAGATTAAATCAAGAAAAATTATTTTTGAAAAAGATTTTTAATAGAACCGGTGCCCAATCATCAAGAACATAAACCAATGCTCTAGCCAATTGAGCTGTAAATGTAACACTTGTTTTGAAGAAGTAATTTTTTTATAACTAAGAATGAAATGATTTTTTTTTTAAACGAATATAAAAGACTCTGACCTAAAAGATAAAATTTTCCTAATCTAAGCAACAAGATTCACCGTTAGTTGTTCAAACTCGAACAATCCCCGGCAACGGCGCCAAAAACTTGGTGCACGAAAATTACTTCACACTATGTAATTCCGCACAACTAACCAGCAAGTGCACTGGGTCGTCCAAGTAATACCTTACGTGAGTAAGGGTCGAATCCCACGGAGATTGTTGGCTTGAAGCAATCTATGGTTACCTTGTAACTCTTAGTTAGGAAAACAATTCACTTATCAAATTGAATTACGAGGAATAAAAGAGCATGAAATAAATACTTGTTATGCAGTACATGAGAGTATGTTGGAGTTTTGGAGATGCTTTGTCTTTTGAATCTCTGCTTTCTCCCTATTTTCTTCTTCACGCACGCACATCCCTCCTATGGCAAGCTGTGTGTTGGTGGATTACCGTTGTCAATGGCTACCATCCTTCCTCTCAGTGAAAATGGTCCAAGTGTGCTGTCACCGCACGGCTAATCATCTGTAGGTTCTCGATCATACCGGAATAGGATTTACTATCCTTTTGCGTCTGTCACTACGCCCAGCACTCACAAAGTTGAAGCTCGTCACAGTCATCCAATCCCAGAATCCTACTCGAAATACCACAGACAAGGTTTAGACTTTCCGGATTCTCAAGGATGCTGCCAATGGATTCTAGCTTATACCACGGAGATTTTGATTAAGGAATCTAAAAGATACTCATTCAATCTGATATAAAACGGAGGTGGTTGTCAAACATACGTTCATGGATTGAGGAAGGTGATGAGTGTCACGGATCATCACCTTCTCTAAAATTAAGCGCGAATGAATATCTTAGATAGGAACACGCATGTTTGAATGGAAAACAGAAATAATTGCATTAATTCATCAAAACACAGCAGAGCTCCTCACCCCCAACAATGGAGTTTAGAGACTCATGCCGTCAGAGATTACAAAGTTCAGATCTAAAATGTCATGAGATACAAAAAAAATCTCTAAAAGTTGTTTAAATACTAAACTAGTAACCTAGGTTTACAGAAAATGAGTAAACTATGATAGATAGTGCAGAAATCCACTTCTGGGGCCCACTTGGTGTGTGCTGGGGCTGACACTAAAGCTTCTCACGTGCCTGGGCTGTTTTGGGCATTCAACGCTAGGCTGTAACCTATTTCTGGCGTTGAACTCCAACTTGTAACGTGTTTCTGGCGCTGGACGCCAGACTACAACATGGAACTGGCGTTGAACGCCAGTTTATATTGTCTATCCTTGAGAAAAGTATGGACTATTATATATTGCTGGAAAGCCCTGGATGTCTACTTTTCAACACAATTAGAAGCGCATCAATTAGACTTCTGTAGCTCCAGAAATTCCATTCTGAGTGCAGAGAGGTCAGGATCCAACAGCATAAGGAGTCCTTTTTCAGCCTGAATAAGATTTTTGCTCAGCTCCCTCAATTTCATTCAGAAAATACCTGAAATTATAGAAAAACACACAAACTCATAGTAAAGACCAGAAATATGAATTTTTCCTAGAAACTAATGAAAATAAACAAAAAACTAACTAAAACATACTAAAAACTATATGAAATTAACCCCAAAAGGGTATAAAATATCCGCTCATCAGTCGATCACTCAATTCTCTTCTAATCATGCTTTCCATGATTTGTTTTTCATCTAATAATCGACAATTATTCAATGCATGCATACATTCATCATGAGGACTTATTCATAGGTTGTAATGGGCTAGGGTAAAGGTAGGGATGTATATGGTCAAGTGAGCTTGAAATTTGAATCTTTAATTAACCTAAGATCTCACCAAACACATATAACAACCTATATAATTCTAATATAATACCTAGCTACCCATGATTTCCCACTTTTTCCACATACTCATGCATTCTCTTTAATTCACATTCCATATGCATTATTATTGCTACTTTACTTTGAGGCATTTTTGTCCCCTTTTTATTGCATTTTTTTCTATATATTTTTGTTTCTTTTATTTTTCTATTTTTTTCTTTTTATTTTTTTTGCACATTTTTTTTTCACAACAAAGTATATACAAACGTATCAATGCATATGGTTTTACATATTTAATGCATAAGA
Source organism: Arachis ipaensis (assembly GCF_059453495.1). Classification (NCBI taxonomy): domain Eukaryota; kingdom Viridiplantae; phylum Streptophyta; class Magnoliopsida; order Fabales; family Fabaceae; genus Arachis; species Arachis ipaensis. The sequence goes on along the minus strand of NC_142442.1, from coordinate 77,114,809 downwards.
ACGTACCCAATTCCATGATTTTCAACAAAAATACAAAATACATTTTTACCTCAACCAATGTCCCAAGTTTCCCATACCCAAATGATATACACCTTCACTAGCCTAAGCTAATCAAAGATCCAAATGAAGGATATTTATTTTTTTTTCACTTAGGGGTAGTGATATGCTAATATTAAGAACAAAAGGATTAAATAGGCTCAAAATTGGCCAACAATGGTTGATGAAAGGTAGGCTATTTGGGTAAGTAAGCTAAATAAAATGATGGCCTCAATCATATAAATGCATGTATACATGGAATAATGGACATTGTTTCGAGGGTTACTTGAAACTGTAAGTCGATATCGGATAGTCTAACCTGAAGAGGTCGGTCGCCTTGTCGCTAAACATCCCGTGTCGGAGAGCTCGACCCAGGGTATGAACAGTGCCCCTACTCAAGCTCGGTCTTTCTTTTAAGGTCGAGTCTTAGTTTTAGGACTTCGATCCTTCTCTGGTGAAGCCGAACTCGAGCATTTTGTCGACTTCTTCTTTGTAGAGTTTCTCTTTGAATGCGGAACGTTTTTCCTTGATTTTTGAAACAGGCGTTTCTTTCACTCTTTTGAAACGCGCATCTTTCTGTCTTGGGAACGTGTGATGGTTTTAATAACCCATTAATTTCTTTAATGCTCCGTTTCCTTTGCCTCCCACTTTCATTTTGAATTTGCAAAAAGACCTTTGTTTTCTGTTTTCTCTCTTCTGCTTCCCAAAACTCCATTTTTTGCTTTTCTCTCTTCTGGTTTGCCTGAGATTCTTTGCTTTTTATGTTTTTCACGCTTCTCCCTGTGATGCCGCTAGTGACTGTTTTGGTGCCTTTGTTCTTTCGAAGGGTGATCTTTCGGTTTCGTCGTTGCTTCAACCTTTCAGCATTCATCGTCCCCTCCTCTTTTCAGGTTGGTTTTATGTTTCTTTCTTTCTTTCTTTACTATTCTTCTTCCTGCTTACATTGTTTTATTTTATGGAAAAGTTTTGATCTTGCTTGAATTTATGTTGGGAACCTTGAGCCTTTTTGTGTCGTTATGCTTGGTTGTTGCTGTGATGCATGTTTTTTGGAGTTCCTTTGCCTTGTGTATGCCCCTTAGCTTTTTCCCTGATAGTTGATGCTTTTAGGGTTTTGAATGTTGTTATTGCCTCAATTTGCGTAACCATTTTTGGAATTTTGGGATGATGAAACTGTTTGATTCTTTGGAAAAGGATTGCGCCTTTTGGTGATTTTTATCTTGTTTTGATGTTGACAGCTACTTTTGATGGCTTTTTGAATTTTGTGGCTTTCTTGTCGGAGTGTCACTTTTGTTAAAAAAGGGTTATCTTTGAAAAAAGGGTTATCTTCTTGTTAAGAGGTGTAGAGATGTAGGCTTGTAGATTTTTCCGAGTCCATGTTCCATAATTGCCTCCAAAGGATGCCCCTGGATCTTTGGTGTGGGTCCTGGGGTGTCCTTTTTGCTGTTTGTGTTGATCTTAGTCATATTTGTCCGAGCTGATGGTCGAGCTATTTATTTAGTAATTCCTCTCTTTTTTCTTTGCTGTAGGATTAGTTGACCATGTCTTCCTCTCGCAAAAATATTGTTGAGACCTCCTCCAAAGTTCCCGAGGGCATGTCCGATTGGCTGGACTCCCTTGTTCTGATGTGTGTTTCTGTGGTAAATTCTGAATTCTGTGTGGAGCTGAAAAAACATCACAGGATTTGTAGGAATCGGCAGCAGGAGAAAAATTATGAGCTAGTAGCACCTGATTCTGATGAGAGGGTCTGTTTCCCTACTTCGGTCCAGGGGGAACGTCCCTTCTTTTATGCTTATGACTATTTCTTCAGCCAAATGAACATTACCTTTCCCTTTACTCCTTTTGAGACCAATTTGTTGTGGTCGTGCAATGTGTCTCCCTCCTAACTTCATCCGAATTCATGGGGTTTTGTCAAGATTTTCCAGTTGTTGTGTCAGGAACTGGATGTTAGGCCTTCTCAAACTCTCTTTCTTTACCTTTTCATTTTGACCAAGCCTGGGATTTCTGCCAAAAAGAAAGCTTCCTGGGTTTCTTTTCGGTCTGCCCAAGGGAAGAAAGTATTTTCGATGTATGATGAGTCTTTTAGAGACTTCAAGAATTATTTCTTTAAAGTTCGAGCTGTTGAAGGAGCTCGCCCCCTTTTTTCTGGATGAGAATGACGAGCCCATGTTTCCTTTAGAGTGGCAAAAGAATGTTGTGGTGTCGACGTATACGTGGGAGATGTTGGACGAGGTCGAACAGGCCTTTGTTAACGTGTTGGACGAGGAAAAAACAGGCCTTTGTTTTAGGGGATCCCTCGTTTCTCCGAGCTGAGCTGGGTGGTGGTTGACTTATTTTGTTTTTGTTTTGTTTCATTTTGTCGAGCTTGTTCTTTTTCTCTCAATTTGTAACTGGGTTTTTGCTGTGTTTTTTCCATAGATGGTTAAAAACAATGATTCCATGAAGGCCTTCAAAAAGGCGAGGAAGGCGACTGCGGCCCTAAACATCTCGGCCAAGGTGGCTAGGGAAGGATGCTCTCATGTTTTACTGAAGCCATCTGTACCGAGCTCTCTTGGACCGAGGAAGACGATTCCTACTCCTCGGGTTCATTTGGTCGATCCTCCACAAAATTCTGCTGCTACCTCTTCTCCTACTAGAGCTCCTCCTCTGAAAAACAAAAAACAGCTGAGCCCTTTAACCTTGATGCCCCTGACTTTGATGCTGTCGAGTTTGTGGACCAGCAAGTTGGTCCTTATGGTACTATCCCTATTGACGATGTTTCTCTTCTTCCCCATCTGGATTTTATTACTTAGAACAGCATCAAGATGGCACACATGGGGGCGGCTTTATATCGGACTACCCAAGATCTTCCCATTCATGCTACAAAGGCCTTTATAGAGAAGGCTAAGCTGGAGTTCGACCGGATGAAGGGTTTAAAGGAGGAACTCAAGGTGAAGGTGACCAAGTTGGAGAAAGAGCTGGAGGGTGAAAAAACTAGAGCTATCGCCTTGGCGACTTCTGCAAAGTTGGCTGAAGATACGGCGTTGAAGCATAAGGAGAGCTATTTCACCACATATAGGTAGATGATGGATCTCAGGGAAAGTTTGGAGTCTGTCCGAGCTTATTATGCCAAACTTCAAGGTCATCTTGTAGGCAGTGCTACTGCTGCTTATGAGAATTTGAAGGAGCAAGTTTGAGTTCTTGCGCCCGAGCTTGACCTTACACTCTTCAGCTTGGACAACATTGTAAAGGACGGTAAAATTGTCCCTGATGATCCAGATGATGATGATGATGTCGAGCCTCCTCCTGTTCCTACTGCCAAAGTCTCTGTTGCGCCGTCTTCTTCAACTCATGCAGATGGTCCTCCCGCGTCGGATCCTGACTGTCAGATCCTGAACTGAGATGATGGGACGGTAGATGCAGTGCCTCTTTAGACTCGTCCTCCTTCACCTCGGAATGCAGCTGCTGGGAAGTCTGTGGATTCTCTTTGATTGTTTTTGATGTATTTGTGTATTGCCCGGTCTGTGGGCCTCGGACTCTTTTTATTTTGTAGTTTATGCTCTTAACTTCTGGATACTTTTAGTTGCTTTTTTAGCAACTTTATTTTGAAAAAACAAAGGTAGTTTTTCAAGTCCTTTGGGGTCGACTTTAGATGGTCTTTTTATAACAACCTTGTTTTCTTTTTGAGATATGATTTTCCGTGTTTTTCTGAAAACTTAGGGAATCTTGAGAGTGTTGGAGTCTTATTGTCCAATCTCTTTTGACTGCCTTTGTGTTTTATTTTCCATCTGGGTTGAAGCTAGCTTTGTGCAACTAGTCTTCTTTTACGCTCTTTGATATGATGCCAGTAATTTGATTTTGTGAAGTCATGGCTTTCTAGATCCGACTTGGGTCCCTTATAGTGCCTGCCTTCTATTGTCCAACTTCTTAGATTTGGTCGTGTTTTAGCTTGCCGAGTCGACTTTGTTGCGTCGGCCTCTTCTGAGTTACTTCTAGCAATCCGTTTTTGGATCTTTTGTCAGATCTCTTTTTTGGACCTTGTTCAGGTCTCTTTCAGGGATTACTTTTTATAACTTTTTATTTTGGGCTGACTTCATCATGTCGGGCCCTTCTAAGTTATTTTTAGTAATCCTCTTTTTTAGGGTTGGCCAGACCTCTTTCCAGGGATTTACTTTTTATAACTTTGTTTATTGTGGTCGACTGGTTCGACTTCTTTACATCGGCCAGTCTTTAAGTTATTTTTAGCAATCCATTTTATTAAGACCTCGTCAGGTCCTTTCTATGGATCACTTTCGATAACTTCTTGCATTATTCTGTTTTTGTCGCCTTTTCATCTTTGCCGATTTTGTAGACATTGGGTTTGATCCCCGTTGGTCAACCTTTTGATGAATTTGGTTTTCATCTTTGTTAGTCTTTATCGTGATCATGCAGTGAATTTGATTTTCACTTTCTACCGATCTGTAGTTTTATAATCGGGTGATGAATTTTTGCGTTTTCAGATTAATGCATCTTGTAAAAGAGGATTTGTAGAGAATCTGAAAAAAATTTATTCAAGATAGGAAATATACAAATATATACATGTGGGTGTTTTTCCCTTTAAGTCGGGCGGTTTGTAGCTCTTGGCTTGGTGCCTCGTTAAAAAACCTTTTCAGGAAAAAGAGTGCACCTTATCCTAAGATCCTTATTACCTCTAGCTATAATACCTTTGTAGGTTGCAAGCATGCCATGACCTTGGGAGCTCTCGGCCTTCGAGTTCGGACAGCCTGTAGTAGCCCTTTCCAAGTACTTCTATGACTCGGTAGGGTCCTTTCTAGTTTGCTGCCAGATTTCCTTCTCCAGGTCGAGTTGTTCCGATATCATTTCAGATTAGGATGAGGTCGTTCTCAGCAAAACCGCGCGGCACTACCTTTTTATTGTATCTTGAAGCCATTCGATGTTTTAATGCCTCTTCCCTGATCCGGGCTCTTTCTCAGATTTCTGGGATTAGGTCGAGTTCTTCCCTTTGAAGTTGGGAGTTGGCCTCTTCGTTGTAGTGAATTACTCTGGGCGACCCTTCTTCTACCTCCACTAGGATCATTGCCTCCATTCCATAAGCTAATCGGAAGGATGACTCCTTTGTGATGGAGTGTGGAGTTGTCCGATATGCTCAAAAGACTTGTGGGAGCTCTTCGGCCCAAGCTCCCTTTGCATCTTGTAATCTCCGTTTTGGCCCGGCTAATATGACTTCGTTAGCAGCTTCTGCTTGTCCATTGGCCTGGGGGTGTTCTACGGATGTGAATTGGTGTTTTATGTTTAGATCGGCCACCAGCTTTCTGAAGCATGCATCTGTAAATTGAGTGCCATTTTCTGTGGTTATAGAGTATGGAACCCCAAACCTTGCGACAATATTTCTATATAGGAATTTTCGACTTCTTTGAGTAGTGGCGTTTGCTAGGGGATCTGCCTCGATCCATTTTGTGAAATAGTGTACCCCCACTATGAGGAATTTGACTTGTCTTGATTCTTGAGGGAAGGATCCAAGAAGATCGAGTCCCCATTTTGCGAATGGCCAGGGTGAGGTTAGGCTGATGAGCTCTTCTGGCAGAGCGATGTGAAAGTTGGCATGTTTCTGACATGGTGGACATGTCTTCACGAATTCTGTTGCTTCTTTTTGTAAGGTCGGCCAATAAAATCCAGCTCGGAGTACTTTCTTGGTGAGTGCTTGTGCCCCGAGATGGTTGCCACAGATGCCACTGTGTACTTCTAAAACTTCCTTTGTATTGGAAGTCGGCACGCATTTCAATAGTGGTGTTGAAATCCCTCTCTTGTATAGAGTATTATTTATGATGGTGTAGTATTGTGCTTCCCGTTTTAACCTCTTTGCCTCCTTCTTATCTGTAGGGAGTGTTTCTGTTTTGAGGTAATTAATTATAGGAGTCATCCATCCTTGATCCAGACCAGTTATGGCTAGGACCTTTTCTTCTTCCGAGATTGACGGGTTCTGCAGCATCTCTTGGATGAGGCTTCTATTGTTGCCTCCTAGTTTGGTGCTGTCTAATTTTGAGAGTGCATCAGCTCGGGTATTCTGTTCTCGGGGTATGTGGCGGACCTCATATTCCCCGAGTTGTCCGAGCTGTTCCCTGGTTTTGTCCAAGTACTTTTTCATGGTGGGATCCTTAGCTTGGTAACTTCCTGCAATTTGTGAAGTGACCACCTGTGAGTCACTGAAGATGATGAGCTTTTGAGCTCCGACCTCCTTAGCCAGCTTCAAACCAGCTAGTAGTGCCTCATACTCAGCTTGGTTGTTTGAGGCAGGGAACCCAAATTTGAGGGAAAGTTCGATTTGGGTTCCCTGGTCGCTTTCAATTATCACTCCCGTGCCACTTCCAGTTTTGTTTGAGGAACCGTCTACATAGAGATTCTATTCTGTAGGGATTTCTGGGGCATCTGTAAATTCTGCAATGAAGTCACCCAAATATTGCAATTTGATGGCAGTCCAAGCTTCATGTCGAAGGTCGAATTCAGACAACTCGACTGCCCATTGTAAGATTCTTCCTGCTTAGTCTATTTTTTGCAGAATGCCTTTTATTGGCTGGTTGGTCCGAACCCTGATAATGTAGGCTTGGAAATATGGACAAAGTCGTCGAGATGTTAATACGAGAGCATAGGCGAATTTTTCTATTTTTTGGTAGTTCAGTTTGGATCCTTGTAGTGCCTTGCTGATGAAGTATACAGGTTGTTGTCTACTGTCATCTTCTCGGACCAGTGCTGAGGCTACTGCCTGACTTCCTACTGCGAGGTATAATATAAGTGGTTCTCCTTCTCGTGGCCGAGTTAGGATAGGTGGTTGTCCCAGGAATCTTTTGAAATCTTGGAAGGCCTGCTCGCACTCCGTTGTCCATTCGAACCTCTTTCCTTTCCTTAGAGTGGCATAGAAGGGGAGAGATCTTATTGCTGATCCGGCTAGGAACCTGGACAAGGCTGCCAATCTTCCATTGAGTTGTTATACCTCTTTGACGCAAGTCGGGCTCTTCATGTCGAGTATGGCCCGACATTTATCTGGATTTGCCTCGATTCCTCTTTGTGTGAGTGAAAAACCCAAGAATTTTCCAGCTTCTACTGCGAAGGTGCATTTTGCAGGGTTAAGTCGCATGCCCATGTCTTCTTATTGTGTCGAATACTTGGGTGAGGTCTGACAGTAACGCCTCTTCACTTTGTGTTTTTATTAACATGTCGTCCAAGTAGACTTCCATGATTTTCCCGATGTGGTCTACAAAGACCTTATTCATTAATTTTTGATAAGTAGCTCCTGCATTTTTGAGTCCGAAAGGCATGACGACATAGCAGTAGTTTACTTTTGAGGTTAAGAATGAAGTTTTTTCTTGATCAGGTGGGCGGGATTTGATTGTATCCTGAGTAGGCATCCATGAACGAGAGGTATTTGTATCCGGAGGAGGCATCCACCAGAGCGTCGATACTTGGGAGTGGATATGGATCCTTTAGGCAGGCTTTGTTGAAATCAGTATAGTCGGTGCACATCTGCCACTTCCCATTTGATTTTTTCACCAGGACGATGTTAGCTAGCCATAGTGGGTACTTGACTTCTCTTATGAATCCTACCTCCAGTAGAGCTTGTACCTGCTCTTTCACAACTTGGGATCGTTCTGGTCCGAGCTTTCTACGCCTCTGCTGTACTAGCCGAGATCCTGGGTAAACTGCCCGCTTGTGGCACATTAACTTAGGGTCTATGCCTGGCATGCCTGCAGCCTTCCATGCGAAGGGTCGACATTATCTCGTAAGAACTGTATGAGTGATTCTTTCATGTCTCCTGTTAAGATCGTGCCGATATTGGTTGTTTTGTATGGGACATCTCTGATCTGGACTTTTTCTACTTCACCTTCGGGTTGTGGACGGAGTTCTTCCCGCCCTCGAACTCCACCAAGTTCGATGGTGTGGAATTCTTCTCCTCTACCTCTGAGGTTTAGACTTTCGTTATAACAGCGGGGCGCCGTCTTCTGATCTGCTTTTATTGTAGCTATTCCTTCTGTGGTTGGGAATTTCATACACATGTGTGGAGTCGAGACTACTGCGCCGAGCTAATTTAACATTGTCCGACCTATTAGGGCATTGTAGGCTGAACTTATGTCGACCACGATGTAGTCTATAGTGAGTGTCCTTGACCGGTTTCCTTTTCCAAAGATCGTGTGTAATGAGATGTACCCAAGTGGTTGGATTGAGGTGTCTCCCAGCCTGAACAGGCTGTTCGGATATGCTCTGAGTTCTTTTTCTTCCAGGCCAAGTCTGTCGAAGGCAGCTTTGAACAAAATGTCGGTCGAGCTTCCTTGGTCTACCAGTGTGCGGTGGAGATTTGCGTTGGCCAATATGATAGTGATGACCATGGGATCGTCATGTCCCAAGATGATGCCAGCTGCGTCCTCTTTAGTAAAAGTGATTGTAGGGATGTCGGGTGCTTCCTCTCTTCCCTCGACATGATATACATCTTTAAGATGTCTTTTGCGAGATGATTTTGAGATTCCTCCCCCCGCAAATCCTCTGTGTATCATGTGGACATGTCTGTCCGGGGTACAAGGTGGTCGTTCAGTTCGTCTGACATCTTCGTCCCTTCTTCTTTTTCTTGGTTCCTCAGCTCGACTAGCTAAGTACCGATCTAATTTTCCCTCTCTAACTAATTTTTCTATGACATTTTTTAAGTCAAAACATTTGTTGGTGGAATGTCCGTAGATTCGATGGTATTTACAATATTCACCCCGATTTTCTCCTTCTTTTTTGCTTTTGAGTGGTCGAGATGGGGGTATCTTTTCAGTATGGCATACTTCTCAGTAGACATCTACGAGAGACACCCAAAGAAGGGTGTAATTGTGGTATTTCTTGATCTTCTCTCCGTACTGATCTTTTTTCTTGGACTCTTTATCCTTATCTCGGGAAGAGTAGGAGAATCCAGATTTTGAGGTCTCTCCTAGTCGAGAGTTTTCCTCCATGTTAATGTACTTCTCTGCTCGTTCTTGTACTTCGTTCAGAGATGTGGGATATTTTTTTGATATAGAGTGGCTAAAAGGTCCCTCTTGCAAGCCGTTGATGAGACCCATAATGGCAGCTTTTGTTGGTAGATTTTGTATGTCCAGACATGCTTTGTTGAATCTTTCCATTTATCTGTAGAGACTTTCCTGATCTCCTTGCTTGATTCCTAATAGACTTGGGGCATGTTTAGCTTTGTCTTTTTGGATGGAGAATCTAGCCAAAAACTTCTTGGCTAAGTCGTCGAAGCTTGAGATGGACCTAGGGGGAAGATTGTTGAACCATTTAATTGCTGTTTTCGTTAAAGTAGTCGGGAAGGCTTTGCAGCGAACTGCATCTGAGGCGTCGGTGAGGTACATTCTGCTTCTAAAATTACTGAGATGATGGCTGGGATATGCTGTGCCATCGTATAAAGTCATGTTGGGAAGTTTGAAGTCTCTTGGGATTTTGGTCCTCATGATTTCTTTGGTGAATGGGTCTTGGTCCTTACGGGGGCCATCTTCGTGGCCGGATCGAGTAGTTCTGGCCTTGAGATCTGCTTCGAGTTTTAGGAGCTTGTCTTCTAACTCGCAGCGTCACCTAACTTCCCTTCGTAGGTCTCTCTTAGCTTCTCGTTGATGCTCCACCTATTTCTCGAGTTGTTTTAGGCGGTCTTGAAGTGCTTCCATAGCTTCCGTGTTTGGCAAATTCTTGTCTTTGTTAGGTTGAGGAGTGTCTTTTGGTGTAGTATCCGCATTTTTATGCGGTGTCCTGTCTTCCAGATCAGAGTCGTGGTCGTTGTCATGGCCGTTTGCCATGTGGATGGAATGACTTCCAGGTTCCTCGGCAACGGCGCCAATGTTCTGAGGGTTACCTGAAACTGTAAGTCAATCTCGGACGAGATCCTCTGTGCTGGTCGGAGCTGACGTGTCCGACTGGTGGGTTGCGGCCGGAGCTGTTGCATCTGACTTGTTGGACTGGGGGTGATGCTGATCCTTTGTCACCGGAGGGTGGTGGTACCTGCAAGGGACTCCGATGCTTAAGTTAGCAAAGGTATTAAGCAGGTATTTTGTAGAATCAAAATATGAGTTATACCTGGGTGCTTTAGTGTATTTATAATAGTAAGAGATGACCTTTCTGGGGATAAGATAGTTATCTTATCTTATCTTATCTTTGAGTGAAGTCATCTTATCTTCAAGGGAACCACCCTTATCTCTATAGGCTTTGGGCTGCCTTTGGATTTGGGTTGTGTTCCTCTATCTGGGCCCTTATTGGGCTTTCCTGGCAATTTGGCCGAGCTCTTTGAGAAGAGGTCGGTCGCCTTGTCGCTAAACATCCCGGGTCGGAGAGCTCGACCCAGGGTATAAACAGACATAAAGAATCAAACAAATCAAAGATTACAATCATAGAAAGAGAATGATGCACACAAGAATGAAAATAAGTGGTTATAAGATGTCACCACACCATAAGGTTCAAAACTCACATGCTTGTGTTCTTAGCTCAAAAACCATGTTCGAAAATAAATTCTTCAAGCAAGTTCAACAAAATTTTTTTCAAATTGGTAGGTGTTCATACCCTGGGTCGAGCTATCCGACCTGGGATGATTCGAGATAAAGCGACCAACCTCTTTAGGTCAGATGATCCGACCTCTTCTCAAAGAGCTCGACCAAATCGACAGGAGAGCCCAGTTAAGGGCCCAAATAGAGGAGCACGACCCGAATCCTAAGGCAGCTTAAGCCTGTAGAGATGAAGGCGGTTCCGCTGAAAGATACGCTGACCTCAACTCAAAGATAAAGATAAGATAAGATAACTAACTTATCTTATCCAAAAGGTCACATCTCACCATTATAAATACACTGGAGCACCCAGGTATAACTCATACTCTGATTCTACAATAAACCTGCTTAATACCCATGCTAACTTAAGCATCGGAGTCTCTTGCAGGTACCCCCCACCTTCCGGTGACGAAGGATTAGCAGTGCAGCTAATCCAACAAATCGGACGCACCCGCTCTGGACATCATCCACCGACCGGACACGTTGGCTCCGACCAGTACAGAAGATCTCGTCCGAGATCGACCTCCAGTTTCAGGTAACCCACGGAACAGTAGGGTTCCCTAAAAACAATTTTCTTGGAAAAGAAATCATCACCCTAACTAAGTAGTCCTAAAATAAAAAGAAGTAATAAAATATATACAAATTCTAACTAACATGCAACCTATCATGCAATGCAACAACTAACTAGCAAAGGAAATTAAGAATTGGTATTGAAAGAAAGAGATTGTTACCCATGGAGGTCGGTCGGACGACCTCCCCACACTTAGAAATTTGCACCGTCCTCGGTGCATGCAAAGAAGAGCAAGGTGGATGGGTTGCTACAATTGATGAGCTCCTTCAAAAGGTTGTGCGGATGAACTTGTTTGTTGCCCCATTTAGAAGCCTTTCCATTCCTTTTCTTCTTGGTGGCCAACCTAAAAGGAAAGAAAATGAAAGAAAATTAAGCCTACAGCAAAGATATCAAAGCAAATAGAACATAGGCGGGGGCTAATGCCAAATAAAAGTAGGGTTGTCACTACATGTTAGCTACGCATGTAAGTGAGAGAGCAATATAGGCATAGGGCATATCAATTAATACTTGATGCAAGAAAAAAGTCAAAGCATAGGTGAATAACATGAAGAGCATGTCGAGCATCAAGTTCAAACAGAAATTAACACAAACAAGATTAGGGATAAGCATGAGAGTATTTGGCCCTATCCTAACACAATGACAATAATGTACAAAAACAAGGGATCATAAGTTAGGAAGGACTAAAGCATTAATCTTGTGTGTAGAGCAAATATTACAATTAATGCCAAACAAGTCACAAAGCACCAAGATTAACCAAGAAATTCTCAACAATTGAGTAAGAGAATTCAACACCATTATTAAAATAAGAAACTTAGAAAGGAAAATAAGAATAAGCTATGAAAACAAAATTAAAATGAAATAAATGAAAATAAGCAAATGCAATAAAAGAAAATGGAAGGAAAGAAATTTTTTTTACATTAGTAATTTATTTATTTATTTATTTATTTATTATTATTATTATTATTATTATTATTATTATTATTATTATTATTTTATATTAGAAATATATTTTTTTTCAAGAGAGAAAGAAGAAAAAAAAGAAAAAAAATAGAAAGAAAGAAGAAGAAAAGAAGAAAGAAGGAGAAAGGAGAAAGGAGAAAAACAGGGTGCAAATCAACGCGTAAGTGCCATGCGTGCTTATGCATGGATGCAGCAGGGACAATCCATGCGTACGCATCATGCGTGCTTACGCGTGGATTGTGCTTTTTGCACAGTGCTTGCGCAATGTCCGCGCAACTCTCGGGTAAATGTACTAGGAGTTGCGAAAGTGCAATCCACGCATAAGCGCCATGCGTGCTTAAGCGTGGATTGGAAATTTTTTTTTAAAGAAGCCTAAAACAGAATTGAATACTCTCCTAACCTATAAATATTCTAAAGCAACTAAAATTAAAATTTAACAAAAATCTTTAAGTTTTTGAAAAATTTTCAAATACACTACAAACAAAACTTACACTTCAAGCAACCTACTTTAACAACAATCTAAACTAATCAAAACACACTACTACAACCTATCAATCGAAACAAAATGTATAAGAGTATAGAAAAGAAGAAAACTACCTATAATGGCAACTCAAATCACTTATTAACCAAATCTAAAAGAGAGTGGAAAGAGTTTACCATGGTGGGGAGGTCCCCCTCCCTAAGTCACCCTCCACCTTTGATTGTTCCATCCTTGATGTATGTTATCATTGTAGCTTCCATTCCCTACAACATAATTTGGGCCATACTCATAGCCAAAGCGGTGAAAATTCATAATAGCAAACAAAAACAAAAGCTAACAAAAATAAGCAACAAAGTCCTAAGACTAACAAAAACTAACAAATAAGCAAAAAGCAAACATATTCACAATATTCACAATAGTCAATAATATAACACCATTGCAATTCTCCGGCAACGGCGCCATTTTGATGAGTGAATTCTTTGATGGTATAGAATTTCTCAAAATTAATTCTCGTTGCAAGTATAGTTCTACACCAACAAATAATCCTCCCAATCAAAAATTTGGTTGTCACAAGTAACAAACCCCAAATAAGAATTAATCGAAGTATTTAAACTCTGGGTCGTCTCACAAGAAATTGCAATGAAGTGTTTAATTATTGGCTATGAAGATGAAAGGGGGTTTGATTTGGTAATTAGCAAGAAAAGTAAATAACAAGAAAGTAAATGACAAGAAAGTAAATGATAAGAACTAATAAAATAAAGGAAAAGAACTCTTGGCTAAGACATGGGAATTGAGATCACCATCCTGGTCTATAAACCATGTATTGACAATTATGAGGAACCAAGCTCATTAAGTCCACTTCTATGCTTGAAGTATGTCAAATGGCTTGATCAACATCAATCCATAAGTCCTAACATAGCTACTAATTGACTTAATGGTAGGCTAGTAGCAATGGTTATCAAATTGACCACCAAGGGTTCTTAAATCACCAATTCAATGAGACCCAATGACTCAAGGTCACTCAATTCCCTTAGCCTAGGCCAAGAGTAAAGAAAACTACTCAAAAACTAAAGGAAACATTCTATCAAACACCTAGAGTGCAATAAAAGTAAACATCACAAAATGTAAGAATTAAAAGAGCCCACAACTAACATAAGCAAGAAATCAATAATAACAATGGAGATCAACATAAAAGAGACATGGAAACATAAAATTGCATTATAAGAAATCAAGATTCAACAATTGTTCATCAACATAAGAGAGCAAAATAAGAAATTAACAAGTAAAACTCGAAGATCAAATATGTAATAACAAGAAATTAAAAGGGAAGACTAAATCAAAACAAGAATTGAAGATTGGATTTAAGAAAATTAAACCTAAACTACCCTAAATTCTAGAGAGAAGGGAGAGCTTCTCTCTCTAGAATTCTACCTACAACATGATGCAAAACTAAACTATGACTACTTGGTTCATTTTTCTTTCAATCCTTGGGTTCAATAGCATCAGAAATGAGTTGGATTGGGCCCAAAATGAGCTATAAATCGTTGGCCATGAGTTGCTTTTTAGTGGATCACGTGCAACATCGACGCATACGCATATAATGCGTCTATGCATCCCTAAACGCAAAGCAACTATAGCAAATTTTATATCATTTTGAAGCCCCAGATGTTAGATTTCCAACGCAACTAGAACTGCCCCATTTGGACCTCTGTAGCTCAAGTTATGATCGATTGAGTAGGAAGAGGTCAGGCTTGACAGCTTTGGAATTCCTTCATTTCTTCATGAGTTCTCCCACTTTGCATGCTTTTTCTTCATTCCTTCAATCCAATCTTTGCCTTCTAAATCTGAAACTACTTAACAAACACATCAAGGCATCCAATAGAATTAAAGTGAATTAAAATTGGCAAATTTAAGACCTAAAAAGCATGTTTTCTCACTTAAGCACAAATTCAGGGAAAATTACAAAACCATGCTATTTCATTGAATAAATGTGAGAAAAGTTGATAAAATCCCCTAAATTAAGCACAAGATAAACCACAAAATTGGGGTTTATCAGTATTTCATTAAAAAATTTTGAAGAATGGGTGCACATTTGATGAGCGGATAATTTATACGCTTTTTTGCATTGTTTTTAGTATGTTTTTAGTAGAATCTAGTTACTTTTAGGGATGTTTTCATTAGTTTTTATGTTAAATTCATATTTCTAGAATTTACTATGAGTTTGTGTGTTTTTCTGTGATTTCAGGTATTTTCTGGCTGAAATTGAGGGACTTGAGCAAAAATCAGATTCAGAGGTTGAAGAAGGACTGCTGATGCTATTGGATTCTGATCTCCCTACACTCAAAGTGGATTTTCTGGAGCTACAAAACTCAAACTGGCGCGCTTCTAATTGCGTTGGAAAGTAGACATCCAGGGCTTTCCAGCAATATATAATAGTTCATACTTTGGCCGAGTTTAGATGACGTAAAAGAGCGTTGAACGCCAATTCTACGCTGCTGTCTGGAGTTAAACGCTAGAAACACGTCACAAGCCAGAGTTGAACGCCAGAAATACGTTACAAACTGGCGTTCAACTCCAAGATTGACCTCCACACGTGTAACATTCAAGCTTAACCCAAGCACACACCAAGTGGACCCCGGAAGTGGATTTATGCATCAATTACTTACTTCTGTAAACCCTAGTAACTAGTTTAGTATAAATAGGACTTTTTACTATTGTATTAGACATCTTGGGACGTCTGGTTCTTAGATCATGAGGGCTGGCCATTCGGCCATTCCTGAACCTTTCACTTATGTATTTTTAACGGTAGAGTTTCTACACTCCATAGATTAAGGTGTGGAGCTCTGCTGTTCCTCAAAGATTAATGCAAAGTACTACTGTTTTTCTATTCAATTCAACTTGTTCCGCTTCTAAGATGTTAATTCGCACTTCAACCTGAATGTGATGAACGTGACAATCATCATCATTCCCTATGAACGTGTGCCTGACAACCACTTCCGTTCTACTTTAAATTGAATGAGTATCTCTTGGATCTCTTAATCAGAATCTTCGTGGAATAAGCTAGATTGATGCAGCATTCATGAGAGTCCGGAAAGTCTAAACCTTGTTTGTGGTATTCCGAGTAGGACTCTGGGATTGAATGACTGTGATGAACTTCAAACTCGTGAGTGCTGGGCGTAGTGACAGACGCAAAAGGAGGGTGAATCCTATTCCAGTATGATCGAGAACCTCAAATGATTAGCCGTGCTGTGACAGAGCATTTGGACTATTTTCACAAGAGGATAGGATGCAGCCATTGACAAGGGTGATGCCTCTAGACGATTAGCCATGCAGTGACAGCGCATCAGACCATTTTCCAGAGAGGATTAAAAGTAGCCATTGACAACGGTGATGTCCTTACATAAAGCCAGCCATGGAAAGGCGTAAGATTGATTGGATGAAGATAGCAGGAAAGCAGAGGTTCAGAGGAACGAATGCATCTCTATACACTTATCTGAAATTCAAACCAATGAATTACATAAGTATTTCTATCCTTATTTTCTATTTATTATTTATGTTTGAAAACTCCATAACTATTTTATATCCGCCTGACTGAGACTTACAAGGTGAACATAGCTTGTTTCATACCAACAATCTCCGTGGGATCGACCCTTACTCACGTAAGGTTTATTACTTGGACGACCCAGTGCACTTGCTGGTTAGTTGTATCGAAGTTGTGAATGAAAAACGATTTATTAAGAGGTGCGTACAGAGTTTCTGGCGTCGTTGCCTGAGATCACAATTTCGTGCACCAACATTCATATGTCAATTTGCTTTTACCATATGCATTTGTCATGGAAAAGGAAAAAGAAATAGAAAAGAAAAAAAATGAAATGAAAAAAATTAATAAGAGGGGATAAAAGTTATCCCAAAGAAAAAAGAAAAAAAAATTTGGAATAAGAAATGCATATGTGTTTTGAATAGAAACTAAGGCATGAATGTTCTGGCGTTCAACGCTAGAAATGGGTAACAAATGGGCGTTCAACGCCCAGAACAAGCACCAATCTGGCGCTGATCGCCCAGAGTTGTGTGCAAGGGCATTTTGCATGCCTAATTTGGTGCAAGGTTATAAATCCTTGAACACCTCAGGATCTGTGGACCACACAGGATCACCTCAGGATCTGTGGACCCCACAGGATCTCCACCTACCTCCACTCACTTTTTCTCACCCCTCTTTCACACAATCCCATAAACACTCTTCCCCAAAACTCTTCACCAATCACCTCAATCTTTCTTCCCTATCACCACTTCACCACTCATATCCATCCACTCTTCCCCATAAACCTACCTCATAAACACCACCTACCTTCAAAATTCAAAATCAATTTCCCACCCAAACCCACCCTATATGGCCGAAACCTTAACCCCCTCCCTTCCCTATATAAAACCCTCCATTCTTCTTCATTTTTCACACAAAACAACCCTCTCTTCCCCTCCTTGACCGAAACACATCTCTCTCTCCCTCTTCTCCATTTCTTCTTCTTCTTCATCTATTCTTTCTTCTCTTGCTCGAGGGCGAGCAATATTCTAAGTTTGGTATGGTAAAAGCATAAGCTTTTTGTTTTTCCATTACCATTGATGGCACCCAATACCGGAGAATCCTCTAAAAAAGGGAAAGGGAAGACAAAAGCTTCCACCTCCGAGTCATGGGAGATGGAAAGATTCATCTCCAAAGTTCATCAAGACCACTTCTATGATGTTGTGGCCAAGAAGAAGGTGATCCCCGAGGTCCCTTTCAAGCTCAAGAAGAATGTGTATCCGGAGATCCGACATGAAATCCAAAGAAGAGGTTGGGAAGTTCTAACAAACCCCATCCAACAAGTCGGCAGCCTAATGGTTCAAGAGTTCTATGCCAATGCATGGATCACTAGGATCCATGATCAAAGTAAGAACCCAAACCCAAAGAATTATATTACAATGGTTCGGGGGAAATACTTAGATTTTAGTCCGGAAAATGTGAGGTTGGCGTTTAACTTGCCTATGATGCAAGGAGATGCACGCCCCTACACTAGAAGGGTCAACTTTAATCAAAGGTTGGACCAAGTCCTCATGGACATATGTGTGGAAGGAGCTCAATGGAAGATTGACTCCAAAGGCAAGCCGGTTCAATTAAGAAGACTGGACCTCAAGCCTGTGGCTAGAGGATGGTTGGAGTTCATCCAACGCTCCATCATCCCCACTAGCAACCGATCTGAAGTTACTGTGGATCGGGCCATCATGATTCATAGCATCATGATTGGAGAGGAAGTAGAAGTTCATGAAGTCATCTCCCTTGAACTCTACAAAATAGCCGAAAAGCCCTCTCCTGGGGCAAGGCTAGCTTTTCCTCACCTTATTTGCCATCTATGTTACTCAGCTGGAGCTTTCATAGAAGGAGACATTCCCATTGAGGAAGAGAAGCCCATCACTAAGAAAAGGATGGAGCAAGCAAGAGAGCCCATTCATGGATCTCAAGAGACGCATGAAACTCATCACCATGAGATCCCGGAGATGCCTCAAATGCATTTTCCTCCACAAAACTATTGGGAGCAAATCAACACCTCCCTAGGAGAATTAAGTTCCAACATGGGACAATTAAGGGTGGAACATCAAGAGCACTCCATCATCCTTCATGAAATAAGAGAAGATCAAAAAGCAATGAGGGAGGAGCAACAAAGACAAGGAAGAGACATAGAAGAGCACAAGGACATCATTGGTTCCTCAAGAAGGAAACGCCACCATCACTAAGGTGGACTCATTCCTTGTTCTTACTTTCTCTGTTTTTCGTTTTCTATGTTAAGTGTTCATCCATGTTTATGTCTTCATTACATGATCATTAGTATTTAGTAACTTTGTCTTAAAGTTATGAATGTCCTATGAATCCATCACCTCTCTTAAATGAAAACTGTTTTAATTCAAAAGAACAAGAAGTACATGAGTTTCGAATTTATCCTTGAACTTAGTTTAATTATATTGATGTGGTGACAATGCTTCTTGTTTTCTGAATGAATGCTTGAACAGTGCATATGTCTTTTGAAGTTGTTGTTTAAGAATGTTAAATATGTTGGCTCTTGAAAGAATGATGATAAGGAGACCTGTTATTTGATAATCTGAAAAATCATAAAAATGATTCTTGAAGCAAGAAAAAGCAGCAAAGAACAAAGCTTGCAGAAAAAAATAGCGAAAAAATAGAAAAAAAATATAAAAAGAAAAAGGAAGCAGAAAAAGCCAAAAGCTCTTAAAACCAAGAGGCAAGAGCAAAAAGCCAATAACCCTTAAAACCAAAATGCAAGGGTAAATAAAAAGGATCCCAAGGCTTTGAGCATCAGTGGATAGAAGGGCCTAAAGGAATAAAATCCTGGCCTAAGCGGCTAAACCAAGCTGTCCCTAACCATGTGCTTGTGGCGTGAAGGTGTCAAGTGAAAACATGAGACTGAGTGGTTAAAGTCAAGGTCCAAAGCAAAAGAAGAGTGTGCTTAAGAACCCTGGACACCTCTAATTGGGGACTTTAGCAAAGCTGAGTCACAATCTGAAAAGGTTCACCCAATTATGTGTCTGTGGCATTTATGTATCCGGTGGTAATACTGGAAAACAAAGTGCTTAGGGCCACGGCCAAAACTCATAAAATAGCTGTGTTCAAGAATCATCATACTGAACTAGGAGAATCAATAACACTATCTGAACTCTGAGTTCCTATAGATGCCAATCATTCTGAACTTCAATGGATAAAGTGAGATGCCAAAACTATTCAAGAGGCAAAAAGCTACAAGTCCCGCTCATTTAATTGGAGCTATGTTTCATTGATAGTTTGGAATTTATAGTATATTCTCTTCTTTTTATCATATTTGATTTTCGGTTGCTTGGGGACAAGCAACAATTTAAGTTTGGTGTTGTGATGAGCGGATAATTTATACGCTTTTTGGCATTGTTTTTAGTATGTTTTTAGTAGAATCTAGTTACTTTTAGGGATGTTTTTATTAGTTTTTATGTTAAATTCACATTTCTGGACTTTACTATGAGTTTGTGTATTTTTCTATAATTTCAGGTATTTTCTGGCTGAAATTGAGGGACTTGAGCAAAAATCAGACTCAGAGGTTGAAGAAGGACTGCTGATGCTGTTGGATTCTAACCTCCCTACACTCAAAGTGGATTTTCTGGAGCTACAGAACTCCACATGGTGCACTTTCAATTGCGTTGGAAAGTAGACATCCAGGGCTTTCCAGCAATATATAATAGTCTATACTTTGGCCGAGTTTAAACGATGTAAAAGGGCGTTGAACGCCAGTTCTATGCTGCTGTCTGGAGTTAAACGCCAAAAACACGTCACAAGCCAGAGTTGAACGCCAGAAATACGTTACAAACTGGCGTTCAACTCCAAGATTGACCTCTACACGTGTAACATTCAAGCTCAACCCAAGCACACACCAAGTGGGCCCCGAAAGTGGATTTATGCATCAATTACTTACTTCTGTAAACCCTAGTAACTAGTTTAGTATAAATAGGACTTTTTACTATTGTATTAGACATCTTGGGACGTCTGGTTCTTAGATCATGAGGGCTGGCCATTCGGCCATACCTGAACCTTTCACTTATGTATTTTCAACGGTAGAGTTTCTACACACCATAGATTAAGGTGTGGAGCTCTGCTGTTCCTCAAGGAGTAATGCAAAGTACTACTGTTTTTCTATTCAATTCAACTTGTTCCGCTTCTAAGATGTTCATTTGCACTTCAACCTGAATGTGATGAATGTGACAATCATCATCATTCCCTATGAACGCGTGCCTGACAACCACTTTCGTTCTACTTTAAATTGAATGAGTATCTCTTGGATCTCTTAATCAAAATCTTCATGGTATAAGCTAGATTGATGGCGGCTTTCATGAGAGTCCGGAAAGTCTAAACCTTGTCTGTGGTATTCCGAGTAGGACTCTGGGATTGAATGACTCTGACGAACTTCAAACTCGCGAGTGCTGGGCGTAGTGACAGACGCAAAAGGAGGGTGAATCCTATTCCAGTATGATCGAGAACCTCAGATGATTAGCCGTGCTGTGATAGAGGATTTGGACCATTTTCCAGAGAGGATTAAAAGTAGCCATTGACAACGGTGATGTCCTTACATAAAGCTAGCCATGGAAAGGAGTAAGATTGATTGGATGAAGACAGCAGGAAAGCAGAGGTTCAGTGGAACGAATGCATCTCTATACGCTTATCTAAAATTCTAACCACTGAATTACATAAATATTTCTATCCTTATTTTCTATTTACTATTTATGTTCGAAAACTCCATAACTATTTTATATCCGCCTGACTGAGATTTACAAGGTGACCATAGCTTGCTTCATACCAACAATCTCCGTGGAATTGACCCTTACTCACGTAAGGTTTATTACTTGGACGACCCAGTGCACTTGCTGATTAGTTGTATCGAAGTTGTGAATGAAAAATGATTTATTAAGACGTGCGTACAGAGTTTCTGGCGCCGTTGCCTGAGATCACAATTTCGTGCACCAACATTCATATGTCAATTTGCTTTAACCATATGCATTTGTCATGGAAAAGGAAAAAGAAATAGAAAAAAAAATGAAATAAAAAAAATTAATAAGAGGGGATAAAAGTTATCCCAAAGAAAAAAGAAAAAAAATTGGAATAAGAAATGCATATGTGTTTTGAATAGAAACTAAGGCATGAATGTGTGTGAAAAGAAGTAATGGGTGGCTAGAATGCATTTGTTTTTGTGGGTTGATTGATATAAGTTGAGTTGGGTACTTGAGCTAATCAAAGATTCAATCATTTAGTCCACTTAGCCATATACTCATCCTACCCTTACCCCAACCCTATTACAACCTTCTAAAAGACCTCATGATACTTGCATGTATGCATCAAATATTTGTTGATTGTTAGATGAAAAATAACTCCTTGAAAGCATGAGTAGAGGAGACTTGAGTGATTAAACCCTAAACACTGAGCGTTGATAGTGTATACACACCTAGTGATGGTTCAATCACTCAACTCTATGTTTCCATACCTCTTATTATGTATTCTTGCAAGTTAATTCATTTTATTAAGTAAATCAATTCTTTAGATTTTTTATTGCATTGAGTTATTTCTTTGCCTAGCCCTATATGTCTATACACTTGCTTGGAATTTGATTGTTGCTTCCACCAAATCAATAGGACATTATAGATAGTATATAGCATACTTGCATGCACAAAGGTCGGCTAGAATATATATACAAAAATAGCCCAACAAAAATATCTACGACAGTAAAGTCTTGTTTCTCAAAAATAATCCTCTACAGAGGGATATACAGCATAATGAACAAAAGTGGAGAACAAACTACAAAGACTAACACAGAAAATAAGCCCCAAAATTAAGTTTTTTCTTCCAAGAAAACAACTCCAGCACGCTCAGCGAGGCGTGTAACAACCTTAATTTTTGGAAATCAAATAATTAATTATTTGTGATTTATTTTATTCGTTGATAATTTTATTTTAAGAAAATTATTTTACTAAAGGTAATTAAATAGAGTTTCATGATAATTGTAAATTAATTAGAATTTTTATATAATATTTATTGAATATTTGATATAATTGAAATTATAATTTTAGTAATTGAAAAATAAGAAAGAATTATACCGTTCAATTTAAGTAATTTTTATTATGAATGAATTATGTTCTATTTTATTAATTTGTACTCTTGGAGATTAATTTATTAGAAATGATTAGTTTGATTTTATAAATGCTTTATGTTTAAGTCAGTTAATATTTATGCACAATTTTTATTATAATTAGTTATTTTATAAATTGAAATTAAAGTCTTGGTAATAGAAAAATAATGAAAAGTGATATCATTTAATTTGAATAATTAATATTTTTAGTTTAAACTACATTTTATAAAATGTGATTAATATGTTCATTTTATAATGTAAATTAGAAATAATTGATTGAACTTAGCAATATGTTAATAAATAATGTTTCGAAATATTTCTAATAGAGTATATTTGGTTTTAAAATTATTCTACCCTCCAATTTTATCAAAATATCTATTCATATCTATCCATATTCTTTTATAAAATTCTAATTTCTAACCCTAAATCCCAAAAATTCCCAAATTCATTCAGAAACCCTAATTCCTAATTTCAAACCCTAACCACTTTCACCCTCACCATTTCTCAGCCGTAACCCATCCCCTTTCTTCCTAAACACACCACACACACACAAAAAAGAAAGAAATGAAGAAATGAAAAAGGGAGAACTGAGGGCTTGGAATCGGAGAAGAGGGAGCCGCACTCTGCGCCGTCCAGCTCACCACTGCAGCATCTCGCCTGTGCCGTTATTCATGCCCATCGCCGTGCAGATGTTGCTAACTTGCCTTGCCATCGCCGCCACTGGAGCAAGGTCACATCGCCATCAGTTCTGAAGCCGCTGAGGAGCCGAACGCCGTCAAAGTTGCACCATTGCGTCACCGTCGCTGTGACTCCACCGAACCCATCACACCCAGCCATGTCTTGCTTGCCGTTGTGCTATCCACGCGTGTCGAGAAGGAAGACAGAAACAGAGGAGAGTGGCATCGCGCCTTGCTGCCGTCCCGTTGCCTGAGAAGAACCACGAAGAGGAGAGAGAGCGCACGCGAAGGGAAACACCATCACGAAGCCATCGCCGCTGTCACCATCGATCCACGGCCACCACTGCGAGGGTTCCGCCGCGGTCGTTCCAGTGCCGCCGTTCATGCCCTCTATTCCCTTCGTCGTTCTGTCCAGCATCACCAGCACTGAAGTCAGCTTCTACCACCGTCAAGCTTTGTTGGAGCTGGTGCTGTTTTTGGAGGTTTGGAATGGAGGCTTGCCCAGTTTTGTCTCTGCTCATGGTTCTCGCAGCTGCCGGAGCCTCTGCCGCCATCAAAGCTGCCGATTGGTTGATGCAGCTGCTGCTGTCAACACCAGTGGAGGTTGAAGCTACCGTTACTGATGTGAGTTAAAAATAAAAAGGGGTTCATCGCGTTTGATTTTTGCGTGTTGCGACATCGAGGTATGGGATTTATTTTTAAAGTTAAACATTTTTAATTTAGAATACCTACAAAGTTATTTGGATAAGTGCAAATAGTTAATAATGGTTAAGAATTTATTAATTGACATGAACGACTTGAAATGCATTTGAAATTAGTTAGTTGTTGTGATTATTCTGAGCTATGACTGGAATTAGATGCTGTTGTGAATAATGATTAATTTAGTGTGATTTATTAAATTAAAATATGCTGAGTTAATTATTGAAAAGCTGTCGTATGGATAATTGATGATTTGAGTTTGGATTATTGCTATGGATGTGACTGGTTTTGTTGTTATGAGAGGTTAATTGGTGGAATAAGCTTGGGTTGTGGTTGTGAAATTTTGATTAAGTTTGATGATGTTTTAGTGTTTTAATTGGAGTATTGAATTCAGGTTATGGCTATGAATGTCGCTGGGTGTTGTCATTGTGAGTAATTAATTTGACAAGGTTAATTTTGGTTAATGTTGTGACTGATATTGGTTTCCTGATTTTGATGGATTTTGTTGAAAATTCTGATCTTATGTGATATTGCTGAATTGGTTGAAATGTGGTTGTGAATGGTGATTCATTTGATAGTACTTGTTAAATTGAAATTTGATGAGTTAACTATTGATCAGTTGTCGTATTGATATTTGATGAACTGAGTTGGATTTTTGTTTAGTTTGGGATTAATGTGGTGATGGTTTGAGTTGTGGCTGTATTTTGATTATTGAGAATAAGCGTTTGCTGTTGCTTTTGGTAATCTGACATGTCGGAATGGCCGTGAAATTGACTTGTGACTGGCTAGAATTGGTTTTGGTAGTTGTTAATGTTGGTTCATGATTAATTAGAATTACGTTTGAGAACTGTTAAAAGATTGAAGCTTGACTATTAAATTGACTTTTTATGAAATCTGAATTTAGAGATGAAAACAATAACTCTAAAAGTATAAGTATAACTTGTGATAATTAGAAACTATATGGAGCAGAATTTTTGGGTGAACATAGTAGTTAGTTATAAGAGAACTAGAATTTTGTGAATAATACATACTCTGTGTTTTGGTGTCAATATTGCTAAGATTTTGGTTAAGTTAGGAGATAATGTGTTTTAGGTATTTGGAAAGTGAAAAACTGTTAGTCCTTTGGTTAAAATAATTTTATGAATTGATTAAATTGAAGTTGGACTGATGGATTATGTGGGACTTGCGGATTATGGTTGAATTGTTAAGTATTACGGATTGTTAAATTTCAGATTGATTGAGAATCTGCTGTGATAATTGTTGAGAAAGGTTTGATGAGATGTGAAGGAAGAGGGAACCCGTAAGGGTGGTTAAGTCTGAGTTTTAGGGGAGGTGCTGCTGAAATTTTATAAAAATCTGAGGTTTTATTTGAAAAGTTATTTTAGAAGCTTTGAATTTGGAAAATTATATTACTTGAGTTTTATTTAGTTAAGAAAAGAATTATAATATTTTGAATTCGATTTACCAAGGAAATGTCTATGTTTCTAATTTGAGTTATTTAAGAAAGAAATTATGTTTTGAGTTTGATTCAATATAGAAAGAGTTATGATTTGGGCTTGAAGTAAAAGATTTCCTTTTAGAGATTTATGAATTTATATTATAACATTTGAGTTGGAATAGTAAAGAGAAAGATGATTTTCTTGAGTCTTTTGATAGAGAATTAAACTGGAAAATAGTTTTTAAGTTGGTTCGAGTTAAGATTTGCTAAAGTAGAAATTATGAAATGATTTGATGATTAAGATTTTTATAGACAAATGCCTGAGGAATTAAGAAAGGTTTAAGGAAAATTATTAAGAATTTAAAGGGGAAAAGAGAATGGGGAACTGATATATGGATTGTTGAGTTTTAGAAAGGAAAATGAAAAGTGATAAAAGGCGGGAAAACCCCACGAACTGTTAGTTGTTTAACTACGGGGAAAACCCATGAATTGATAATTGGTTAAATTCGGGAAGTACCCACGAACTGAATGATCATTGATCTCGGAAAAACCTATAAATTGTTATTTGTTTTAAATGCGGGAAAACCCACGAATTGATAATCATTGATTACGGGAATAACCCACTAACTATTATATGTTGATCTCGGGTATAACCCACGAACTGAGGATCATTGTATTGTTATGTATTGATCTCGGGTATAACCCACGAACTGAGGATCGTGTTTGTTGTTGTATATTGATCTCGGGGAAACCACCGAACTGAGGATCATTGTTTTGTTTGTGAATTGATCTTGGGGACGCCCATGAACTGAGGATCACTGTTTCCCCTTGTGCGTATATTATGGGGTCAGGCTTTGCGTCGACTGCCGGTAGTCACGAAGGAGTGGTATTTTTACCACCGACACGTATGCACTAAGGACACAAAGGGAAACCATATCTGGGACTTGTTCCTAGGTAATGTCGAGCTGCAGGGTGTAAACCGACACATGAGCTCATGGCCTGTTTAGGACAGACATGCATCATATTGGTTGTGCATTTGTTTTTGGTTGTGTTTGCTTGTATTACTTCTCTGTGATTGTGTTGTTTGTTTTATTGTGATTTGTTTGTGTTAAATTGAGTTTCTTACTTGTGCTAGTAGTCCGTGAATGTATAGAGATGATTAATAACCGTTTGTTATGACTGAGAATCAATTATGTGGCTGAAAGATATTTAATGTGGCAAGTTTTGCGATAGAGAACTGTTCTAGCTTTAGAAATTTAAAGAAAGTAATTAATTATCTAAAGTAAGATTAAAAAGTATTTCAAAAGGATTTGAGAAAAATGGTTTTATAAGCAAAGTTAATTATTTGCATGTTAATCATTACTTTTACGGCATTCCCATTCCCTACTGAGAACGTGTGGTTTGTTTTCACCCCAAAATCTTCCACCATTTCAGTGACATAGGTTCGAAGACTCAGTTTGAAGCTGCGGGCGATTGCTATACTATATTTATAAGTTGAGTTGTTTTTATAGAATTCCCTCGCTTTTGTTGCTTAAGAATTTTATTTTATACAGAGGGATAGGAATTGTATTCGAGTTTCGTATTGAATTTACCTATATAGCATTTAGTATTATTAATATTTATGTGACTATTATTATCTGGTGATCCTTGATATATGATTTTAAATAATAAAAATAAAATTTTCTGGCATTTTCTACTAAAATTGAAACGCGATATCGAACTAAAGGCTCAATATTAAATAGTTAATAAGGAAAACATGTCAGTAACGCCTTACTTTTGGTACGATCATGACGTACTGGAAGTTGGATCGTTACAAGGCGCATCACATCCTGCATCTGAAAAATAGCAAATATGTATGGAATGAGAACCGGAGGTTCTCAGTATGGTAATGGTGCTCATATAATTAATACATAAGGTCCCAGGAAAGTCAAAGACATTCCTAGAACTCTAACACTCAGATGTCAAACTTAAAATTAACTCTAAACCAGAAATACGGTATTCTATCTAAGGGGTTCTACTTCTAATCTAACTTTTCTCCTCCTGTCAACTCAAACCTCCTCATCACTGGTGGAACTACACTCGGAAACACCTCCGCTAGCATGAAGGATATCTCAATTGTAAAGACATACAGAGCATACAAGTAATACATAATTAAGGAAGCATATACAGCAGTTAAGTTAAGTAGCATATAGACATGTGTGAATAAATAAGCAAACTAAGCTAGGCACACTCAAACAAAACATTCAATGCACATGATGCATGCCAGCTGTACGGCCGATGAGTCTCATCTGTCAGTTATCCAGCAAAACCCGACATATCCGGTAGCTAACCCTAAAACCCTACGAGCATGAATCCCCAAGCTCAAAATCATAATCATTCAACATATATACATATCTATGGGGGGGGGGAAGCTCATCTGAAAAGGTATAAGTGTCCGGTCACACTTATGACACAGGGTTAACAGAATCTCAGATCTCACCTGGAGGAAGTGGAGCCGACCCACCGCATCTACCCTGGAAAATCCAAAACTCAGATAATTTCTCAAATCTCAAATCATTCTTGACTGGGAATAAGTGGGGGCTAACCACTGCATCTACCCCAGGAGACTCAAATCATCATAACCCGAAGTAAGTGGGGCGAACCACACCATTGCATCTACCCGGGAAGCCTCAATACTAACCAACCTAGAGCAAGAGGGGTAAAACCACAACCCTTGCGTCTACCCAGGAGGTACGTTCTCATATGCCCAGGAGGAACAAAGGAGGGGATCCTAACTTCCCACCATCTCACTGGAGGCAATTTTACAATACCAAGAGGAACAAAGAAGGGGATCCTCACCTTCTACCATCTCCTGGGGTCGCACTTTCAAGAAAGAGTGCTCAGATGAAATATTTATTCCTTTCTTTAATCAATTTTATAGTATTAGAAGTATATATATTTATGCAACATATCTTCTCTACACTCTGACATGTTTTCTTTAAATAACTAAAAACGCTTCACTACACCACCCTAGATAGCCTACCCATATTGCTCTGTAATCCTAAGTCTTCGGCTCTAAAAAGAATCTATCTCTTTTTATGTCACCAGTACACTCCCGCTCATCCCAAAACATCTAAACGCTAGCTATCAAGCCTTAGACACAATTCTCAAAGTTTTGGAAAATTAAAGGTAGAGTTGTTAATTTAAAAACAGTAAATATTTATCAAAATAATGGTTTTGGAGGTTTGCAGGCTTGTCAGAAAGGTCAAACGTCAAAAAACAGAGTTTTAGTGCAAAACACGGGAGTGTGCATACGCATTTATGTGTGCGTGCGCATGCACTACTCAATTTTAAAGGTGTGTGTACGCACCAAAGTGTGCACACGCACGCAACAACAGACCCTCCCATGTTTGTGCGTATGCACACTTGCAAACTTCTCCCTCATGCGTATGCACGCAGGTAAAATTGGACCATGACACATACGCATCCATGCGCCGCGTATGTATCCATACCAGATTTTAGAATAATGTTAAGTTTGCAAAAAATAGATTTTTGCACCTAACTTACGACGTCCATAACTTCCTCTACAAAACTATGATTTTCACAAATTTTATATTATTTTAAAGCTTTTGAAATTATCTTTAATTTTAAAATGGATTTCATTCAAATCCAAGATTCAAAGCCCAAGTTACGGTCTAGTGAAGTTCGTTAAAAATTGAGTTTTACCAAAAATTCAAAAACTCTATTCTCCAAATTCTCAATTTCCAAAACCTACCAATTTGCAACCAAAATCAATCGCAGCTACATACACATAAATCCCAGCCAATCCATAATCCTTAGACTCATAAACCAACCATCAATTAAATAAACTCTAACACTAACTCTTATCAAACTCAATTAATTCACCATCAAACATCAATTCCCAATGACCATTTACACCAAACTCCATATTTTGTGCTCATAACAAAATTTATCAATCAAACCATCCACTTCAACATCCACATACGTCAAGTTCAACAATTATCCTCATTATTTACTAAACACAATAATTCACATATTCATCCTATCCTACGGTCAACTAATTTAAGTTTTCACGACACATTAAATATTAATTACGAGAAACTGAAATCATACCTTAGCCGATTCCTCCCCAATATCCAAAGCTCCAAAATCACACTCCAAACAAAATTTTCAGCAATAATAATCCAACCTCAAGCTTTTAACATCACCATCTCCATCAACATGCTTCAAATAACCCACAACTCAATCAAATACCAATTAAACATCACTAAATTATTATGGGTTTCACTATATCACTGATCTCCACAAGAGTTAGAGTTGTCTCACCTTATCAATGCAAAATTGAAGCAAGACCTAGCAAATTCACAAGGTCAAAATGATCCTAAACATCAAAATTCAACAAAATCTCAACACCAAAACTCAACATATTTCAAAATTATAGGAGGAGCAGCTGGGTGAGAAAATGTGACTTACCAACTAAATTGCTCAGTGGATTTTGTAGAGCTCGACGCGGTGATCGCATGGCCACAAACGGTGGGTTATGGCAAATTGAACATTTGGGTGAGGGTTTGGCGTTCTACCTCCATTCCCTTGTTTTTTTTCGATGTGGAACATATGAGAGAGGAGGAGAATGAGCTAAATCTCATATGTGTAAGTGAATTGGTTGGGCCTTGGGCCTGGTTTGAGCCCGGTTCAACCGGTTCGGCCCGTTCGTCCTAATTTTAGGCCAAATTCTTTAAAATTAATATTAAAATTCATATTTTAATTATGTGTACCTCTTTAAGGAATAAAATTTTATTTTCTAATCTCTTGATATAATATTTAATTTATTGGCTAATTATTTATTAATTTCGTAGGTTTTACATAAAGCATGTTCGAAAGCGATATAAGGTAAAGCATTAAAGAAGAACAGAATAAAGGGAGGATATATGTATATAAGAATAAGTAAATAGCCACTAGTCGCGACCTGCGAAGTTTAGGCCGGCTATGGTTACAGTAATAAAATCAGTTTGACAACAGTATTTTTTTATCTCTCCTAAAGTATACATAAAGGCTTCTATAGGCAAGTTTTCAAAATGAATAAATACATATATATAAGATTTTTAAAATAAGTGCAGAGATAATCTAAACAAAAGTAAAACAAAAGTCCAGTAAGCTTTGCCATCTCTCAGATGAATCACTGCTCACTGTTTAGAACCCGGACCTACATCTGAAATACAAGAGATATACATGGAATGAGAACCGCTGACCCATGGGTTTCCAATATGGTAAAAGTGCCAAATAGATACTGCATAAGGCAACACGAACTCACTAAGCAATCTTAATTCTCCACACATCATTATATCCATCTTAAGTTTTCTCTAATACATAACTTGGCAACTATCATAACGGGATTCTAGGTCTAAGTCAACAATTCTCAGCCTTTTACAACTCTCCAAATAGAGTAGAACCTAGCCCTCAACATCAACCGACACCAGCATGAGAGACTTCTCAGATAAACAAACACAATCAATGCAGACAAGAAATACACAAATAGGTTCAAGTAAAGCAGATAACATATAATCAAGTAACATATTCAATTAGGCAAACTAATATAATTAGGCAAACTGACGAGAGAATTATTGTCGGTCTAAAATTTCCTCAATAAAAGAATCTCTTCGTTGCAAGTATAGTTCTAAACCGACGAACAACTCTCCAACAAAGTTTAATTTGTTTGTCACAATGCAAATAAACCAATAATAACCAAGAGTATTTAAACCTCAGGTCGTCTCTCAAAGAAATTGCAGTCGAGTATGCATGTTATCGGTCATGAGTATACGTGGGGAAGGGGTTTGCGGATAAAGAAGCACGAAAGTAAAATGACAAGAAAGTAAAACTAATAACTAAAGAAGTATAAATGCTAAAAGACACTTTTGGCAAGGATTGAAAATCAAAGCTTCCTTTTCAAGTCATTAACCACGAATATGGTAATTATCCAGAGTTAATCCCATTTTGTCATCTCCAACATTGGGAGAAAGTCAAAATGGCATAGTTAGTCTTAATCTGTAGGTCTTACTCGTCAACAGAAACAAGAACAACTAACATCCCTTAATCACCAATCGATATCGGACATCAAAGACATCAAGGTCACCTTCATTACTCAATTCCAAGCCAAGAGTGTAGAAATCTACTCTAAAGCTAAGAGTGACATTTCTACAAATACTTGGAAGGCATTAAATGAAAGCATCATAACAAATCAAAGATATACAAATGATGTATACCTGCCCTATGGCCGATGAGTCTCATCTGTCGGTTATCAAGCCAACCCGACATGTTCGGTAGCAAACCTTGGACAGCCCTAAGTGTGTATCCTCAAGAGTCTATGCATATATATAATCATTCACCAATCAATTCTCATCTCATTAGGGGAATCCAAGGAGTTTAACTGCCCGGTCACAACTTGCATCGAAGGGTCAACAGAATCTCATATCTCAAACTAGAGCAAGTGGAGCTAACCCATTGTATTTGCCTAAGAAAATCCA
The DNA here is from genome assembly GCF_059453495.1 of Arachis ipaensis. Taxonomy (NCBI): domain Eukaryota; kingdom Viridiplantae; phylum Streptophyta; class Magnoliopsida; order Fabales; family Fabaceae; genus Arachis; species Arachis ipaensis. Next base: position 77,083,214 of record NC_142442.1, on the reverse strand, counting down.
AAACTCAGATAATTTCTCAAATCTCATATCATTCTCGACCGAGAGCAAGTGGGGGCGAACCACTACATCTACTCCAGGAGACTCAAACCAAACCCAAAGCAAATAGATTAATGCCAATGCATCTACCCAGGCAGGCATATCACAATCAGAATCATGTTCAACATCAATTTCATTATCAATTTCATTAACAATATCCTCCTCAATCTCTTTTCAATTTATATTCAATCTTAATTAATCTCATTCATCATCATAACCAATTATCACATTTATCATCTTCGTACATCACTTCACACTTTGTTCCTCTCTTTCAAATTCACCAACTCATCTCTTTAATTCTCATTTCTATCTCTTTTATCCTTCATTATACTGGATCTAGACTCTTATCGGGGTTTATAAAGGTTTAGAAGGCTCGAGGAATGGTTGAAAGCTTAAAAATTTACATTTTCAGAAAAAACAGGGTGGTCGCATACGCATGCACATGCTTGTGTACGCATGAGTGAAAATTTGATATAGTCGTGTACGCGGACCACCTTCGTATACTGAACGGGCAAAAAATTGCCAATTCAGAATTTATAATAAGAACGGCATTGTAAGTACAGTTCTTAACTGACAAAAATTTCGCTTATCAATTTAAAAAAGTTCTCACAATTTTAGAATAAAAATACTGGGAGTAGAAATCCCAGGTCATCTCCCAACGAGTTGACAAAAGAGTGCTATTTTATTAGTCAGGAATTTTTCGAGAAGTTTTAAGAGTTGGAGAACGAAAAAATAAATGATTGTAAAGTAAGGCAATGATAATTTATATAATCAGAATAAAAAGCCTTGACCGGGGGAAGATTAATTGGAAGTTCTATCCTTGTTGGACTTTCTCAAGTGTAATAGCAAGAGGTTGTTGTTTTCACTTAGTTAACCCTTACCGAATAAAGGAAATTCAAGTGATTGAGCTAACTCTGATTCACAACTCCTAACCCTCTCCGATGGAAGGATTAGCATTAGTGAATAGAGAGTTAGCCAACAACTTCCAATTAAAATTATCACTTGAGTATTCCAACTCAAGGGTCTCATTTTAATCAACCCCCAGGTCAAGTTGGGAGTCTACTCTATTGACATGAATGTGATTTTCATAAATGATAAAAAGGAGTAAGAAGAAGACATGATAAATTAAATAAAATAATAACTAAATTAATTAAAGGTAAAAATAGTTCTATGCATTAATAAATCCCAAAATCATAAACATCCTTATCTGAACAAGGTTAACAGGTAATCAAAAGAGTAAAGGAATAAGAAAACAAACTAGAATAATGGTGACTTCAACGGAGGTAGTGACTCTTCTCAATATCCAAATCGAAAGCATCAAAAGCATACAAACTAGAAATCTATGAATGTGAAGAACCCTAGAGGAAGTTGTGATTTCTCTCTAAGATTCAAATCTAAAACTAAAAACTATCTGAATGAGAATGTGTCCTGAGTCTCTGCTTGTCCCCTGGCTCTAGTTTGTGTTTCTGCGCCAAAAACTGGGTCCAAACTCAGCCCAAAATTGCCCCTAGCATTTTCAGCAATTTCTGCAGGTTGCGCACGTCATGCATATGCGTCAATCACGCGTGTGCGTCATTGGTCATCTTCGCGTATCACGCGTACACGCCAGGTACGCACACACGTCGCCATGCAAACTCCAATTCACGCGCACGCGTGAGCCATGCGTGCGCATCACTTCTCGCTGGTTATCTCCTTTATTTCTTGTGCTCCTTCCATTTTTGCATGTTTCCTTTCCATCCTCTAAGCCATTCCTGCCCTATAAAGCCTGAAAACACTTAACGCACAGATCACGGCATTGAATGGTAATAAAGGATAATTAAATTTGACAGTTTAGAAGCCCAGGAAACATGTTTTCAACTATATCACATAATTAGGAAGGATTTGTAAAACCATGCAAATTATATGAATAAGTGAGTAGAGAGTTGATAAAAACCACTCAAATTTGCACAAGATAAACCATAAAATAGTGGTTTATCAATCTTCCCACACTTAAACATTAGCATGTCCTCATGCTAAGCTCAAAGAGACAAAAGGAATGAATGGGGGAAAGTAAGACTCATGAGATGCAACCTATGTATGCAACTAAATGCTAAGATGTTTCTGTCTACTTGGTCAAAAGTAAATAAGTTCTTCAAGTCAAATATAAATCAGATTCCACTAATTCAAATCAGGGAACATAGAATCAAGCATTGAACCCTCACTGGTAGTGTATATGCACTCTAATCGCTCAAGTGTCTAGGGTTAATTCACTCTACTCTTCTCTAGTGATGCTTTCTAAACTTTGTTCTTCGTCTAACCAATTAACAAATATTTAGTATACCAATGCAAACATCATGAGGTCTTTTTAAGGTTGTAATGGGGCTAAGGTAATGGTGATGATATATGTATGGCCAAGTGAGCTATAATATGAATCTTTGACTAACCTAAGTTTTCACCTAACATACACACACATTCTATGTAATTCTAAATCATGTCTAGCTACCCACAATTCCCACTTTTGCATCACATACTCATGTACCAAATTTTCTTTAATTTCACCACATATGCATTGATCTTTTATTTAAACTTAACATTGGGGTAATTTTGTCCCCTTATTTATCTATTTTACTTATATTGTAAATTTTTTTATTTTATTTTATTTGTTTTTTTTTTTTGAACTTGAAAGCAAACATAACATATCAATGCACATGGGTTTTTAATTTTTCTAGTCTCACATGAGTAGGTACCCAAATTTCCAATATTCAGATAAAGTAAAAACATAACACATTCCTATTAACCCAGGTTCCACAATTCCCCATACTTAATTGATACACAATCTCTATCTTAAGCTAGCCAAAGATTCAATTGGGGTAATTAATTATTTTTCCGCTTAAGACTATTGATGTGGTAATATAAAGAACAAATGGGGATTAAAAGGTTCAAAGTGGCAAACAAAGGTAATTGGAATTGCAGGCTATTTGGGATAAGTGAGCTAATAACAAATGATGGCCTCAATCATATGTATGCATGCAAATACACTAACAATGGACATATAGAATGGAACAAAATATAGATTGTAATCATAGAGAAGAAAACACACAAGAATAGAATATCATGGTTAAATAATGTAACCATGTAATTAAGCTCAAATCTCACAGGTTGTGTGTTCTTAGCTATAATTCATGTTCCAAATTACAGTCTTCAAACAAGTTTAACACAAATTTTCAATTTAAATTAGTGAAATATTGTAAAAAGGGTCTTGAAAAGAGACTCAGTACTTTAACCAAGCAAAACATACATGAAAACAATTATTATCATGCAATCTATCCTATCTAACAAAAGAAAAAATCAAATGTTGGTGCTAAGAGAGAGAAGTTACCTCCGGAAGTCAAGGACTGACCTCTCCACACTTATAGTTTGGCACGGTCCTCCGTCCCATCAGTAAGGAGCAAGGTAGGGCTGGAAGCATCGCCTCTGCTGTCTGGTTCGCCATGGCTCCCTGTGCTACTGGATGAAGGGAAGTCTGGGGTGTCCTTCTATTCTGGAGGTGGGTGTATACCAACTATGAGTTCCTTCAGGTAGTTGTATCGGCGCTTGTTACGGCGCTCTATTTGCTCCATCCGCCGGTCGAACCTCTCAAGGATCTGAAGGAATATCTGATGGATGGATGGTGCTTGTGGTGTGGATGATGGTGGAGTAGAAGAAGGAGGAGTATCCAGAGATGGACCTGCAGGCCGGCTCGCAGAGGGAACAGGCGGCCTGATGTACTTCCCGTTCGGGACATACTGGTCGGCTCTAGGGATGATGACCTTCGTGTCTCCTGACCGATGGGGCACACCTGCTGCTGAGACTAAATCTGAAACCAAGGCGGGAAAAGACAGGTTACTCGCGATCTATACATGTCCCATTTCTTGTCGGATGTGTCGTGGCAGGTTGAGGGGTTGCTCTGTCAGGATGCACCAGAGGAGAACAGCCATGTCTGCTGTGAAGGTAGACTCATGAGTGCTCGAAAAGATATAGTGGGACATAATCTGTGCCCATATGCGAGCCTCCAAGGTGAGTGACTGGGCTGAGATGCTCTTGGGTTTTGATCGATGCTGCCCATAGATCCAGGTGCTACCAGGTTGGCTATAACTCGAAGGATGCTATCCCAGTCGAACTGAAACATCTGGCGCTTGAGAGAGGCCTGTTGATATGCATCCAATCCCTCTGGACTAGGTGGAAGATCCAGTGCTCTCTGTATGGCACTCTCGGAGACAAGGACTTGTTGCTGACGAACGTAGACAGTCTGTAGAGTAGGCGAGTGAAAGTTGGAGTAGAATTCAACTACCCATGATAGATTGGCCTCTCGCGGTTGCCTCCTCAAAATCTCCACTGTCTCTTCTCTATGCGGGGCTTCACAAAATCAACAAAGTGTGTTGGAACAATGAGTAGATGCTCATTGTTGTAGTTCCTCTCGGCTAGAATGGGGAACATCTGTTCGCAATAATGTTAAGTGAACCGTGTGGAGTCTCATGCAGGAAAGCCTTTTTCAGATTCATCAACTTTAATGATCCTCTTCACCCGCTTTGTTGACGGCTTTACGCTTGTAGATGGAAATGCTTTAGCCAGAGTTCTCTTGGTTCCTCTTCTTGCTGGTGTCTTGTCAGTGGCCTTCTCTTTTCCTTTCTTGGTACCCATGCCTAAGAAAGAAAGAAAGAGGAAAAATGTGAAATATAGATAACTAAAACCGGAAGGGATAAAATTCCAAGTGATAATGAATGCCAAAGAGAAGATAATAGCTTTAAATACATGGTAGCTACAACATGTAGATAAGACATCAATTAAGAACAAATAGGCAATTCAGACTAATCAGATGCAAGAGAGTAAAAGCATGCAAATAATAGGCATGAGAAGCGTAACTCAAGCATCAATGATTAAATGTACCAAATAAAAGAGCACTTAGATGATGACAATTGTGAATGATAATCCTAATACATGTGGAGAACAAGTGTTGTGAAAAAGGGGTATTAAAGTACAAAAGTAAAACAAAATAGAATTCAAAAAGCCATTATAGCCTTTTCACAAACACTTG